>NC_080171.1:83605104-84348802 GCF_950295315.1 Erinaceus europaeus | reverse complement strand
GCATGGATAAATTACAATAGTGCAAATATATGTTTAGAGCATTTTCAAACAAACACCAAATGTTCAATAACTTCTTGTGAGTAATTCTTTAAGAAGCTGAATGACTTAATACCACAAATTTATAATAGCCTTCAGTGACCCATCAAAATATCATTTATCCATTAATTTATGTGAAATATTAGAACCTGACTTTGAATTTATGTTTCCTATAACCTTGCACATAGTTAGGGAGTGACAAATTGATACACTTTATGTATGAACAACCAAGAAGAACTCAACATGGCCACAGGACTACGTTCTAGCTCTTTCATTCTACCAATAATTTTTTATCATTGATTGAATGACAATCATTGCTCCACATCTATATACCTGAATACACACACACACACACACACACACACACACACACACACACACACACACACATATATTAGATATACAACTTGTTTCTGTTAATGTTTTCTATTTTTTTCTTGTTTTTTCACAATGGAAAAATGATAAGATAATATTTTTAAATCAATTAAAAAAGGTTTTAAGACCAAATCTTGAAACTATAGTAGACAGTGGTTGATAAACTCCACTTGCTATAAGAAGTGGAAATAAATAATTCTTGTGGCAAAATGTCAGTGTACCATGACAGACTTACAAAGTAAGTTCAATAGACTACAATATAAATGGCATACAAGTTATAAAGTATGACAGAGACCAATACCAATGGATATCCCTGATCATATACAAACAAGTTGCACATATTCCCTATCCAGTTTAATTCTAACAGGAAATCAATCTCTACCTCATCACAGGGAAAAAAAACACAGTCTAAAAGGTGTGATATGAATCTTAAAATTCTTAAAAATCTTAAAATTCTAATTAAAGTGTCAACACTTAAAAACAAACTGCTGTAGGGGAAAAAATCACTCTGTGTGCTCTGTGCATCCATAATTATACTGAATATATTTGATGTTTTGTCAGTTCACCAACTCAGTGTTGTATTATGGAGGATTTTCTTTTTCCTCTTCTACTCTCAGGTTATCTCATCTTATATTTACATTTTCATTGTTGACAATTCCTCTCTCTTTTTAAGTCTTGTATTTAATCTACTGGAGAGTGAATGAAAAGGGGCAAATAAGAAAACACATTAAGTAAAGTATATTCAATAAAATCTCACAACACTCAAGATGAGAGTCAAAGGGAATTGTACTTTCATTCATTAAGTTGCATTATCACTCATTGAGCTTCCTTGTGTAATATTTTGTGATAACCCATAGGCAAATGATTACTTCTGGCAACAGAGCATGTCATTCTTGGGTTATACATTTTTTTAGCTAAATTGTTAATATTCAAAAGTATTAGTTTCTTACCATTGAAGATGTTTTTGCTGAATCATGCTGCCTATATATAGTCATATATTTAAAGGAAGCTCATAAGCCAAGCAATTTCATAGTATTTAAAATAAATTAGAAGCGACTATCAATTTTGGCTCATTATTGTTCACCGATTCCTTAATTATTTATTTAAGCTCAAAGAAAGAAAAAATTCATAGTATTTATTGTCATGTCTAATAACATAGTGACTTGAAACTAGGAATCATGAAACTAAAAATCTAGTCTGAAGTCTGCAAGGAATTCACAGACAAGTATCTTTGGGTCCCAGGTTTGACTTTTTCTTTTTTCTTTTTCCTGCAATATTAGCCTGACCATACTTGTCCCCTGTATAGGGTGAAATTACATTCTTATTCATATTATTCACTTGGAGATTCTTTTTTAATTGCTTTACTGGGATATTAATGTTTTACAGTCAACAGGAAACACAATAGCATATGCATAACATTTCTCAAGTTTTCCACATAACAATACAACCCACTAGGTCTCTATCATTATTTTCCAGGACTTGTACCCCCCTCCCCAATAGAGTCATTCATTTTGGTGCAACACACCAATTCCAGTTCAGGTTCTACTTGTGTTTGCTCTTCTGATGTTGTTTTAGAACTTCTGCCTGAGAGTGAGATCATCCATATTCATCCTTCTGTTTTTGACTTATTTCACTTAACATGATTTCTTCAAGCTCCATGCAAAATGGGCTGAAAATGGTGAAACCACCATTTTTAATAGCTGAGTAGTATTCTATTGTGTAAATATACTACAACTTGCTCAGCAACTCATCTGTTGTTGGACACCTGGGTTGCTTCCAGGTTTTAGCTATTACAAATTGTGCTGTTCGGAACATAGTTATACACAAATCTTTTTGGATGGGTGTGTTGGGTTCCTTAGGATATATTCCCATGAGAATAATTGCAGAATCGTAGGGTACGTCCATTTCTAGCCTTCTGCGTATTCACCAGACTGTTCTCCACAGGGGTTGAACCAGTTTACATTCCCACTAACAGTACAGGAGTGTTTATTTGACCCCATAACATCTCCAGAATTTGCTGCTGTTACCTTTTCTTACTTACTACATTCTCAAAGAAGTGAACTGGTATCATTGTTGTTTTTATTTGCAATTCTCTGACAAAGACTTGGAGCATTTTTCATGTGTTTCTTGGCCTGCTAGATTTCTTCCTTGGGAATATCCTGTCCATGTCCTCTACTCATTTTTAGATAGGGTCATTTGTTTTCTAGTTCTTGAGTTTGGCAAGCTCTTTATATATTTTGGTTATTAAACTCTTGTCTGATGTATGGCATGTAAAGATCTTCTCCCATTCTGTGAGAGGTCTTTTGGTTTGGGTAGGTGTTTCTTTTGCTGTGCAGAAGCTTTTTAATTTGATGTACTACCATAGGTTTATGCTTGCCTTATTCTTCTTTGTAATTGAATTTGTTTCATTGAAGCTGTCTTTAAAATTTATGCAGAAAAGAGTTCTGCCTATATTTTCCTCTATCTGATAGTTTGTGGTCTAACATCCAAGTCCTTGATCCCTAGAATTTACTTTTGTATTTGGTGAAATATAGTGGTTCAGTTTCATTCTTCTGCATGTTTCAACCCATATTTTTCCAACACCATTTGTTGAAGAGGCTCTCCTTTCCCCACTTAATAGTCTGAGCACATTTGTCAAAGATTAGATGTTCATAGGGGTGGGTGCTTACTTCTAAGCTCTCAATTCTATTCCACTGGTCAGTTTGTCTATTCATGTTCCAGTACTAAGCAGTTTTTTTTTTTTTTTTTTTTTTACAGTGGCCCTATTATACAATTTGAGATCTGGGAGTGTAATGCCTCCAGTTCTGTTCTTTCTTCTCAAGATTGTTTTGGCAATTCTAGGTCTTTTCTGGTCCAGATAAACATTTGTAGCATTTGTTCTATTCTCCTAAAAAATGTGGTTGGGATCTTGATGAGGATAGCATTAATTTTGTATATGGCTCTGGGTAGTATATTCATTTTGATGATGTTAATTCTTTCCACTTCTTTGTGTCTTTTCTATTTCCTTGAGTACTAACTTATAGTTTTCAGTATACAAGTCTTTCACTTCTTTGGTTAGGTTTATTCCTAGATATTTTATTGTTTTTGTTGCTATAGTAAAAGGAATTAATTTCTGGATTTCATATTCTTCCATCTTAAAGTTTGTGTAGAGGAATGCCACTGACTTTTGAATGTTAATTTTGTGGCCTGACACCTTACTGTATTGCCTGATGATTTCCAAAAGCTTCTTGCTGAATTCTTTAAGTTTTTCTATGTATACTATCATGGCATCTGCAAATAGGGAGAGTACGACTTCTCACTTGGAGATTCTTAAGGCTGACATTTCAGTTAGTTGAAGAGAAACAGTGACAAAAAAGCAGTGTAGTTCATTTGGATAGTGCATTACTTTCCCATATACATGAGACCCAAGTTTGAGCCCAACTTCTTCTACTGTGAAGGAAGCTTCATTCCTGTGGTCTCTTTAACTTTCTTTCTCTGCCTCTTTCCTTCTCTGTCTCTATATTTAAAAGGAGTAGAGGAGGGATATAGCAAGGGACAGGAGGAAGTGTAAGCCTCTCCCAGTTCAGTGGGAGCTGGATTAGAAATCGAGTTGTGTACTGAAAAGTATATGTTAGAATAATATTATTAAGACAAGTATATTACCTCTGAAACTTGAAAGCAACTAGAGATAGTGAACTCCTCTCTTTCATTATAGCTGCATACTGTCTGTCATTTAACAGACCACCCTCCCTGCAGGAGACATAAGCAAATGTCCAAAGATAACAGAACACAAACATGATGTCTGTGTAGACTGGCCCTCTAGCCCCACCATTCACCTCATACTTTCCACACTAGGCTGGAAAAACCACAAGTTCTTCATCAGAGGCCTTCCTGAGAATCTTGAATCTCTGTGTGTTTTTCTCCTGTGTGTTAGCTGCTGGTTGGCCTGAGGTCACTCACAGGGAAGAACACCAGATCCAACCAGTCTTTGCAAAAATTCCAGTGATGCTTACTAAAAACTAATAGTTGTGTACTTTCTCCTCCCTCACAGTTTGAGGCCAGATGCTAGCTCACTGCATATGGGAACTCTCTGAAGGGGTCATAGAAGCAAGTACCACAAAGTCCCTAGTAAAGTATTAGCTTTGTTTTAAATCTGGAGATGTGACTGAGGTAAGGACCATTAAAATATCAGAGTAAACAAAGCAGGGTTAATTCTGGCTTTGACACTTTCTAGTAAAGCAGTCTTCCTATGGACACATTCTTTATATGTCTATGTAGGTAAAAAGACTTTGAAAACTATCTTTTGTAAATATTTCATAAAATAATGTATATGAAGGGAACATTAGTGTGTGGCACAAAGTACATGCTTATAATTTATTACCCTCCTTTCATTTTCCACCAACATAGCTGGCATGAACAGTAGAGATAATTATATTTCCTATAAGAGGTGGTAAAGGGGATCTTAGGGGCAAATACTTTTTGACACTGGCACCATGCAGATAAAAATCTGTGCCTCTTATTTTGTTGTTGTTATTGTCTCTGACACAACCTCACTGGGATACCTAGAATAGATGACTGGCCGCTCTCTGTTACATTCTTTACTGTCCTTTAGGATTATGCTCTCATTCTCTGGCTATCATGTGGTTTTATTCCCATCGGTGTCTCCCTGCTCATATTGGGAGGGGAGGGAAGCTGGAGGAGAGATTATAGATTATAGATTCCAACCCCCCCACACACAGGATACCTATTTAATAAAAGGTGAAAAACACAGATTGTAAATTTCCACTAGTGCATCCGTCACTGCCTTCAAAAAAACATCCACAGTTCTCACCTAAATTCTTGGAAAATCTTTACCTAAATCTGTTCTAACTTTAGGAATGAAAGCTCAAGACTATTGTCTGTTGAGAGCAATCATCATATACTGAGATTGCATGATAATGGTTAGCAGATATATACATACACATGTCAATGCCCTGAGATACTCCTGTCTCAGAAAACATATTTAGGACTTAATCTTCTGGAAGCATGGCCATGGAGTACCTGTTACTAGATCAGACACTTCTTCAAAAGTATCAACAGATACAGAACTTAACAAAGTTCACCAGCTACAACTGAGACATCTGCATTAATACCACAGTCTCAGGTGGGTGCTTTTACATGTAGTTAGTGTGAGAAGGAGTCTGGGACTGATGCCAGTTGCAAAGAATTTAGAGCTCCAGCAGAGCTCTAAATTCTCTACATGCAGAAGTAGTCAAGGCAACACATAGTGCTGGCAGTGAGAGAAGGGGACTTATGACCATTTAATCCATTACCTCAAGAATCTTAGCCTACTGAACTACAGACAAGGGCACATTGAAAAAGCAGGGGGCATTTGTGACCAAAAGAAGTTCAGTCTGTTGCCAAAGCATAAAAATAATTTGCAGAAGCTGGTGGCAGCTAAATGGGAAAGTGATACCTACCCCTATGAACATAGCTGCAGCCTCTGAGACTTGGTTTCAGATTGAAATCTAAAACTATATATATCAATAATCACCCTAAATGTGAATGGCTTAAATATATCAGTCAAAATACTCAGAGAAGCTAACTGCATTATAGAATAGGATTCATCCATTATGTGCCTTCAGGAAACACACATTCAAAGAAAAGAAAAGTAGAAGCTTAATGTAAGAGTCTGGAGCAATATTTTCCAATCTAATAATTCAGAATAAAGGGAAAGGACAGCTATTCTGTTCTCTGATAAAACAGAATTTCAGGTGAAGAAAGTAAGCAGAGACAGAGTGGGACACTACACAACGGTCTAAGAACCAATGCAACAAGAAGACATAATCATCATAAATATCAGTCAATCAATTAGGAAAATAAATAAAATTCATCCAAAACCTCAATAGAATTTGACCAGGATCTCTTCAAAAATCCAACAAAACACAGGTAAGTGCAAACACACATGGTTTATGGACAGAAAGTGGCTGAAGAAGAGATTCCTGGGGCTAAAAGCCCATACTCAGGAAAGGATAATGCCAGTCTGGAAGTTTGCTAGTTGTGACACACCACTTTCAGGTCTGAGTTTTCAACAAAAAGTCTGTTAAAGAAAAGGAAAAAAATCACCTAAAACTCACCAGTTTACAATTGTGGATTCTAGAGTCTTCATTGATGTTGTCCCTCAGAGGCTGGAACAGCAGCAGGGAAACCATATATTGGCATCAAGTACACAGACCTTGCCCAGTGACTCAGGGTAAAAATCTATCTTCTCAGTGGTCCAGAGGTGTAACTATGGAGCCTTTTCACATCCCTCTCCTGATAAAATAGCAAAAACAACAAAGTACAAACAGGATTTATTCAGAAACTTACTATATTGTTGAGCAATGCTCAACTCTACTGGCTGTGGAGCACTTGGAATTTTGGGACCTCAGGTGTGAGACTTTCTTTGCATAACCATTATGCTATCTATGCATCCCGTTTTTATCTCTTTGTAACCAGTGACTGATTAAGATAAAAAATCTTCTCATAGTTTAGAAGCCCTCTGATTGGCTCATGCTCCCATAGCCTGCAGGTAAGTTAAATCACAGACAAATAAATGGCAATATAACAAAAAAATTAACAGCCACTATGCTTCACCTCTAGAATTAAAATGAAACAAAAACAACTGTTAAGATTTTCAACTGTGAATTCTTAATACTTTATTTAGGTGTAAGTCATTCCAGGAAAAGTGTGATTAGTGGATTGAAAAGTAGTGAGAGAGGGACCCTTCAAGACTGTAGAAGCTGTATTCCGCATAAGAAGGTGCCATTTTGCTGTTCCAGTCATCCTCTCTTCAATTTGAACACATACCCTACAACCCATCTTCCAAGGGCAGTTGTGTCAGCATTAGACTAGTAGCTTTACCAATTCCTGAGTCACATCAAAGATGACCAGCTCAGGGATCCAGGAACCAACCAAACAGGAACCACCTCACACCATATATAATCAACAATACTACGACACAACTTTCAAGACACCAAACTTAATGGTCAAACTGGAAAAAAGAAAAAAAAAACCTGAAGAAATGAACCAGGACAAAATCCCAGATAAAAACCTCAACAAGATAGAAGCAAAACTGAAAAGCTTCTACACATAAAACAAAATCCCCACAAAGAATAAACAGGAAACCTAGCAATTGAGAGAACATATTGCATACCATACTTCAGACAAGTGGTTGATATAATACCTTTATAAAGAACTCATGTAGGTCAACAAAAAAAAAAGAAACAACCCAATAAAAATGTGAGCAGAAGATATGAATAGATAGTTCTGTAATGAAAATATAGATATGGTTTACAGACATATGCAAAAATGCTCCAATTCTCTCATCACCAGACAAAAGCAAATTAAAACCACATTGAGAATCCACCTCACAACTGTTAAAATGGCTTTCATCAACTAAACAGCAGAGGATAAGTGTTAGAAAGGATGTGAAGAGATAGGAAATGTATTACACTGTTTGTGGGAATACAAGCTGGTGCAAGCATTGTGGAGAAAAGCATAGAGAATCTTTAATTAAATCCCACTCGTAGGCATTAATCCAGAAAAGATAAGACTAATTTTAAAGGGCATATACACTCCTGTGTTCACAGCTGTATTATTCACAAAAGATAAAATATGGAAGCAACCAATATCCTCTTCAACACATGACTGGACAAAAACGTTATGGGGTATATATACTCAGTGGTGCACTACTTAGCAATAAAAAGATGATATTGTATACTTTAGGATTAAATGGAAGGAATTGGAGAATATTTTGCTAAGCAAAGTAAGGATGTAAATTAAAAGTACAGGATGGTTTCACTCATATGTGGAATTTAGAGCTTTGAACTCAAAAACAAAAAGTCAACCCACATCCTAGATTGTGGAATACTATAGTGGTTGTCTAGGCGTTGTTTGGTGAGGGAGACACAGACCTTTATTGGTAGGAAAGGTGTGATATTACTTCCCTATTTACTATTAAACTTATAAATTACTATTAATTTACACATTAGGGCAGGATAGATTTAATACTACAAATTTTCTAATTGCCTAGAATATAACTTTGTACATACATATTTTCTTTTTTAAAACTATTTATTTATAAAAAAGGAAACACTGATTAAACCATTGGATAAGAGGGGTACAACTCCACACAATTCCCACCACCAGACTCTGTATCCCGTCCCCTCCCTTGATAGCTTTGCTATTCTTTAACCCTCTGGGAGTATGGACCAAGGTCCTTGTGGGATGCAGAGGTGGAAGGTCTGCCTTCTGTAACTGCTTCACCATTGAACATAGGCATTGACAAGTTGATCCATACTCCCAGCCTGTTTCTCTCTTTTCCTAGTGGGAAAGGGCTCTGGGGAAGTAGAGCTCCAGGATACATTGGTGGGGTTGTCTGTCCAGGGAAGTCTGGTCAGCATCATGCTAGCATCTGAAACCTGGTGGATGAAAAGAGAGTTAATATACAAAGCCAAACAAATTGCTGACCAATCATGAACCTAAAGTCTGGAATAGTGCAGATGAAGAGTTGCGAGGTCTCCATTTTGTAGATAGCTAGTAGGAATATCTTAGTTATCTTCCAAAGGGCCTGTGGCTATACTACTTTTTCTTTTTTCCCTGAGCATGAAATCTGATATGCAGGTGGATCCTAGCTATTGTCTGGGGAGATGATGCCATGGCTGGAAAAAGGACCAGAAAGCTGGGTCAGGGAAGAGAGTAGCTCCCTAATAAGAGAAAGGGGTATAAATATTGTTGACTGTAAACCCCATCGATTCGATGAGATTTGGGGCCCATATTCAGCTTAGGAGCCTATGTGACCTCTGCATCCCTGAGATCTGAGCTCACATTTTGTGGTCATAAGGAGGAACATCCAAGCTGCCCCAATACTGACCCATCTTCCTCAGGTATAACATAAAGTATGTTGTGCTTTGGAGGATGGAACATTCTCTACTGTTGTTGATCCAAGTTGAGGGTAAAGTCCAATAGGGGCCCACAAAGGTGTCAATTGCGTTGTTCCTGATAGAGGTGACCAGTACAATGGAGAGAAGGCTTTATTTGAGATCTAGGCCCATCATGTCTCTTTGGGAATCTCAGGACTCCCCGAACAGAACCTCAGCTGATGGGATGGCATGATGGTGACTAAAGAGTCATTGTTAAAGTATGCCAGTCTCTTGCACTTATTCAGCTTTTCCAGTCCTTGCTTTGCTAAGGTTAGCTTTGGAGTGAGTGAGAGAACTGTAATAGGAAGTAGGTGAGGAGGGTATCTTAAGTCTGAGTAGACACTATTTCATTATGAATTTGACACTGACTCACTACAGACTATTGTGTAGTTTTGCTTTCAGCTATATATTTTGCCTTAATTTATGGATACATGTGAACATATGCTCTATCTCACAGGACCTGGTCTATATTTAGGTATTGGGACTATGTTAGTAAGTGAGCCTCCTGGAATGGAATTAGAGAATACCATGAAAGGAAAGGTCTAACCCCAGTAATGAGTGTGAAGGGTTGACATTCCCTGCTTGACGTTTCTGGACATAGTCTGAAGTGAATCATGCTGAGGTGGTACTCGTTCTGTTGATCAGGTTGGGATCAGCAGATGGTATATTGTTTGGTATGAATTGAGAAAAGCATGCAGGCAAGTGAACCCCACCCTACAGGTTCCAGGACTGGGGTAAATATAGGCTCCATAGAGGAAGTAGGAGGTTCCTGCTGTCTTAGGGTTTAAGAAGACAATAGATAGTTATTGATATAATCACATTATTGGGCAATTGGGTTAACTTTAAAAAATCAATTTGTTTGGATTTGCTCTATTATATACAACATCACCATAATTTATGTCCTTTGACATTATTTGTATATACCTGTGCCACTGGTTGCTTCTGTTCTCCCTGGTCTAAGCTTTTAAGAGAGTCAACATATCAAAGACTCACTCAGCCTATGAATTAAAAAGACTCAGTCTGTGCTTTTAAAAAGTTTGAGACATTCAATCAAATTTTCCCCTCTCATATTAATTAATAGGAGTATACATAAACACCAGTCCCACCACGAAAAGACTGTGTCCCATCCCATCCCTCCTCCCCCCACCTACTCCCCACCTTGTGAAGTAGACCATCCACCCTCACCTTCAACCCAGTGTTTTTTTGGTGCCCTACTCCAAATTTAGTCAAATCATGCTTTTAGTTTTCCTTTCTCAACTTCTGTTTATGAGTGGGATCAGTCATAGACAGCCTATATATTTAACATTTAAATTTATAGACTACATATTTAACATTTCAGATATGTAAGATGATCAAAATCTGATACTGAATTTAAATTGTTCAAGGAGCTTAGAAATATATTTGTATATAGTTTTTGTTTTTGATATCTAAGTTACCTATAACCTTAGGCTAACTACATCAAAACTATTTGGCCCTGTCAGTATCAAAAATTAGTGATTAGTAGGTACCTCTGAAGGGCACAAAATACAGTGAACTAAAATTTACTTTAGATTTTAGCCTTTAGATTCTCATAGAAAAACAGTATAACAACTAACTTTGTTATAATAGTAATAATTAACTATTGTTCTTTTAAACTCTTTCTATGACTATAATGAGCCCTTCCCATTCTCTTAAAATCCTTATTTCACCTAGTCTTGGAACATCTAGGACTATGTCCATATTTATTTATGCTTCTACCATGAGCCCTAAACATTATACTGCCTGTGATAACCTCTACTAAGTCAATGCTACCAGTGATGTCATGCTGTGTTATGCTACAACTGACTTGTTACTGAGGATTGTCACCATAAACACCAAGCCTTAGAACTAAACCTCCCAATTTTAATTCGGTGAAATCCTTTCTAACACATGGTTCTATCTAGTCTCATTTAGCTGGCATACTTTCTAAATAAGTTACAAATAATGTATATAGTCTAAGGCATAGGATCATAAGTACAGGTATAATTTCCCCTGCTTATCTAATTCAAAGTAAAAGTGCTTAATAGCCCTCCATAACTAGACTTAGGTCTAATAAGCCTGGAATCCTAGTAGAAAGACCTAAAGAAGACATCATAAATTCAATATCTGTTCAACATAGTGTTGGAAGTTCTTGCCATAGCAATCAGGCAGGACCAAGAAATTAAAGGGATACAGACTGGAAGAGAAGTCAAACTCTCCCTACTTGCAGATAACATGATAGAATACATAGAAAAACTTACAAAATCTAGCAAGAAGCTTTTGGAAATCATCAGGCAATACAGTAAGGTGTCAGGCTACAAAATTAACATTCAAAAGTCAGCATCATTCCTCTACACAAACATTAAGATGGAAGAATATGAAATCCAGAAATTAATTCCTTTTACTATAGCAACAAAAACAATAAAATATCTAGGAATAAACCTAACCAAAGAAGTGAAAGACTGGTATACTGAAAATTAGGAGTCACTACTCAAGGAAATTGAAATAGACACAAAGAAGTGGAAAGTTATTCCATATTCATGGGTTGGAAGAATTAACATCATCAAAATGAATATACTACCCAGAGCCATATACAAAATTAATGCTATTCTCATCAAGATCCCAACCACATTCTTTAGGAGAATAGAACAAATGCCACAAATGTTTATCTGGAACCAGAAAAGACCTAGAATTGCCAAAACAATGTTGAGAAGAAAGAACAGAACTGGAGGCATTACACTCCCAGATCTCAAATTCTATTATAGGCCTCTTGTCATCAAAACTGCTTAGTACTGTAACATGAATAGACACACTGACCAGTGGAATAGAATTGAGAGCTCAGAAGTAAGCCTCTATACCTATGGACATCTAATCTTTGACAAATGTGCCCAGACTATTAAATGGGGAAAGGAGAGCCTCTTCAACAAATGGTGTTGGAAAATATGGGTTGAAACATGCAGAAGAATGAAACTGAACCACTATATTTCACCAAATACATATGTTAATTCCAAGTAGATCAAGGACTTGAATGTTAGACCACAAACTATCAGATACTTAGAGGAAAATATTGGCAGAACTCTTTTCTGCATAAATTTTAAAGACAGCTTCAATGAAACAAATTCAATTACAAAGAAGAATAAGGCAAGCATAAACCTATGGGAATACATCAAATTAAAAAGCTTCTGCACAGCAAAAGAAACACCTTCCCAAACCAAGATACCCCTCACAGAATGGGAGAAGATCTTTACATGCCATACATCAGACAAGAGTTTAATAACCAAAATACATAAAGAGCTTGCCAAACTCAAGAACAAGAAAAAAAAATGACCCCATGCAAAAATGAGTGGAGGACATGGACAGGATATTCACCAGAGAAGAAGATATCCAAAAGGCCTAGAAATACATGAAAAAATGTTCCAAGTCTTTGAGTGTCAGAAAAATGCAAATAAGGACAAGAGTGAGATACCATTTCACTACTGTGAGAATATCATTCATCAGAAAAGGTAGTAGAAACAAATGCTGAAGGGGTTGTGGGATCAAAGGAACACTCCTGCACTGCTGGTTGGAATGTAAATTGCTCCAGCCTCTGTGGAGAGCAGTTTGAAGAACTCTCAGAAGTCTAGAAATGAGCCTACTCCATGATTCTGCAATTCTTCTCCTGGAGATATATACTAAGGGGAACCAAACACACCCATCCAAAAATATCTGTGTACACATATGTTCTTAGCAGAAGAGAAAACACAAGTAGAACCTGAACTGGTATTGGCATATTGCACCAAAGTAAAAGACTCTGGAGTGAGTTGTGGGGAGAATACAGGTCCAAAAAATATGACAGAGGAACTAGTGGGGGTTTTATTGTTATATGGAAAACTGAGAAATGTTATGCATGTAAAAACTATTGTATTTTCTGTCAAATATAAAACATTAATTCTCCAATAAAGAAATTTAAAAAACAAAGAAATAATAAAATAAATTATCTGAGTAGAAACAGACTTAGTTAATTTGGCAATCTAATACAAAGACCCAATGAAGGCAGACCCCATAAACTTATTATCAGATTGGATACAACAAATGCCATTCAATCATTTAACTACTGGGAGAAGCTCCAAGCCTGTCAGATAAAGAAAGTACTGTAAAATCTGGATAAGGGCAAAACGTGCTGACTAAATGATGACATTTTTGGTCAATATCAGACCATCCCATCATCTGAGGCCCTACTTAGTGAATCCTTGGATTCCCACAGAGATATGATAGACCTAGACTTCTAGTATATCTTTCTCTCCAGCATCACTGGTCACTTCAATCAGGTACATCAGCATAAGCCCTCTCATGGACCACTCCAGGAACTTTTCCTCCCTACAAAGTAACTCTCCAAATAGAGGCTGGGTCATCCTCCCATGCTACTTGAGGAAAACTGGTCCTCAATAGAGTGTACTAAATGTTACCAGCTGTGATAATGAATTATGAGCTCAGACCAATGACCAATGGATATTCAGAAGTAACGCAGGCTCCTGTACTACTATACATACACACACACACACACACACACATATATATATGATTCCTGGGTCAGGAAGATAAACAGTTAATTCTATTTATAAATTTTCTTCAAGTTTGGGAGCTATTTTTTACCCTAATAAAACTTTTAGTCCCATTCTTAACTCTGACGTCTTCTTCCCATTCAGTATTTATAGTTAACCTCCATGTTAGATATCAAACTCAAACAAAACTGCAAAAATTATGAGACCCTAGGAACATAACTAAAATATACTTCCTTGCTTCTTTCCACCCTAGGAACTCTATTCTCATCTTCCTTATTCCTAAATTTTGGTTCCTGTTAATCAAAGATTTTGCCCCACTTTGTTTTACTACCTTTTCAGCTATCAAGTTGCTGATGCTATCATGATTCTATCTTGACTCCACTGGGCAGAAGACCTCACCAGTGGGTCCTAGAACCTCACCTCTCCAGAGCCCTACCTCACTAGGGAAAAATAGAGACAGACTTGGGATATGGATCAACCTGCCAATACCCATGTTCAACAGAGAAGCAATTGCATAAGCCAGAATCTTATCTTCTGCACCCAGAAAAGTATTTTAGTGCATACTCCCAAAGGGGGATATATTGTAGGGAAAGATAATCAGAAGGTTTCGAACTTCAACTGCATCAGGACCCAGAGAGAGAAGAGGAAAAGAGAAAGAACATTCTGAAGGTGTAGATGTTACTTGAAAGGGCAGAAACATAGGGTAAAAATAGGTGAATATACACACAATTGTAGAAATAATAGTCAATGCATATCTGCTACCTGCTACCTTGGGAGAAGGTCTGCAAGTGTCTATCTTTCTCTCTTCCCTTCTTATCTCCATTTCTCTCTGTCCTATCCAACTTCAACAACATCAATAACTACAACAATAAAACAACAAGGGCAACAAAATAAAAAATAGTAAATATAAAAAATTGAATAAACGATTTAAGAATATTAAGAACAAAGGAGATTATATGATATTGTCAAACACATTAACTAAAATTGATAAAACCAGGAGACCCAGTTCTAAAGGTAGTTTCACAAACTGCTAAACTTCTAATTCATTCACAGCAACTGACCTACCACATTTTAATCCCATACCACATCCTATGTAATTCTGGGATTCAAACAAGTGCCTGGTATATGGCAAGGCACATGCTCTACCTGATGAGCTATTTCTCTAGCCATGAGAACTTTATAGAAGTTGAAATTAGACGGAAGATCAAAACCTGCTGGGATATAAAAGGAAATGAATAGAGGAAGAAAGAAAGGGAAAGAGAAAGAAAGAAAGGGAAAGAGGAAGAAAGAAAGGATTTAAATGCTCTTTTTAGATTAGTGTAATGAATTATATGCTATTTTAAATACAGTACACTCAAATACTAGAAGTGATAAAATAATCAAGGGAATCTTGCAAAAATGTATGATTTTTTTAGCACCAAAGAGGAAGAAAGTGCGTATATATTTTCAATTGTAATTGCCTTATTTTCTGCATCAAGCACTAATATGATTTGGTCATTGTCTACTATTATTGCTATTGCTGACAGTTATGATACTAAAATGTGCAGCAGCATATTAGGTAGAATAAATAAACAGCTAATATCCAGGAAAATAGATGTAAGAGATTTATGCACTGTTCCTTTTGATCTGGAAAATCAAAACAGGAAATAAATCTCAACAATTACTAGTAAATGGCGAACAAAGAGTGGGCTTAGAAGTTTAAGACTGTTTTTTGTCCTCTTTCATTGTTTCCAAACATACTCCAGTCATAGTTCATTGTGGTTGGTGTGGGAGGAAGTGATCCTGCTGCACACTGTCTTTTAGAACCCAGGTCCCTTGGAACAGAATAACAATTGTAACTTCTCAGAGCCAAATTTGGAAGTAATATCATTAATTCTGAACAAAATTCTGACACACCATACTTAATCAACCCCACTGTAGATAGAGGATGGAAAATGTATCTTTCTATGCCCAGGTCACACTTAAAATATTTCATCACTAAATGCTATTTTCTCTGTCTATGGATTTCTTGTTTCTATCCTTGTCCCCTTCAATCTTCCTCCTCCTCCTTCACCTGCCTCCCCTCCTCCTCCTTCTCCTTTTTCTTTTCCACTTCCTCCTCCTTGTCACTAGGATAATTACTGCAGCTTGGTGCCAGCACTAGAAATCCACCACTTTTGGGGGAGTAATTATTTATTTTGATAGAAGAGATACAAATTGAGAGAGCTGGGGGAGATAGAGATGATAAAGAGGGGCCAGGCAGTGGTGCACCTGGTTAAGTGCAAACACTACAGTGCACAAGGGTCCAGATTCAAGCTCTTGGTCCCCACCTGCAGGAGAGAGGCTTCACTAGTGGTGGAGCAGGCTGCAGGTGTCTCTCTGTCTGACTCCCTCTCTATGCCCACCTCCCTTTTCAATTTCTCTCTGTCTCTATCTATACAAGAAGAAATAAGGTTATAAAAAGAGTAGAAAGAGAGACATATACACCACTTGCATCAATATTTGTGAATACTTGTGTATGTATTCACCCAGGTGCATCACCACTGGACGCCCTACCCTTTTCAACCTTATTTCAAACCAGAAGCTAACAATATCATTTGAAGTATATAACTAGCATAACATGGGAATAGCTTAACTGCTAGAACACAGGAATTGTAAATCTAAATTCTGATTTGCATCCTCATGCCCCATGAGCTCTGACTTTTCTTCTATCCTCTCTCATGTGAAGTAATCTTTCCTTCTTATATGATTTATTTTTATTTTTTGACACTGGAGTTATTTTGGGGGCTTGGTGTTAATTTGATTTAACCACTCCCAATGGTGAGAATCAGCATATACCAGTGTTTGCATTCTATGAAGTGAGCCACCACTGCCAAAGAGCTGTTTCTTTCTGATTTGGTTGCAATAACAAAAAAATAAATAAATAAACCAACTAACAATGTAATTACTTCCTTCAAACTCAAATTCACTTTCTTGTCATTATTATCCTATTTACAACCATATCTGCCTTTCTCTCTTCTGTTCATTTTTACCTCCCTTTCTTCTAGATAGCATCACATTTTATCTAGTATATAAGCAATTATACTACTATGGTTGTTATTATTGCCTGTGTCTCCTATACTCTTTAAATAATAAGTACTTTGGGAAATCATGTTGTACCAGGGGGAAAGATGCACATATTTTATTCTATATCACACTGGAGTAGTGAATGTTTTGTTTTGTTCTATGCCATTCTTCATGTGCCTAGAACAGTACTTGTCACATGAAGGCACTGATTCATATTTGCTAAAGGAATGAATAAATGATTGACTGAAGGATATGATAGAATGGAATCATTGGAAACTTGTGAGAAGACCCAAAAGGGTGATTAATTTAAAAAGCAAAACAAGCAAACAGACAAAAAACTAGGTTCAAAGCTAAAACTTTGTATTTTATAGCTTGTGATCTAGGTAGATTCACTCTACCTTTGCAATGTTTCATACTCTCTCCTGTGAAATGAATATTTTTTTCTTTAATTCCAACAGTGGGTTTAGGTACTCACATAAAAAATTCAATTCACAGCTCTGGTGGGCATTTTTTTCTCTTCTCTTTTTCTTTCTTCCTTTTTTTTTTTTTTTTTTCCTTCTTTTCTTTATTTCTTTCTCTATTTCTGTTTTTCTTTCTTTTCTTTGGTGGAGATAGACATAAATTGAGAAGAGTAGACAATAAAGGAGAAAGAAAGGGTGGTGGTACACCTGGTGAAGTGCACATGTTACAATGCACAGGAACCCATGTTTGAGCCCTCTGGTCCCCACCTGCAGGGCAGAAGCTTTGCAATTGTTGAAGTAGTGTTGCAAGTGTCTCACTTTCCCTCTCAACCACACCCTTCCCTATTGATTTCAGGCTATTTCTATACAATAAACAAATAAAGACAATAAATATTTTTAAAAGGAGAGAGAATAAAAGGACATCTGCAGTACTTCTCCACAACATATGAAACTACCCTCCTACAAGTACAGACTGAGGGCTTGAAGTCAAGCTCCTGTGTATAGCGACATAATGTACTTTGTTAGGTGTGCCACTGCCTGGTGTCCTAAAATGAATATTTTAATCAAGTCCTATTATATTTGCTTCTGTAGGTTACTATTAATACAAATTTTGGACAAACTATGATATAAAGGAATTACCAAGTTAGTGCTGTTGTCCTTGGATTTGCTAGAGTCTTGTATTGTAAAAGTTATCTCATCAATAACTATTCATTGTCTTCTTGAATGCTAAGACAGCAGGAACCTCACATTTCCACTATAGAGTCTATATTTCCCCCAGTCCTGGAACCACTTTCCTGCATACTTCTCTCAATTCATATCAAATAATATTGCATCTGCCAATCACAACCTAATCAACGCAATGAGTGCCACCTCAGCATGCTTCATTTCAGACTGTGTCCAGAGACTTCAGGTGTGGAATGACAACCCTTCAGCTTCATTACTTAGGTGAGACCTTTCCTTTCATAGTATTCTCTAATTCCATTCCAGGTGGCTCACTTTCTAACAAAGTCCCAAAACCTAGATATAGACTAGGTCCCATGAGATACAGCCTATATTCACAGGTATCCACAAACTAGGGCAAAATATATAGCTGAAAGCAAAAGTACACAATAGTCTGCAGTGAGTACCCCCCCCAACACTTCATCTGCACTATTCCAACCTTTAGGTACATGATTGTTCAACAATTTGTTTGGCTTTGTATATTAACTCTCTTTTCAACCACCAGGTTCCAGATGCCAGCAGGATGCCGACCAGACTTCCTTGGACAGAGGACAGCACTGGTGTGTCCTGGAGCTCTGCTTGCCCAGAGACCCACCCTACTAGGGAAAGAGAGACACAGTCTGGGAGTATGCATCGACCAGTCAATGCCCATGTTCAGTGGGGAGACAATTACAGAAGCCAGACCTTCCAACTTCTGCAACCCACAATGACCCTGGTTCCATATTCCCAGAGGGATAAAAAATGGGAAAGCTATCAGGGGAGGGGATGGGATATAGGGATCTGGTGGTGGGAATTGTGTGGAGTTGTACCCCTCCTATCCTATGGTTTTGTTAATGTCTCCATTTAAAAATAAATAAAATAATAAAAATAAAAGTTATTTCATTTCTGAATGGGAAACAAAAATTCTCAGCTTGTGCGGCATGCCCTCTTATTCCACCATCCCTTCCCCCAACCCAAATGTAATCAGCTTTACCTGTGAGGTAGAATATTATCTGGACTGTTACAAATAAAGAAAATAGAAACAATTAAGACATTATTTTGACTAAAATCATCCAAACTTTTCTTTTTCTTTAGTCTGAGGTGGATGCCAAGATGTAATTTTAGAGATTTACTGGTACATTAGAAGTCCTCTATGTAAAAATCTTCTAAGCAAAGGAGAAAAAACCTGCTTCAATTGATGTGGAAACTTGAAATTCCTACCCTTATCTGGAGAACATTAATGGCAAAGATACTGGCTAAAAAGCATTTGACAGTCTTCCAGGAACAGAGAAGATGTTCGCAACTAAACAGATAAGGATGTTTTGTAGATGCTTAAAACTAAAACTACTTGGGGAAATGTGTCCTTTCAAACAAAGTTATTTTCTCCATCTGATTTTACTTTCTTTTTTTTTTTTTTTGATGTTGAGAAATTACTGGCATCATAAAAGAGCCAATCTAAACCATATTTGCTCTGAATGATCATCTGTATTTTCACCTATGAACTTGGCATTGTAAGAAAAAAATTGCCTAAGTATACCATTATTCCCAAAGTTCTACTTTTGCTATGAGTTGTCCACTTTTTCCAACCTAATCAATTTGCCTTTAGTAATATTTTTTCTCTTGAAATCTGTACTTAAGAAGTACTAAGGGAAAATTGATAAAGTATTTTCAGAGACTCTTCATAAGCCTCACAGAGTTTAATCAGTTGCTAAAATAGAAATTTTGGCACTTTGTCCTATAAGAGGAATAAGTAAAACATGGAAAGGGTAGAAGGAAACTGTTTCCTATGACCATGTTCTAGTCTGAAGATACCTTCTAGCTCAATCAATGTGCTGAGAACATCTGAAAAGGAAGACTCACAAAGAAATACATGTTCCTATCCATGACTGCCTTGCTCCTGACTTCTTCATGGAACCCCTTGATTTGTTACTGAATGTGCTGAAGTCATTTCTGGCACTCTGGACAGACTGATTTTAGGGAGTTTCCTTGTGACTAGTGTGAAATCTGGTTAACAATAGTTGATTTACTGAAAGGCATGCCCATTTTCCTGTTATCTTCACCTTTCCATTTTCCTTAATATAATCATGTGTGGGAACTGACACAAATATTTTCCCTTAGCTCCCTCTAACACCATATTTGTCTCACAAATCTCCTTTTCTCCCTGTTTCTAACATGGTAAACCCTTATTATATCTCCTATATACTGAATTTCCTTTGAGAGTTGGTCCCAGTACTGAAAGACCTACATACTAAACAGCATTTAGTCCTAACATACACTACAGAGTAGATTCTATTATCATTTTTATTGGCCCCTAAATTAAGAGAATTATCCAAAAATGCACAGTGAAGAAGTCAGTGAACTTGCACCATCAAAGGGACACTTCTTTCATCTCGTTTTAAACTTCATTTATCAGCTATTCATCAGTTCCTGAAGGACATTACGGAGTCTACAGTACCTCACTACAGCAGTATGACTTTTATCAAGTCATTCTTCCTTACTAAATGTCAGTTGTCCTTTCTGTAAAATAATGTGATTACAGAAGCCAGACCTCCCACCTTCTGAACCCCATAAAAATCTTTGGTCTATACTCCCAGAGGGATAAACCCTGCCAATGGAGTGAAAGGCATAAGGAACTGGTGGTAGGAATTGTATGAAATTGTACATAATGTGGGTCTCTTATCCCCCAATCTTGTCAACCATTATCAAATAACTAATTAAATTAATGATAATAATAATAATAATTTGATGGTTTTAATGTTCATACTCTTAACAACATTAAATTCAAAGGATACTAATTGTGATAGCAAATGACTTGATGAAACATTGTAACTTGTAAACCTGTCAATTTACCACCTTGTAATTCTATCAGATAGAAGGAGATTGGGGATGTTCTATCCTACAAATCAGAGAAAATAGGCCATATACAAAATTCAGTCACTAAATGTTTTTTTAAGTTTGTGAAAGACTTAAGATTATTAGTTGTTCAAATACCTGTGGAACAGGTCATACTTTGGGAGACTTTACCTCATACTTGGAATGTGTCAACAGCTTATATGATTGGGGTCAATCCACCAAACCAGGGAATTTGTTTCCTTATCTTTAAAATAAAGGAAATAATAACATTGTTTCCTTTCTAGGATACTTGAAAAGTACTAGTTTTACCCATATGAATAAAGTGAACATTTATTAGGCCATCATAACCTGTGTATGCAAAAGTTCATATCCAAGATTATCTCTTCTTTTTAGTCACAGAGAGCTGACCTCTTATGGGCATAACTCTAGACAACAAAAATAATCAGAAAAGCATGGGAAATGATTATGTTTTTCAACCCTAACTATTAGTGGAATTAAGGAACAATACAATCCTTTATATTTGCACTTGCTCTTCTGAGTCAGAATGACCCAGGAAGTGACAGCCATTAAAGACACTAATTTTGTTTTTTGGCCACTAGTATTAAATACTTTTCTAATCTTGAGCATCTTGGTTTTGAACTAAACATTGTTTGAAAACTCCAATTAAATTTACTACCGTCTCTTTTTTGAAGCAGATTCTCCTTTGGATAACATTGAATAAGAATGGCAAACAAAGACACATTCAGAAGTACTGTTTTGATTTCTAAAGCAACATCTTCCGGTGGCATAGTCATCTTGATTTTTATTTGAATCCATGTCTCAGAGGGAACATGCACCTAGAAATGTGCATTTCTAACATGCTTTGCTATGGGGTCATACCCTCTTAAGCATTAGTCATTCTTAATTCATAAGATCAAAACTAAAGCTACATAAAATCTGAAAACATCATCCAGCAAGAACCAGAAAAATGTAACCACATGGAAAGATGAGTTAAGCTGAGCCTGTCTTTTTCATAAAGAAAATTCTGTCTGATGTCTCATAAGTTACCATATTTGTGCCCCAACAAATCCTTCCTGATCCAGTTAGTCAAGCATTGCCATTTATTCCTTTTTGATGAGCCTGCTGGTTCTAGCCTCACAGGCTAATGCTAACTATTGGTTCATCATGAGACTTATGCTTCATATTTGAGCAGGTGCTTGGTTCTGAGTAGACCAGAATAAGCATCACCTGCCTGCATCTGTCCCCAGACCCAGATAGCACATCTTCCTATTCTCTTGCTAAGGCCTAGCCATTCATGAAAAAAGAGACTTCTGACACAATAAGAAGCTCAACTTAATTTTCTGAACACAAACATTTGTGTAAAAGATGAAACCTAAATGAGCAAAGCCATCAACTTCATACCTTAGCCTTTTCTCCATGTTGAAAGTGTAACACCAATTCTGAAATTGAAATAAAGCTCTTTCTCCCTTTCATTATCTAATCATGATAATTTTATTTAAATTAACTTACCTCATAGGTGGCAGGAGTATAGCATTATGCTGCATTAGTATTAAGTGTATGACAGGTATTCCTTTGATCCTTTAGTTCTTAATTCATTCTTATTTTTTAGCATGATATATAATATTCTGCATTATCTGTTTTTTACCTAAATCTCCACAATTTCTTTCTCCCTACTATTCACACATCCTATTGTCTACTTAAGTTGAACTGTTTAAAGACTATCTTGCTAGAGTGAGGTGGTGGCTCACCCAGAAGACCACGTAAGGTATACCACAACCAAGTCCTAGTTTAAGCAATAAAATACTATTAAACAGAAAAAATAATACCTTAAAACTCACAAATTCACAACTGTGGCTTTATGCTTTTCCAATCGCCCCACAGAGGTTGTAATAGCAGTGGTGAGACCCGATATTGACAATAAATACCTTAACCCAACCTGGTGACTCAGGATAAAATCTTTCCTTTCACTTCTAAGATATATAAACAGAGAAATTCAACACCTTAGCCACAGAACCTCCTGCTGCCCCAACAATGAAAGCCATACCGAATGCAGAAATTATGAAATACACAAACAGTAATGACAGAAATATCAAATGGATAAAAGCAGAGCCAAGATGGTGGAATGAGAACATCTCCTAACTATCTCTCTGCAAAGCAAGTGATTAAATGCTGGGAATATAGAGTGAGGGCAGGATTTCCAGGGCAGTGGTTCAGGAAGCATACAGAAGAGATGAAAGCAGAACCAAGGAGGAAAGCCGCAGATCATATATAAGCTGGAACAGGCTACAGAAAAGACATAGCACATACCATATCCTACTCTGTGGAGCCCTGTGAGTCACAATTCCTCCATTGTATCACCCTCACACCACCACCCACTCACTCCAGAGAGGTAAGGGAACAAATTATAGACAAAGGGGACCTCCTGTGGAAATGACCTCATTCTCAAGATTACAGGATCAGTAAGCAGTCATCAGAATCAGAAGGCAGTATGTCTCTCTCTCTCTCTCTCTCTCTCTCTCTCTCTCTCTCTATCGAGAGAGAGAGAGAGATCCTCAGAATGGCTAGAACTCTCCCTTATTGTTGACCAATCTTCTGCCTCTTCTAGGGTGGTAGGAGTCTACCTCTCTAGCTTTTTTTTTTTTCCTTTCCTCTAGTTTATGTTCCTTTTTGTAATTTTTTAGGAAGGGGGCTTATGGATAGCCCATATGGAATAGTGATACTGCAGACTGGTCTTTGGGTGACCCCTTTTATATATATATAGTTTTCTTTCTTCCTTTATTTATTTATTTTCTTTTTCTTTATTTATTTTTTACTTGCTAGTTTGTTTTGTCATTGCTGTTAGTTTATTTCCCCTTCTTGTTACTTTGACCAAAATTAGCCTTTGTTGGCGATGCATTGCATTTACTGGTGATTGGTTGTTCTCTGTTAGGGTAGTAATGGGGTTTTTGTTTGTTATCTTTTGTCTATTTATTCTTTCCTTGCTCTTTTTCTTTCCTTCTCTGTGATTTGAAAAATCTTAAAATTTGCTACTGTATTTGCTGTATCCACTTGTCCTAATTTGTAACCTATCTTGTATAAGAATTCTGGTGTAGAAGTTTTTCTTTAACTCTCTCACTTCCTTTATTTTCTATCCCTTCCCACAATCTCTTAAAGTTATGCTTGATAGAGGATATTTGTAATTGTCTGTTCTTGCTTTGTATTTTTTCTGCTGTTGTTGTTGTTTTGTCTCGTTTTTGGTTTATTTTGGTTTCTTGTGGGGAGAGTTTCTATAGCCAACTGGATTTGGTTGAAAAGCATCCATCATCACTTCTGTTGTTATTATCATATTTGCTGAGGCTTGTGACCTCAGTTGTTAGAGGTCTTTGGTTTAGTGGGGCTCTTCCTCACAAAACACAACAACTGAACATTAATAGCCAAGATACAAAAATACATAACACATCAATAAAAAAATATGGTTAAAGCAAAAGTAACTAAATCAACTATAGCAATGAATCAGGACAGAAGTCCAGATTTTAAAAATCTGGTAAGTCAGAATTAACTATAAACAAGAAAAATGTCCAAATAGCTTTTAAGCTATTAATCACAGAAATGAGGACAGCTATTGAGGAAAAGGCTATCAGAAATAGGGAAACAACTGATGAGACCCTCAAGGAAAATACTAGCTTTCTCAAGGTAATTAGAGAACTGAGAGCTGAAATACCTGAGTTAAGAGGGCATCTATCAGAACAAGTTGGTATTGTAAACAGAGCAAAATTTTTAAAAAAAATCTGAACTGAAAAAAGGAGGCTGAGGGAAGGGAAAACAGATTAACAGAAGCAGAAACTCATAGCCATATAAGCACACATTAGAGAATAGGAAAAAAAAATCAAGTAAAAGACCTCACTGCATGCCTTAAAGACTTAGAAGAGGAACTAAGGAATTCTAAAGCAATCAACAAGACTGAAGTCACTAAAATTAGAGTGGAAAGAAACAACATTGAAAATAAGAGAACCATTAAAAAAAGTTCAGTGAAGTGAAGTGTTGGTTTGTTGAAAAGTTAAACAAAATTGGCAAACCCTCGGCAAGATTTTCTAAAAATGGGGAAGAAGACTCAAATATAATCTTAAATGATAGAAGATATATCACAATAGACACCTCAGAAATCCAAAATATCATGGGAAGCTTCTATGAATGACTATATGTCATCAAGCTAGAGAATCTGGAAGAAATGGAAAAATTCCTAGAAACATGAACCCTTCCAAAACTGAACCAGGAAGAACTACAAAACCTAAATGAACCAATCATAGAGAAAGAAATTGAAACAGTTATTAAGAATCTTCCCAACATAAAAGTCCTGGACCGGATGGCTTTACAAATGAATTCTACAAAACCTTCAGGAAACAATTAATACCTATACTTCTGAAGTGTTTCCTCAAGATTGAAGAAACAGAAAAACTTCCTGCCACCTTATATGAAGCCAATATTACCCTAACAACAAAAGTAGATAGGGACACAACAACAAAAAAATGAAAACTACAGACCAATATCTCTGATGACAATAGGTGCCAAAATATTGTACAAGATCCTAGAAACTGGATATAGCAAGATATCAAAAAGATTGCGTATCACAACCAAGTGGGATTTATCCCAGGAATGCAAGGCTGGTTCAACATATGTCAGTCAATCAATGTCATCCACCACATCAATAAAAGCAAAACAAAAACCCACAAAACTATCTCAATAGAGGCAGAGAAATCCTTTGACAAAGTCTAACACCCATTCATGCCCAAAACACTACAAAAAGTGGGAACAGATGGGAAATTTCTCCAGATAGTGGAGTCCATATACAGCAAACCTACAGCCAAATCATAATAAAAGGACAGAAGCTGAAATCATTCCCCCTCAGACCAGGGACTAGCAGCGCTGCCCATTATCATCATTACTCTTTAATATAGTATTGGAAGTTCTGCCCATAGTAATCAGGCAAGATAAAGGAATCAAAAGAATACAGATTGGAAGGGAAGAAGTCCAACTTTCATTCTTTGCATATGATATGATAGTATACATTGAAAACCCTGAAGAATCCAGCAGAAAACTACTGGAAATCATTAGGCAATATAGACAGGTATCAGGCTACAAAAGCAATGTACAAAAATCAGTGGCATTTCTGTATGAAAATGCTAACTCCAAAGAAGAGGATATCCAGAAATCACTCCCATTCGCTGTTGCAGCAAAATCAATAAAATATCTAGGAAAAAACCTGACCAAAGAAGTTAAAGACTTTCATACCAAAAACAGTGAATCACTATTCAAAGAAATAGAAAATTATATCAGGAAATAGAAAGATATCCCATGCTCATTGATTGGAAGAATTAATATCATCAAAATGGATATTCTACCCAGAGTCACATAAAAATTCATGTGATATCCTTCAGTCAGTATTTCCATTTTACAAGTAAAAAAATTAAATATGAATCACTAAAAGACAAAAAAAAGCAATTCCAAATCATCAGACAGGCACTGATCTAGAAAAAATAATTGACATAAAGTTCAGAAACTCATTACTTAATCAATTCAAAAAACACAATGATCATTTTGCCAAAGAATTACAAAGTATAAAAAACAAAAACAAACAAACAAACAAAAAAACACTCCAAACAGAACTAAAAGGGCCTAAAGGATGCTTTCAATGTAGTTCTGCTGTTCAGGTTGGTGTTAAGAGGCCTCATAAGTAAACTTCTTCTTCTTCTTCTTCTTCTTCTTCTTCTTCTTCTTCTTCTTCTTCTTCTTCTTCTTCTTCTTCTTCTTCTTCTTCTTCTTCTAGCATTTGCCCTTCTTCCGTAGCCAGTCAATAGCATCAGGTTGAGCCTGATGTAAAGTTTCCAGACCTCCTTTGGATCTGGAGAGGTGGCAGTCATTGACTATGTGGGTCATAGTCTGTCTGTAGCCACAGGGGCAGTTCGGGTCGTCTCTGGCTCCCCAGCGATGGAACATAGTGGTGCACTGGCCATGGCCTGTTCGATAGCTATTGAGGAGGGCCCAATCGTGACATGCTAGGTCAAAGCCGGGTTGACGCTTGCAGGGGTCTGTGATGAGGTGTTTGTCCTTTACCTCAGCTGACTGCCAACTCTGTTTCCAAGAGTCTGGAACAGAGAAGTTCAGTTTAGGCTTAGGGGACCAGATTGGATGACGAGACGTCAAGCGTTGGACAGGGTGGGTGAAGATATCCGCGTATATTGGCAGGTCATGTCGAGCGTAGACGTGGGAAATGAACTTAGATGATGCCGCATCCCGACGAATATCTGGCGGGGTGATGTTGCTAAGAACTGGTAGCCATGGAACTGGGGTAGAACGGATGGTTCCAGAAATTATCCTCATGGAGGAATACAATTTGGAATCGACCAAGTGGACATGGGGGCTACGGAACCATACTGGGGCACAGTATTCTGCATTGGAATAGCATAATGCCAGAGATGATGATCGAAGTGTGGAAGCGCTCGCGCCCCATGAGGAGCTGGCCAGTCTTGCAATGATGTTATTCCTCGCACCCACCTTTGCTGCAGTTTTTATGAGATGTTTGTGAAATGACAGAGGGTGATCAAGAGTAACACCAAGATAGACTGGCTGGGCTTCATGCCAGATTCTCATATCGCCAAGCTGCACATTAAGCTCACGCGAGGCCGAGGCATGGTGTAGATGGAAAACAGATGATACCGTTTTTGCAGTGCTAGGGATTAGTCGCCATTTTTTACAGTAATCAGATATCAGAGACATGTCTTTCGTGAGTGTTTCCTCAAGGATGTCGAACTTTGATGCCTGAGTTGCACAGCAGATGTCATCGGCGTAAATGAACTTCCTTGAAGAAGTTTCTGGGAGGTCATTGATGTAAATATTAAATAGCGTAGGAGCCAGAACAGAGCCCTGGGGGAGGCCACTTGAGACAAGTCTCCATCTGCTAGACTTGTCACCCAGATGCACCCGGAATCTTCTGTTTTGGAGAAGAAACGATATAGTGATGGCCACCCATGGAGGCAGGCATCTTGAGATCTTGACTAGGAGACCACGGTGCCAGACCGTGTCATAGGCTGCTGTGAGATCAACAAAGACAGCACCTGTCTTTAAATTCTCTGGAATCCATTTTCAATGTAAGTTGAGAGGGCCAGGGCTTGTTCGCAGGTAGATCTTCCTGGGCAGAAACCAGCTTGGGCGGGTCATAGGAATTTCTCTCTAAGAGGAGAAATACATGACAGAAGCAGCCTCTCAAGGAGTTTGTAACACACAGAGAGGAGAGAAATTGGTCTATAGCTGGCGGCCAGCGTTGGGTCTTTCTTTGGTTTCAAAACCGCTATAATCTTCGCACGACGCCAAACTTTGGGCATAGACTCAGATTGGGATGCATTGGATCGACCTTCCCGTGGTGCATCTCGTGAGTACCCATTCATTGGGGAAACTGACGATCCTTCCTAGCTGACTGAATCCACATGGATCCTAGTCACTTTCAAAGCCAGCAACAAGCAGCTCCTGACAGCTTTCAAGCTGTTGGCCCTGCTCTTTGAGTCCTCCAACTTAATGTTGAGGGGCTGTCCTTTGCCAAACGCGTTCTTATTGGTCAATTGGTGATACAGCATCAGGCAGATGTTATCTGCCTACAAGAAACACATATAGCAGTCGATGAAGCTGCTCGATTCACTATCAGTGGATTGATTTAATATGCTACAATCTCCATCCTAAACACGGCCGAGCCATCTACGCCAAATCGTGTCTTGCGGACGTTTACCATACGGCCTCTTCGACCTTCTACGACTCCATTACTATTGGAACTATTCAGCTCGTCAACGTATATAAGCCTCCCAGTGCCTCATGGGATAATGAGGTCCTGCCTAGCCTGAATCACCCAGCCGTTTAAGTTGGAGACTTTAATAGTCATCACCAAGACTGGGGATATTCCTCCACTCGTGCTGACGCCTCTATCTTAGCCGACTGGGCTTCAGCGAATGACCTCTCCTTATTATACGATCCCAAACAGCCAGGCTCTTTTCACAGTGCTAGATGGAATAAAGACTCGTCACCCGACCTGTGCTGGATTAGCACAGTCAACGGCCAAGATTTTCTGCTATGAGACACGTTCTCAAGATCTTCCCGCACAGTCATAACCGCCCAGCTATCATCCACATCGGTCTCCAGCTCCCATTGATTCTGTGCTCGGAGAAACTAAGATGGAACTTTCAGAAAGCAAACTGGTGTCTGTTCAGTGATCTTACCAACAAATCTATTCCTGCAATTCCAATTAACTCTATCCTCTCTGAAGATTCCTACAGGCGCTTCCGCCAAGCCATCTTCAAAGCAGCTTCCCAAGCCATTCCTCGTGGGAGACGTGCTAACTATACGCCTTGTCTTGATGCTGAATGCGAGCAACTACTAAAGCAGTATGATGAGTTGGGCGACCCAGATGTGGCTGACCATCTCATTGCCTCCCTGGATGCAGCACGCCAAGCCCGCTGGCAACAACTCACGGAAAGTCTGAACTTCACCCATTCAAGTAGGAAGGCCTGGAAGCTTCTTCACAGACTGGGTGCCGGTAGCCAACCCCCTCCCATCTCCCATCCTTCCGTATCTCCAAACTCAGTGGACAGTCATCTAACTCAAGTTGGACGTGCTAAGATCGACCCTGTCTGGAAAAGAGAAATTTCCCACAAGTGGTTATCCCACTACCGGTTATCTTGTCCATTTCCAAAACTCTCTCCCTTTACACTGTCTGAACTGGAAGACGCTTTGAAGAGGGTTAAACCAGGAACAGCTGCTGGCTATGATAACATCACCCCAGAACTAATTCTTAACCTGGGTCCCGTGGCAAAGAAGTGGCTCGCTTCATTCCTGTCCCACATCTTGGAATCTGAGTCTATGCCCAAAGTTTGGCGTCATGCGAAGATAAGTAAACTCAAACGTGGGAAATGAAAATCTCAACATGAGAAGACATAACCAACATAATCAGTCTATTTAAACCTTTTGGAGAGGAAAATTGTACCCCTGTTCTCTTACAATCTTGTTAGTCATTATTAAATTATTTTTTGAATCAGTAGGAAGATGAGGTGGAAGAGGAGGAGGAAGAGGAGGCAAAGAACAGGAGGAGGAAGCAGAGGTGGAGGAGGAGGAGACAAGGACAAACAGGAGGAGAATGAAAAGGAGAAGGGGAAGCAAGGGCTTGAACCAAGATTCTTGCTTCAGTGCTTGCTCATATTATTATGTGCTCTTAATTGGGTGCCAGGCCCTTGATGACTACTTCTTAACTTCTTTATTCTAATAAAGTATTATAAAAAATAGAAACAAACAAACAAAACTACACTGAGATACCATCTTACATATGAGAGAATGACTTATATCAACAAGCCAGGAAATGAAAAGTGTTGGAGAGGTTGTGGATCAAAGGGAACTCTGCTACATTGCGGATGAGAATTCAAACTGGTATAGCCCCTTTGGAAGACTCTATGAAGAGTCCTTAAACAAGCAAAAATCGAAGTACCTTGTGATCCATCAATACCACTTTCAGGCATTTATGTAGTGGACACTCAAACATTAATTAAGAGACATATACACCCCTATGTTCATAGTTGTATTATTCACTATAGCCAAAGAGTGGAGAAAACATAAATGCTCATCAACAGATGGCTAGCTAAAGAAGTTATAGGATATATATTCCATAGAATACTACTCTGCAGTGAAAAGATAATAGTGTGCCCTTGAGGACAAAATGGATGGAACTGGAGGTTATTATGCCTAACAATATGAGATGGAAAACAACTACCAGAATGATCTTGAGATCTGATTTACATGAACTTGCCTCCCCAAAAAATCCAAACAAAATAGAAGCAATCAAACTGTCAGACTTTTGATAACTATGATGATTATCTTTGGGAGTTGGGTGAGAGGGGATATAGAACTCTGATGGTGGTTGAGGTGTGGAAATGTACTTTGCAATCTCACAATCTTGTAACATACTTATTAGTAAAAGAAATTATAAAAAGAAAGAATGTATTTCCTTCTTGTATTATCTGGGCCTTAGAGTCACCTCATCAAGGAATTTTGCCCTGGATTTTTCTTAAAGGGACCCACCTTTATGTTTTGTATAGTTCCTCCACATCATGAGCTTCTCTCTACCAGAACTATCACTGCACTGCATGGGACAGCATTTTCCCCTTTTACCATTATCCAAAAACTTGAAGCTCTGTGGTACACACCATATCTTTTTTATATATTATTTTATTATTTATTTATTCCCTTTTGTTGCCGTTGTTGTTTTTTTATTGTTGTAGTTATTATTATTGTTGTTGTCATTGTTGGATAGGACAGAGAGAAATGGAGAGAGGAGGGGAAGACAGAGAGGAGGAGAGAAAGATAGGCACCTGCAGACCTGCTTCACCACCTGTGAAGCGACTCCCCTGCAGGTGGGGAGCCGGGGTTGTAACCGGGATCCTTATGCTGGTCCTTGTGCTTTGCGCCACCTGCACTTAACCCGCTGCGATACAGCCTGACTCCCGGTACACACCATATCTTATATAAATGCATATTTACTAATCAGCAGAGTGTCTGATGCACAACAGACTCGTTGAACATATTTTTGAAATGAGTAAATGGCTGCATGATCCCTGAAGCAAATTTTTTAAATGATTTACTTTTATTTTTCTGGTGATTTTTTAAAATTTAATTCATTAAAGTAAAAACTAAAAGCCTGGGGAATGGTTCACCAAGGAACAGGGGTGAGACAACCAAGGGGAAGAGAATAATTTCAATGAATTGCTGCAGTCACTAAACAAAATATAAGCAGAAACTCCTGAAAGTCCAAAGCACTATGGAATGTAAGGCACAATAAATAATAAGCAAAGCCAGGAAAGAAATAATAGAAGATATTCTGGAGAATCACCAAAGAGTCACTCAACTCACAGCTCATTAAGTTCAATTATTTTATTTTAGTAGTATTAAACCTGGAACATAAATATTCAGAGTGATCACAAGTTATAGTCAAATAGAGATTTAAAAATAATAATGAAACAAGTTTTTTGACTACTGGTCCAAATTTCTCTTTTTTTCTCCTATCTTTGGATGCAAAAATGAATTGCTGCCCACATAAAATATTTTTTCAAACAGGGAACCTGGGTGAAATGGATCCCTTTTAATGAAGGGAAGTGCTTGGAATGCCAAAGCTAGCAGAGTTTGGACAGTAAAAGTCAGTAATGAGAGGCACAATTAGAGTTAGATCGGGTGATGGGATCTAATTCTCATAAGAAATGGTAAGATGTAAAAGTAAATGATTTATATCATTTTGCTTTATTAAGACACTTTATCTCTATTTATTGTCTTTGTAGTAGTCTTTATTAATTGAACTCATTGTGTATTTGTTTACTCGTCTATCTCCTGAAGTCAAGTCTAAAGAGTTGAGGACTTGCCAATCTTTTTAGTAGTAAACATCCTGCCTGAGTGTATTTGTCACCAAGAAAGTTATCTACTGTTGTTGAAGAGATGGTGTATTTATTTAAATAGCAGATCTTCATGCCTGAAGTTTGTAAGATCATAGTTTAATTCTGGTACTACAATAAACTGGAGCTTAGCAATGATTTGGTTAAAAAAAAGATACAATAAGTTATTTAAAATGAAGAAATTTATCAACTGCATTTGACAATTAAATTTTGCGAATAAATTAATGTATAAGAAGTGTTTTTGCTTGTAACTCTTCTTAAAAAATTTATTAGTCATTTAACATTGTTTTACAAAATTATAAGGTAATAGGATTATAATTCCACACCATTTCCACCACCAGAGTTCTGTGTCCTCCTCTGCTTCATTCTAGACTGCAGCAGCTCTTCCAAGGTCACAGGTATGGGTTGGCTTTCTATCTATAACTGTTACCTGTATCTGTCTCTATTTCTATCTATTTTGCCCTTTTTTTCAAATCAGCAGTCCCACCTTCACTTTTTTCTAAGCCATACCTACACCTATTATTACTTCTGAGTGTCCATTCTTCCCCTCCCTCCTCTCTCTCAGATAAAATAAACAGTGCCAGATTTCCTTTAGTGTTGTCCAGATTTCCTTTCCTTTAAGTGATGGTGTAAAATCAAGATTCCTACTAGGGTAAGATAGAAACACGCTGGGGATATGAACTGACCTGTCAACATTCATATCCAGTGGAAAACAATTACAAAAGCTGGATCTACTACCTTCTGCTCCATTTAAAGATCTTTCGTCAGTACTTCCAAAGTGAAAATAATAGGAAAACTTCAATGAAGGGGATGGGATATGGAACTCTGGTGGTGGCAATCATGAAATAATACCCCTCTTATCCTATAACTTTGTCAATAATTATTAAACAAACGCTTCTGGTCCTGGTGGAATTGGCATCAGAGCCCTTTAGCCAACTTCCTCCATCATTTACCCACTGGGTGTATGGATTAACCTTATTTTTATAGTGCAGAAGGAATTCTGGGTTCTATCATTGTTTCTACCCTGGACATGGACGTTGGAAAATCAGTCCATAACCCTAGTAATAAAGGCTTTTTGAATGCTTACTATGGGCGAAACAAAAACATTATATAGAATTTTCTAAGGGATAAAGAGGTATATTAATCAGAGCATCTACTAGAATGGCTTTTTTTTAGACTGATAAAGTGAATCTAATCTTCTTCTTCTAGCATTTGCCTTTCTTCCGTAGCCAGTCAACAGCGTCAGGTTGAGCCTGATGTAAAGTTTTGAGACCTCCTTTGAATCTGGAGAGGTGGCAATCATTGACTAATCATAGTCTGTCTGTAGCTGCAGGGGCAGTTCAGGTCATCTCTGGCTCCCCAGCGGTGGAAAATAGCAGCACATCGGCCATGGCCTGTTCGATAGCGATTGAGGAGGGCCCAATCATAACGTGCTAGGTCAAAGCCGGGTTGATGCTTGCAGGGGTCTGTGATGAAGTGTTTGTTCTTTACCTCAGCTGACTGCCAACTCTGTTTCCAAGAGTCTGGAACAGAGAAGTTCAGTGTAGGCGTAGGGGACCAGATTGGATGACGAGACGTCAAGCGTTGGACAGGGTGGGTGAAGATATCCGCGTATATTGGCAGGTCGCATCGAGCGTAGACGTGGGAAATGAACTTAGATGATGCCGCATCCCGACGAATATCTGGCGGTGCGATGTTGCTAAGAACTGGCAGCCATGGAACCGGGGTGGAACGGATGGTTCCAGAAATTATCCTCATGGAGGAATATAATTTGGAATCGACCAAGTGGACATGGGGGCTACGGAACCATACTGAGGCACAGTATTCTGCAGTGGAATAACATAATGCCAGAGATGATGATCGAAGTGTGGAAGCGCTCGCGCCCCATGAGGAGCTGGCCAGTCTTGCAATGATGTTATTCCTCGCATCCACCTTTCCTGCAGTTTTTATGAGATGTTCGTGAAATGACAGGGTGCAATCGAGAATAACGCCAAGATAGACTGGCTGGGCTTCATGCCAGTTTCTTGTATCGTCAAGCTGCACATTAAGCTCACACGAGTCCGAGGCATGATGTAGATGGAAAACAGATGATACCATTTTTGCAGTGCTAGGGATTAGTTGCCATTTTTTACAGTAATCAGATATCAGCCTCTCAAGGAGTTTGTAACACACAGAGAGGAGAGAAACTGGTCTATAGCTGGCGGCCAGTGTTGGGTCTTTCTTTGGTTTCAAAACTGCAATTATCTTTGCATGATGCCAAATTTTGGGCATAGATTCAGATTCCAAGATAGGGGACAGGAATGTAGTGAGCCACTTCTTTGCCACGGGGCCCAAGTTAAGAATGAGTTCTGGGGTGATGTTATCATAGCCAGCAGCCGTTCCCGGTTTAACCCTCTTCAAAGCGTCTTCCAGTTCAGACAGTGTAAAAGGAGAGAGTTTTGGAGATGGACAAGAGTTTTGGGATGCATTGGATCGACCTTCCCGTGGTGCATCCCTTGAGTACCCATTGATTAGGGAAACTGATGATCCTTCCTAGCCGACTGAATCCACATGGATCCCAGTCACTTTCAAAGCCAGCAACAAGCAGCTCCTGACAGCTTTCAAACTTTTGGTCCTGCTCTTCGAGTCCTTCAACTTAATGTTGAGGGGCTGTCCTTTGCAAAGCACGTTCTTATTGGTCAATTGGCGATACAGCATCAGGCAGATGTCATTTGCCTACAAGAAACACACATAGCAGTCGATGAAGCTGCTCGATTCACCATCAGTGGATTTGATTTAATATGCTATAATCTCTATCGTAAACACGGCCGAACCATCTACACCAAATCGTATCTTGTGGATGTTTACCACACGGCCTCTTCGACCTTCTACGACTCCATTACTATTGGAACTATTCAGCTCGTCAACGTATATAAGCCTCCCAGTGCCTCATGGGATAATGAGGTCCTGCCTAGCCCGAATCACCCAGCCGTTTAAGTTGGAGACTTTAATAGTCATCACCAAGACTGGGGATATTCCTCCACTCATGCTGATGGCTCTATTTTAGCCGACTGGGCTTCAGCGAATGACCTCTCCCTATTATACGATCCCAAACAGCCAGGCTCTTTTCACAGTGCTAGATGGAATAAAGACTCGTCACCCGACCTGTGCTGGATTAGCACAGTCAATGGCCAAGCCTTTCCCGCTATGAGACAAGTTCTCAAGGACTTCCCGCACAGTCATCACCGCCCAGCTATCATCCACATTGGTCTCCAGCTCCCACTGATTCTGTGCTCGAAGAAACTAAGATGGAACTTTTGGAAAGCAAACTGGCGTCTGTTCAGTGATCTTACCAACAAATCTATTCCTGCAATTCCAATTAACTCTATCCCCTCTGAAGATTCCTACAGGCGCTTCCGCCAAGTCATCTTCAAAGCAGCTTCCCAAGCTATTGCTCGTGGGAGACATGCTAACTATACACCTTGTCTTGATGCTTAATGTGAGCAACAACTAAAGCAGTATGATGAGTTGGGCAACCCAGATGAGGCCGACCATCTCATTGCCTCCCTGGATGCAGCACACCAAGCCTGCTGGCAACAACTCACGGAAAGTCTGAACTTCACCCACTCAAGTAGGAAGGCCTGGAAGCTTCTTCATAGTCTGAGTGCTGGTAGCCAATCCTCTCCCGTCTCCCATCCTCCCATATCTCCAAACTCAGTGGCCAGTCACCTAACTCAAGTTGGACCTGCTAAGATCGACCCAGTCTGGAAAAGGGTGAATCTAGTAAAAACTAATATAAATTTATTACTACAGAAGTTGTAAAGGTATATAAAACAGGATGGAGTGGGTGTACAAATACATCAATCTCAAATAGTACTACCTTAGGAAGATAGCTTAGATTTTTCATAAAGATGGGAAGGCTATTATAAGGTTAATTCCAGAGTTGTGAGCTTCAGAAGGAAAGGAATACCAAATCCTTACTCCTATTTGTATCTCATTTATAATGAACAGTATTCCTTCATTACTGTTAAAGCAAAGAAGCATCTTCTTTCTCTTTTTGCACCCATTCACATTCCAAGGTCATTGCTTTGGCAACAACAACAACAAAAAAAAAAAATTAAGGAAAGTCAACAACCATCCCTCCAGCTCATGTCAGCTAAGAAGAGATGAAAGTTAAAGTTCTGCATTGGAAAGGATCTGTCCTTGCCCAAATATAACTGGATGGAAAAAAAAATAACAAAAAACATACAGTCTTTAGGTTCATGATTGTTCAACAATTTGTTCGGCTTTGTATGTTAACTCTCTTTTCAGCCACCAGGTTCCAGTTGATAGCACGATGCCGACCAGACTTCCCTGGACAGATGACCCCACCAATGTGTACTGGAGCTCCACTTCCCCAGAGACCCACCCTACAAGGGAAAGAGAGAGGCAGACTGGGAGTATGGATCCACCAGTCAAGGCCTATGCACAGCGGGGAAGCAATTACAGAAGCCAGACCTTCCACCTTCTGCAACCCACAACAACCCTGGGTTCATACTCCCAGAGGGATAGAGAATGGGAAAACTAACAGGGGAGGGTTTGGGATATGGAGATAGGGTGGTGGGGGTTGTGTGGAACTGTACCCCTCTTATCCTATGGTTTTGTTAATGTCTCCTTTCTTAAATTAAAAAAAAAAAAAAAAAGGTACACATAAAAGAAGTAGCTCTGAAGATGAAGAAAAACCTTTATCATAATTTTGACAATTCCACTGTGTTTTAATTTACCTATCACAACATGGACTCAGTTCAAGTGCAGGACAATCAATGATCTATAGTAAAATTATAAGTTGGATAATCATGGGTGATGGCACAGAGGATAAAGCATTGGGCTCTCAAGCTTAAGATCCTAAGTTTGATCACTGTCATGCACTAAAATGATGCTCTCCATTTGTCTCCCTCTCTTTCTAACACACACACTTTCTCCCTCTCCCTCTCCCTCTCCCTCTCCCTCTCCCTCTCCCTCTCCCTCTCCCTCCCCCTCTCTCTCTCACACACACACATACACATATAGCAAAAATAGAGATTTGCAACCACCACTAAAACATAATTTTACATTATTGCCATACCTCAAGAAATTTTATTTACTACAATAGCACATTCACTGCTATTAATCATTTCTACACCATCCTTAGGCAACTACTAATTTATTTTCTAGTTCTAGACTATATCTTCATAAATTCCATATAAATGCAAGTACAGTTGTATAAACAAAAACAACTAATATAATTTCATTACTACAGGAGTTGTAAAAGTAGATAAAACAGGGTGGGGTGGATGCCCCTTTCTTTTTCTCTTCTCTCTACAGGTCCTAATGGAGTTGGGTATCAGAACCCTCTTATCCCCTTCCTCCTATCACATTTCCACCACTGGGAATATATATCAATATTGTTTTGTGGCTGCATAAGGTAAGAATCTTGGCCTTTAATTGCTTCTCCACTGGACATGGACATTGGAAGGTTGATCCATACCTCCAGCCTGGTTCTATCTTTCCCTAGTGGAGTAAGGCTCTGGAGAGGTGAGGTTCCAGGACACATTGGTGATGTTGTCTGCCCAGTCTGTAATCATGTTAGCATCTGCAACTTGGTGGCTGAAAGGCAGCAAGACATAAAGTGTGACAAAATGGTAATTGAACAGGAACCAAAAAATAGCAATAGAGCAGATCAGACTAGAGATCTTAGTATGGAAGACAGCTAGGAAATCCATTTTAGGCACATTTCTAGGGCCCCACAACTATCATAGTTTGTGCTTGAGTTTGATATCTAACATGAAGTTGGATAAAAATATTTTTTGCTGTCAGAATAGAGAAAAGGGATAGAAAATTCATTAGGGCATAAAGAAGCTCTCATTCTTTTTAAAAAGTCTATGAATAAAGTTAACTATTTATCTTTTTTTGTTGTCCTCCCCCCACTTCACTTTTGTATTCTAAGCTTTCATTGGTCATGTCCTACTTATGTAAAGTTTTATGGAGTGACATCTCACCTGGTTGTCTGACTTGCCTTTATCAAATATATGTTTTGATCTTCCTAGTTGATTATAATTGTAAACTTTTTATAATTGGAAATTGGATTTAATTTATTTCCAGTTCTTGCTGATAAACATCTTCCAGTCAAATGAATGGGTACATGGTAAAATGTTGTTACAATATTAACTATCCATTTTTTTCAAACTCCAATTTTATCTTTGAACCATTGAGGTTGAATTTGAGTCAAGTATTTTAAGACTATGAGCTGGAATACTTTATGATTTTTTCAATTCTCCAAAACCCTATGGATCGACCTGCCAATTCCCATGTTCAGCAGGGAATCAGTTACAGAAGCCAGCCCTTCCACCTTCTGCACCCCATAATGATCCTGGGTCCATACTTGCAGAGGGATAAAGAATAGGAAATCTTTCAAGGGAGGGGATGGACTATGAAGTTCTGGTGGTAGGAATTATGTGGAATTGTAGCCCTCTTAGCCTATGGTCTTGTCAATATTTCCATTTTATAAATAAATAAAAAATAAAAATAAAGAAATGATTCTGAATTTGAAGTGAAAAGAAGGTATGTTTTTCTGTTTTACTAGAAATGAAGGGAAGCCTTTAATATGAGATCCAAGGAACAGGGGCAGGGAACTGGTATTTCAATTGAGCAGACAGAGCAGTGTTTACAGTGTTTTACATCTGACTATGGCACAATCATTAACAGGAAAGTTAAAAAATATTTCTTGGGAGTTGGGCAGTAGCACAGCGGGTTAAATGCATGTGGAGCAAAGCATAAGGACTGGCATAAGGTTCCCAGTTCAAGCCCCTGGTTCCCCACCTGCAGAAGAGTTGCTTCACAAGAAGTGAAGCAGGTCTGCAGGTGTCTATCTTTCTCGGCCCCTCTCTGTCTTTCCTTCCTCTCTCCATTTCTCTCTGTCCTATCCAACAATGACATAAATAACAACAACAATAATAACTACAACAGTAAAACAACAAGGGCAACAAAAGGTAATAAATAAGTAAATATTAAAAAATCTTCATTAAAACCTTAGTAGAAACAAATATTTATTTTTGAAAAGAAATGTTTTTATTTCTTTCAATATAAAGAGGAAATGTATATAGTTTCAGATTAGGAGTCAGATTGTAGTGTTTGTTCTTTCTCTTAGGCACTTAGAGTACATCAGATTCTATTTCTGGGTTTTAGTTTACCATAGCTATGCAAAAGAAGCAAGTATTAAATCCCTCTTTGAGTTAGGAGTTAGTGGCTTTAAGTCTATGAGGTTATTAAAGTGAAAGCCTAAGCCAGGTGGAAAAGAATACATAGCTGCAAATTTTCCTACAGTATCATAAATTGTATGGCTCAAAGGTTTTTATTGGTTCAAATTTACTTTTTCTTTTTAAATTAATTAATTAATTTATTTATTTATTCCCTTTTGTTGTCCTTATTGTTTTATTGTTGTAATTATTATTGTTGGTATTGATGTTCTTGGATAGGACAGAGAGAAATGGAGAGACGAGGGCAAGACAGAGGGGAGGGAGAAAGACAGACACCTGCAGACCTGCTTCACCACTTGTGAAGTGATTCCCCTGCAGGTGGGGAGCTGGGAGATCGAATTGGAATCCTTACGCCTGTCCTTGCACTTCGCGCCACCTGTGCTTAAACTTCTGTGCTACTGCCCAACTCGTGAAATGTACTTTTTCATAGATCACAGAACATTTACAATATCTTTAGCTGAAAGAAGTAATGGACAAATGTTGATCTTTGGGTCAAATTTTGCCTACCTCTTCTTCTTTTGTTTATTTATTTATTTATTTGTAAAAATTGTTTTATCAGAACACAAACATGTGTTTGCATATTGTCTATGACAAGGTCTCAAGATTTTATTATGTGAAACTTTACAGGAAAAAATGTTAATTCTTAAAGAATTAACTGACTGGTAGTATATTACTACTCCTACTACTAATGATGGTAATAATAATAACAGCAACAACAATAAGGTAAAAACTTATGTTACTGATTTTAAGATGCTGTGAAATCAATGTGCATTTGGTAGTAACCATGCTTTGAATTATGAAGTTTTATCTTTGCCTAGGATAGTATTATGTGACAAAATACTTTCATGGTGTGGACAATAGTAGGAAGCCATACTCAGACATGGATAATAAGGGCAAATACAATCAGAGGCTAAAGTGTGATAATGAATAGATAAATGTATTAAATGCATTTATCACTTACTATATTTTCAATTTAAGAACGTGAGGTGTGTAACCTCACTATAAGTCTAAAAAAAGCTAAATAGTATGTAATTAAGCAATATCTTTGATATCCATGAGTAGTGGCAACTATGAAGGGCTAACAGTCTAAAAGTTACTAAGAGAGTTTGAAGATAAACAGAAATAGATGGCAATGATGATCACTGGGTGTTCAATGGAGTTAATTATATAGATGCTTTATATGAATATGTTATATATACATATATAAGCAAACATATTCCAAAAATGATATTGTTTGTACAGATTCTATATTGATTTTTGCTGCCGCTGAAGGCTTCCTAATGTACCCTGACTACAAATGTCTAATAATTTTACTTACACCCTTGGCAACATGATAAATATAGGCACAAATACTTCAGGACTGAGTAATAAAGCTGTGACTGACTAAAAGGGACACAATGATCTTTTGATTAGGACACAGTGGCAATATCTCCTTTTCCTCTGGCCTAAAGAGAGGAAACCAAACATATATTTTTAGGCCAGAGGAAAAGGAGATATTGCCACTGTGTCCTAATCAAAAGATCATTGTGTCCATTCTATGAATCAAATCTATTCCAAAAATGAGTCTCTTTCTATGGATTCCAAGCTGATTTTGCTGTCCCTGAAGAAACCCCAAATTACCTCACTACAGTGTCTAAGATCTATATTAATACTCCTGGCAACATCATAAGTACAGAAGTAAATACTTCAGAACTGAGTAATAAAGCTGTAACTGGGTTAGGCTTCATGTGTGATGCACCAGATGTGTGTTTTTAGGCAAAAGACAAAGAGGAAACTGCCATCTGCTCAGTAACCTATGAGTTGCTATTACCCGAAAATCTAAGTCCCCCTTATTATAGTAACATAAATGAAAGTACAAGATTAAGAGAATAGTCACTTTTGCCATTAGAAAATGTTTCTGATATTTTAGATGCTTTGGAAGTTGCCAATATCTGTGGGGATTCATTCAAAATGGTAAGACTATTTTGCATTTTGTTAGAATACACACACACACACACACACACACACACACACACACACACACAAACACACACACACACACCACTGACAACAATCAAAGTAACATCTTGACCTAAATAATCATTCCAAACATGAGAATGCAACTTTGCCTTCTCCCCTCACCATATGTGAGAGGGAATGGGAATCTGGGTAAACTAATTAAAAGATAAAAGAGTTTGGGTGCAACTTTGATTTGGGTTTTAAGACAAATTTGGAGTTTGTTACATATACACCATGGTACAAAACTATATTGTTTAGGTACAGAAAAAGGAAAAAGTTGACTAGTCATTATAGACATAGAGTTGTGAGTCTTTTTTTAACACAGTAATAAAGTGATTTTATTGAGCTGCCATAAAATTAATGACATAGATTTCTGTTTTTCTATGCCAAAATGTGTCCTGACTTTTCTTTCTTTCTTTTTTTAAAAAAAATTTCTTTATTGAGGAATTAAGGTTTTAAATTAAACAGTAAATACAATACTTTGTACATGCATAACATTTCTGTTTTCCATATAACAATACAACCCCCACTAAGTACTCTGCCATCCTTTTTGGACCTGTATTCTCACCCCCCAACCCACTCCAAAGTCTTTTATTTTGGTGTAATATGCCAAGTCAAGTTCAGTTTCTACTTGTGTTTGCTCTTCTGATCTTATTTTTCGACTTCTGCCTGAGAGTGAGATCATCCCATATTCATCCTTCTGTTTCTGACTTACTTCACTTAACATGATTTCTTCAAGCTCCATCCAGGATCGGCTGAAAATGGTGAAGTCACCATTTTTAATAGCTGAGTAGTATTCCCTTGTGTATATATACCACAACTTGCTCAGCCACTCATCTGTTGTTGGACACCTGGGTAGCTTCCAGGTTTTGGCTAATACAAATTGGGCTGTTAAGAACATATCTGTACACAAATCATTTTGTATGGGTGTGTTGGGTTCCTTAGGATACATCCCCAGGATAGGAATTACAGGATCAGAGGGTAAGTACATTTCTAGCCTTCTGAGAGTTCTGCAAAATGTTCTCCATACTGTTGGACCAATTTACATTCCCACCAGCAGTGTAGGAGGGTTCCTTTGACCCCACAACCTCTTCAGCATTTGTTTCTGTTACCTTTTCTGATGAATGATATTCTCACAGGAGTGAAGTGGTATCTCATTGTCGTCTGTTTTCATTTCTGACAATCATAAACATGGAGCAATTTTTCATGTGCTTTTTGGCCTTTTGGATCTCTTCTGCAGTGAATATTCTATCCAGGTCCTCTCCCCATTTTTTGGATGGGTTATTTGTTTTCTTGTTCTTGAGTTTGGCAAGCTCTTTATGTATTTTGATTATTAGCCTGTTGTCTGATGTAAGAAATATAAAGATCTCCTCCCATTCTGTGAGGGGTCTCTTGATTTGTGTATTGTTTTATTTTGCAATGCAGAAGCTTTTTAATTTGATGTATTCCCATAAGTTTATGCTTGCCTTATTCTTCTTTGTATTGAATTTGTTTCATTGAAGTTGTCTTTAAAATTTATGCAGAAGAGGGAGTCGGGCTGTAGTGCAGAGGGTTAAGCGCAGGTGGCACAAAGCACAAGGACTGACATAAGGATCCCAGTTTGAACCCCGGCTCCCCACCTGCAGGGGAGTCGCTTCACAGGCGGTGAAGCAGGTCTGCAGGTGTCTATCTTTCTCTCCTCCTCTATGTCTTCCCCTCCTCTCTCCATTTCTCTCTGTCCTATCCAACAACGACAACAACAATAATAACTGCAACAATAAAACAACAAGGGCAACAAAAGGGAATAAATAAATAAAATAAATATTCAAAAAAAATTTATGCAGAAGAGTTCTGCCAATATTTTCCTCTAAGTATCTGATAGTTTCTGGTCTAACATTCAAGTCCTTGATCCCCTTGGAATTAACATATGTATTTGGTGAAATACAGTCGTTCAGTTTCATTCTTCTGCATGTTTCAACCCATATTTTCCAACACCATTTGTTGAAGAAGCTCTCCTTTCCTCATTTAATAGTTTGGACACATTTGTCAAAGATAAATATCCACAGGTGTAGGGGCTTACTTCTGAGCTCTCAGTTCTATTCCACTGGTCAGTGTGTCTATTCATGTTCCAGTACTAAGCAGTTTTTGTTTTGTTTTTTTTTTACAGTGGCCCTATAATACAACTTGAGATGTGGGATTGTAATGCCTCTAGTTCTGTTCTTTCTTCTCAAGATTGTTTTGGCAATTCTAGGTCTTTTCTGGTTCCAGATAACATTTATAGCATTTGTTCTATTCTCCTAAAGAATGTGGTTGGGATCTTGATGGGGATAGCATTAAATTTGTATATGGCTCTGAGTAGTATATTCATGTTGATGATGTTAATTCTTCCAACCCATGAACATGGAATATCTTCCCACTTCTTTGTGTCTTTTTCAATTTCCTTGAGTAGTGACTCATAATTTTCAGTATATAAGTCTTTCAATTCTTTAGTTAGGTTTATTGCTAGATATTTTATTGTGTTTGTTGCTATAGTAAAAGGAATTGACTTCTAGATTTCATCTGTTTCCAACTTAACATTTGTATAGAAGGATACCATTGACTTTTGAATATTAATTTTGTAGCCTGAAACCTTACTGTATTGCCTGATGATTTCCAAAAGCTTTGTGCTGGATTTCTTAGGTTTTTCCATGTATACTACAATGTCATCTGCAAATAGGGAGAGTGTGACCTATTTTCTTCCAATCTGTATCCCTTTAATTCCTTGCTCCTGCCTGATTGCTATGGCAAGAACTTCGAACACTATGTTGAAGAGTAATGGTGATAGTGGGCATCCTTGTCTAGGACTTGATCTAAGGGGAAATGTTTCCAGTTTTTCACCATTAGTATTATGTTGGCTGTAGGTTTGCTATATAAAGACTCCATTTTCTTCAGGAATTTTACATCTATTCCCATTTTTTTTGGTGTTTTGATCATAAAGGGATGTTGTATTTTGTCAGAGGCTTTCTCTGCATCTATGGATATGACCATGTAATTTTTGCTCTTGCTTTTATTGATGTGGTGGATCATGTTAATTGATTTACATATATTAAACCAACCTTGCATCCTTGGAATAAACCCCAGTTAGTCATGATGAACAATCTTTTTAATAGACTGCTGTATACAGTTGGCTAGAATTTTGATCAATATTTTAGCATCAATGTTCATCAGAGATATTGATCTGTAGTTTTCTTTTCTGGTTGTGTCCTTGTCTGCTTTTGGTATCACAGTGATGTTGGCTTCATAGAAGCTGGAAGGGAGTATACCAGTGTCTTCAATTTTCTAAAAGACATTTTAAAGTAGAGATATACCAACACCTATGGACATTTAATCTTTAATAAGAGGGTCCAAAGCATTAAATGGAAGAAGAAGGCTCTCTTCAATAAATGGTGCTGGGAAAACTGGGTTGAAACATGCAGAAGAATGAAATTGAACCACTTTATCTCACCAGAAACAAAAATCAACTCCAAATGGATCAAGGACCTGGATTATAGACCAGAAACAATCAAATACTTAGAGGAAAATATTGGTAAGACACTTTCCCACCTACACCTCAAGGACATCTTTGATGAATCAAACCCAATTGCAAGGAAGACTAAAGCAGAAACAAACCAATGGGACTACATCAAATTGAAAAGCTTCTGCACATCCAAAGAAACTATTAAACAAACAAAGAGACCCCTCACAGAATGGGAGAAGATCTTCACATGCCGTACATCAGACAAGAAACTAATCACCAAAATATACAAAGAGCTCAGCAAACTGAGCACCAAAAAAGCAAATAACACCATGCAAAAATGAGCAGAGGATATGAACAAAACATTCACCAGAGAGGAGATCCAAAGGCTAACAAACATATGAAAAACTGCTCCAGGTTGCTGATTGTCAGAGAAATGCAAATTAAGACAACATTGAGATACCACCTCACTCCTGTCAGAATGGCATACATGAAAAAGGACAGCAGCAACAAATGCTGGAGAGGCTGTGGGGACAGAGGAACCCTTCTGCACTGATGGTGGGAATGTAAATTGGTCCAGCCTCTCTGGACAGCAGTCTGGAAAACTCTCACAAGGCTAGACATGGACCTTCCATATGATCCAGCAATTCCTCTTCTGGGGTTATACACCCAAGGACTCCATAACACCCAACCAAAAAGAAGTGTGTACTCCTATGTTCATAGCAGCACAATTCATAATAGCTAAAACCTAGAAGGAACCCAGGTGCCCAACAACAGAGGAGTGGCTGAGAAAACCATGGTATATATGCACAATGGAATACTATACAGCTATCAAGAACAATGAACCCACCTTTTCTGACCCATCTTGGATACAACTAGAAGGAATTACGTTAAATGAGCTAAATCAGAAAGATAAAGATGATTATGGAATGATCCCACTCATCAACAGATGTTGAGAAAGAAGATCTGAAAGGGAAACTAAAATCAGGATCTGAATAAATTGAAAGTAGGGCACCAAAGTAAAAACCCTGTGGTGAGGGGTAGACATGAGGTTTCCTGGGCCGGTAGGGGGTTGGGGTGCATGGGTGGGATGGGACACAGTCTTTTGGTGGTGGTAATGGTGTTTATGTACACTCCTAGTAAAATGTAGTTATATAAATCACTAGTTAATTAATATGAGATGGGGAAAATGTTTGTCTTGAAGTTTTTTAAGCACAGACTTAGTCTTCTTAATATATAGGCTGTGTATTTGATGTGTGGACTCTCTCAAAAGCCTAGACCAAGTAGAACAGAGGCAACCAGTGACACAGCTATTTACAAGATACTTGGTACTATACAGAAAACCCTAACAAAATGACTTTTCAAAGTTAACCCAATTACTAAATAATGTGATGATAACATTAACTATCCATTGTCTCTTTGAACCCTAAGACAGCAGGAACCTCACATCTCCACTATAGAACCTATATTTCTCCCAGTCCTGGAACCTTATTATAGGGCCCACTTTCCCATATGCCTCTCCCAATCCATATCAAATAATATTGCATCAGCCTATCACAACCTAGTCAACGCAACGATTGCCACCTCAACATGCTTCAGCTCAGACTGTGTCCAGAGACTTCAGGAGTGGAATGACAACCCTTCAGCTTCATTACCTGGGTGAGACCTTTCCTTTCATAGCATTCTCTAATTCCATCCCAGGTGGATCACTTTCTAACAAAGTCCCCAAACCTAGATATACACCAGGTTCTGTGAGAGAGAGCATATGTTCACACGTATCCATAAACTATTGCAAAATATATACCTGAAAACAGACATACACTAGAGTTTGCAATGAGTACCCCCCCAACATTTCCTCTCCACTATTCCAACCTTTAGGTCCATGATTGCTCAACAATTTGTTTGGCTTTGTATGTTAACTCTCTTTTCAGCCACCAGGTTCCAGATGCCATCAGGATGCCGACCAGGCGTCCCTGGACTGAAGATCCCACCAATGTGTCCTGGAGCTCCGCTTCCCCAGAGACCCACCCTACTAGGGAAAGAGACAGGCAGACTGGGAGTATGGACCAATCAGTCAACATCCATGTTCAGCGGGGAAGCAATTACAGAAGCCAGACCTTCCACTTTCTGCAACCCACAATGACCCTGGGTCCATGCTCCCAGAGGGATAGAGAATAGTAAAGCTATCAGGGGAGGGGATGGGATATGGAGATTGGGTGGTGGGAATTGTGTGGATTTGTACCCCTTCTACCCAATGCTTTTGTTAATTTTTCCTTTCTTAAATAAAAAATAAACTTAAAAAAGTAGAGATATTAGTTCTTCTTTGAAGGTTTTGTAGGATTTATTTGTAGATCACATCAAATCAGTGGGGTTTACAGTCAACAATATTTATACCCCTTTTCCATATTAGGGAGCTACTCTCTTCCGTGATCCTACTTTCTGGTTCTTTTTCCATCTATGACAACATCTCCCCAGACAATAACAGGATTAAAAACTTGGATCTACATGTATATCAGATTTCAGACTCAGGGGAAAAAAGAAAAAGAAAAACAAATACTAGTATAGCAATAGGCCATTTTAAATAAAACTAAAATATGCCTGCTAGCTATCTACAAAATGGAGTACCCCCAAACTCTTCATCTTCACTATTCCAGCCTTTAGGTCCATGATTGGTCAATATTTTTTTTTTGCTTTGTATGTTAACTCTCTTTTCAACCACCAGGTGCTACCTTGATGCTGATCAGACTTCCCTGGACAAACAACCCCACCAATATGTCCTGGAGCTCTGCTTCCCCAGAGCCCCTCCCCATTAGGGAAAGAGAGAGACAGGCTGGGAGTTTGGAATGACCTGTCAACACCCATGTTCAACAGGGAAGCACTTACAGAAACCAGACCTTCCACCTTCTGCATCCCACAAAGACCGGTCAAAGAGGGTCAAAGATAGGAAAGCTATCAGTGGAGGTGATGGGATACAGAGTTCTGGTGGTGGGAATTGTCTGGAGTTGTACCCTCTTATCCTATGGTTTAGTTAATCTTTCCTTTTTACAAATAAAAAAATTAAAAAATTAAAAAAAGATTTCATTTGTAAAACCAACTGGTCCAGGACTTTATTCTTGGGAAGGATTTTGATAACTGTTTCAATTTCATTAGCTGTGATGGGCCTATTTATATTCTTCTGTCCCTCTTTATTTAATTTTGGTAGTTCATAGGTATATAGGAAATCATCCGTTTCTTCCAGGTTCTCTCACTTGGTGTCATATAGTTATTCATAGAAGTTTCACATGATAAGTTGAATTTCTGCGGTGTCTGTTGTGATATCTCCTTGTTAATTTATGACCCAATTTGTTTTCTCTCTCTTTTTTGTTTGGTGAGTCTGGCTAAAGGTTTGCTGACTTTGTTCACTCTTTCAAAGAACCAACATTTACTTTTGTTGACCTTTTGCATGGTTTTCTTATTTTGTATGTTATTGATTTATGCCCTAACTTCAGTTATTTCTGTCCTGGTTGCTTTAGGTTTCCTTTGTTCTTCTTCTAGGTCTTTAAGATGTGCAATCAGGCTGTTTATTTGTACTTTTTCTTGTTTCCTAATGTGTGCTCCTACGGCTATGAACTTCCCTCTCAGTCATTTCTGTGTCCTAAATATTTTGATAGCTTGTGTCTTCATTTTTGTTGAATTCTCATACATTTTGATTTCTTCTTTTATTTCCTCTTTGACCTAGTAGTTGTTAAGTAGTATACTGTTGAGTTTCCACATTTTAGGACTCTTACTAATCTTTTGTTGATTGTTAAGTGTTAGTTTAATTCCACTGTTGTCTGAGAAGATGCTAGGGATGATTTCAATGCTCTTAAATTTGCTGATGCTGTCTTTGTGGCCTAAAATATGCTCTGTCCTTGAGAATGTCCCATGTGGACTTGAGTAAAATGTTTATTCCAGTTTTTTTGGGTGAATGACTCTGAAGATGTCCAATAGTTCTAGTTTATCTGTCTCCTCATTTAGCTCCTTCATGTCTTTATTGATTTTCTGCCTGGATGATCTGTCAAGTTAAGAGAGTGAGGTGTTGAAGTCCCCCACTATGATTGTGTTACTGTTAATATATTGCTATAGCTCTTTCAGTAGATGGTTGATGTATTTAGATTGCTTTTTGTTGGGTGCATAGATGTTAATAATTGTTAAGTCCTCTTAATTGACTGATCCTTTGAGCATTAAGTAATGTCCATCCTCACTTTTTAAAAATTTTATTTTAAAGTCTATCATGTCAGATATGAGAATAGATGTTCCAGCCCCTTTCTGTGGGTCATTGGCTTGTATGATAGCTTTCCATTCTTTCACAATGAGTCTGTATTAGTCTTTTTGTGTTAAGTGGCTTTCCTGTAGACAGCATATTGTTGGGTTTTGTTTTCTGATTCATCTTCCTACTTTGTGCCTTTTAATAGGTGAATTCAGGCCATTAACATTTATTGATATCAAAGATTGAAGATATTTGAATGCCATTCTTGTAGACTTTTAGAGTGTTCTGATATATGGCCTATTTATGGTGGTCTGACTGTTTATAGGAGACCTTTCAGAACTTCTTTCAGGGCAGGCTTGGTGATAGCTAATTCTTTCAAGTGTTGCTTGTCTAAGAAGGTCTTGATGCCTCCATCTAGTCTGAATGACAGCCTAGCAGGATACAGTAGTCTTGGTTGAAAGTCTTTCTCATTGAGGACTCCATATATATCTTGCCATTCTCTTCTGGCCTGTAGTGTTTGTGTGGAGAAGTCTGCTGCTAATCTTATGGGTTTTCCTCTGTAGGTGACTCTTTTTCTCTTGCAGCCTTCAGGATCCTTTCTTTATCCTTATTTCTTTCCATTTTAAATGTTGTATGTCTTGGTGTCTTTAAGTCTGGGTGAATTCTGTTTGGGACTCTCTGGGATTCTTGAACTTTCATGTCTTTGATGTTGTCTAGACTAGAGAAGTTCTCAGCTATTATGTCCTGCAGAATGCTTTCTTCCCCTCCCTCTCTTTTTTCCTCTGGTAAGCCAGTAATGTATATATTAGTTCTTTTGAAGTCATCCCATAGGTCTCTGTTGTAGTTTTCAGTATCTCTTAACCTCTTTTTGAGATCTTTTACTTCCTTTTTAGTTGTCTCTAATTCATCTTCAATTGTGCTAATTCTGTCTTCAGCCTCATTTATTCTATTCTCTCTGCCCTCTACTGTTTTCTGGAGTTCACCTATTTTGTTACCCTGTTCTGACACTTTTAGCTTTTTCAGCTAGTTGTGTTCTTAGCTCAGCAATTTTGGCTTTCAGCTCTCTAATAACCTTGAGATAATTAGTGTTTTCTTCCAGGGTCTCATTTGTTGTTTCTGCATTTCTGATGACAATTCTTTCAAACACTGTAAAAACTCCTGTGATTATTTTCATAACTAGTGTTTGGATGTTGACTTCATTATTTTGTGCTTCAGCCTTTGGGGGGCTTTTAGCTGGACTCTTGTCCTGTTTCATTTCTCCAATATTTCTTCTTGTTGGTTTAACCATTCTATATAATATTTTATGAGGTCCCTCTCTCAGTACTTTTCAAATTACTGATCACTCTTGCCTGGATTGGCTTAGGTCTAAGTAAGGTACTTAAAGAGTTCACAGTTGTGGAACTTGGCAATTGTTTGATACAATTTTAATCCTTGATTTGGAGCTCAGTAGCTTAAAAGCCTCTTTTTTTTCTTCCTTCTAGGCTATGGGAGCCTGAAGGCTTTTAAACTGTAAGTAGATTTCTTAACTTATCACTGACTCCTGACCAAGAGATAAAGTAGGGTGGAGCAGAGATAATAGAGTGGTTATGCAAAGAGACTCTTGCAGCCCCACTTCTTGGCCACAAAGGTATAGATCTTCTCCTGACTTTCCTGGCTAGTTCTCTGTTCCCTGGTGTAAGAACAGGGTCTCCCCCTCCTGCTCCAACTTCTGAGGGCAGTAACAATGGAGATTCAAATTTGCATTTGATGAGTCTTAGGGGAGTCCTCTTCTCCCTTCAGCCCTCTTTTTTGTTGGTGAAATAGACTGGAGGTGGTTTCTCAACTGGTAAACTGAGGTACTATTACCAGTTACTTAATCTCTCCCTAGGCTCCTCTCTGTCTTTGAGCCACACCAGTTATTTGGTGGGTTCCTGAAGTCATTCTACTCCTTTCTTGTTGAGGTCCCAGATGATCTCCTTGGGTATTCCTAGTTGACCCAGGAGAGAAGAGGAGAGAAACACAGCTCCTGCTGCTCCATAGTCCCACCACTGGAAGTCCAAGTTGTGAGTTTTTTAAGCTAGTTTTACCAGAGCAGAGTTCCATGTGTACAAGTACTGGCAGAAGCAACCATGGTGGTCCTTGGGGACTAGAGCAAACAGGGAAGTGCAGGAAGAAGAGAGCTGCAGCTGAGTTCACAGGAGCAGAGAATGACTTTCATAATACCTTGTGGGTTTGTGTAAATTTGTACTATGCTGATGTAGGCTGATGTCACCAGTATGCTATTTACTTTCATGCCCCAACATGTATAGGAAACATGGACAAGATACTCTAGAGTCTATGTACAAGTCCCAACACCAGAGGAGCCATCTTACTGTCACTTCAGTTCAAAGATCACAAAATAATAATAATAATGAATAATAATAGTAATAATAGTAATAACCCTACTTTTGTAAACATACTCTGGCATTTGCATTGATTGTAACTGCTTTTGACACTGCACATTGGTGAAATGAGATAATGATATAGTCACTAGTTTTAGGTAGATATTATTTTTCTTCATTACACTGACCAATCTGTAGAACTATTCAACTTTTAAAATTATTTAAAAATTTATTTATTTTCCCTTTTGTTGCCCTTGTTTTTATTATTCTTGTAGTTATTGTTATTGATGTCGTCATTGTTAGATAGGACAGAGAAATGGAGAGAGGAAGGGAAGACAGATGGGGAAGAGAAAGATAGACACCTGCAGACCTGCTTCACCACTTGTGAAGCGACCCCCTTGCAGGTGGGGAGCTGGGGGATCAAACCAGGGTCCTTACCACAGGTCCTTGCGCTTTGTGCCACATGCACTTAACTCACTGCATTACCGCCTGACTCCCAGAGCTATTAAACTTAAGGTTTGCAAAAACCTGTGAGGACAGCAATAATCATAAATTTATGTATCTTCAGCTCCTATTCCCAAATAGTCCTGCCAGATACATATGGCAGTTCAATTAGATAATAATCATAGAAATATGAATTATTTTTTTTCAAATTGTTTTAATCAAAGTAGTCTTAAGTCATAATTTAATATGCCTTCCCCCATGATTTTTTGTGCTTCTATAATAGAAATTCCAGCTACTTAATCAAATAGGATTTCCTCAAAACAGTTTTAATTCTAAATTGGAGGTAATATCTTAATACTTAGGGAAAAATACCACTGAACAAGCTGAACTAAACATTATTTAATTTTTATTGCCATCAGAGTTATCACTGAGGTTCAGTGACTAAAAAAGGATTTTAACTACACTGCTCTTCACAGCCATTTTTTTGTCCTTTCTCTTTTGGATGGAGACTAAAATTCACATGGAAAGAAGAGATAAAAAGGAAGAAAGAGACAGAAAGAGAGACAGAGAGAGGGACCTGTAGTACTGCTTTATCACTTGGTATAGTTTCCCTCATATTTGGGGACTGGAGACTTGAAACCACACACGACAATGTGTTGACTCCACTAGTGTGTCACTGCTCAGCTTCTCAACAAAAATTTAGATAGGAAAAAAATCTTGGGGCCAGCAGGTGGCGCACCTGGTTGAGAGCACATGTTACAGTGTGCAATGACCCAGGTTCAAGCCTCTGGTCCCCACCTGCAGAGGGAAAGCTTCACAAGTGATGAAGCAGTGCTGCAGGTCTCTCTCTCTCTCTCTCTCTCTCTCTCTCTCTCTCTCTCTCTCTCTCTTCTCTCTCTCTTTCCTTCTCTATCACCCCCTTCCTTCTCAGTTTCTGATTGTCCCTATCCAACAAATAAAGATAAAAAAATTTTTAAAAATCTCAAAGGATCATTAAAATTTGAAAATCTTTTACTGGAGCTCTAGTAGTCATGAGTTTTATATATCCATTTGAAACTCACATCTTAACCCAATTTAGTAGTAATAAGGAATCTCACATCTTAAACCAATTTAGGAGTAATAACAATACTATCAGAGTATGTCCCACCTTACTTTTGACAGGTACTTTTTGTGACAAATAATTTTTAAAATAGAAACACATTCCACTCAACTTTCTCCACTTTTAATGTTATTATGAATTAATGTTTATTTTGGACATGCTTGAATTTGTTTTCAGGCATATTTCAACAGTTGAAACCCCAATGTCGGATATGGGTAAGTACAGTGATATGAAGAATTGGATCATTTTATTAGCAATATTCATAGTCTTAAGTTAATATAAGTTATGTTACATACTTTATAATTGTTTTTTTTAGAAATCAGGTTGTGGCACATCCAATAGTTTTCACTCATTATCATGCAGAAGGACCTGGATTCAAACCCCCACTCTCTACCTGTAAGTGTGTGTGGGGGTAATATTCATGAGAAGGTGCCTTTTTTTCTCTTTAGGTCCCCATTCTCTCTCAATTTTTCTCTATATTCATAAAAAAGATAGGGAGGAAGAAAAATAGAAAATAAGAACAAAAAGAAAAATAATGGTGCTATCATCTAGCTTTGCTGCTAACTCTGGTGGCAATAAAAATAAATAATATATATTTTTAATTTTTTATTTATAAAAAGGAAACATTGCAAAACCATAAAATAAGAGGGATACAACTTCGCACAATTCCCACCACCAGACCTCCGTATCCCATGCCCTCCCCTGATAGCTTTGCTTTTCTTTAACCCTCTGGGAGTATGGACCCAAGGTCATTGTGGAATACAGAAGGTTTAAGGTCTGGCTTCTGTAACTGCTTCTCTGCTGAACATGAGCATTGACAGGTCGATCCATACTCCCTACCTGTTTCTCTCTTTCCCTAGAGGAGAAGGGCTCTGGGGAAGCAGAGCTCCAAGGCACATTGTTGGGGTTGTCTGTCTTAATAAGGTAACTAAGTCACAAACTATTATCACTATTAAATTGAAATTAAGAAGAAAATATCAAGGATTAAATGACAAAGCTTGAATTCCAGGTCATCAGAGACCAGAGGCTTTTTCTCTCTGATAGATAAGTAATATGACATTAGAACTTGATGCAGAAGATAATTTTTTGTTAAAGATGGCAGTAATCCTAGTATCAAAGTAGACTATCAATCTATGGGATGTGATATAACAATCCCCTCTATGCCTTGAGCACTGTCTGGTTTTTGTCACAGAACACTGAACCCTTTACACAGTTCTAATATCTGAATTATTAAGTATACTTCATGATTGCTCTGTTGGGAAGACTTACTGCCTTTTTGCATCTATTTTAAAAAGGTATAAAGTTCCACTATAAATTTCAATAATAAGTTCAAATATGTTTCACAATGAGAGAAAAGGCAGAGCAAAAGGTAATCTGTTAATAACTATACCAGGACAGTAAGAAAGTTCCATGGCTATCCTGGATAAACCAAGAGATCTGGTGGGTATTAATGTTATTTCTCATATTTCCAAATTGTTGACTATAGCTACACATGTTCAATTATATGTAAATGTATATCATTAGAAAAATATAAAATTTAGGATGGGAGAAAAGTCTATTGGATGGGCAAAAGTTATCACTACCTCTAACATAGAAGGGGACAAGAAATGTGTAATAATAGAAGATAAATGCAGTAATATATATATATATATATTACTATATATATACCTGATTTCTTTGCTGTGCTCTAGGTTTGCATAAAGCACTATTGAACTGACCAAATTCAGTTTCACATAAGTTACTCTGAAACCATGTAGTTTTTATTTATTAAAGTTACACAGTCAGAGCAAGATTTTTCATGTTATGATTTTTATAATTCTATCTCTTGGTATTGATACTAATGTTTACCATTTCTTTTAACAAAGACATTCCATGTGACTGACAGGTTTGTCAGATATGGACAGATTGCATCTCATCTGAGAAGCAGAAATTGACAGCTGACCTTAATCTAAATAGTCATCAAGCCATGAAACTACAAGAACATACCTTTACCAAATTCAATAGCTAAAATACCATCAGCATTCTCATAAAACAGGTGTTGTAAATTGCTATCTTAACCTTTCATATGCATGGTGACAACTTACTTTTTTAAAAAGTGAATTTATATGAAAGAACACATACACTGATTTTTCCCTTACTCTCATCCATTCTTTGAACAATGAAGTTCATAAATTAAGAGAACAGAGTGGGTAAAATCATTTTATTAGGTTTTTGTTAAGTATTGCAATTTGTGAATTTGGCTTTTGAAGAGTGAAATCTTCATTTAAAGAAGAAAATAGGTGTATATAATATTCAATATATCAATAATACTAATATTTATAGAAACATTCTATACTAGGTTTATGTGAATATCCCATTTAATATTTATATCAGACCAATAAATTATGCTTTATTTTATTTTTTGTCATTGACAAATAATTGTCAGAGTGGCTTCTGTGTACCATCACAACCACCCTGAACCTACTTTTTCAGATAGAGAGGTTGAAGGAGAGATGGAAAGCCATCACAGCATGATGAAAGCATCTGCAGCGGTGGGGAAGATCTTCCCAGGTGAACTTTTCTACCACCCTAATAAATTATGTTGCATTATCCCAGTTCAGAAGATCCTGGCACACAGTATATGCTTCAGAGCCAAGATCTCAACAAAGCTCTATTTCATTCTTTACTCAGTCTTCTGTTTATAAGTGTCTTCTTATCTTACTCATAGGAAAAGCCAGTCTTTAGAACCAGTTTATGGGTTTCACTCCCATCCAGGCACATGAAAGGACTATAAATCTTTATGACATAATTTGACTCAATTTAAGTAATCTATTCAGCTCAATGAAAGTGGAAAAACAATGTGTATGAGTAGGTTATCAGGGTAAAACTCACTAGTAGAATCATTTTTCTCCTAACGCCAAGATTATTAGCAATATTATAGATGCTAGTGGTTCTATTTGTCTGGGTCCTAGAGTAAGGAAGACAGTGAGGACATGGAACCAGTATTCTGTCCTGCCCCATTATGGACACTACATCTGTGGAAAAAAGTCACTGGGATTCTGGAGTTGTTACTGATTGCATCATAACTTAACCTCTCATGATTGATAGAGCTGTTTTACCGACTTAAATGGAACTTCATGTCACACTTAATTTTTTTCTTTCTTTCTTATGTGTTTGTTTATTTATTTATTTATTTATTTATTTATTTATTTATTTATTTATTTTACCAGAGCACTGCTCATCTCTTGTTTATGGTGATGCAAGGGATTGAACCTGAGACTTTGGAGCATCAGGCATGAGAATCTCTTTGCTTAAGCATTATGCTATTTACCCCACCACACTTAAATGTTATCTCTGTGAGGACAAAGAATTTTGGTATTTTTATTCACTAATATATATCAATGCTAAGAACAGCATAGAACTCAGCATAAAAACTCAATAAGTCCTTGCTGATAGGATGTAAGTTCAAAGATACTCTATTATATCTGAGTGCAGAGATAGTCAAGTTAACATACTGAGAGAATAAAAAGAGACTGACGCAAATGACACTGATCTCCTCTCTTTCCATGATGTGATTCCAATGCCTACTGAGTACATTCAGCATTGTGAAATCAATGTAGGATTGTTGTACCATCACAATAGATAGTCTTTCCTGGGACATGCATTAATAATTACTCCTCTTTCCGGGTAATGAGACCTTCATCAGTCACCCTAGTGTTCTTATTCATTGCTTAGCAATGGCCTGTGACTCAGCTTTCTTCCAGTGACTTTCCCCACATCCTGTTTATTGTGCCTTTTCTAGTTATTTACTTACTGTTTTCTCAATGCCAGGGAATAAGTCCAGGGCCTCCTGCATTATATCAACACTGCAAACTCCTAAGTCCAATTATTTTATTTTTTTGAGAGAAAAAAACAGAGGACTAAGTAGGAAACATACAGGGGATAAAAGAGGGGCATGGGAAGACACCACAGAACTGACCCACCATCAAAGGCTTTCCCTGATATTGTTCATGATGCTCCTACCTAGTGCTAGTGCTAGAACCCAAGGTTGCATACATGATACACCACCTGCTTTTTCAACAAGTTATTCTTCACTGCTCTTTCTAGCTTAATTCATAGCCAAGTCAAGAACCTCTTAGACACCTACTCTTAGTGACACCTGCCTTCATTTAGGAAAAAAAAAATAGTAGTCTTTTTGTCCCCATGCCAGTGGTGATACTTCTCTTAGGTATTAGCTTATGAAACAATTTAGGATAAACACAGGTGTATCTCTTGAAAGGTTTTAGAACAGTAGTAACTTTCTTGCCAGAATATCTTTGCAGACTTGAAATAATGCTGACTATTCTTTATCTCTAAATGAATGTGCTTCCTAAATCCCTTCCCTGTTTTGAGGTTAATTCTACTTTCAAGCTCTTTCAATACTATTCAAGCTCTTTATTTAACCCATTTTGCCACTTTCCTTTAAATAAAAAAAAGTAGATTATATATCTGTGTATACATATACAAAATATAACCTATGTGACATACCTTATTATTAAATGTTTAGACACCAGGTGGTGGGGCACATTATTACGCATGAGGGTAAACACATATCCACAATGGGAAAAGAGAGTATATAGATTTTATATATTTAGACTTGCTATTGAATAGATGCTATGGTCTAGTCAAGTTGACTTATAAAATTAGCCATCACAATCCTATATTCTTTAATTCATGACAAGCATTATTAATCAGTTAGTGAACTTCTTCAGATAAGTAAGTATAAGTGAGGCTTTATAATTCATCAACTAGCAGTGCTGATGCCAGCCATTACCAACTGATCATTTGAAAAGACTTGGAACACATGTCAAGTTTATAATTTTTATTTGTTACGAATAGTGTGCTATAAGATTATATTATTACAGTGTATAGTTCCACACCACATCCACCACCACAGTTTTGTATTTCCACCCTCCCATCCAAAGATAATTACCATAGTCCTCACAAGTCTTAAAAATAGTTTACTTGATCTGTTTTTTTAATTCATGTGTATCAGATCTCTAGATTCCACATATGAAACAATGCAGTAATTTTCTTTCATCTCTTTACTTATTTCTCTTTTTTAATTATTTTTTAAAATTTATTTAACTACTCCTCATCCCCACACCTGTAGATAGCCACTATAGTTCTCCCACAGACTTAAAAATTCATTGACACTTTTTATTACATCTGTATGCTCAATTGTTTATGTTACACATATGAGTGAAACCAGTCTATAGTTGTCCTTCATCTTCTTGATTCACTGAGCATAATTTCTCCAATTCCATCCATTTTATCCCAAAGGATACATCATCATTTTTATTGTTGCATAATATTCTGTTGAGTATATGTCCCATAATTATTATATTCAGTCATCTGTTGAAGGGCATTTTGGTTGTTTACAAGCCTTTGCTATTGTGAATAAAGCCATTATATACATGGGCATGCATTTCAAATTAGTGTTGTTACATCTTTTGGGTATATGCCTAGTAGTGGGATTACTGGATCATATGGCAATTCCTTTTGTATTAGTTTAAGGATTCTACATATTGTTCTCCATGGTGGTTGTACTAGTTTACATTCCCACCAGCAGTGTACTAGACTCCTCTCTCTCCACATCCTGTCCAACACTTATCTTCTCCTGTTTGATTGATGAAGCCCTTTCTCAGAGGTGTGAGGTAGAATTCCAATGAGGTTTTAATCTGAATTTCTCTGATAATAAATGAGATAGAACATTTCTGCATATGCCTGTGGGCCATGTGTATCTCTTCCTTAGAAAATTCTCTATTCATATCTTCTGCCCACTTTAAATTGGGTTGTTTTTTTTATTGTTTCTTTCTTTTTAAAAAATATTTATTTATCTCCCTTTGTTGACCTTGTTGTTGTATTGTAGTTATTATTGATGTCAGGAATTGTGACACCTGTATTTTCATTCTTTTTCCTCAATAGAATATTTGCTATTTATGTTTTTATCATTCTATACACATTTTTAGATAAGTTATTCAATTTCCTTGAAATATGACATCAGAATTTTTTTTTAATTTAAGAAAGGATTAATTAACAAAACCATAGGGTAGGAGGGGTACAATTCCACAAAATTCCCACCACCCAATCTCCATATCCCAACCCCTCCCCTGATAGCTTTCCCATTCTCTATCCCTCTGGGAGCATGTACCCAGGGTCATTGTGGGTTGCAGAAGGTAGAAGGTCTGGCTTCTGTAATTGCTTCCCCACTTCTACTTCTTCTAGTGTTTGCCCTTCTTCCGTAGCCAGTCAACAGCATCAGGTTGAGCCTGATGTAAAGTTTCGAGACCTCCTTTGAATCTGGAGAGGTGGCAGTCGTTGACTATGTGGGTCATAGTCTGTCTGTAGCCGCAGAGGCAGTTCGGGTCGTCTCTGGCTCCCCAGCGATAGAACATAGCGACGCACCGGCCATGGCCTGTTTGATAGCGATTGAGGAGGGCCCAATCATAACGTGCTAGGTCACGGCCGGGTTGATGCTTGCAGGGGTCTGTGATGAGGTGTTTGTTCTTTACCTCAGCTGACTGCCAACTCTGTTTCCAAGAGACTGGAACAGAGAAGTTCAGTGTAGGCATAGGGGACCAGATTGGGTGACGAGACATCAAGCGTTGGACAGGGTGGGCAAAGATATCCACGTATATTGGCAGGTCAGGTCGAGCGTAGACGTGGGAAATGAACTTAGATGATGCCGCATCCCAACGAATATCTGGTGGGGTGATGTTGCTAAGAACTAGCAGCCATGGAACCAGGGTGGAACGGTTGGTTCCAGAAATTATCCTCATGGAGAATATAATTTGGAATCGACCAAGTGGACATGGGGGCTACGGAACCATAATGGGGCACAGTATTCTGCATTGTAATAGCATAATGCCAGAGATGATGATCGTAGTGTGGAAGCGCTCACGCCCCATGAGGAGCTGGCTAGTCTTGCAATGATGTTATTCCTCGCGCCCACCTTTGCTGCAGTTTTTATGAGATGTTCGTGAAATGACAGAGTGCTATCGAGAGTAATGCCAAGATAGACTGGCTGGGCTTCATGCTGGATTCTCGTATCGCCAAGCTGCACATTAAGCTCACGTGAGGCTGAGGCATGGTGTAGATAGAAAACTGATGATGCCATTTTTGCACTGCTAAGGATTAGTCGCCATTTTTTACAGTAATCATATTTCAGAGACATGTCTTTCGTGAGTGTTTCCTCAAGGATGTCGAACTTTGATGCCTGAGTTGCACAGCAGATGTCATCGGCGTAGATGAACTTCCTTGAAGAAGTTTCTGGGAGGTCATTGATGTAAATACTAAAATGGGCGTTGACTGGTAGGTCCATACTACCAGTCTGCCTCTCTCTTTCCCTAGTAGGGTGGGGCTCTGGGGAAGCAGAGCTCCAGGACACATTGGTGGGGTCTTCAGTCTAGGGAAGCCGGGCCAGCATCCTGATGACATCTGGAACCTGGTGACTGAAAACAGAGTTAACATACGAAGCCAAACAATTGTTGAGCAATCATGGACCCAAAGCTTGGAATAGTGGAGAGGAAGTGTTAGGGGGGTACTCACTGCAAACTCTAGTGTATTTCCGCTTTCAGGTATATATTTTGCAGTAGTTTACGGACACGTGTGAACATATGTCTCTCTCACAAAAACTGGTGTATATCTAAGTTTTGGGACTTTGTTAGAAAGTGAACCACCTGAGATGGAATTAGAGTATACTATGAAAGTAAAGGTCTCACCCGAGAAATGAAACTGAAGCATTGTCATTCCACTCCTGAAGTCTCTGGACACAGTCTGAAGTGAAGCATGTTGAGGTGGCAATCATTGTCTTGGTTAGGTTGTGATTGGCAGATGCAATATTATTTGATATGGATTGGTAGAGGCATATGGGAAAGTGGGCCCTATCCAAGGGTTCTAGGACTGGGGGAAGTAGAGGCTCTATAGTGGAGATGTGAGGTTCCTGCTGTCTTAAGGTTCAAAAAGACAATGGATAGTTAGTTATCATCGCATTATTTGGTAATTGGGTTAACTTTGAAAAGTCCTTTTGTTAAGGTTTACTGTACAGTACCCAATATCTAGTATATAGCTGTGCTATTGGTTGCTTCTGATCTACTTGGTCTAGGCTTTTGAGAGAGTCTGCATATCAATTACACAGCCTATATATTGAAAAGATTCAGTTTGTGTTTTGAAAAACTTCGAGACATACAATTAATTTTCCCCCTCTCATATTAATTAACTAGTAATTTTTATGACTACATATTACTAGGAGTGTACATAAACACCATTCCCACCACCAAAAGACTGTGACCCATCCCTCCCACTCACTCCGACCCCCCACTGTGCCAGGAAGCTGCATGTCTGCCCCTCACCACAGGGTTTTTACTTTGATGCCCTACTTACAATTTGGTCAGGTCCTGCTTTTAGTTTCCCTTTCATATCTTCTTACTCAACTTCTGTTGATGAGTGGGATCATCCCATACTCATCTTTATCTTTCTGACTTAGCTCATTTAACATAATTCCTTCTAGCTCTGACCAAGATGGGTCAGTGAAGGTGTGTTCATTGCTCTTGATAGCTGTATAGTATTCCACTGTGTATATATACCACAGCTTTTTCAACCACTCATCTGTTGCTGGGCACCTGGGTTGCTTCCAGGTTTTAGCTATTATGAATTGTGCTGCTATGAACATAGGAGTACACACCTCTTTTGGGGTGGGTGTTATGGAGTCCTTGGGGTATAACCCCAGGAGAGGAATTACTGGATCATACGGAAGGTCCATGTCTAGCCTTGTGAGAGTTTTCCAGACTGCTCTCCACAGAGGCTGGACCAATTTACGTTCCCACCAGCAATGTAAAAGGGTTCCTCTGTCCCCACAACCTCTCCAGCATTTGTTGCTGCTGTCCTTTTTTTTTCCCCTCCTCCAGGGTTATTGCTGGGCTCGGTGCCTGCACCATGAATCCACCACTCCTGGAGGCCATTTTTTCCCCCTTTTGTTGCCCTTGTTGTGGCTTTGTTTTGGTTATTATTATTGCCCTTGTTGACACAATTCATTGTTGGATAGGACAGAGAGAAATGGAGAGAGGAGGGGAAGACAGAGAAGGGGAGACAATGATAGACACCAGCAGACCTGCTTCACCGACTGTGAAGCAACTCCCCTGCAGGTGGGGAGCCGGGGGCTCGAACCGGGATCCTTATGCTGGTCCCTGCGCTTTGTGCCACATGCGCTTAACCCACTGTGCCACCGCCCGACCCCCACTGCTGTCCTTTTTGATGTATGCCATTCTTACAGGAGTGAGGTAGTATCTTAGTGTTGTCTTAATTTGCATTTCTCTGACAATCAGTGACCTAGAGCAGTTTTTCATATGTTTGTTAGCCTTTTGGATCTCCTCTGTACTGAATGTTTTGTTCATATCCTCTGCCCATTTTTGGATGGGGTCATTTGCTTTTTTGGTGCTAAGTTTGCTGAGCTCTTTATATATTTTGGTGATTAGTTTCTTGTCTGATGTCTGGCATGTGAAGATCTTCTCCCATTCTGTGAGGGGTCTCTTTGTTTGTTTAATAGTTTCTTTGAATGTGCAGAAGCTTTTCAATTTGATGTAGTCCCATTGGTTTGTTTCTGCTTTAGTCTTTCTTGCAATTGGGTTTGATTCATCAAAGATGTCCTTGAGGTGTAGGTGGGAAAGTGTCTTACCAATGATTTCCTCTAAGTATTTGATTGTTTCTGGTCTGACATCTGGGTCTTTCATCCAGTTGGAGTTGATTTTTGTTTCTGGTGAGATAAAGTGGTTCAATTTCATTCTTTTGCATGTTACAACCCAGTTTTCCCAGCACCATTTATTGAAGAGAGCCTCCTTTTTCCATTTAATCCTTTAGACCCCCTTATCAATGATTAGATGTCCATAGGTGTGGGGATTTATTTCTGGGCTTTTAATTCTGTTCCACTGGTCTGTGTGCCATTTTTTTCCCAGTACCATGATGTTTTGATGATGATGGCTTTATAATATAGCTTAAGGTCTGGGAGTGTGATAACTCCATTTCGTTTCTTTTCCTCAAGATGGTTTTGGCAATTCTAGGTGTTTTCAGGTTCCAGATAAATGATTTTAGTGTTTGTTCTATTCTCTTAAAGAAGCTTGGTAGAACTTTGATGCCACTGATTTTTGTACATTGATTTTGTAGCCTGATACCTTGCTATATTACCTAATAACTTCCACTAGTTTTCTGCTGGATTCTTTAGGCTTTTCTATGTATACTATCATATCATCTGCAAACAGTGAGAGCTTGACTTCTTACCTTCCAATCTGTATTCCTTTGATTCCTTTCTCTTGCCTGATTGCTATGGCAAGAACTTCCAATACTATGTTGAAGAGTAACAGTGAGAGTGGACATCCCAGTCTAGTCCCCGATCCCAGGGGGAATGCTTTCACCTTCTGTCCATTGAGTATGATGTTGGCTGTAGGTTTGCTATATATAGACTGCATTATCTTGATTAATTTCCCATCTATTCCCATTTTGTAGAGTTTTGAGCATGAATGGTTGTTGGATTTTGTCAAAGGCTTTCTCTTCATCTATTGAGATAATCATGTGACTTTTGGCTTTGCTTTTATTGATGTGGTGAATGACATTGATTGACTTTTGGATGTTGAACCAGCCTTGCATTCCTGGGATGAATCCCAATTGGTTGTGATGAACAATCTTTTTGATATGTTGCTGTATCCGGTTGGCCAAGATCTTGTTTAACATTTGGCATCTATGTTCATCAGAGACATTGGTCTGTAGTTTTCCTTTTTTGTTCTGTCCCTATCAGCTTTTGGTATCAGGGTGTTGTTGGCTTCATAGAAGGTGGAAGGGAGTATTCCTGTTTCTTCAATCTTATGGAAAAGCTTAAGAAGTATGGGTACTAACTGTTTCCTGAAAGTTTTGTAGAACTCATTTGTGAAGCCATCTGGTGAGGACTTTTGTCGTTGGTGATATTCTTAATAACGGTTTCAATTTCTTTGTCTGTGATTGGTGCATTTAGATTTTGTAGTTCTTCTTGGTTCAGTTTTGGAAGGGCATATGTTTCTAGGAATTGTTCCATTTCTTCCAGATTCTCTAGCGTGGTGGCGTATAGTTCTTCATAGAAGTTTCACAGGATTCTATGGATTTCTGTGGTGTCAGTTGTGATATCTCCTCCATTGTTTACAATTCTATTAATTTGAGTCTTCTCTCTTTTTTGTTTGGTGAGTCTGGCTAGGGGTTTGTCAATTTTGTTTAATCTTTCAAAGAACCAACATTCGGCTTCATTGATCTTTTGTATGGTTCTTTTATTTTCAATGTTGTTTATTTCTGCTCTAACTTTAGTGATATCTGTCCTTCTGGTTGTTTTAGGGTTCCTTTGTTCCTCTCCCTCTAAGTCCTTGAGGTGTGCTGTAAGGTCGTTCATTTGAGCTTCTTCTTGGTGTTTAATATGTGTTTGTATGGCTATAAGTTTCCCTCTCAATACTGCTTTAGCTGTGTCCCAAATATTTTGATAGGTTGTGTCTTCATTTTCATTTGTTTCCAGGAAGATTTAAATTTCCTGCTTGAGTGACTCTCTGACCCAGTGGTTCTTAAGAATTATGTTGTTTAGTTTCTAAATTCTGTGACTTTTAATAATTTTCTGTATGTTGTTAAATGTTAGTTTTACTCCACTGTGGTCAGAGAAGATACTTGCGATGATTTCAATGCTCTTGAATTTATTGATGCTGTCTTTGTGGCCTAACATGTGGTCTATCCTTGAGTATGTGTTATGTGGATTTGAAAAGAAGGTGTATTCCAGATTTGGGGGTGAAAGACTCTGAAAATGTCCAAGAGGTCTAGTCTGTCAATCTCTTCATTCAATTCTCTTGTATCTTTGTTGGTTCTCTGCTTTGTTGATCTGTCTAAGTGTGAGAGTGGGGTATTGAAGTCTCCACTATTATTGTATTACTATTGATGTATTTTTCAAATTCTTTCAGTAAGTGCTTGACATATTTAGATAGTCCCCCATTGGGTGCATAGATGTTAATGATTGTTAAGTCTTCTTGGCGGATTGATCCTCTAATCATTATGTAATGTCCTTGCCTATCTTTTATTACTTTATTTAATTTAAAATCTATCGTGTCTGAGTTGAGAATGGCTGTTCTTGCCCTTTTTTGTGGTCCGTTGGCCTATATGATAGTTTTACATCCTTTCACTTTAAGTCTGTGTTTATCTTGTTGTGACAGATGGGACTTGCAAGCAGCATACGGTTGGATTATGTTTTCTGATCCGTCTCCCCACTCTGTGCCTTTTGATGGGTGAATTTAAGCCATTGACATTTATTGATATTATGGATTTAATGTATTGTAGAGCCATTGTTCAAAAAAAATTTTTTTTGTTTGCTCTGATATATTGCCAGTATTATAGTGATGTTCTTGTTTATAAGAGTTCTTTTAGAACCTCTTTTAGGCCGGTTTGGTGATGGTTACCTCCTTTAACTGTTTTTTATCTAAGAAGGTTTTGATCCCTCCATCTAGTTTGAATGAAAATTTAGCAGGATACATTATCCTTGGTTGAAACCCGTTACCATTCATGGCTCGATATATATCTTGCCATTCTCTTCTGGCTTTTAGAGTTTGAGTGGAGAAGTCTGCAGATAATCTTATGGGTTTTCCCTTGTATGTGAATTTTTGTTTCTCTCTTGCAGCCTTAGGATCCTTTTTTATCCTTACTTCTTGTCATTGTGACTATGATGTGCCTTGGTGTCTTCAGGTCTGGGTTGATTCTGTTTGGTACTTCTGGGCCTCTTAAATCTTGATGTCCTTTCTGTTATTCAGATCTGGGAAGTTTTCTTCTATTATTTCCTCTAGAATGTTTGCTTCCCCTTCCTCTCTTTCTTCCTCTGACAGGCCAATTATACGAATGTTACTTCTATTGAGATCATCCCATATGTCTCTGTTGTTTTTTTCAATGTCTCTCAGTCTCTTTTTAAGCTCTTTCACCTCTTTCTTCGTTTTCTCTAACTCATCCTCTGTCTGACTTATTCTGTTTTCTGCTTCTGTTAGTCTGCTTTCCCTTGCATCAGCTTCTTTCTTCATTACAGCTATTTCAGCTTTCAGTTCTCTAATTGCCTCAAGATAATCAATATTTTCCTTGGGGGTCTCAACTGTTGTTTCCCTAATATTGCCATCCCTTTCCTCCAATGTTGTTTTCATTTCTGTGATTAATAAGTTTATTATTGCTTGCATACTTTTCTTATCTGTGGTTACTTCTGGCTGATTTGTAGTTTCTTCTGGGCTCTTGTCTTCATTCATTGGAGTATCAGTTTTATTTGTTTTTAATCTACCCATTTTTTTAATTTATGTGTTTCTTTTTTTATGCTCTGTTGTTCCTCAGCTGTTGTGTCTTGAGTACAAGCAACACTGTACTAAATACTTTTATAACAATTGCACTCACCAACCTCAGGAATTACAGTAGCAACTGAAGCAAGTATTTAAGCAGTTTAATCACTACCAGTTAGCCAAACAATTTCTCCAGTCCGTGAAAAAATAGTAACCAAATCCCAGTGAATAAGAAAGAGAAAAGAAAGAAGGGATAGCAAGAATAGACAGTTATGAAAATCTACTATCCACTGTATATTCTACAGGTCACTAGAGGGGAAAGGGGACTAGAGCAGGGATACACACATAGGGAGTCCACTTTGAGTCAGATTTCTTCCCCAAAGTAATTCATAAATTCAGAAAGGCAAAGAAGAAGGAAGAAAGAATTGTATGACAAAATAAAAAAAAAAAAGAAAAAAGAGACAAGTGAGAGAAAAGGGAAAAGATAAGAAAAAGAGCTGTAATTAAAGAGCAGTGAAAGGAAAGGTTTTTTTTATTACTTAATTTTTAATTTAATTTAATTCAATTTTTTTAATTAGCTAGTAGGAGGAGGGAGGGGAGAGTCTGTAAAGGAGGTAGGAGGAGTAACAAGACAAGTTCCTCCCACAATAGATAAGATGCCCACAACCCTAGCAATCAAATATACCCTAAGAGTTAATTCTGATCAACCTAAAGGGGGGGGAGATATATGCCTTTATATAATATTAATAATAAAATAGAGCAGGGTAAAAAAAAAAAACCCTGTCCCAGATTACCTCAAACCTCGTGATCAGAGGCAGCTCATTGTTAAGAATGAGAAAAAAAAAAAAAACTCAGGACTAAACAAGGATAGCTAAAATAGACAGTTATGCAAATCTGCAAATCTACTATCCACTGTATATTCTAGGGGTGATTAAAGAAGGAAGGGAAGTTGAGCACAGACACTCACAGTGAAAGTCCACACTGAGTCAGAATTCTTCCCCAAAATAATTCCCAAATGTGTATCAGTGAGTTCAAAAAAGCACATTGTTTGGTGGTGTGGGGGCTGGGGCCTGTGGCTTTGGAAGCTGTAGGATTAAGGAAGAAAGGATGACAAGAATGAGAAAAAGAAAAAAAAGAAAGAGAGAAAAATGAAAAAGATAAGAAAAAGAACAGTCATAAAAGAGCGGTGAAAGGAAAGGTTTTTTTAAATTATTTATTTTTAATTATTTAATTAGCTATGCGGGGTTAGGTAGGGGGGGTTGGCTACTTAGAAAGAAAAAAGGCCAGAGGTTTCAGAAGGGTATAGACTTAGAATGAATGATACTCCCTGGTGAGATAGAAATTTGGTAAAGACAGAAGCTCTAAGAGCTGGTCCCCAGGGACTGGTTATGGGGGGGGGGGGGGGGAGGAGGTGTGCTTAATAATTAAAATGAAAAAAATTTTTTCCCTTTTTTTCTACTCTGTTTCTTTTTTTTTTTTTTTTTTTTAATTTTTTATTTAAGAAAGGATTAGTGAACAAAAGCATAAGGTAGGAGGGGTACAACTCCACACAATTCCCAACACCCAATCCCCATAACCCACCCCCTCCCCTGATAGCTTTCCCATTCTCTATCCCTCTGGGAGCATGGACTCAGGGTCGTTGAGGGATGCAGAAGGTAGAAGGTCTGGCTTCTGTAATTGCTTCCCCGCTGAACATGGGCGTTGACTGGTCGGTCCATACCCCCAGTCTGCCTCTCTCTTTCCCTAGTAGGGTGTGACTCTGGGGAAGCTGAGCTCCAGGACACATTGGTGGGGTCTTCAATCCAGGGAAGCCTAGCCAGCATCCTGGTGGCATCTGGAACCTGGTGATTGAAAAGAGAGTTAACATATGAAGCCAAACAATTTGTTGAGCAATCATGGATCCCAAGTTTGGAATAGTGGAGAGGAAGTGTTAGGGAGGTACTCACTGCAAACTCTAGTGTACTTCTGCTTTCAGGTATATATTTTGCAGTAGTTTATGGATACGTGTGCACATAAGCTCTCTCTCACAGAAACTGGTGTATATCTAGGTTATGGGACTTTGTTGGAAAGTGAACCACCTGAGATGAAATTAGAGTGTACTATTAAAGGAAAGGTCTCACCCGAGTAATGAAGCTGAAGGGTTGTCATTCCACACGTGAAGTCTCTGGATACATTCTGGGGTGAAGCATGTTGAGGTAGCAATCGTTGCTTTGGTTAGTTTGTGATCGGCAGATGCAATGTTGTTTGGTTTGGATTGGGAGATGCATACGGGAAAGTGGGCCCTATCCAAGGGTTCCAGGACTGGGGGAAGTAGGGGCTCTATAGTGAAGATGTGAGGTTCCTGCTGTCTTAGGGTTCAAAAAGACAATCGATAGTTAATATTATCATCACATTATTTGTTAATTGGGTTAACTTTGAAAAGTCCCTTTGTTATGGTTTGCTGGACAGTACCCAGTATCTTGTATATAGCTGTGCTATTGGAAGCTTCTAATCTACTTGGTCTAGGCTTTTGAGAGAGTCCGCATATCAAATACATAGCCTATATATTAAAAAGATTCAGTTTGTCTTTTGAGAAACTTTGAGACATACAATTGATTTCCCCCTCTCATATTAATTAACTACTGATTTATATGTCTACATTTTGCTAGGAGTGTACATAAACACCATTCCCACCACCAAAGGACTGTGACCCATCCCTCCCGCCCACTTCCACCCCCCACTGGCCCAGGAAGCTACATGCCTACCCCTCACCACTGGGTTTTTACTTTGGTGCCCTACTTACAATTTGATCAGGTCCTGCTTTTAGTTTCCCTTTCAGATCTTCTTAGTCAGCTTCTGTTGATGAGTGGGATCATCCCATACTCATCTTTATCTTTCTGACTTAATTCACTTAACATAATTCCTTCTAGCTCTGTCCAAGATGGGTCAGAGAAGGTGGGTTCATTGTTCTTGATAGCTGCATAGTATTCCATTGTGTATATATACCACAGCTTTCTCAGCCACTCATCTGTTGTTGGGCACCTGGGTTGCTTCCAGGTTTTAGCTATTATGAATTGTGCTGCTATGAACATAGGAGTACACACCTCTTTTTGGTTGGGTGTTATGGAGTCCTTGGGGTATAACCCCAGGAGAGGAATTATTGGGTCATATGGAAGGTCCATGTCTAGCCTTCTGAGAGTTTTCCAGAATGCTCTCCACAGAGGCTGTACCAATTTACATTCCCACCAGCAATGTAAAAGGGTTCCTCTGTCCCCACATCCTCTCCAGCATTTGTTGCTGCTGTCCTTTTTGATGTATGCCATTCTTACAGGAGTGAGGTGGTATCTTAGTGTTGTCTTGATTTGCATTTCTTTGATAATCAGTGACCTAGAGCAGTTTTTCATATGTTTGTTAGCCTTTTGGATCTCCTCTGTGGTGAATGTTTTGTTCATTTCCTCTGCCCATTTTTGGATGGGGTCATTTGCTTTTTTGCGGCTGAGTTTGCTGAGCTCTTTATATATTTTGGTGATTAGTTTCTTGTCTGATGTCTGGCATGTGAAGATCTTCTCCCATTCTGTGAGGGGTCTCTCTGTTTGTTTAATAGTTTCTTTGGATGTGCAGAAGCTTTTCAATTTGATGTAGTCCCATTGGTTTGTTTCTGCTTTGGTCTTCCTTGCAATTGGGTTTGATTCATCAAAGATGTCCTTGAGGTGTATGTGGGAAAGTGTTTTACCAATGTTTTCCTCTAAGTATTTGATTGTTTCTGGTCTGACATCTAGGTCTTTGATCCATTTGGAGTTGATTTTTGTTTCTGGTGAGATAAAGTGGTTCAATTTCATTCTTCTGCATGTTTCAACCCAGTTTTCCCAGCACCATTTATTGAAGAGAGCCTCCTTTTTCCATTTAATCCTTTGGGCCCCCTTATCAAAGATTAGATGCCCATAGGTGTTGGGATTTACTTCTGGGCTTTCAATTCTGTTCCACTGGTCTGTATGCCTATTTTTGTTCCAGTACCATGCTGTTTTGATGATGATGGCTTTATAATATAGTTTAAGGTCTGGGAGTGTGATGCCTCCATTTCTGTTTCTTTTCCTTAAGATGGTTTTGGCAATTCTAGGTGTTTTCAGGTTCCAGATAAATGATTGTAGTGTTTGTTCTATTCTCTTAAAGAAGCCTGGTGGAACTTTGATGGGTATTGCATTAACTTTGTATATGGCTCTGGGGAGAATATTCATTTTGATGATATTTATTCTTCCAATCCATGAGCACGGGATATCTTTCCATTTCTTGGTATCAGTTTCTATCTCCTTGAGTAGCGACTCATAGTTTTCAGTATACAAGTCTTTCACTTCTTTGGTCAACTTTATTCCTAGGTATTTGATTGATTTTGCTGAAACAGTAAATGGGAGTGATTTCTGGATGTCTTCTTCTTCAGATTTAGTGTTTGCATAAAGAAATGCCACTGATTTTTGTACATTGATTTTGTAGCCTGATACCTTGCTATATTGCCTAACAACTTCCAGTAATTTTCTACTGGATTCTTTAGGTCTTTCTATGTATACTATCATATCATCTGCAAACAGTGAGAGCTTGACTTCTTCCCTTCCAATCTGTATCCCTTTGATTTCTTTCTCTTGCCTGATTGCTATGGCAAGAACTTCCAATACTATGTTGAAGAGTAACGGTGACAGTGGACAGCCCTGTCTAGTCCCCGATCTGAGGGGGAATGCTTTCAGCTTCTGTCCATTGAGTATGATGTTGGCTGTAGGTTTGCTATATATAGACTCCACTATCTTGAGGAATTTCCCATCTATTCCCATTTTCTGTAGAGTTTTGAGCATGAATGGGTGTTGGATTTTGTCAAAGGCTTTCTCTGCATCTATTGAGATAATCATGTGGTTTTTGGCTTTGCTTTTATTGATGTGATGAATGACATTGATTGATTTACGGATGTTGAACCAGCCTTGCATTCCTGGGATGAATCCCACTTGGTCATGATGAACAATCTTTTTGATGTGTTGCTGTATCCGGTTGGCCAAGATCTTGTTTAATATTTTGGCATCTATGTTCATCAGAGATATTGGTCTGTAGTTTTCCTTTTTTGTTCTGTCCCTATCAGCTTTTGGTATCAGGGTGATGTTGGCTTCATAAAAGGTGGAAGGGAGTATTCCTGTTTCTTCAATCTTATGGAATAGCTTAAGAAGTATGGGTATTAACTGTTTCCTGAAAGTTTTGTAGAATTCATTTGTGAAGCCATCTGGTCCAGGACTTTTGTTGTTGGGGAGATTCTTAATAACGGTTTCAATTTCTTTGTCTGTGATTGGTGCATTTAGATTTTGTAGTTCTTCTTGGTTCAGTTTTGGAAGTGCATAGGTTTCTAGGAATTGTTCCATTTCTTCCAGATTCTCTAGCTTGGTGGCATATAGTTCTTTATAGAAGTTTCGCAGAATTCTCTGGATTTCTGTGGTGTCAGTTGTGATATCTCCTGCATCGTTTACAATTCTATTAATTTGAGTCTTCTCTCTTTTTTGTTTGGTGAGTCTGGCTTGGGGTTTGTCAATTTTGTTTAATCTTTCAAAGAACCAACATTTGGCTTCATTGATCTTTTGTATGGTTCTTTTATTTTCGATGTTGTTTATTTCTGCTCTAACTTTAGTGATTTCTGTCCTTCTGGTTGCTTTAGGGTTCCTTTGTTCCTCTTCCTCTAAGTCCTTGAGGTGTCTAGTAAGGTCGTTCATTTGGGCTTCTTCTTGGTGTTTAATATGTGATTGTATGGCTATAAGTTTCCCTCTCAGTACTGCTTTCGCTGTGTCCCAAATATTTTGATAGGTTGTGTCTTCATTTTCATTAGTTTCCAGGAACATTTGAATTTCCTGTTTGAGTGAGTCTCTGACCCAGTGGTTCTTAAGGAGCATGTTGTTTAGTTTCCAAATTCTATGTCTTTTAATAATTTTCCGTTTGTTGTTAAAAGTTAGTTTTACTCCACTATGGTCTGAGAAGATACTTGGGATGATTTCAATGCTCTTGAATTTATTGATGCTGTCTTTGTGGCCTAACATGTGGTCTATCCTTGAGTATGTGTTATGTGGATTTGAAAAGAAGGTGTATTCCAGTTTTTTTGGGTGGAGGAGTCTGAAAATGTCCAAGAGGTCTAGTCTGTCAATCTCTTCATTCAATTCTCTTGTATCTTTATTGGTTCTCTGCTTTGTTGATCTGTCTAAGTGTGAGAGTGGGGTATTGAAGTCTCCCACTATTATTGTATTACTATTGATGTATTTTTGAAATTCTTTCAGTGGGTGTTTAATGTATTTAGATGGTCCCTCGTTGGGTGCATAGATGTTAATAATTGTTAAGTCTTCTTGGCTGATTGATCCTCTAATCATTATGTAATGTCCTTGCCTATCTTTTATTACTTTATTTAATTTAAAATCTATCGTGTCTGAGATGAGAATGGCTGTTCCTGCCCTTTTTTGTGGACCGTTAGCCTGTATGATAGTTTTCCATCCTTTCACTTTAAGTCTGTGTTTATCTTGTTGTGACAGATGGGATTCTTGCAAGCAGCATATGGTTGGGTTATGTTTTCTGATCCATCCCCCCACCCTGTGCCTTTTGATGGGTGAGTTTAAGCCATTGACATTTATTGATATTATGGATTTAATGTATTGTAGTGCCATTGTTCTAAAAAACGATTTGTTTACTCTGATATATTACAAGTATTATAGTGATGTTCTTGTTTATAAGAGGTCTTTTAGTACCTCTTTCAGGGCCGGCTTGGTGATAGTTGCCTCCTTTAACTGTTGTTTGTCTAAGAAGGTTTTGATCCCTCCGTCTAGCTTGAATGAAAGTCTAGCAGGATATATTATCCTTGGTTGAAACCCTTTTTCATTCAGGGCTCGATAGATATCTTGCCACTCCCTTCTGGCTTTTAGAGTTTGAGTGGAGAAATCTGCAGAAAGTCTTATGGGTTTTCCCCTGTATGTGACTTTTTGTTTCTCTCTTGCAGCCTTTAGGATCCTTTCTTTATCCTTACTTCTTCTCATTGTGACTATGATGTGTCTTGGTGTTTTCAGGTCTGGGTTGATTCTGTTTGGTACTCTCTGGGCCTCTTGCACCTTGATATCCTTTCTGTTATTCAGGTCTGGGAAATTTTCTTGTATTATTTCCTCTAGAATGTTTGCTTCCCCTTCCTCTCTTTCTTCCTCTGGCAGGCCAATTATACGAATGTTACTTCTTTTGAGATCATCCCATATGTCTCTGTTGTTGTTTTCAGTGTCTCTCAATCTCTTTTTAAGCTCTTTCACCTCTTTCTTAGTTTTCTCTAACTCATCCTCTGTCTGACTAATTCTGTTTTCTGCTTCTGTTAGTCTGCTTTCCCTTGCCTCAGCTTCTTTCTTCATTACAGCTATTTCAGCTTTCAGTTCTCTAATTGTCTCAAGATAATCAGTATTTTCCTTGGGTGTCTCAACTGTTGTTTCCCTAATACTGCCATTCCTTTCCTCCAATGTTGTTTTCATTTCTGTGATTAATAAGTTTATTATTGCTTGCATACTTTTCTTATCTATGGTTACTTCTGACTGATTTATGGTTTCTTCTGGGCTCTTGTCTTCATTCATTGGGGTAGCAGTTTTATTTGTTTTTAATCTACCCATTTTTTTTATTTATGTGTTTCTCTCTCTTTTTTTTTTTTTTAATGCTCTGTTGTTCCTCAGTTGTTGTGTTTTGAGCACAAGTAACACTGTACTAAATACCTTTATGACAATTGCACTCACCAACCTCCGGAATTACAGTAGCAACTGAAGTAAGTATTGAAGGAGTTTAATCATTACCAGTTAGCCAAACAATTTCTCCAGTCCGTGAAAAAATAGTAACCAAATCCCAGTGAAGAAAGAGAAAAGAAAGAGAGGATAGCAAGAATAGACAGTTATGAAAATCTACTATCCAGTGTATATTCTAGGGTAACAAGAGTGTAAAGGGAACTAGAGCAGAGATACACACATAGAGAGTCCACTCTGGGTCAGATTTCTTCCCCAAAGTAATTCACAAATTCAGAAAGGCAAAGAAGAAAGAAGTGTATGACAAGATAAAAAAAAAATAATAATAATAAAAAATAAAAAAAAGAGATAGAGAGAGATAAGAGAGAGAAAAGGGAGAATATAAGAAGAAGGGTTGTAATTAAAGAGCAGTGCGAGGAACTTCCCAAATGTGTTATCAGTGAGTTTAAAAAAAAAAAAAAAAAAAAAAAACCCTGTTTGGTGGTATGGGGTATCCTGCTAGTAGCTGGTCCCAGGCACTGCTTATGGTGGGGGTGGGGTGGAGCGGCGGGAAGGATGTATGCTTGAAAATTAAAAGGAAGAAAAAAGAATTTTTTTCCCCTACTCTAATTCTTAACCCAAATTAAGTTATAGACAGCTCTTTGGTATGACTGCTGTGGCCCCTTATTGGCTGGCCTGCTAAAGGCAGAAAATCCTATTGTTTACACGAGATGTGTCCGGAGCTCAAAGGCTAGCCACTTCTCCTTTGTCCGCCATCTTCCGGGAAACCCCCCCCTCCAGACTTTTTTAAAGGATTTCTCAAAAATGAAAACTAGCTCCAAATCCTTTGATCCAATGAGAGCTATACTCAAGAAGTCTTTGGATCTGCTCTCAGGGTCACGGTGGACCCTGGATTCTCCCAAGAGGAAGCCCCCGAGCTAAAGTGCTCTCTCCGGGTCCTCTGCCCGCCGCGCTCTGCAACCGGCGGAGGAGCCGCCTTCCTGGGCGGGCGGAGGACAATGCCCGGCGCACTCTCCTTGCCCGGCGCCCTGGGAATTCTGGAGCCCCGCTAGTCCGTGTCACCTTTACTCTAATTCTTAACCCAAATTAAATTGTACCCACTCTTTGGTGTCACCCCTTATTAACTGGCCTGCTAAAGGCAGAAAATCCTACCGTTGCCGACGATGCCGTCAGAGCGCTCGCTGCCAGCAACTTCTCAGGCCGCCATCTTCCTCTCCCTTCTACTCTGTTTCTTAACCCAAATTAAGTTATAGTCACCTCCTTGGTGTCACCGTTAGGACCCCTTATTGACTGGCCTACTAAAGGCAGAAAATCCTACCGTTTCCAGAATATGTGGTCAGAGCTCAAGCCACTAGCTGCTTCTCAGTCCGCCATCTTCCGGGAACCCCCATCATCAGAATTTTAATAGGGATTGCATTGAACGTATAGATTGCTTTTGACAGGATTTCCATCTTAAAGATATTTAGTCTTCTAATCCATGAACAAGGGATGTTCATCCATTTCTTTGTGTTACCTTTTATATCTTTTAACAATGTCTTATAGTATATGTTGAAAAGGTACTTTACCTCTTTTGTTAGATTTATTCTTACAAAATTATCTTTTTGGGTTAAGTTGTAAAAGGAATGCTTCCTTCAGTTCCTTTTTCTCTTGACAACCTTTTGTATAAACAAATGCCACAGATTTATGAGTATTTATTTGTTTAGCTTTTTTTTTTTTTTGATATGGACAGCCAGAAATCAAGAGGGAAGAGGGTGATAGAGAGGGAGAGAGAGACAGTCCTGTTTCACTGCTCGCAAAGCTTTCCCCCTTCAGGTGGGGACCGTGGGCTTGAACTTGATTCTTTGGGCCTTATAATACTTGTGCTCAACCAGGTGCACCACCACCCAACCCCGAGTATTTATTTTTTAACCTGCTACATTACTAAATTTATTGATGATTTCTAGTGGTTTTTTTGGCAGAAATTTTGGGTTCTCTAGGTGTAACAGCATGATTTAACTTCATCCTTCCCAATTTGGATTCCTTTAATACCTCTTTCTTACCTGATTATGATGAGGAGGACTTCTTGGACTAAGTTGAATACAAGTGATGAGAGTAGACATCCTTGCCTAGTTTCTGGTTTTAGGGGGGAAACTATTAATGTTCCCCATGGGGTACAATTCTGGACATGGGCTGCCTTATAGACACTTCTATTATTTTTGTCATATAGCCTTCATTATCATTATGTGAAGGGATTTTTCCTTCTACTTCCTTAAGGTATTTTATCATAAATGGATATTGGACCTTATCAAATGTTTTTACTGCATCAATTGATAAGATCATGTGATTTTTATATTTATTTTAGTGGATATGGTAGATTAGATTAACTGACTTGCAGATGTTTAACCACCTCTATTTCCCGATATGAATCCTACTTGGTCATGATTAATTATTCTCTTAATATATTGTTGGATTCGATTAACCAAGAATTATTTATTAATGATTTAATAGTGACTGACAAGATTGAGGTATATGAGGGGTAAAATTCCATACAATTCCCACCACCAGAGTTCTGTATCCCATCCTCTGCATTGGAATTTTCCCTATTCTTGATCCCTCTGCTAGTATGGACCACAGATAGTTAAGTGGTGCAGGAAGTAGGAGATCTGGCTCCTGTAATTGCTTCTATGACAGACATGGGCATTGACAGGTCAATCCATACTTCCCACCCTGTTTCTATTTTTCCCTACTGTGCTAGTGAGGAGGTGGGGTTCCAGCACAGATTGATGAGGACATCTGCCCAGGGAAGTCAGTTTCTTCAATTTCATTGATATCAGGGAAATTTTAATTTCTCTTTTGGTTTCTTCAATGACACATGTGTTATTCAAAAGCATGTTTGTCTCCTGACTTGGGGAATTTATTTTCTTTTTGTTAATTTCTAACATCATGCCATCATTATCTGAGAAATTACATCTTATAATTTTAACATTCACATACTTTTCTAGGGTGTCTTTATGGCACAGCATATGATTAATCCTTGTGAATGTGAGTATTTTTTAAAATATATTTGTGTGCACTTAAACTTGAAGCATATGCATTTATTATGGTTATGTCCTCTTGTTGGACTGATCATTTCTACCTCTATTTACTTTTATTTATTTTTTTAAATTTTTTAAATTTATTTTGTCTGAGAATAGAATTGCTGTTCTGCCTTTTCTTTTCTGCATTATTGGCTTTGAATATTTGTCTCCATCCTTTAAAAAAATATATATATATATAAAAGAAACACTGACAGAAACCATGGGATAAGAGGGGTACAACTCCACACAATTCCCCCCTCCAGAACTCCGTATCTCATCCCCTCTCCTGATAGTTTTCCTATTCTTTATTCCTCTATGAGTATGTGCCAAGGGACTTTATGAGGTGCATAAGGTGGAAGGTCTGGCTTCTGTAATTGCTTCCCCGATGCACATGGGCATTGACAGTTCAGTCCATACTCCCAGACTATCTCTCTCTTTCCCTAGTGAGGCAGGGATCTGGGGAAGCAGAGTTCCAGGACACATGGTGTGGTTGTCTGTCCAGGGAAGTCTGGTTGGTGTCACGGTAGCATCTGGAACCTGGTGGCTGAAAAAAGAGTCAACATATAAAGCCAAACAAATTGTTGAGTAGTCATGAACCTAAAGTTGGAATAGTGCAGATGAAGATTTGGGGGTCTCCATTTTGTAGGTAGTTAGTAGGCCTATTTTAGGTATATTCCAAAAGGCCTATGACTATATTCATGGTTTTTTGTTTGTTTGTTTGTTTTGTTTTTCCCTGAGCCTGACATCTGATATGCTGGTGAATCCAAATTATTGTCTGGGGAGATGATGTCATGGCTGGAAAAAGGACCAGAAAGCTGGATCAGGGAAGAGAGTAGCTCCCAAATATGAGAAAGGGATATAAATATTGTTGACTGTAAACCCCATCAATTTGATCTGATCTGGGGCCCATATTCACCCTAGGAGCCTATGTGACCTCTACATCCTTATAGATGTTTCTCCATCCTTTTACCTTAAGCTTCTGCTTGTCTTTGTTAAATATGTGTTTCTTGGAAACATATAGTAGATGCATCTTTAATTCATTTAGATACTTTGATTTTTTTTTTTTGCCTCCAGGGTTATTGCTGGGGCTTGGTACTTGCACTATGAATTCACTGGTCTTAGAGGTTATTTTTTTCCCTTTTGTTGCCCTTGGTGATCATTGTTGTTATGATTATTGTTTTTATTGCTGCCTTTGTTGTTGGATAGGACAGAGAGAAATCAGAGAGGAGGGGAAGACAGAGAAGGAGAGAAAGATAGACACCTGTAGACCTGCTTCATCCCTTGTGAAGTGACTCCCCCCGCAGTTGGGGATGTGGGGGCTCTACCAGTCCTTGTGCTTTGTGACATGTGTGCTTAGCCTGCTGTGCTACTGCCCAGTCCCAATACTTTGAGTTTTTTGACAGGTGAATTTAGGCCATTCATATTTAGGGTGATTACTGATATATACGCTTTACTTACATGTATTCTGACTTTTTTTAAAAGATTGCTTTAGGTTGATTCTTTTTCACTTTTGTTTCTGTTTTGTGGGGATAGGTTTCTCTTTACTAATTTTACTTGTATTTTCTGTTTTTCTCTGTTCTTTGTTTTGTGTTATGGATATCACAAGTGTAATAACTAACCTGTTGTAACTTTTAAATCTTAGACTAACAAGTATTTGATAGTACTATTCTTTCCATTAAATCCCTTCCTTTTCCCATTTTGTTGTTCTTTCTTATTTCTGTTGTGTTCTTGGTTCTGTTCTGCTGCTGTCCTTATCACTTAGAATGTGCTATCCTTTGTTTCTTCCTTTCCCAAGGGAATCCTTTCAGCAATGTCTACAAGATAGAATTGATTGTGGCAAATTCCTTTAGCTTTTGAGTATTTGAATAGACCTTTATTTTCCCCTTATTTTTTAAAGAGAACTCTGCAGGACAGAGAATGTGTGGCTGGCAGTTCTTGCCTTTAAGTATTTTAAATATGACATTCTACTCTCTTTTTGCCTCTAATGTTTGTAAAGACAGGTCATGGGTCAAAGCTCAGAGATTACCTCCTTTCACACTCAGTACTGTATGCAACCTTGACTGCTGTTGCTTAGAAAAACTGCTCCATTTGTTGCTGAAGCTCTCAACCTCTGGGTGCATGACTCCAGTCCTGTGTCCCTTCTTGCCCCATCCACATATACCAGCTGAGGTTTCAGTGTCTGAGGTCTCAGTGTCTGTGGAGGTCCCAACTGCAATCCAGTGAGGTTTTTGGGTTTGATAGTTGTCACTATTTGCTGCTACTTGCTGTTTTGGGGGAGTCTTTGCTGTTCACTGTTAGTCCATAGTTATATCTCCTAGAAGTTAAACTGTCTTTACTTATTTCTCTCTAAGGACAATCACCTCCAGTTCCATTCCTTTTGTCCTAAAGGACACAATATCAATTTTTTTGGATAGAAAAGTAGTATTCTACCAAATATATATATATATATATATATATATATATATATATATATATACAATTTTTAGTCAATCATCTGTTGATAGACATTTAGGCTGATTCCACTCTTTAGCTATTGTGAATAATGCAGCTATGAACATAGGGGTGCATATGTCCTTTCAAATTAGTGTTTTAAAAGTAGTCCTGATTATTTTTCTCTCTTGTTTACTAGTTGTTTTTTTATTGTATAAGACCTTTTAGGCAAAACATGTTGCACAATATATTAATCTTAAAAATTATTGTGTATAAATATATTTTTGTGATAAAAAATATTTATTATCTGGCACAGCAACCTATGAGCAAAAATCTCAAGAATTCTTGCAGGTGCCAAAAAACAATTATAATTTCTAAGTCAGTTTTTCCAAAGTCTACTTGGCTCCTCAAATAATTATTATTGTACTCATAAACATTGCAAAAAGCACATTTGGGGACAAGCTTGTCACTTAAGGCCTTTTCATATCTAATGTCAATTTCTTTCTAAATTAAGTATCATCTTGAATCAGTGTGTATCACAAGCTTCATATACAATACATTTATCTTGTTTCCCTCTCATATTACTTAGTTGAGACCTCTGCAATATATATGTCGATATTGCTTGTGAGCTGGGAAGATAGCATAATGGTTATATGAAAAGACGTGTATGGCTGTGACACCACCAAAGGTACCAGGTTTAATCCCCAGCACCACCCCAGTAAGTAAGCAATAAATAAATAAATGTTTTAACATATCTATTTATATCCCTTTGACAGAAACAATGGTAGTGACTCCATAAGTTGTCTGTTCTGATTACACAAAAAGAATAAAAACCCCAGTCTACTTTAACCATTACCCTCTCCCACAAAACCCAATCTGATGCCTTGACTGAAATAGGGTTTTTTATTCTCAGTCCCCCATAGTACTCTGGGCCACTCATAATATTGCACATTCTATTTCTTGCTCTGAAAATATTTATGATGTTTTTGTTCTATAATTTTAGCTGCTGAAGATGACTCATATTTGTTTCAACTATATCTTTTTACCTCATTTAGGAATATGAATTTTAAATGGTTATTGAATTAAAGATAACAGAAAGAATATCATATTCTAATAGAGTTTCATCTAGTAAGATAAAGTTGTGAGTCTTTAAGGAATTTGGGACCCACTGCACTTGGATCCCTTTTAAGAGTTTTGATATGATGGTCAAATTGATCCCTAAATAATTCTTTGACACATCCTGATGTAGGATGACACATCCTGATGTAGAGGGTATACAGAAAATCAGAGAATGCACAGATTCAGGAATTTGAGTGTACTTGGCTAAATCCCAACTTTCTCACTTGTCTTTGGGCTATATATTTCCTAACTTCAATTTACTTGCCTTTAAATCTAACAATAATCCTTATTTCATGAAACAACATAGTGGATTAAGTAAAACCTTAAATGTGAAATACTCAAGAGGGCTGAGGGAGGACATGACTAAGCACATAACAAAAAACAGCTCCCTCTGCCTGGACTCTTGACGTTGACACATTGGCAGAGTCCACCCTGGTCAGGGAAAGAATGCCAGAGCCCTAGAGAAAACTGGATGGCTTAAAAGCAGTTGATTAAATATGACTTTTCAGCTCCAGATGAGAGACCAGCTTTAAGGGAACATCTGTGTTGTTTTATTGAGAATCTGGGATTGAGTGTCATATGGCATCCTCCAAAAAAAAAGCTAAAAGTAGTTTTGATAGTTTGTCTCATAAATGGAGTCTCCTCTCTATCTATCTATCTATCTATCTATCTATCTATCTATCTATCTATCTGTCTATCTCTTCCTTCCTCAAAGAGCTGGGATTAAATGGTGAGGCAGGAATAAAAACTATCTCCTTTCCTGAATGCTTCTGATAGATTGGAATTGGAATATATATATATATATATATATATATATATATATATATATATATATTGCTGTGCCTTCCAGCTTCAAGCTGAACTAATGCAATATCCTTAGAACTATTCTCAGTGGGAAAATGACCAGTAAAAAGTAGAGAGTAGCTTAATTTTTTTACATAAGCATGTTATAAAGTGGGAGTCCCTGGATAGTGATTTAAACTGGGAAAGCAATCACATACTACTGCAGCTTCTGCCATTATTCCACTCTTCATTTGGAAGTGGTTATGGAGAACAGAAGGTTGATGACATGAAGGCATAGCTGCTTAAGATCTGTTTTTTTGCTCTAAAGCTGTCAGTGAAATGCAAAGTAAATGTGTGAAGGAAGACTGAATTTATGTCTCAGCATGTCCTGTGAGTCATTTGAAGCAAATTCCTTCCCTTGACTGTACCTTGCTTTACACAACATAGGAAAGAGTCACAATGGGCCTGTAAACACTCCATGCAATTCCATCAAATTACCAATTTAAGATTATTTTTTCATATATTCCACAGATTTGTGGAAACAAAAATGGTTTTATATCAAGTGGAATTGAGAGATCTCATTTAAAAGTTACTCTAGACTGAAAATGAGGTCATCAAGTTCAATTCCTTACTAAAAGATAATTGTCAGATTTGAAGTTACCAAGTTGTATAAAAACATGATAATTTTCAGTTGATTGGCTTTCCCTGTACTCATTAAAGTTGTTAGTCATGATTTTCTATAGTTACAAAGATCAAGTAGGGGAGATTGTTGAGACAAACCTGACACATTTTGTCACCTCAAATGAGCAAGTCAGAATTTATCATGTCCATACAATGTGCAGCCATTATGAAAAATGCATTATAACTTTATTTATTTTTCAATTTTTTTCTTGCCTCCAGGTTATCACTGGGCCTTGGTGCCAGCACTAGGAATCCACTGTTCCTGGCTGCCTTTGTTTCCCTATTTTATTAGATCTAACATGGGAAAACTGAGAGAAGGGGGGACATAGAGAGTGAGAAAGAAAGACACCTGAAGGCCTGCTTCTCGGTGAAACTTCCCTTTTGCAGATGGGGAGCAGGGCTCAGACTCAGACCCCTGAATTAGCTGTTGTTGTTGTTGTTACTATTACCATAGCACTGTTCAGCTCTAGCTGAGCCTAGGACTTTGTAGCCTCAGGCATAAAATACTCTTTGCATAACCATTAAGCAAATAATGGCATTATTTTATAAGATACAGCTATATGCAAATAGCATTAAAGGGCATAAATTATAGTGTGGTCTTATATGATACAGCAAATCCTAACAATGGGATTTTCAAAGTTAACCCAATTGTCAAATAATTTGGTTATAGCAATAGCTATTGCCCTTCTTAAACCCTAAGACAGCAGGAAATTTCTCCATTCTCTACAAAACCCATATTTCTCCCAGTCCTGGAACCTCTAGGGTGGGGCTCACTTTCCTGCATGCTTCTCTCAATTTTTACCAATTGATACTGCATCTTCTGATGCCAACCTATTCAACCAGTACCACATTGGCATATTTCACTTCAGATTGTGCCCAGAGATCTCAGGCATGGAATGTCAACCTAGCAGTTTTATTACTCTGGTGGTGCCTTTCCTAGCTAAAATGACTCCTTAATTTAGTTTTAGGTGGTGAACTTGTGAACAAAGCCTCCAAACTTAGATATAGACCAGGGCCCCTGAGATAAGGCTCATGTGCTCATGTATTAATAAATCAGGGGAAATATATACCTTAAAGCAATAGTGCACAGTAGCTTGCAGTACGTCAATAAATGCAGCAAGAAAAGAGAAAGACCTAAAAAAGACACCATAAAGTACCTAATCAAATAGTTTCTACTTAGAGTTAGAAACCCACCTCACCTACATCCTATTTCACTTCCCTGAATTACTTCAAAGCTAACCAGGTCAGACAAAGGATTTAAAAAGCTGGATAAGGGCAGAAGACTGGCATACTTTAATGATGACTCAGTAGTCAAACCAGGCCACCTCATCTCACCTGGGGCCCTAGTCAGGGAGTCCTGGGATTACCGCACAAACATGATGGGCCTAGACCTCTAACAGATCAATCTTACCACTGTCACTGGTCATATCCATCAGGAACAACATAATGGACCTCTTTGTGGTTTCTGACAAGAACTTTACCTCAATATTGAGCAAAAATGGTAGGGAATGGTCCATTCTCCAAAGGGAGGTTGGGCAACATATGTTCCCACTCAAGGAAGACGAGTCCTGAAATTAGTGCAGCCTGGAATGTTCCTCTCAATGACCACAGAATATGAGCTCATACCTACAGGGATGTAGAGGTTACATAGGCTCTTATGCTGAATATGGGCCTCAGATCAAATCAATGGAATTTACAGTTAATGTATTTATATGATTTTCCCATATTTGGGAGTTACTTTGTTCCATGATCCAGCTTTTTAGTCCTCTTTCCAGCTATGACACTATCTCCTCAGACAATACCTTGTATCTACCTGCATATTATATGTCAGGCTCAGGTAAAAACTAGTAAAGTCATGACCCATTTATCTGAAGAATATGAAAACATAAATTTTTACAGATCTTAAAAAAGTAGTAATAACAGAAGACTAGGACATTGGTGATGGATACAGAGAGTCTTAAGAGTTTATATGTATGTAAAGAAAGTTATATGCCTGAAATGTTATACTATTGTAAATTTATAATTAATTCAGTTAATAAAAATGAATTTAAGATGTTATTTTAAAGAATGGTCTGAATGGATGAGGATCATTTTAATGGGTGTGAAGGAGAAAATTTCAGTAGTAGAAAAGTTTATCTATAGATGGCTTGATTTACTTTAAGAAAATAGTTGCTCTCAGAGACTTCCTATGGGGTTACAGCAGATTATTCACTTTGCTCTCCACAATCAACCAGAAAAAGCAACAAAACTGACCTGAAAACTCAACAATATATGACCAGGATTTCTTCAGAAACTCACCAAGCCACATGTGAATACAGACACATGTGACTTATTGATGCATAAAGGTTGAGGGAGTGATTCCCAGGACTAAAAAGCCATACTCTGGGACAGATAGCACAAAATTGAGAGATTAGTAGCTGAGGTGGTCCACTAACAGTTCCATGTTAAAGCAACAACTGTTAGGGCAAAAAAAAAAAATCACCTAAAAACTTACTGATTTATATCTGTGACTTCAGGGTTCCAATGCTGTTACCACACAGTCTGGAACCACAACAGAGAGATCCTATATTGGCATCAAAGCCTTTAAACTATCCTGATAACTCAGGATAGAAATCTCCCCTCCCCCACAGCTGTGACTTCTTAAGTAACTAATTTAGCCACAAGCAGGTATAGATAAACCAGGTCAGAAGTGAGGGAAATGGTTTCAAAACTTAAGCAGTATTCTGTGGCAGTGGGTGCCATTTTGTTATTTATAAAACAGAGCACAAGATCAGAGGAAGACAGGGAATTTTGCTGGCCCTAAACCTTGCTTTTTCTTTGAACACTAAGGAGGAAGGAATTCTTTTTTTTTTTAATTTTTTAAAATATTTAATTTAATTTATTTATTTATTCCCTTTTGTTGCCCTTGTTGTTTTATTGTTGTAGTTATTATTGTTGTTGTCGTCATTGTTGGATAGGACAGAGAGAAATGGAGAGAGGAGGGGAAGACAGAGAGGAGGAGAGAAAGATAGACACCTGCAGACCTGCTTCACCGCCTGTGAAGCGACTCCCCTGCAGGTGGGGAGCCGGGGTTCGAACCGGGATCCTTATGCCGGTCCTTGTGCTTTGCGCCACCTGCGCTTAACCCGCTGCACTACAGCCCAACTCCCATGGAATTCTTTAAGGCTATATATAACACACCTTACCCCTAGGGCTAGGACGGTAACAGGGAAACCCTATACTGATGTCAGAAAAGGGGAAAGCAAAATAGAGCAATATAGTCCAATGATGGCAAATCAAGACTAGCTTAAGAAAATACTCTTGTAGATAGTGTAAGTTAGACACACTATTCATGATAACCACAAAACAAAATATAGCACAAAGACAAATAGGCGAGACCATTATAGTAAATCATCCATATAAAGTAACAAAGAGAAACATGGGCAAGGATAGATAGCACAGTGGTTTTGCAGAGGCTCTTAGGCCGAGGCTTTAAAGCCCCAGGTTCAATCCCCTACATCATCATAAGGCAGAGTTATCAGTGCTGGTATAATAATAATAATAATAATAATAATAATAATAATAATAACAGAAATACAAGCAGGAAAGTAATCAACAAGAATGTTGTTTATAACCTTGAAACAAAAGCCAGATGGCTATAAGGAAACCACATTTATCAATAATCACCTTAAATGTGAACGGCTGAAATTCATAAGTCAAAATATTCAGAGTGACTGAATGGATTAAAAAGCAAGGCCTATCTATTCCAGGAAACAAACTTTCAAAAGAAAAATAAGCCAATGCTCAAGGCGGCAGGCTGTAACAAGTTATTCTAAGCCAACAATGCAAACAGAAGACCAGAGACAGCTATTCTAATGTAAGATAAATTAGGCTTTCAGTCAAAGAAAGGAAAAAGAGACAGACATGACCACAACATATTGTTCAAAGGATAAATCCAACAAGAAGACATAATCATCATCAATATATATGCCCCCAATATGCATACACACACACACAAATATATATTGAAAATGAAGAGACCATCTACCAGACCCTGTGGGATGCAGTAAAAGCTACTGTAAGAGTGAAGTTTATAGCAACACAGGCCCATACTAACAAATAACAAAGATCTCAAGTATGCTACCTAACATCACAACTGAGTCAACTAGAAAAGGATCAGCAAATAGACCCAAAAGTCAACTGAAGGAAGAATATTGTCAAAACCAGAGCAAAATATAATGAACTGAAATCCAGAAAGATGATCCAAATGATTAGTAAAACCAAGAGCTGGTACTTCAAAAGGTACAATTCTACAAGCGAAGCAAAAATAACCCAATAAAAAAGTGAGCTGACCCCATTACCTAGCTCCTATACAAGGAGTCCTTGGATTCCCCCATAGAGAATATGGACCTAGACCTCTAACAGATCCCTCTCTTCACAATCACTGGTCATACCCATTGGGAATGTCATCATAAGCCCCTAAGAGGGCTTCTTCGGCACCATATCCTCACTACAAACTGGCAATGGTAAGGAATGCTCCACTCTCCATAGGGAGGCTATGTCAGCCTACTCTGCCACTGGAAGACTAGTTGTGAAGTGCATGCAGCCTAGACAGTACTTGAAGGTTGTACATACTCTAGTGAAAGATATGGATAGATTTGGACCCCTTGTTAGATCATTGTGGTAAAGAATTAATTGCATTTATATTATTTCTTCAAGTTTGTGAGCAACTCTCTGCTCTAATTCTCCCTTTTTCTATCTCCTTTCTGACATCGTCTCATACAATATTTCTTGTTTACCTATATGTTAGTTATCAAGATAAAGCAAAGATTACTAAGATATAGGTTCCTAGGAACATTTCTAAAATATACTTCCTAGCTTTCTTCTGCCCTAAGGTTCTGCTATATTTCTTCTTTATGGTTCCCGCCTATTAAACAGTGTCCTGCTTTCCATCTTACCACATTTTAGCCACCAAGTTGCAAATGCTACTGTGATTCTATCTTACCTTCTTGGGCAGATGACCTTACCAATGTTTCCTGGAACCTCACCTCTCCACAGCCCTACCCAACTAGGAAAAGATAGAAAAAGGCTGAGGGCATGGATCAATCTGCCACTGCCCATATCAAGCAAAGACACAACTACAGAAGTCAGAAATCCCACCTTCTGTATCCCAAAAAAGAATTTTGGTCCATACTCTGAAAATAGTAAACGATAAAAAAGTTTCTAATTGATGAACTGGGACATAAAACTCTAGTGGTGGGAACTGTATGGAATTATACCCCTATTATATACATCCTTACAGATCAATATTAAACCAGTAATAAAAAAATAAGAAAAAATAAAGAACTCATTGGAAAAAGTAAAAAAAAAAAAGATGCTGGCCAAAGAATTAAACAGACAGTTTTCTAAAGAAGAGATACACATGGCCCACAGAATTGAAGAAATGTTCCACTTAACTTATCATTAAGAATTGAAGAAATATTCTACTTCATTTACCATTAGAGAATAGCAATTTAAATCTATACTGAGATACCATCTCATACCTGAGGGAATGGTATACTTCAACAAACCGGGGAATGATGGAGAGGTTGTAAAGAAAAAGGAACTCTGCTTCACTGCTGGTGGGAATGTGTGTCTCAGTTGGTAGAGCATGAGACTCTTAATCTCAGGGTCATGGGTTTGGGCCCCATGTTGGGCACCATTTGTTTTTAAGTTTCAGGGGCTCCAGCTGGCCTGGTTAGCGTTGCGGTGGTAGACAGAGACAGACTCAGGGACACATGGCTGGGCTGAGAAGCTGCAGTTTAATCTTTATTCATGAACGGGCAAATCACCACACCATGTGCTTCATCATCCTCCCTCTGCAGCTGCTGCTGGGACTCTCGACGCCCTTAGCATGCGGGGCGGGGAGGAAGAGGGGCGTGAAACTAGCAAGGGCCAAACCATTTCTCTCAGAGGTAGGGGGAAGGGGGCAAACCAACACAAAGAATACCAACAAATGTGAACTGGTACAGCCCTTTTAGAAGACTGTATGGAGAGTCCTTAAACAATATAAGTGGAAATACCTTATGATCCAGCAATACTACTCAGTCACCTATGCAATGGACACTCAAATACTAATTACAAGGGATATATATATATATATATATATATATATGCACATACATACATATACATATACATATACATATACATATACATATACATATACATATACATATACATATACATATACATATACATATACATATACATATACATATATCCCTATGTCCACAGCTGCATTATTCATAATAACCAAAAAGTAGAGGCAGCCTAAATATCCACAACAGATGACTGGCTAAAGGAGTTTGTGGGTATACATTCCAAAGAATGCTACTCTAAAATAAAATTAAAAAATTGAATTGTGCCCTTTGAGACAAAATGGATGGAACTAGAGATGATTATACTTAGTAAAATAAGAGATGAAAGACATTTACCCAATGATTTTTCACATATGTGTAATCTAGTGATCTGATACACATGAACTTGCAAAAAATAAACAACAAAAAACAGAAACAAGCAAACTGTAATATTTACGAGAACTATGGTGATTATCTTCTGTGAAGTGGGAATACAGAATTTTGGTGGGGAGTTTGGTGTGGAACTGCACATTATAATCTTATGCTCTTATAACATATTATTAATAACAAATTAAAAAAACTTTTGGCATAAGGATCTCAGTCCAAACCCCTGGCTCCCACTTGCAAGGGAGGCATTTCACAAGCAGTGAAGCAAGTGTGCAGGTGTCTACTTTCTCTCCCAGTCTCTGTCTTTCCCTACTCTCTCAATTTCTCTCTGCCCTATCCAATGACGATGACATCAATAGCAACAACAGTAATAACTACAACACCAATAAAAAAATCCTTTAAATAATTCCCTCTAACCTGTTTTGCATCATTATCAAAATGCCACAAGACTTTGTTGCATCAAATAGTGTACCCTCTCTCAACCCCCACCACCCCCACACACAAGGACAGTGATTTTGTGCAATGTCTCTTTGTTCAGTGTTCGTGGCCATTCTAATTTCTTCAGATATTTTTTTTCCTTCTCTAATTGGTACTGTGACCAGAACAAGAAAGCTTTAATTCATACCATCTTCTGATGACAAAAGACAAGCAAGTTTGTAATTTAATATAACACAGTCAAAGCTGACCTTTGAGATGAACAACAAACATCTTGTAGCCAGAAATTAAGTTCTAATTTGTTGGCCAGGAACATTGGATAATATGATACCTTGATTCTTCTGTACATAGAGTCCTGGGCAGGTGAAATGTGTCTCCCAAGTATTTTCATAAAAAAATAATTGTGAATTCTTTCTTCTAAGTGGCTAAGATAGTTAAAATGTTGACAAACTATAGCTGGTCAATCTGGGCCCAACATGTCGGTAGCTTCTACTTAAAATGGTAGCTTATGGGAATAGTAACTTGGGACCAAACAGATGGAAGCTGTCACCTAATTTTTTCACCATTGTAGGAGAGCTGACTACAGGAAGAAATGCAATGAGCAGATTATGGAAAACTTAAACCAGACACAAACTCAAACCTTAGTCTTGATAAATGATATTACCACATGTCCCTTGGATTCTAAGGCACAAAAATGAATAAAATCACAATTATGTTACAATTCACATGTATGGTGTGTGTGTGTGTGTGTATGTGTGTGTGTGTGTGTGTAATTGCATGCAAATATACCTTTGACATACTCTGGTTCTGCCTCATTTGTGAGTTATTTTTTATGATAATAAGAGAATTACTAAGTTGTTTGGGTTATTCCCTGAATAGTGTGGTACTTGTCCCAACTTGTTGAAACCTTTCTTATCATTGTATACTTAAGGGAGAAGGAAGGAAGGGTTTTATTTTCATTCCTGTTTTCTGTTTACCAGCTTGGGGAATGTAGACAAGATATTATCTCTCCCAGAGCATTGGTTTCCCTATCTGAGAGTAAAACATCCATCCCCCTTAAACTGACATTGACCTACAGGTGGTTGTGGGTCACAAGAGTACATAAAAATTATTTCTTAATGTAAAGGTTGGTTGGATTGACACAGCTACTTCTTCAAGACAATGCCTGAGACTTATTAACTGAGTCTCTATCCTCATTGAAAGATGTATACTTTGGCTTACTATTGACCATCTATTTTAATTTAGTGTAATACCGCCATAAGTTGACTTTGCAGAGGGGGGTGGGCAGTAGCCAGCAGGTTAAGTGCACATGGTGCAAAGCACAAGGGCCAGCTAAGAATCCTGGTCAAAGCCTCCTGCTCCCCACCTGCAGGGGGGAGGGGTTGATTCACAAGTGGTGAAGCAGGTATGCAGGTGTATATCTCTCTCTCCCCTCTGTCTTCCCATCCTCTCTCAATGTCTTTCTGCCCTATGCAATAACAACAACAGCAATAACAACAATGATAAACAACAAGGACAACAAAAGGGGAAGAGGTAGCCTCCAGGAGCAGTGGATTCATAGGGCAAGCAGTGAGCCCCAGCATTAGCCTGGAAGCCATTAAAAAATGCTTTTGGAAAATTGATTCTCTGCCATTTCTATATGTATTTTGTTTTTCAAAGATTCATTTTATTGGGCAGAGGGTAGATAGCATAATGTTTATGCAAATAGACTCTCATGCCTGAAGCTCCAAAGTCTCTGGATCAATCTCTCACACCACCACAAGCCAGAACTCAACAATGCTCTAGTTAAATAAATAAATACATACATACATACATAAATAAGTAAACATTTCATTGTATGCATTTCAACAGTAAGAGAGAGCCAGAGCACCACTCTGGCAGTACCATGGTTGGGGATTAAACTCAGAAACTCATACTTGAGAGTCCTATGATTTAGTTATACATTTAAGGAGGATTGTTAACCCTGGATGGAATTTCAATCTTTGTAGACACATGCTAATAACTGCAACCAGGATAATTTCCAATAGGTAAAAATGGGTATGTAAGCTGGTTTTAGTCAATGAGATGCAATGAGGTTGAGGGTATCTGGGAATAAAATTGGTTCTTTTAATTTTTTTATTTGAGAGATAAAGGGTTTTGCAGTTCTAATACATGTGTAAAATTCACCATATTTTGGCAAAACCCCCAGCATAGGTCCTTCACCATTGTTACGCACCAGGACCTGAAAACACCCCTCAGTTCCCAGAGTCTTTTGCTTTGGTGCAAACCAAACATAAGTTCTACTTTTATGTTTCCCCTTTGTGTTGTATGCTTCACATTGGTTTTGGAGAGTCCCCGCCGCAGCAGCCACGGTGGGGGGTGGGGGGAGAAAGATGGAGAAGCACAGGGTGTGGTCATTTGCCTGCTTGTGAATAAAGATTAAACTGCGTTCTCTGCCCAGCCATGTGTCCCTGAGTCTTTGTCTACCGCAGCGAAGCTAGCCTGGCCTGCTGGAGCCCTGAACTTTAATGACAACTTTGTGTTTTTATTTATCCATTACTGTCTATTAGTGAGATCATCCTTCTCTTTCTGGCGTGTCTCCATCCAAGATGAAATAAAGGTGAATTCACCATTTTTTATAGCTAAGTACTATTCCATTGTGTATATATACCACAGCTTTTCTCAGTTACTCCTCTCTTGTTGGACACTTAGCTTGCTTCCAAGTTCTGGATATTGTGAATTGTGCTACTATTAACATAAGTATACACATATCTCTTTGGATAATTGTGTTTGATTCCTTAGGATATATTCTCAGGAGAGGAATTACTGGGCCATAGAATAAGCCTATTTCTAGCCTTCTGAGTGTTCTCTAGGCTGCTATTCACAGGGGTTGGGCCAAGTTATACTCTCATCAGCAGTATAGGAGGGTTCTAATCCCTAACACGAACAAAGAAAAGACATAGGGAGACAGTTCACTATCACATATTCATATTCATCTTATATTCTAAGATGATAAATAGATGAAGATATATAGAAGATGCATATACAAAGGGGTCAGGAAGAAGTGCATTGGGTTAAGCACACATAGTACAAAGAGCAAGGACCCACATAAAGATCACAATCAGAGCCCCTGGTTCCCCACCGGCAAGAAGGGGGGGTCACTTCACAAGAAGTGAAGCAAATCAGCAGGTCTGCAAGTATCTATCTTTAGTGGTGTAAGCACCAAGCCCCAGGGATAACCCTGGAGGTAATAATAATAATAATAATAATAATAATAATAACAACAACAACAACAATAAATTAGAAGTGCATAAAAGAAAAATACAGAAAATTATTTTTTATCATAATGTTGAGTCACTGGAGTAAGCTGCACAGAGGTCAGTTCACTGCTGAACTAATACAGATGTCCATAAATAAGAAACTTTTACTATTTAAGCAAGCATTTTTTCCTGTTACATATAAACAAAAAGTTAAATGAGTTCAGAGACGATGAATACCTCATCCCTGTATATTTTTCCCTTTTTATCACACTGTTAACCAAAATATCTAATCTGTTAAGATATCAGATTCACAAACAGATCCCAGGAACATAGGCAAGTTTCGACATGTAAAAAGGAACTCTGTTTTTCCTTGTGTATAGAAGGTGGTTCTTTAGTAGATTTAAAAAAAAGTTTATACAGTAGCATAGGTTATTCCAGATAACTTCCTGTGACTAAAAAACAGAGGCTTGGTAAAAGACAATAAACAAAACTATAGGTAGTAGTCTCACAAACTAGAACAACAAAAAGGATTATTTCTGAACTGTGCATTGAGGAGCTAATATATATATATATATATATATATATATATATATTAGCTATTATATATTATATATATAACTATTCAAAATGGTTTCAAAAGACAGTGTTACAGAGACCACAGATTTTGACCCCATTCTTCTTCTAGCATTTGCCCTTCTTCCGTAGCCAGTCAACAGAGTCAGGTTGAGCCTGATGTAAAGTTTTGAGACCTCCTTTGAATCTGGAGAGGTGGCAGTCATTGACTATGTGGGTCATAGTCTGTCTGTAGCCACAGGGGCAGTTCAGTTCATCTCTGGCTCCCCAGCGATGGAACATAGCGGCACACCGGCCATGGCCTGTTCAATAGCAATTGAGGAGGGACCAATCATAATGTGCTAGGTCAAAGCCGGGTTGACGCTTGCAGGGGTCTGTGATGAGGTGTTTGTTCTTTACCTCAGCTGACTGCCAACTCTGTTTCCAAGAGTCTGGAACAGAGAAGTTCAGTGTAGGCGTAGGAGACCAGATTGGATGACGAGACGTCAAGCGTTGAACAGGATGGGCGAAGATTTCCGTGTATATTGGCAGGTCCGGTTGAGCGTAGACGTGGGAAATGAACTTAGATGATGCCGCATCCCGACGAATATCTGGCGGGGTGATGTTGCTAAGAACTGGCAGCCATGGAACCGGGGTGGAATGGATGGTTCCAGAAATTATCCTCATGGAGGAATATAATTTGGAATCAACCACGTGGACATGGGGGCTACAGAACCATACTGGGGCACAGTATTCTGCAGTGGAATAGCATAATGCCAGAGATGATGATCGTAGTGTGGAAGTGCTCACGCCCCATAAGGAGCTGGCCAGTCTTGCAATGATGTTATTCCTCGCACCCACCTTTGCTGCAGTTTTTATGAGATGTTCGTGAAATGACAGGGTGCGATCTAGAGTAACACCAAGATAGACTGGCTGGGCTTCATGCCGAATTCTCATATCGTCAAGCTGCACATTAAGCTCATGTGAGGCCGAGGCATGGTGTATATGGAAAACAGATGATACCATTTTTTCAGTGCTAGGGATTAGTCGCCATTTTTTACAGTAATCAGATATCAGAGACATGTCTTTCGTGAGTGTTTCCTCGAGGATGTCAAACTTTGATGCCTGAGTTGCACAGCAGATGTCATCGGCATAGATGAACTTCCTTGAAGAAGTTTCTGAGAGGTCATTGATGTAAATATTAAATAGCGTAGGAGCCAGAACAGAGCCCTGGGGGAGGCCACTTGAGACAAGTCTCCATCTGTTAGACTTGTCACCTAGATGCACCTAGAATCTTCTGTTTTGGAGAAGAAACAATATAGAAGAAGAAACAATATATGCCTGCCACCCATGGAGGCAGGCATCTTGAGATCTTGACTAGGAGACCACAGTGCCAGACCGTGTCATAGGCTGCTGTGAGATCAACAAAGACAGCACCCGTCTTTAAATTCTTCTGGAATCCATTTTCAATGTAAGTTGAGAGTGCCAGGACTTGTTCGCAGGTAGATCTTCCTGGGCGGAAACCAGCTTGGGCGGGTGATAGGAATTTCTCTGTAAGAGGAGAAATTCATGACAGAAGCAGCCTCTCAAGGAGTTTGTAACACACGGAGAGAAGAGAAATTGGTCTATAGCTGGAGGCCAGTGTTGGGTCTTTCTTCGGTTTCAGAACTGCTATTATCTTCGCAGGACGCCAAATTTTGGGCATAGATTCGGATTCCAAGATGTGGGACAGGAATGTAGTGAGCCACTTCTTTGCCACGGGGCCCAAGTTAAGAATGCGTTCTGGGGTGATGTTATCATAGCCAGCTGCCGTTCCTGGTTTAACCCTCTTCAAAGTGTCTTACAGTTCAGACAGTGTAAAGGGAGAGAGTTTTGGAGATGGACAAGATAAACAGAAGTGGGATGACCACCCATGGGAAATTTCTCTTTTCCAGACTGGGTCGATCTTAGCACGTCCAACTTGAATTAGGTGACTGGCCACTGAGTTTGGAGATACAGGAGGATGGGAGACAGGAGAGGGTTGGCTACCAGCACCCAGACTATGAAGAAGCTTCCAGGCCTTACTACTTGAGTGGGTGAAGTTCAGACTTTCCGTGAGTTGTTGCCAGCGGGCTTGGCGCGCTGCATCCAGGGAGGCAATGAGATGGTTGGCCACATCTGGGTCGCCCGACTCATCATACTGCTTTAGTAGTTGCTCACATTCAGCATCAAGACAAGGTGTATAGTTAGCATGTCTCCCACGAGCAATAGCTTGGGAAGCTGCTTTGAAGATAGCTTGGCGGAAACGCCTGTAGGAATCTTCAGAGGGGATAGAGTTCATTGGAATTGCAGGAATAGATTTGTTGGTAAGATCACTGAACAGATGCCAGTTTGCTTTCCGAAAGTTCCATCTTAGTTTCTCCGAGCACAGAATCAGTGGGAGCTGGAGACCAATGTGGATGATAGCTGGGCGGTGATGACTGTGTGGGAAGTCCTTGGGAACTTGTCTCATAGCGGGAAAGTCTTGGCCGTTGACTGTGCTAATCCAGCACAGGTCAGGTGACGAGTCTTTATTCCATCTAGCACTGTGAAAAGAGCCTGGCTGTTTGGAATCGTATAATAGGGAGAGGTCATTCGCTGAAGTCCAGTCAGCTAAGATAGAGCTGTCAGCATAAGTGGAGGAATATCCCCAGTCTTGGTGATGACTATTAAAGTCTCCAACTTAAACGGCTGGGTGATTCGGGCTAGGCAGGACCTCATTATCCCATGAGGCACTGGGAGGCTTATATATGTTGACGAGCTGAATAGTTCCAATAGTAATGGAGTCGTAGAAGGTCGAAAAGGCCATATGGTAAACGTCCACAAGATACGATTTGGCATAGATGGCTCGGCCGTGTTTAGGATGGAGATTATAGCATATTAAATTGAATCCACTAATGGTGAATCGAGCAGCTTCATCGACTGCTATATGTGTTTCTTGTAGGCAGATAACATCTGCCTGATGCCGTATCGCCAATTGACCAATAAGAACGCGTTTGGCAAAGGACAGCCCCTCAACATTAAATTGGAGGACTCGAAGAGCAGGACCAACAGCTTGAAAGCTGTCAGGAGCTACTTGTTGCTGGCTGTGAAAGTGACTGGTATCCATGTGGATTCAGTCGGCTAGGAAGGATCATCAGTTTCCCCAATGAATGGGTACTCACAGGATGCACCACGGGAAGGTCAATCCAGTGTATCCCATGAAGCATTAGATCAGGGTTGCCAAATTTAGAGACTTCACATGTGTTATTTTATTAATTATTTATTTTATAGTGGATTGCTTTTTAATAATATAAAAATAGAATTTACATTCCATGCTCTGTAGTAGAGAATTCCAGCTATTCCTCTCCCAGTATTTCACTCTTATGTGGAATTAAGCATTCTTCCTCTGTGTTTGTTTTATCCATTGTGAAGTAACATTAAGATAATTGTCTTCAAATGTCTTTGAAAGGTTAAATCACATATTTTAATCCTAAGACCTGTGATTTACATGATTAGCACTCACTAAATATGCATATCCCTAGTTGTATTTGGAAATATCCAAATTATGTTATAACTTTGTATTTTAAATGATCTATTCTTAGTACCCCAGAAGGACAAGTATTATGCTAGATATTATACATTATAGGCCTAGGAAGTGGCACATACACACACATACTCACACAAAGAAGCAAAGACAAAAATGTAGTCCCATTCTCTCTGGAGGTTTAAAATTTTAAGTGCTGCCTTCATTTGCTTATCACCTTTGGCTAACATGACAGTCTCTGTATTTCTCTGAACTTAAATTTACCTTACTTGGCCTATTCTTCAGGATAATTCCTTTTCTACATAGATCTTTAACTCTGACCACACAAATCCCTATTTTAGTAGGTGCTATGGTGGTTCTAATAAATGAAAAAAAAAAAAAAACCTCTTACTATATAGGTCAAGCTCATTCACAGAGTTCTGGGAACCTGCTTATTTACCTCCCTTATATGATTATCTTACTCAAGTTAGAAGCTAATTTGAGTCAGGTAAGGACTTTTCTTTGCCCTCAGAATAAACTTCACTGATCTGTTCTGACTTTCAGTAACAGTATACAAATGTTCCAAGCACTGTGTTGGTTCAAATTCTGTACATAACCTGTAAGATTGTCCAGATTTGCCTTTTGTTTGTTTTTCCAACCTCAGCTCACTTGCTATACCCAACTTTCTACAATAGCCTTTGTGCATTCTTTGCCATTTTTGGCATATGTTATACACTTATTAATCCCTAGGCTTAAATACATCTACTTTGATTGGCTGGCAATCTTTTATTCTTCAGATCTAAGCACAGATAGATCTTCCTGTATGTTCTGGCTCCAGAAAGGAGGCAGGAGTCTTATCTTTCTACCCAACCTTAGCCCTCTGCCACTGCCTGATCTGCTATAATATACTGAAGTTGTCTGTTTCTTTATCTAATCCTTCATTAGTAACAACAGTCATAATAGAAGGGATGATAAATCACTCACATCTTAATCTTTAATACTTGGCATAGTTCTTATGTACAGTGTGGGATCAATAAATAATTATTAAATGAATGAATTAGCTATATAAGTTTGGCATATGTGAAAGAGGGTTGAGAGGACGGGAAATACTTTTGGAAGTCATCATCTACCTCTGGTCACAAAGACAGGAGAGCACCAAAAAAAAAAAAAAAATTCAAGGGACTCCAAATACAAGTCCATTTGAACTGAATCTCCTCGTGTTTAAGTGGCTAATAATGTAGAATTGTATTTTTCTTTCCTTCCTTCCTTCCACCTTTCTTTCTTTCTTTCTTTTTTGTTTGGTTTTACTGAAACACTGCACAGCATTGGCTTATGGTGATGTAGGGAACTTGTGGCTTCAGACATGAAAGTTTTTTGCACAACCATAATGCTATTTCCCCTGCCTCATATATATTTTTCTTTTTTCTATATATTCCTAAGAAACCAAATGCTCAAACACAAAATGAAGATAAATACTCAGATCAGTGTGTCCCTAAAGAGGAAATAACCAGTTTTTCTGGCCAAATTCTATACCAATGAAGGAAATGAATATTTGTGGGTAAATTGTCTTGAGGGAGATGGACTGAAGGAACGAGTAAAATTTTCTTAAATTGCCATGGATTGTGCAATATTTTATTTTTCTTTTAATTTATTTATAAAAAGGAAATGCTAACAAAACCATAGGATAAGATAAATTCCCACCACCAGAATGCCACATCCCATCCCCTCCCTTGACAGCTTTCCTATTTTTAACCCTCTAAGAGTATGGACCCAAGCAGAAGCTGGAAGGTCTGACTTCTGTAATTGCTTCCCCACTGAACATGAGCATTGACAGGCCAATCCATATTTGCAGCCTTCCTTTCTCTTTTCCTAGTGGGGAAGGGTTCTGGGGAATTGAAGCTCCAGGACAAATTGGTGGGGTTGTCTGTCCAGGGAATTCTGGTTGACATCATGATAGCATCTGCAACCTGGTGGATAAAAAGAGAGTTAACGTATAAAGCTAAAGAAATTGTTGATTAATCATAAACCTAAAGTCTGGAATAGTGCAGATGAAGAGTTGGGGGGGCACTCTGTTCTGTAGATAGCTAATAGGCGTATTTTAGTTATATTCCAAAGTGCCTATGCCTCTACTAGGTTTTTTCTCTTTTCTTTTTTTCCCCTGAGCCTGAAATCTGACATGCCGGTGGATCCAAGTTATTGTCTGGGGAGATGATGCCATGGCTGGGAAAAGGACCAGAAACCTGGGTCAGGGAAGAGAGTAGCTCCCAAATATGGGAAAGGTATATAAATATTTTTGACTGTAAATGCCTTCAATTTGATCTGATCTGGGGCCCATGTTCAGCTTAGAAGCCTGTGTGACCTCTGCATCCCTGTAGATCTGAGCTCACATTCTGTGGTCATGAGTAGGAATGTTCCAAGTTGCCTCAGTTTCAGGACCCATCTTCCTCAGGTGAAACATAGAGTCTGTTGTCCATCCTCCCAAGGGATGCTCCCAAAGGGAGCATTCTCTACCTTTGTTGATCCAAGTGGAGGGCAAGGTCCTATGGGGGCCCACAAAGAGGTCTATTTTGTTATTCCTGATAGAGATGACTGGTAACAATGGAGAGAGAGATTTATTAGAGTTATAGGCCTATCATGTCTGTTCTGAAATCTCAGGACTCCCTGAATAGGGCCCCAGCTGATGGGATGGACTGATAGTGACTAAAAAAAAAATCATTCTTAAAGTATGTGCAATATTTTCTAAGGAGTTTGTTGGAAACAACATCTCTCAAGCATATTTGCCTAGGAAAATCTTGTGATTCAATTTCAGAGCCAACTCTACCTGGTTCTCAAAATTTCATTTTCTTGGAATCACATTAACAAATGTAATTGCCATTTGCTAGGTACAGATAACTGATATCACTCTGTATTTTTACTAGACACTAAATTTTATTCAAAAGTTATCTACTTTTCTCCCTCAAGCAAATTATGAACTAAATATAATTTCACTTACTTTATTAAAGTGAAATATGAAGTAGAAAATAGTCCAGCAAGTTGTTCATTGGAATCTCATAGGCCATCCTTTGAGCCAATTAGCTATTAGTTCTATTTCATATATGTTGTTTAACTGTCATATCAGATTTTTATTTTATAATTTAAGAGTTTATAATAACTCATCAAGGAAGATACACAAATTACAAATTAAAGCAAGCAAGCAAACAAAAAATGTCCCACACCACATGCCATCAGGTAACTTCAAATAGAGAACACACAGCACTTATAAGAGTAACCAAAATATAAACAATTACATTCATAAAATTCTAGTGAAGAGTGAATATGTGGAACAGTAGAAATTTTTGTTCAGGCATGAGAAAGGGCTCAGGTAGCATGCATGGCATGCCAGGTATACAGATCAGATTCAATCTCCAGCACCATGTTGGAGAGTCACTGAACCAAAAGAAGTTCCAGAGTGGTTCTATTGTGTCTCTCCCACTTTCGTTGTCTTTCTTTTATCTGAATAAAAAAAAATCCAAGAGTGGTAGAATTATTCATAGTTGTTTATAGATGACTTGCTACTGATTCTTACAACTTGGATGCATCTTGAGAAGCCCTAATAGATCCAGATAATTGAATATTATTCAACACCAAAAGTAAGTGAGTGACTAAAATATTGAAAGATATAGAGCCTGAGAAGTATTCCAACTTTATATTATTCAGCAAAGGAGAAAGTTTGGAGATATTAAACATGATCAGAGTTTTCTAGGAGCTAGGAAGGAAAGAGTAATGAAAAGGCAGATAAAAGAAGAATTTTTAGATGAGTGAAAATACTTTATATTAAACTATTATTTATCTATCTCTTTATAAAGACAGAGCTATAATTAAATAGTTGTTCATACTTTAACATATTATAACAACAAATGTAACCTAAATATAGGATTTCTTTATGACTTCCTCTAAATTTCCCATGAAAATTAACAGAATCTAGGAAAATAAAGTCAAACTGAAATAAAATTAACATAAATGCAACAACAATTAACACATAGTGACTCTGTATGGTCAAGACCTGTGCCAGTCACTCACTGGTTCTGCACAGTGTCATGTCATGGGAGTTGGTCAAAATTCATTTTAAAAAAGGGGGTGGTGGTCTGGTGGTAGCACAGCACAAAGCACAAGGACCTGTGTAAGGATCCAGGTTCGAGTCTCTGGCTCCCCACCTGCAGGGTAGTCGCTTCACAGGAGGTGAAGCAGGTCTTCAGGTGTGTCTTTCTCTCCCCCTCTCTGTCTTCCCCTCTTCTTTCCCTTTCTCTCTCTGTCCTGTCCAGCAATGAACGACATCAGTAGTAACAATGATAACCATAACAAGGGTACAACAACAAGGGCAAAAAAAAGGGGGGAAATGGCCTCTAGGAGCAGTGGATTCATGGTGCAGGCACTGAGCCCACCAATAACCCTGGAGGCAAAAAAAAAATTGTTAAAATATATATATATTTAGAAGACCCCAAATCTTCATTTGCAATATTCTTGCCTTCAGGTTTATGATTAGTCAATAATTTGTTCTGTTTAACATCTTTACTCTTTTTCAGCCACCAGGTTCCAAATGCTACAATGATGCCAAGCTGACTTCACTGGGCAGATGATGACCCCATCAATGTGTCCTGGAGCTCTGCCTCCCCAGATCCCTGCCCCATTTGGAAAACAGAGAGACAGGCTGGGAATATGGATCAACCTGCCAATGCTCATGTTCAGTGGGGAAAATTTTGCAGAAGCCAGACCCCCTACCTTCTCCACCCCATAATAATCCTGGGTCCATACTTGAAAAGGGATAAAGAATAGGAAAGTGTCATTCCATGAAAAGGCACAGCCCATTTCTGACATTTCTAAGAACAACTTCTCTTTGAAATAAGATATCAATAAGATATCAGTCCAGAGTCTGCCTTATATCATAAAACAACTTCTCTTTGAAATAAGATATCAATAAGATATCAGTCCAGAGTCTGCCTTATATCATAAAACTAATACCTCAATCTATGGGCAGATGAAGAGGCATTCCTTGAATCCAGCTGATTTTTATAGTCTAAATTCATGTTTCCAACTGCTTCTCTCACTCTGATGATATGGTCACAGAAATAAGAAATATGTCCTTCAGGGAGAGGTATGAAAGCTAAAAAGAAAGCTTGCATCCTTTGAAGATAGTGCAGCCTTCAGATCCTGGTGATACTGGCAGAGGTGACTGACTTCTCTCCTCCAACAAGGGAAGTTGAAGAATTAACATGCTTTTAAGTTAGATTTAGTGATGGTCCTTCTTCTAGAGTCTACATATGATTCAACTTGTTTAAATTCCTTGAAAACATACTAGAGATATATTTTTCTTCCCATAAGATAAAATATTGAAATCCAATAAAGAACTTCTTTGGTCATAGAGTATGTCAATGGGAAAAAAAATGGAATCTAGACTAATATTCAGCTGACTTCAAAATCCATATATCTTACTTCAAGTAGAATACAAGTACCTGAGTATCTATAGTTTTAATTTTTTACTTGTGATTAATAGTGGATTACAAGATTATAAGATAAAAGTGTATAGTTTCATACCATACCTACTACCAAAGTTTTGTATCCCCACCCTCCCACCTCTGAAATATAGTCATCATAGTTGTTACCAGTCTTGAAAAGTCTACTTGCTTCTGTTTTTTTGTCCCCAAGTTCTTATGATTCAAGTTTCTAGATTCCATGTATGAGTGAAACTGTCTGGTAGTTATCTTTCATCTCTTTACTTGTTTTGCTAAGCATAATTTCCTCCAGTACCACCCATTTTGTCCTAAAGGATGTAACATCAACTTTTTTATTTCAGAGTAGTATTCCATGGAATATAAATCCCATGACTTCTTTATCCAGTCATCTGTTGATAGATATTTAGGCTGCTTCCACACTTTTATTGTGAATATTGTGAATAATGCAGTTATGAACATAGGGGTGCATATGTCCCTTTGAATTTGTTTCAGTGTCCTTTGGATAAATGCCTACTTGATCTGGGAGGATTATTCTATTGACATGTTGCTACATTCAAAATTCCAAAATCTTGTTTAGGATCTTTACATCAATGTTCATCAGGGTTATAGGTCTATAGTTTCCTTTCTTCGGGTAGAGTCATTTCCTGTTTGGGGGGATCAAAGTGGTATTAGCTCCATAGAATGTTCTTGGGAGTGATTGCCACTCATGAATTTTTGGAAGAGTTTAATGAGAATCAATATTAGTTCTTCTTTAGAAGTCTTATAGAAGTCATTAGTAAAACCTCTGGGTCTGGTCTTTCATTCTTGGGAAGATTTTTGATGATTAACTAAAGTTCTATACTAGTGGTTGACTTGTTTAAGTTATCTGTGTCATTTTAGTGTAGGATCAGGAGGTGGTATGATTCTAGAAATGCATCTGTCTTCTCTAGGTTGCATGATTTATTTGCAGTTTTTTTTTTTGCTCATAGTATTCATGTATAATTCCTTGTATTTCCCATCTTCTGTTGTAGTTTTATATCTCTCATTCCTGATTGTTTTCATCATAGCTTTCTCTCTTTTTCTTCTTGTGAGTCTAGCCAGTGGTTTATGTATTTTACGTATCATTTTGAAGAATGAGCCCTTGGTTTCATTAATTATTTGCGTCATCTTTCTGGATTCTATTTAATTAATTTCTCCCATAATTTTGACTGTTTCCTTCCTCCTTTTGACCTTTGGGTCTCTTTATTACTTTTTCACCATTTAAAAAAATATTTATTTATTCCCTTTTGTTGCCCTTGTTGTTTTTTTATTGTTGTAAAGGGAATAAATAATAGAAGTCATTCTGTGGTCAGAATGACTAGGAATATTCTAGGCTGCACTCATTTCAGGGATGGGCCTAGTCTTCTAACATATGCCTCTCTCCACTGTCACTGGTCATCTCCATCAGGAACAACATAGAGGACATTCTTATGGGCCTCTACAGGACCTTTTCCTCAATGTGGAACAACAATGGTAGGGACTGCCTCACTCTCCAAAGGAGGGCTGGGTTAACGCACTCTACCACTTGAGGAAACATGTCATAAAATGAGATTCTATAGCTTTTAATGCCTGGAGAGATAGCTTGTCATAGTAACTGTTTTGCTATAAATATGGTTCCTGGTTCCAGGAAGAAGTTCTAGTGTTGGAGTCTCTCCTATCTGAATGAAAAACAACAACAACAACAACAAACTATTGTACTTACTGTTGAATGTAAAATTTTAATTCCTCAACAATAAAAAAAAATCTGGAGCAATGGAGTTGTGCATGCATCAGTCCCTGGCTGAATAATAGTAATAAAAAAGAACCTATAAATTTTAATGACAAGCTTACCATGAAATTTTTAACATTGGTCTAGTCTTGATCATGCAACTAATATGCTCTATCATTTCAGCTAGTGCAAAATTTCTCTGAACCTAATAAGAAAGATAAGAGAACTGGGTTTGCTTAAAGCCGTCTGACTTCATGAGGAATAATGAATTTTATATGATAAGAACAGCTATTGTATAATCCCACTGCTAACATTTGATGAAATTTTAATAATAATAGTCAAAATCAGAATTATAATAACAATCACACTTTAGTATGATTAAATTCCAACATGTCAATATATTATGTTGAAATTTTCCTTGGCAGAACATTCAGGGTAACAAATTTCTGTTGAATTACTTCCTATCTTTATCACTTACTCCTCTCTTCAGAAGTCTCTTTGAAACTATTTTCAATAATGGGTTAAATGGAATTATATAGGAAATGTTTGTGAAAGTGCTTTGCAAAACATAGGTTTCCAGTAAGAAATAATTAAGTAGAATATGTGGGAAGATTATAATATTGGGATAGTCAGTTGATGTCAGAGATTATTTTTCCCCATATCTGCTTTATAAAAAAATTCAGTAGATACTTAAGATTACACTTCTCTGTTCATTGCAGAATTGATACTATAACCCAAACTCTCCAAGAAGAATTCCTGGTAGTGTGTTCACTCTTTCCACAGTGGTCTTTCTTTTCATTGCTAACAATAAAAATATCTGATTATAATGTGTAAGAGTGTGGGATATGACTTTATAATTGCTATCAAGTCACTTCATGTTTTTATTTACATCTTGCAAATAACAGTAGCTACCAGGGTCTATGTGACAGGCTCCTGTTCCATAATAACAATCTGTGTTCTTTTTTATCTTTATTTATTGGATAGAGACAGCCAGTGATTGAGAGGGAAGAGGCCAATAAAGAGAGAGACAGAGAAATACCTGCAACAGTGATTCACCACTCACAGTTTGAGCTAGGGGCTCAAACTTGGGTCCTTGTGCATTGTAACATGTGAGCTCAACCTGACCCCTTAATCTGTGTTCTTATTGGAGGTAAGTGTTCTCTTTCCCTTCTATTCACATGTTTGATATAGTAGCACAGAACACAGTGTATGTTGTTAGTTTCCAATTTATGTGTTTTTAATTAATGGATGATGATTCAGTATTCTTCCAATTGTATTTTGTCATAAACATATGCTCATTATTACCAACAGCAACAAATTCATACTCTCAAGGTTAGAAAGTAAACCATTTCACAATATAGCCCACAGCAACTGCTTGTCTCATCGTGGTTATGCCTCTGAATTAACTGTGTACTTCTAAAAGAAACAATACTTGACTGCCAACAGTCTTTTTATCCTATGTGCAATAGTGGTAGTTGTTTAGGGAGAGGAAATGCACCTGACTGAAGCTATGTAAGGATAAGAAAAAGGAAAAGCAAAGGGTAAGAAAAGATAATTGTCATTCAAAATACTGTTCAGTTCTGGCTTATTGTGTTGTCTGGAATTAAATTTAAAGCCTTGGAACCTTAGGCATAGAAGTCTTGTGTGCTATCTCCTATCCCTTGGCTTTCTGTTAAAAAAAAATGTGAAGGAGGTGTGAAGATGCAAAGTCAAGAAGTTTGATTCTTTAGTTATTTGTATTCCAGGGCTGTTAAAGCTATAGTTTATATTTATATAATAGCACGATCAGCCCTGTTATGGGATGATCCTTATCTCAGTGTGTATTTTGAAGATGATGTAAAAAATCTGATGTACTCCACACAGTCCTTGACACAGATATATGTGACTTGACACTCAGTAGACAGGGAAATAGACTACGTGGTTACCTAGAAGGATACCCCCCCAAATTGGTTCATATGCAACACTTCTTCCAAATTATAAAGACTGCTATCTGAAAATTCTTTTTAGACTCACTGTGTTAATATTTTAGTGGACTGTGTTCAAGCAGTTGAAGTTTTAATCTTCATCTCGCCCACTTTCATATAAACCCGGAAGTCAAAACTTTTGTTTGAAAATGCCTACTTTTAAAATTTTTTAACTATCTTTTATTTAATGAATAGGGACATCCAGAAATTTAGAGGAAGGGAGAGACAGAGATGGGGAGAGAGATGGAGAGACACCCACAGCACTGGAAGTGGTGAAGCTTCCCCTCTGCAGGTGGGGACTAGGGGTTTGTACCTGGGTAATATATGTGCTTAACCAGGTGAGCCACTATTTGGCCCCGTGTTTTAGCATGATATTTTTTTCTTCCCCTCTTCCTTTCCCATTTTATCAGTCTTATTTTGCCCTTTTTTATGCTGTAATTAATCATACAAACTAAAACCATAAGGCTGGGATAGATACTAGGACTATAGGGAAGTTAAAATCAGGTATGTTCTAGTCCTTATAAAACTAACACATGTAGGACCTAATTTCATCTGCCCCTTTGGGTTCCCGTTTATTAAACAATTTCCCTGCTTTACATAACCACTTTACATTACCACCATCTAGCCACCAAGTTGCACATGCTACTATGATGTTATCTTAACTTTCCTGGTCAGACAACCTCACCAATATGTCCTAGAACCTCACCTCTCCAAAGTCATTTCCCAGAGAAAGATAGAACTAGGATGGGGATATGGATCAGCCTGCCAATGCCTATGTCCAAAGAAGAAACAATTACAAAATCCAGACCTTCCACCTTTTGCATCCCATAAAGAATTTTGGTCAGTACTCACAGAGAGGGATAAAGAACAGGGAAGCTTCCAATGAAAGGAATGTGATACAGAACTCTGGTGGTGGGGACTATATGGAATTCTATCCCTGTTATAATCTTATTAATCACTACTAAACCTAAACCACTAATAGAAAAGTCACGACTATGCGATCAAATTGTGATAACTGTAAAGAAAAGATCAGACTACTGTAGATACATAACCAGAATTGGACTTAGACTGATTAGTTAACTTTCTAGTTTATTATTAATTTATTATTTATTTTTATAAATAAATATTTTAATAATGGAATACAGACATACTTTAAATAAGCAAACAACAGCATGCCACTATATTTTTAAAATATTTCATTCTTCCATGTATTTCTTGGATAGAGACAAAAGCTGAGAGGGAAGAGCTAGACTGAGAAGGAAAGAGAAAGAAATGTGTGCAGTACTGCTTCACTGCTTGTGAAGCTTCCTTTCTGTAGTTGGTGACCTGGGACTTGGACCCTGGTCTTTGTTCATGGTAACATGTGCACTCAACCAAGTGTTCCCAACACTTTTATCCCAATATTTATTAATGCCCTGGTCTATTCTCCTTATATAATGTTTATGATTTTATTAGTGACAATATTGATTTACAAAATGATAAAATAACAGGGGTATCATTCTTCATCTTTCCCACCACCAGAGTTCTGTATCCTCATTCCCTCTTTTGGAAGCTACAGTTCTCCCGAGGTTGCATATATGGGATTATTATTTCTATAATGATCTGTCACCCTTCTATACCTTTCACATACTTAGTAACATATAAATAGCCTATTATTGATTTACTAATTCATCAGTTAGAGTTTAGGTAACTTAATTTTTGCCTATTTTTTTGTGTTTAACAATTCTCCAAAGTTTTTTTTAACTCTTTCTTAACTTTGCTACTTTTAACAATATGGTTATTATTATTTATTTATAAAAAGGAAACACTGACAAAACCATAGGATAAGAGGGGGACAACGCCACAAAATTCCCACCACCAGAACTCCGTATACCCTCCCCTCCCTTGATAGCTTTCCTATTATTTATTTATTTGTTTATTGCCACAGGGTTATTAATGGTGCTAGGTGCCAGAACTAGGAATTCTTCACTTTCAGCAGCCTTCTCTTCTCTTCTCTTCTCTTCTCTTCTCTTCTCTTCTCTTCTCTTCTCTTCTCTTCTCTTCTTTTTTTTCTGAATTTTTTTATTGGGGAATTAATGTTTTACGTTCAACAGTAAGTACAATAGTTTGTACATAGATAACATTCCCCAGATTCCCATATAACAATATAAACCCCACTAGGTCCTCTGAATCCTTCTTGGACCTGTATTCTACCCACCCACCCACCCCCACTCCAGAGTCTTTTACTTTGGTGAGATATGCCAATTCCATTTCAGGTTCTACTTCTGTTTTCTTTTCTGATCTTGTTTTTCAACTTCTGCCTGAGAGTGAGATCATCCCATATTCATCCTTCTATTTCTGACTTATTTCACTCAACATGATTTTTTCAAGGTCCATCCAAGATCAGCTGAAAACGGTGAAGCCACCATTTTTAACAGCTGAGTAGTATTCCATTGTGTATATATACCACAACTTGCTCAGCCACTCATCTGTTGTTGGACACCTGGGTTGCTTCCAGCTTTTGGCTATTACAAATTGTGCTGCCAAGAACATATGTGTACACAGATCTTTTTGGATGTTTATGTTGGGTTCCTTAGGATCTATCCCCAGGAGAGGAATTTCAGGATCATAGGGTAGGTCCATTTCTAGCCTTCTGAGAGTTCTCCAAACTGCTCTCCACAGAGGTTGGACCAATTTACATTCCCAACAGCAGTGTAGGAGGGTTCCTTTGACCCCACACCCTCTCCAGCATTTGCTGCTGTTACCTTTTCTGATGTATGACATACTCACAAGAGTGAAGTGGTATTTCATTGCTGTCTTTATTTGCATTTCTCTGACAATCAGAGACTTGGAGGAGCATTTTTTCATGTGTTTCTCGGCCTTTTGGATCTCTTCTGTGGTGAATATTCTGTCCATGTCCTCCCCCATTTTTTTTTAATATTTATTTTATTTATTTATTCCCTTTTGTTGCCCTTGTTGTTTTATTGTTGTAGTTATTATTGTTGTTGTCGTCATTGTTGGATAGGACAGAGAGAAATGGAGAGAGGAGGGGAAGACAGAGAGGAGGAGAGAAAGATAGACACCTGCAGACCTGCTTCACTGCCTGTGAAGCGACTCCCCTGCAGGTGGGGAGCCGGGGTTCGAACCGGGATCCTTATGCCGGTCCTTGTGCTTTGCGCCACCTGCGCTTAACCCGCTGCGCTACAGCCCGACTCCCCTCCCCCTATTTTTGTATGGGGTTATTTGTTGTCTTGTTGAGTTTGGCAAGCTCTTTATGTATGTTGGTTATTAAACTCTTGTCTGATGTATGGCATGTAAAGATCTTCTCCCTTTCTGTGAGGGGTCTCTTGGTTTGGGTAGTGGTTTCTTTTGATGTAAAGAAGCTTTTTAATTTGATATAGTCCCATAGGTTTATACTTGCCTTAGTCTTCTTTGTAATTGAATTTGTTTCATTGAAGATGTCTTTGAAATTTATGCGGAAAAGAGTTGTGCCAATATTTTCCTCTAAGTATCTGATAGTTTGTGGTCTAACATCCAAGTCCTTGATCCACTTGGAATTTACTTTTGTATTTGGTGAAATACAGTGATTCAGTTTCATTCTTCTGCATGTTTCAACCCATTGTTTCTAACACCATTTGTTGAAGAGACTCTGCTTTCCCCATGTAATAGTCTGGGCCCCTTTGTCAAAGATTAGATATCCATAGGTGTCCTTCTCTTCTCTTTTCTTCTCTTCTCTTCTCTTCTCTTCTCTTCTCTTCTCTTCTCTTCTCTTCTCTTCTCATCTTTTTTCTCCTCTTTCTTTCCTATCCCCTCCTATTCTCTTCTCTTTTCTCTCTACTCTTCTTTTCTTTTCTCTTCTTCTCTTTTTTCCTTTCTATTGTGCTTCACAGGGCAGGGAGAAATTGAGAAGGGAGGGGAGATAGAGAAAGAGAAAGAAAGAGAGAAGCCTACAGATCTGCTTCACTTAAGCGTCGTCCTGTAGGTAGGAAGCAGGGCTCAAACTCATATCCTTGTGCATGGTGATATATGCACGCCCCGAATGTACAATCACCTGACCCCTGGTTGATTATTTTTCAAGTATATCCTGACAGTAAGTTAGACTTAACCCAAAAGAAGGGTAAGGAGTCAAATTTGTCTAGGAAAAGGATAGAAAAAGATCTGCAAAAACCTTTAAAGAAGAATGTCCTCTTAGAGGACTAGAAATTGGCAGTCATCCCACTAGAAAAAAAAGAGAAGCCCAGGGAGCAATAGATAAGACAGACCTTTTACTTAGTGAGCTATGTGATCCTATTTAGAGTTTACCCTAAAAGTAATGAGAATGTGGAGCCAGGTGGTGGTGCTCCTGGTTCAGAGCACACACTATAGTGCTTGAGGACCCAGGTTCAAGACCCTGGGCCCCACCTGCATGGGGAAGGCTTTACAAGTGATGGGATAGATCTCCAGCTCTCTCTCTCTCTCTCTCTCTCTCTCTCTCTCTGTCTGTCTCTCCTTTATCTACCCTTCTCTTAATTTCCTTCTGTCTGTATACAATAATAAATGAATAAAATTTAAAAAAAAGAATGGAAGTGAAACAATGCCAGGAGCCCTAGTTCTCTTTAAAACCATGCCTTTATTCCTCTGAAAACCCTAGAAATAATTCATGGGAACCATTTCATTTTTTTTCTTCTCTTCTCTCACTCATGCCTGGAATAATCTACCCTAGATTTCCTCCGTTGCCTCCATCAACAGGGCATGATTATTAGGAGTCCCAGGTTGGAAAGCTACCCTTGGAACCTGGGGCTATAGCTGGCACTGCCTAAAACACCACATCACAGTACCAACTGTGAATCATGCAAGAATTATTGGGTGAAGCCCATCCACTGGCTATGCCCCCAGATATGTGGTAACAGTAGGAAAACTTCCCTCGACAAACCACCCCTCCACCCAGGCAATCATGCCTGCTGATCCAGGAACAGCTGAGTCAATGGCCCCATTCATGGCCCTCCTACGTGTCCCAGGTCTCCTTTTCTCCAGAGATATATGACAGGATATACATATATGCAGCTGTCAGTGGAAAACCATGAAATGGGTGGGGTGGGTGGAAAATATCTTTCTCTTTGCAAATTTATGGAAAGCAAACAGTACAGTTTCCCTCCCTCATAATACTAAATATAGCAGCTAACAGATCTCTTTTTAAAACTTAAAAGGGACATTGCATATTTTCATTAAAAAAATTTTTTTTTAAAGGAGACAGGCAAATCTGCTATATTCATTTAGTATTGATTCAAAGGCCAATTCTTTCTAGCTAGACCCAAAAAACAACCATATAACAGATGGATGACATGTAATCTTAATACAGAACTTGGCATTAACAATATATTAACAATGACATCTTCATGTTCATGTTTAGCACATTCCACCTAGGGATAAGTCCCATTTCAAAACATTTCCTCTTCTGCATTCTTCATGCACATTAAAATCATTTATTTGTATATTCTTATATGATAACCTTAGTCCCATCGGATGTGATAGTGCTACTTGATGTGAGATACAAATAAAAATTTTAATAAAGGTTAATGGCTTCTTACTTCAGTCCATCCCAGCACTTCTCACTCTCAGTTTTATTGACATTCTGAGTTGTTCTTTGCTGTGGAGAACTATACTGCACATTAACCTGACATCTATCTGTCTTTTCTCTCTACCAGTTAGTTACTAGCAACATCTCTTGTTCCATCCAATACCTTCTACTTCCTACAACAATAAAAAATGTCTTCAGACATTATTTGTGTGGGGACAAAATCATCCCAGGGTGAAAACCACTGGTCTAATCTCAAATTGAAGTTATGCTATCATCATCTAGCACACCCAGTAAAATGTAGACTAAAATTCTGCTCCGGTTTATGAATTACTGATCATTATTGATTCCATTTTAAATATCCTCACTAATAATAGTGAGGATATATGTAATATATAATATAATTCTTCCATGTTATTTTTATTATTTTTTGTACATTTGGAAAGAATCTGATTCTTGTTCTGCTTTTGACATCCTATTCTGTATCTCTTTTGTCATGAAGCAATACAGCACAGTACTTTGAAATTTAAAAATATATGTCTTACTTCTGTGATTTAATCATCCAAATAGTGATATCAAGTGGCTTCATATCTTCAATTCTCAATCCATTAACTTGAGCAAAAGGATAATTAATTAACTTTTAATGTGTCAAAAATTATATAATACTATAATAAAGTTTTCAGTGTCTGAAATGTAGAAATTACTTAATGGTTTCTTCTTCTAGCATTTGCCCTTCTTCTGTAGCCAGTCAGCATCAGGTTGAGCCTGATGTAAAGTTTCAAGACCTGCTTTGAATCTGGAGAGGTGGCAGTCGTTGACTATGTGGGTCATAGTCTGTCTGTAGCCGCAGGGGCAGTTCGGGTCGTCTTTGGCTCCCCAGCGATGGAACATAGCAGCGCACCGGCCATGGCCAGTTTGATAGCAATTAAGGAGGCCCAATCATAACGTGCTAGGTCAAAGCTGGGTTGACGCTTGCAGGGGTCTGTGATGAGGTGTTTGTACTTTACGTAAGCGGACTGCCAGCTCTGTTTCCAAGAGACTGGAACAGAGAAGTTCAGTGTAGGCATAGGGGACCAGATTGGGTGACAAGACATCAAGCGTTGAACAGGGTGGGCGAAGATATCCGCGTATATTGGCAGGTCCGGTCGAGCGTAGACGTGGGAAATGAACTTAGATGATGCCGCATCTGGACGAAAATCTGGCGGGGTGATGTGGCTAAGAACTGGCAGCCATGGAACCGGGGTGGAACGGATGGTTCCAGAAATTATCCTCATGGAGGAATACTATTTGGAATCGACCAAGTGGACATGGGGGCTACAGAACCATACTGGGGCACAATATTCTGCAGTGGAATAGCATTATGCCAGAGATGATGATCGTAGTGTGGAAGCGCTCGTGCCCCGTGAGGAGCTGGCCAGTCTTGCAATGATGTTATTCCTCGCACCCACCTTTGCTGCAGTTTTTATGAGTTGTTTGTGAAATGACAGAGTGCGATCGAGAGTAACACCAAGATAGAATGGCTGGGCTTCATGCCGGATTTTCGTATCGCCAAGCTGCACATTAAGCTCACGTGAGGCCGAGGCATGGTGTAGATGGAAAACAGATGATACCATTTTTTCAGTGCTAGGGATTAGTCGCCATTTTTTACAATAATCAGATATCAGAGACATGTCTTTCATGAATGTTTCCTCGAGGATGTCGAACTTTGATGCCTGAGTTGCACAGCAGATTTCATTGGCGTAGATGAACTTCCTTGAAGAAGTTTCTGAGAGGTCATTGATGTAAATATTAAATAGCGTAGGAGCCAGAACACAGCCCTGGGGGAGGCCACTTGAGACAAGTCTCCATCTGCTAGACTTGTCACCCAGATGTACCCGGAAACTTCTGTTTTGGAGAAGAAACGATATAGTGATGGCCACCCATGGAGGCAGGCATCTTGAGATCTTGACTAGGAGACCATGGTGCCAGACCCTGTCATAGGCTGCTGTGAGATCAACAAAGACAGCACCCATCTTTAAATTCTTCTGGAATCCATTTTCAGTGTAAGTTGAGAGGGCCAGGGCTTGTTCGCAGGTAGATCTTCCTGGGCAGAAACCAGCTTGGGCGGGTCATAGGAATTTCTCTGTAAGATGAGAAATACGTGACAGAAGCAGCCTCTCAAGGAGTTTGTAACACACAGAGAGGAGAGAAATTGGTCTATAGCTGGCGGCCAGTGTTGGGTCTTTCTTTGGTTTCAAAACCGCTATAATCTTCGCACGATGCCAAACTTTGGGCATAGACTCAGATTCCAAGATGTGGGACAGGAATGAAGCGGGCCACTTCTTTGCCGCAGGGCCCAGGTTAAGAATGAGTTCTGGGGTGATGTTATCATAGCCAGCAGTTGTTCCCAGTTTAATCCTCTTCAAAGCGTCTTACAGTTCAGACAGTGTAAAGGGAGAGAGTTTTGGAGATGGACAAGATAACCGGAAGTGGGATGACCACTCATGGGAAATTTCTCTTTTCCAGACTGGGTCGATCTTAGCACGTCCAACTTGAATTAGGTGACTGGCCACTGAGTTTGGAGATACGGGAGGATGGGAGACGGGAGGAGGTTGGCTACCGGCACCCAGTCTGTGAAGAAGCTTCCAGGCCTTCTTACTTGAGTGGCTGAAGTTCAGACTTTCCTGAGTTGTTGCCAGTGGGCTTGGCGTGCTGCATCCAGGGAGGCAATGACATGGTCAGCCACATCTGGGTTTCCCGACTCATCATACTGCTTTAGTAGTTGCTCGCATTCAGCATCAAGACAAGGCGTATAGTTAGCACGTCTCCCATGAGCAATAGCTTGGGAAGCTGCTTTGAAGATGGCTTGGTGGAATCGCCTGTAGGAATCTTCAAAGGGGATAGAGTTAATTGGAATTGCAGGAATAGATTTGTTGGTAAGATCACTGAACAGATGCCAGTTTGCTTTCCAAAAGTTCCATCTTAGTTTCTCCGAGCACAGAATCAGTGGGAGCTGGAGACCAATGTGGACGATAGTTGGGTGGTGATGACTGTGTGGGAAGATCTTGAGAACTTGTCTCATAGCGGGAAAGGCTTGGCCGTTGACTGTGCTAATCCAGCACAGGTCGGGTGACGAGTCTTTATTCCATCTAGCACTGTGAAAAGAGCCTGGCTGTTTGGGATCATATAATAGGGAGAGGTCATTCGCTAAAGCCTAGTCGGCTAAGATAGAGCCATCAGCACGAGTGGAGGAATATCCCCACTATTGATGACTATTAAAGTCTCCAACGTAAACGGCTGGGTGATTCGGGCTAGGCAGGACCTCATTATCCCATGAGGCACTGGGAGGCTTATATACGTTGACGAGCTGAATAGTTCCAATAGTAATGGAAGGGATGCATTGGATCTACCTTCCTGTGGTGCATCTTGTGAGTACCCCTTCATTGGGGAAACTGAGGATCCTTCCTAGCCGACTGAATCCACATGGATCCCAGTCACTTTCAAAGCCAGCAACAAGCAGCTCCTGACAGCTTTCAAGCTGTTGGCCCTGCTCTTTGAGTCCTCCAACTTAATGTTGAGGGGCTGTCCTTTGCCAAACGCGTTCTTATTGGTCAATTGGCGATTCAGCATCAGGCAGATGTTATCTGCCTACAAGAAACACACATAGCAGTCGATGAAGTTGCTCGATTCACCATCGGTGGATTCGATTTAATATGCTTTAATCTCCATCCTAAACATGACCGAGCCATCTATGCCAAATCGTGTCTTGCGGACGTTTACCATACGGCCTCTTCGACCTTCTACTTAATGGTAATAGTCACTAACAAGAATCACTAGTATCAGTCCTTATTTGTTCAAGTCCCTTTCTTTCTTTTGGCAAGTGTAGTTTTCTTCCCTGCTTTTCTTCCTCACTGTATTTGCATACTTCCTTAAAGTCTAACATCTTTAAATTGAACACAAGTAAAAAAAAGTTGGTGTATCAGCAAAGTCCCCTTGAAATCTAGCCTACTATTTCTAAATGTCTAGAAAACTGCTCTACTTTAATGTGGTGAGATTATATTTAAAACAGAATATCAAAAAGCAAAAAAATCCAAATATACTGGAGTGAATTAGAGTCACTAAGAATAAAGTAAAAGGCATGAATTGTTTTAATGATTCAAATGAGGCCATGGTTCTCAGAAAAAGCAAGTAGATCCCAAATATCTGAAGGGGCAAAGTTGAGTTTAATATAATCAGAGCAATTTTAGAAACAACATTAGCAAACTGTGGGGATTTCAGAGTAAAGAATCTGAATTGGAGAAAGATCTTATATCATTAATTTAACCAACCAATAAAGTCTAGTTGTACAAAGATGGTTAAATGATCTGAAATATAGTTTAGCAAGCAAATTGTGATGGCTATTTTACAACTGAAATAAAGGTCAAACAAATGTGTTTAGCTAGTATCACTTAAGGACATGTTAAAGGATATTAAGAAATTACTTTGTTGGTTCAACTGGAAAAAAAGGATTGAGAGGCATTATGACCATTATAACAAGACATTCTCATTTATTGACTTTTTTTTTCATTTAAATTTACTTGTGGTTCTAAAAGGGCAGAACTAATAGCAGTGAGGAAAAAATTCAACTAATTTATTTCTGTTATTTTTCACCTATTATGAAAGCAATAGGAGAATTAAATTGGTGTAAGGTTAGTTCTTTCCGAGTCACTGGAGTTTAATAACACACTAAATGGCATGGATCTTCTTAACTTATCTTTCAGAAATGGAAAATGAAGTCACGTTTATGAGAAGAACTGAACTTGGACTTTCATTATTCCTGTGTTATTGGTTAACATTCTTAGCTTTTTCAGAACTAGTTTTCTAATAGGAATAAAACACTATGGTATGTATGTCATTAGGATGGCTTAAAATAAGATTAAATTGGGGCGGAGCCAAGATGGTGCCTTGCAAGCAGACTGACTTGAGCTCCAACAAGCAGAAGCTTATGACCCGGGATTCTCTGGATAGGGTAAGATACTGGGCTGTCAGCAGGAGGGTTTATGAATAAGGGGTCCTAAGGGTGAGACCATTCTTGGGTTAGAAAAGAAAATGAGGCCCTGGGTAAAAGAAAGGAAATATTTTGATTATTTCTGAAGCTCACCCCTCCCCCTAACACCAGAACCAGCTCCCAGGGGGAGGAGAGGCTCTCCTAGCAGGCTCCCTGCTGAGCTATTTTCTTTACCAAGATTGCTGGCTCACCAGGGTGTCATTCCAAACCTTTTCCCTTTTTGTTTTTCTTCTCTTTTTTTAAGTGACTGGAGCTCTATTTGAGTGACAAATAAACTGACCAATCAAAGACTCACAGGAGCTTAGGAAAGACTACCTGAAGGTTTTTTTTTTTTTTTTTCTTGGACACTTCATATAATTGGCTGTCTTTGTTCAGGCTGCCTGATCCAGAGCAGTCCAAGCTCCAGACTGACTGTTAGGGTTTTTACTCTATTCTATTATTACTATTATATATACACGTGTGCCTTTTGCACCTTCCTTCTTTAGGTTGACCAAAATTAACTGGTGTTTTTTTCATTGCTAGGTGACTAGGTGTCCTATAAAGTATGAGAGGAACTCTTCCTCTTCCCTCCACTATACTTACCCCCTCCTCCTAGCTAATTCAAAAAAAAAAAAAAAACTTTCCTTTCACTGCTCTTTTTTCTTTTCTTTTTTCTTGTTTTTGTCTTCTTTTCTTCCTTCCTCCTTCTTTAGATTCTGAATTCACTGATACTCATTTGTGAATTATTTGGGGGAAGAAATCTGACTCAGAGTGGACTCTCTCTGTGTGTGTGTGTCTCTTTTCTACTTCCCTTTCTCCTCTGGCTATCCCTAGAATTTACAGTAGATTTCTATAATTGTTTATACATGTTCTTTTCAAATCCACACAGCACATATTCAAGGACAGACCACATGTTAGACCACAACAAGAGCATAAAAAAATTCAAGAGCATTAAAATCATCCCAAGTATCTTCCCAGACGACAGTGGAGTAAAGCTAACATTCAACAACAGAAAATTACTAAAAGTCACAGAATTTGGAAACTCAACAACATGCTATTTAAGAATTGCTGGGTCAGAAAGGCAGTCAAGCAAGAAATTCAAATGTTCCTGGAAACAAATAAAAATAGACACAAGCTATCAAAAATTTGGGACACAACTAAAGCAGTAATGAGAGGGCAACTCATAGCCATACAATCACAATTAGAGAACAAAAAAAAGCTAAATAAACGACCTTAATGCATGCCTTAAAAACTTAGAGGAAGAGGAACAAAGGAACCCTAAAGCAACAAGAAGGACGTAAATCACTAAATTAGAGCAGAAATAAATAACATCGAAAATAACAGAACCATGAAAAGATCAATGACTCCGATGCTGGTTTTTTGAAAAATTAAACAAGATTGACAAACCCCTAGCCAGCCTCACTAAAAAAAGAAGAAGAAGAAGAAGAAGAAGAAGAAGAAGAAGAAGAAGAAGAAGAAGAAGAAAACTCAAATTAATAGAATTGTAAACGACAGAGGAGTCATCACAACTGACACCACAGAAATCCAGAAAGTCATGTGAAACTTCTATGAAGAACAATACACCACCAAACTAGAAAAACTGGAAGAAATAGAATAATTTCTACAAACATATACCCTTCCAAAACTGAACAAAGAAGAACTACAAAACCTAAATGCACCAATCACAGACAAAGAAATAAAACCGATATTAAGAATCTCCCAAACAACAAAAATCCTGGACCAGAGGGCTTCACAAATGAATTCTAAATAACCTTCAGGAAACAGTTAATACCAATACTTCTAAAGCTCTTCCACAAGACTGAAGAAACAGAAATACTCCCTTCCACCTTCTATGAAGCCAACATCACCCTGATACCAAAAGCAGATAGGAACACAACGAAAAAGTAAACTACAGACCAATATCTCTGATGAACATAGATGCCAAAATATTAAAAAGATCCTGGCCAACTGGATAAAAGATTGTTCATCATGATCAAGTGGGATTCATCCTAGGAATGGAAGGCTGGTGGTTCAACATCCATAAGTCAATCAATGTCATTCACCACATCAATAGAAGCAAAACCAAAAACCACATGATTATCTCAATAGATGCAGAGAAAGCCTTTGACAAAATCCAATACCCATTAATACTCAAACTCTATAAAAATGGAATAGATGGAAAATACCTTAAGGTAGTGGAGTCCATATATTGCAAACCTACAGCCAACATCACACTCAGTGGACAGAGCATGAAAGCATTCCTCCTCAGATTGGGGACTGGACAGGGTTATCTATTTTCACCATTACTCTTCAACATATTATTTGTAGTTCTTGCCATAGCAATCAGGCAACAGAAAGAAATCAAAGGAATACAAATTGGAAGGGAAGAATCAAGCTCTCACTATTTGTAAATGATGCCGTAGTACACATGGAAACCTAAACAATCCAGCAGAAAACTACTGGAAGTTATTAGGCAATATAGTAAGGTGTCAGGTTACAAAATGAATGTACAAAAATCAGTGGCATTTCTTTATGCAAACACCAAATCTGAAGAAGTCATCCAGAAATCACTCCCATTCACTGTTGCAGCAAAATCAATAAATTTCCTAGGAATAAACCTGACCAAAGAAGTGAAAGACTTGTATACTGAAAACTATGAGTCACTATTCAAGGAAATAGAAACTGATACCAAGAAATGGAAAGACATCCCATGCTCATGGATTGGAAGAATACATATCATCAAAATGGATATTCTCCTCAGAGCCATATACAAAATTTCCAAAGTTCCACCTATCAAAGTTCCACCAAGCTTCTTTAAGAGAATAGAACAAAAACTATAATCATTTATCTTTAACTAGAAAACTCCTAGAATTTCTAAAACAATCTTGAGGAAAAGAAATAGAAATGGAAGCACTACACACCCAGATCTCAAACTATATTATAAGGCCATCATCATCAAAACAGCCTGGTACTGGAACAAAAATAGGCACACATACCAGTGGAATAGAAGTGAAGCCCAGATCTAAACCCTCACACCTATGGACATCTAATCTTTGATAAGGGGGCACAAAGTATTAAATGAAGGAAGGATGCTTTCTTCAATAAATGGTGCTGGAAAAACTGGGTTGAAACATGCAGAAGACTGAAAATGAACCACTTTATCTCATAAGAAACAAAAATGCATTCCAAATGGATCAAGGTCATGAATGTTAGATCAGAAACTATTAAATACTTAGAAGAAAACATTGGTGGAACACTTTCCCACCTAAACCTCAAGGACATCTTTGATGATGTAAACCCAATTTCAAGGAAGACTAAAAAAAAAAAAAATCAATGGGACTACATTAAATTGAAAAGCTTCTGCACAGCCAAAGAAATTATCACACAAACAAGAAGACCCCTCAAAGAATGGGAGAAGATCTTCATCTGCCATACATCAGACAAGAGACTAATCACCAAAATACACAAACAGCTCAGCAAACTCAGCAACAAAAAAGCAAATGACCCCATCCAAAAATGGGCAGAGGATGTGATCAGAACATTCACTACAGAAGAGATCCAAAAGTCTAACAAACACATGAAAAATTGCTTCAGGTCACTGATTGCAAGAGAAATGCAAATAAAGACAACATTGAGATACCACCTCACCCCTGTGAGAATGGCATACATCAAAAAGGACAGCAGTGACAAATGCTGGAGAGGCTGTGGGGACAGAGGAACCCTTTTGCACTGCTGGTGGGAATGTAAATTGGCCCAGTCTCTGTGGAGAGCAGTCTAGAGAACTCACACAAGGCTAGATATGGACCTTCCATATGACCCAGTAATCCCTCTCCTAGGTATATACCCCAAGGACTCCATAATACCCAATCAAAAAGAATTATGTACACCTATGTTCATAGCAGTACAATTTGTAATAGTTAAAAACCTACAAGCAACCCAGGTTCCCAACAACAGATGAGTGGCTTAGAAAGCTGTGATATTCGCACAAAATGGAAAACTATGCAGCTATTAAGAACAATGAACCCACCTTCTCTGACCCATCTTAGATGGAGCTAGAAGGAATTATATTAAGGGAGCTAAGTCAGAAAGATGAAGACAAGTATGGGATGATCCCACTCATCAACAGAAGTTGAGAAAGAAGAACAGAAAGGGAAACTCAAAGCAGGATTTAACTGAATTTGGAGTAGGATACCAAAGTTGAGGGTGAGTGTGGATGTTCAGCTTCATGGGCCGGGGTGGGGGGAGTGAGGGAGGAGTGAGTGGGATGGGACACAGTCTGTTCATGGTGGGAATGGTGTCTATGTACACTCCTATCAATTTGTAGTCATATAAATCACTATCTTATTACTATGAGAGGGGAAAATTGATTAAATATCTCAAACCTTTTATATCACAGACATAGTCTTTTTAATACATAGGCTGAGTCTGTGATATGTTTTCAATCTTAAAAGCATAGACCAGGGAGAACAGAAGCAACTGGTGGCACAGCTATATACAAATAATGTCAAAGGGCATAAATTATGGTGATATTGTGTATGATACAGCAAATCCTAACATAGGGATATTTCAAAGTTAGCCCAATTGCCCAATAATGTGATTATAGATAACTATTTATTGTCATCTTAAACCCTAAGACAGCAGGAATCTGCTGCTTCCTTTATTTACCCCAGGCTCACTTTCCTGCATACTTCTCTCAATTCATACCAAATGATATTGCATCCACCGATTCCAACCTAATTAATGCAAGGAGTACGACCTCAGCATGCTGCACTTCAGGCTGTGTCCAGAATTCAAGCATGGGATGTCAATTCTTCACCCTGATTACTCAGGTGAGACATTTCCTTTCATACTATTTTCTAATTCCATTCCAGGAGGTTAACCTCCTAACAAAATCCCAAAACCTAGATATAGACCAGGTCCTGTAAGATAGAGCATATGTTCACATGAATCCATAAATTAGGGCAAAATATATACCTGAAAGCAAAAGTACACAATAGTCTGTAGTGAATCAGTATAAAGTTCATAATGAAATAGAATCTCCTTAGACTTAGATATCCTCCTCACTTACTTCCTATTACAGTTCTCTCACTCACTCTAAAGCTAACCTCATCAAAGCAAGGACAGCAAAAGCTGATTAAGGGCAAGAGACTGGCATACTTTAACGATGACTCTTTAGTCACTATCATGCACCCCATCAGTTGGGGCCCTAGTCGGGGAGTCCTGAGATTCCCAAACAGACATGATGGACCTAGACCTCGAGTAAATCCCTCTCTCCATTTTTCCTGGTCATTCCTAGCAGGAACAACACAATAGACCCCTTTGTGGGCCCCCATAGGACCTTGCCCTCCATTTGGATCAAAAATGGTAGAGAATGTTCCATCTTCCAAAGGGAGGCTGGGCAACATACTTTATGCTACACCTGAGGAAGATGGGTCCTGATATTGGGGCATCTTGGAACATTCTTAATTATGACCACAGAATGTAAGCTCAGATCTACAGGCATGCAGTGGTCACATAGGCTCCTAAGCTGAATATGGGCCTCAGATCACATCAAATTGATGGGGTTTACAGTCAACAATATTTATACCCCTCTCCCATATTTGGGAGCTACTCTCTTCCCTGATCCAGCTTTCTGGTCCTTCTGCCAACCATGACACCACCTCCCCAGACAATAATTAGGATTCACCTGCATATCAGATATCAAGCTCAAGAAAAAAACAAGCAAACAAAAAAACAGCACTAGTATAGCCACAGGACCTTTGGAATATAGCTGAAATATACCTACTAGCTGTCTACAAAATGGAGGGCCCCCAACTCTTCATCTGCATTATTCTAGCCTTTAGGTACATGACTGGTCAACAATTTGTTTGGTTTTGTATGCTAACTCTCTTGTTAACCATCAGGTTCCAGTTGCTAGTGTGATGCCAACCAGACTTCCCTGGACAGACAACTCCACCAGTGTGTCCTGGAGCTCTGCTTCCCCAGAACCCTTCCCCACTAGGGAATGAGAAAGACAGGCTGGATGATCAACCTGTCAATACCCATGTTCATCAGGGAAGCAATTACAGAAGCCAGACCTTCAACTTTGCATCCCACAATGACCTTGGGTTCAAACTCCCAGAGGGTTAAAGAATAGAAAAGCTATCAGGGGAGGGGATGGAATACAGAGTTATGGTGGTGGGAATTGTGTGAAGTTGCACCCCTCTTATCCTATGGTTTAGTTAATGTTTCCTTTTTATAAATAAAAACTAAGTAAAAAATACAATTAAATTGTTCATTTCCATAAGACATTACCATATTGTGTGGAATGAAGCAAATGCTCTATAAGTGGAGCCAATTATTCTGTTACATTTGAGGAGAATTTTGCACAGGGCAAGGTTGGAGCAGAATAGATGAAATTCAAATCATGGGGAGTTTTGTATCTTCTACTTGTCTGCTGCTGACAATGGAAACTTAACAAGACATTAAAAGAACAGGACTCTGAATGGCATGACAAGAATGAAAGCACTACATTTCTTCCACCCATTGCTCTCAGTCTTTTTCTGGGTTCTTATCCTGTGACTGATAATATCAATGAGTTGACATAGTGACTTGTCTGTTACTCTTATCACTCTTCATGACAGTGTGATGCACCACTACCTGGCCCCCAACAGCAATTTTTAATGGGAGCAAACTCAAAAAAAAAAAAATATATATATATATATATATATATATATATATATATGCAGCAAACCTGAAAAGAGAAAGAAAGAAGTTTTCTTTTGAAGATGAAAGTTTAAAATTAAGACTATGATTCTACATCTATTGCTCATTTTAGTCAGAAGTACAAAAATAAATGCTTTAAAATACTTTTAAAATATTTATTAGTATCTTTATTTATTTACTGAATAGAGATAGAAATTCAGAAGAAGGGGAAGATAAGGGAGAAAGACATCTTCAGCACTACTTTATCACTTGTAGTGCTTTCCCCCTTCAGATGGGGACTGTGGGCTTGAACCTGGGTCCTTATACATTGTAACATATGTGTTCAACCAGGCAGGCCACCACCTGGCCCCAGAGAGCTCTTTCTGACTTATAAGCCCTTTAGTAAAGTGAGGAATGTGTGTGTGTGTGTGTGTGTGTGTGTGTGTGTGTGTGTGTGTGTGACTAAAGTTCTTGTAGAATTATCTTTTTGTATGTGAAGTTACAGACTTTTCAATTATTATTTTTTATTTATAAACTATCAGAAGTGTGATCATTTATGACAGACTCACAGTCTAGTGTCAAAGAATCACTTGTCACTTAACAAAGGATTTCATAATTAGAATGTCTGCTGCTGCTTCTTCCAGAAGATAGGAAAAGGGAGTTGGTGCATCAGAGAGCAGAACAGCTTTGAAGTTAAGCAAACTGAAGGTCAGATTTCAATTCTTTTGGTCCCTAGTTTTTGATCTTGGAAAGAGGGCTTAGTATCTATGCATACATCATTGACTATGTTGTTCACAAGTCCTACTACAGGCCAAATTCCCTGATAGATTCTAAAAGTTGCAATCATCAGACATGTAATCATCAGGCAGACATTGGTTGCAGTGATTCTCCTAAAGTCACAGATATGGGGTGACTATTATTTCTATATTATCTTCATTTATTTTTACATTTTTCCCCCTATGGTCCTGCCTTCTCTTCTGTTTTAAGTCATAGCTACACGTATTGCTATTTCTGAATGTCTTTTCTTCATTCCACTTCTCTCTCTCTGGAACTCTCTCTCTCGATGGAACTGAGTTTCAGAGCATGCTAGTCATCTTACCCTAACATTTCTCCCACTTTGGGAATATGCAGAACATTGGGCTGCAGAAGGTAGGAGGTCTGGCTTCTGTAATTTAGAAGCAATTGTTTCATATGTGAGGCCTAGAGACTTACTAATGACCACTGAAAGAGCTAAATGGGGGGATCCTGGTGCTGGACCCCAGGTCCTTGAGCAGGTCCTTGTATTTAGTACTATGTGTGCTTAACCAGGTGCACCACAAGGCAGTACCCAGGCCTTCCTTGTTCATGTGCCATTGCACTACTCCTTGCATACTTTTTTTTTTTTCCTTTAAATTTAGAGACAGATAAAGAGTGAAAGAGAGTGGGGTCAGCAAGATAACTTGTTTTTTTTTTTTTTTTTTCAGGTCCCAGGTTCCCACCTGTGGGAGGGAAGTTTAAGAGGTAGTGAAGCAGTGATATAGTTCTTTCTTTATATTCTCTCTCTCTCTCTCTCTCTGTCTCTTTCTTCCTCCCTCTTCTGTATCTTATCTTTCTTCTCTCGATTTCCCTCATCCTTATCAAGTAAAAGAAAGAAAAGAAAAAAGGGAAAAATAACTATGAGGAGTGGTGGTGGACTTATTGTGCAAGTGCTGATCCCCAAAGATAACCCTAGTGGCAGTACTAAAATAAAATTAGGGAGCCAGGTGGTGGCATTCCTGGTTGATTGAACACATTACCATGCACAAGGACCCAGTTTCAAGTCCCTGATACCCATCTGTAGGATGATGCTTCTTGAGTGATGGAGCAGATCTGTTAGGTGTCTTTCTCTGTCCTAAATCTCCCACTCTCCTCTTAACGTCTGTCTTAGAAAATAAAATAGAATAACAAAAAAGCAAAAATGGTCACTGGGAGCAGTGAGTTGTTAATACAAGCACTGAGCCACAGTGATAACCCTGGTGGCAATAAAATAAATGCATAATTAATTAAAGTATATAATAATATAAAACAAAATAAAGTATTTGCATATATATAGACACATCTGTTGATGTAATATTCTTTTAAAATGTTTATTTATTGGATAGAGATAGAAAGAAGTTGAGAGTAAAGTGGGAGATACAAAGGAAGAGAGAGACACTTGCACTTCACAGATTGTAAAACTTCCCCCCTGAAGGTGGGGACTTGGAGCTTAAACCAGCTTCCTTGCACATTGTAACATATACCCAACCATGAACACTACCACCTGGCTCCGGAATTAATATTCTAAGGTCAAACTATTGGGCCTAAATTAATGACTCCTATGTCATTCTCACAAAATAATATAGACACTCTTTCATTGCCTTTCTGGTATTACATGTTACTCTGAAACCATAAACCTAGTCTGAATTTCCCTGTAAAAGTTATCATTATTCCCATCCTCATCCTCACCATCATCAAAATATAGTAATTTTACTTAGATCTGCATACAATGACTTGGAAGACTGTAGAATGATTTTTATGTTAAATCTCTATTTTATTAAAATAATTAATCTGTGACTTATTTTCAAGAAAGGCTTAGTGCTTGACTGTTTTTAATTAAATTTATTCAACTTTGGAAACTTTCCAAGTAACTTTAACCTCAGAGGTAATTTAGAAAATTTTTTTATTACTTTTATTACTTCTTGAGCTCTCCTCACTTTTTTTTTTTTTTTTTTTTGCCTCTAGGGTTATTGCTGGGGCTTGGTGCCTGTTTTTTATCATTGTTATTATTATTATTATCATTGCTATTAATATCATTGTTGTTGGATAGGACAGAGAGAAATGGAGAGAGGAGGGTAAGACAGAGAGGGGGAGAGAAAGACACCTGCAAACTTGCTTCACCACCTGTGAAGCAACTCCTCTGCAGGTGGGGAGCCTGGGACTCCAACTGGGATCCTTATGCCTGTCCTTGTGCTTTGCACCACGTGGGCTTAACCTGCTGTGCTACCTCTCGACCCCCTACTGTGATTTAATTTTTACTGTAAACATTGCTTTTTCACATTAGAAGCCATTTTTTATACAAGAAAGCTATCAAAGTTACTTGCTTTCTTGAAGTTTACTGATAACTGGAAAAATATATATTTGTTGGAAATGTCATGATACATTTTTACATCGAAAAATACATCATGGCTTTTTCAATAAACTGGCATTTGCTTGAAATTTCTCTCCAGTGATAAGCACTATTTTTGCTTTGCATTCCTTTGACTATTCAGCATCTCTGCACAGATTTGTTATTCTTATTTCTTTGTGATAATTTATTGAATGTGACAATACAGTGCATAGCAGGTTGTGTGGAACTAAAAGCAAGGAGTTCTTTGAAGGTAGATTGTATCTTTTTTTTCTCCTGCCAGAGTACTGCTCAGCTCTGGTTTATGGTGGTGCAGAGGATTAAACCTGGGACTTCAGAGCCTTAGGCAAGAGTGTCTGTTTGCATAACCATTATGCTATCTACCCCTGCCAGGATTGTATCTTTCTTTGTTTGTTCTCCAGAACACTTAAATCAACTTCGGTGGTTTCATTACTGGGAGGCATTAGTATATTTATTCATTTTTACTATTAGGAAGGTCACTTTGGTTCCTATACAAACTCTTTATGTCACAAGAGTTTGGTCACTTTGTCCTTTGTGCCATCATAGTTCTGCACTCTGAACAAGCCCTATATGATATAGTGTTATATCATTTCGAAACTGTAACTCTTTCATGGTTAAGGGGACCCTTTATTTATTACATAATGCTTAATGCTTACAATTCAACAATACTCCAGAGATCACCAGGGTCATAGAATCGGAGGTGTTCAAGAAGTATCATGTGGATTAAGCACAGTGGAGCAAAGACACTGAAATGGTATTTTATTTTATCTTTATTTGTGATTTAATGATTAACAAGATTGTAGATAAGAGGGGTACAATTCCACATAATTCCCACCACCAGAGTTCTATATCACACCCCTTCCCTCCATTGGAAGGTTCCCTATTCTTTTTTTTTTTTGCCTCCGGGGTTATTGCTGGGACTCAGTGCAGGCACTGGGAATCCACTGCTTCTGAAGTCTATTTCCCCCCCATTTTTGTTGCCCTGGTTTCTCTTGTTGTTATTATTGTTATCGATGGCATTGTTATTGGATAGGACAGAGAGAAATGGAGAGAGGAAGGGAAGACAGAGAGGGGGAGAGAAAGATAGATACCTTCAGACCTGCTTCACTGCCTGTGAAGCGACCCCTGTGCAGGTGGGGAGCAGGGGGCTCGAACTGTGATCCTTATGCTGGTCCTTGTGCTTTGCACCACGTGCGTTTAATCCGCTGCACTACCGCCCGACACCTGGTTCCTTATTCTTAATCCCTCTGGGAGTATGGATCAAAATTCTGTGTGGAGAGCAGAAGGTGTAAGGTCTGACTTCTGTAATTACTTCTCTGCTGGATATGGGAAAAGTATAAAAATATTGTGAACTGTAAACACCTTTTTATTCTACAAACATAAAAATGAGTCCATCAATTTGATCTGGGGCCCATATTCAGCACAAGAACCTGTGTAACCTCCTTATCCCTGCAGGTCTGAGCTCACATTATGTAGTCATAGCTAGGAACATTCTAGGCTGCACTCACTGGAGGACCTGTCTGCCTTGAGTGGCAGAGTATGCCAACCCAGCCTCCCTTTGGAGAATGGGGCTGTTTCTACCAGTGTTGACCCACATTAAAGGCAAGGTCCTGTACAGGCCCACAAGAGGGTTCACTATGTTGTTCCTGATGGAGATAATTAGTGACAGTAGGGGAGAGGTATCTATTAGAGATTTAGGCCCATCATGTCTATATGGGAATCCCAGGATTCCCCAACTGGAGCCCTGGATGACAGGGTGGCCCAGTAGTCGCAAAGACACATCATTTAAGTATGCCAGTCTCTTGCCCCTATCCAGCTTTTGTAGTCCTTACCTTGTATGACAAGGTCAGCCTTGGAGTGATAGAGGAAGTTAAACAAAAAGTAGTTGAGGAGGGTATCTAGGTCTAAGTAGAAACTATTTTATTGAGTACTTTATGCTACCTAATTTAAAAAGTGTCTTTTTAAGGTCTTTCTACTTGCTTGCTGCATTTATTGAGTCACCAAAAACTATTGTGCACTTTTACGTTAAGATATTTTTCCCTTGGGAGTCGGGCTGTAGCGCAGCGGGTTAAGCGCAGGTGGCGCAAAGCACAAGGACCGGCATAAGGATCCCGGTTCAAACCCCGGCTCCCGTGGGGAGCCGTTTCACAGGCGGTGAAGCAGGTCTGCAGGTGTCTATCTTTCTCTCCCCCTCTCTGTCTTCCCCTCCTCTCTCCATTTCTCTCTGTCCTATCCAACAACAACGACAACAACAATAATAACTACAACAATAAAACAACAAGGGCAACAAAAGGGAATAAATAAATAAAATAAAATATTTTAAAAAAGATATTTTTCCCTTAAATGTGTTCTGTCTCATGGGCCCTGGTCTATATCTAAGTTCTGTCGCATTGTTAGAAGGTGCACTGCCCGATACAGAATTGAGTCCTATGAGTTAGAAATAGTTTCACCAGAGCAAAGCAAAAATTAGTAAAGTCATGGGCCCCTTGGGATATACCTAAAATAGACCAACTAGCTTTTTTTCCAAAATGGAGACCCCCAAATCTCATCTGCTAAAGTCTTACCTTTAGATTCCTGATTATTAAATGATTTGTTCTGCATTATATCTTAATTCTTTTTTAGATACTAACCAAGTTGCTACCATGATGCCATCCTGACTTCACTGGATGGATGACCTCACCACTGTGCCCTGAAACCCCATCTCTCAAGACCCCTGCCTCACTAGGGAAATATAGAAATAGGCTGGGAGCATGCAGCAACCTGCCAACATCTATGTCCAGTGTAGAAGCAATTACAGAAGCCACACCTTCTACCTTCTGGTGCAAATAGGGTGCCCATTTGATCCCAGATGTATTAAAGAAAGGAGATGGTATATGGAACTCAGTTGTAGGAATTGTGTGGAATTGTACTCTTCTTATACTATGGTTTCACTGATCACTATTTTTTTTTATAAAATACTTTGTTCTTTTTTTAAAAAAAATATTTATTTTATTTATTCCCCTTTTGTTGCCCTTGTTATTTTATTGTTGTAGTTATTATTGTTGTTGTCGTTGTTGGATAGGACAGAGAGAAATGGAGAGAGGAGGGGAAGACAGAGAGGAGGAGAGAAAGATAGACACCTGCAGACCTGCTTCACTGCCTGTGAAGCGACTCCCCTGCAGGTGGGGAGCCGGGGTTCGAACCGCCGGTCCTTGTGCTTTGCGCCACCTGCGCTTAACCCGCTGAGCTACAGCCCAACTCCCCACTGATCACTATTAAATCAATGAAAAAAAAAAAGAATGAGCAAATGGAATTAAAGGTCTTCATGTTTGAAGAAGCTAGGGAGTCTATTGAAGGTATATTCTAAGGGGCCTGTGACTTTTCTGAGACTTGACAGCTAACATGCAGCTCAGCTAAGAGTATTTTCTGGGAAGAAGGTGTCAGAGTTGAGAATTGAACTAGAAAACTGGATCAGGGCAGAGAGTAGCTCTCAAATATGAGGAATGAATTGGTATTTTTGACCTTGAATTTAAGAATTTTTATTTTATAATCTGTTTCCATTTTGTTGAACAACCCTGCCCAGGCCTGAAGGAAGAATGAAACATCAAATGAAAAGTTTAGAAACCTAGAATCTCCATCCCTTCTCTGGAAGCAGCCCCTGGAATACATGTGTCACTCATATAAGTCAAGAAATCTTTCCTTCATTCTTGTTTATTTTTCTAAGTTTATGGAGCAAAATTTTGGTGAGGTCCCCCCAAAACACAATCTCTGATTTTGGGGATTTCATTTCAAAGGGTCCAATGCTGATGGGGTTGCATATTAACTGTAAACTTAGTCAGATGGAGTTAGTAACTCAAGATTGATAACTTGCATATAGTTGATATTATAAGGACATATAATAGTTAGAATGTTTCACATCAAGCAACACCATTCAACTTAAAGTTTGACTTTGACACTTTCTAACCCTGTGACTATTAACCTCTTCTGAGTTTCTGATTGTGTGTGTATGTGTGTGTGTGTGTGTGTGTGTGTGTATGTGTGTGTATGTGCATGGTGTCTGTACACATACACACTATAGTTATTCACTAGTTATCAAGTACTGGAATATTATGTCAATGATATTAGGTCAGTTCAGTGAATTTGGTATTTATAACCATAATTGTTCAGGTAACAAAAGTGAGACACAAAAATGTCAAGTAATTTGCCAGAGCTAGTATAGCTTTGTGATAAATTAATAGGTAAAGTAATGAAGCATATTTAGACCCTGATCTCTGACTCCAAAAATCCATGCTTTAAAGAGGAGCTGGGCAGTGGTTCACTCAGATGACTGCATACATTACCATGTACAAGGACTTAGGTTTAAGCCTCTGGTCCTCATCTATAGGAAGTAAGCTTCTTGACTAGGGAAGCAGTGCCACATGTGTCTCAATTTCTTCCTCCTTCTTTATTCCCCTCTCCACCTCTAAATTTATTTTTGTGCTATAAAATAAAGAAAAGAAAAATGAAAAAACTATCTTCGTTCTCTATCAGTCAACCAAGATATCAGTTTACTTACCAACACAAATCAAAGTTCCCCAAAACCTTTATATTTACTGGTACAGTTTAACAAAGCCTTTCTTCCCAGATCAACCATATTATAGGTATCTCTCTGATCATATACAGGAAGCAACATTCCATTGAAGAGCTTTAGTAGGGATTTCAATTTATCTTGCTATTCTCCCTATGAAGAACTCTCTTTAACTGCTTGTTATCTTATAATCCACAAACTGTCTCATTTTCTTCTGTGGCTACAAAGTGCCTTGTTATTTCACTATTTCAACTAGTACTTCTGTCAGATTCTGCTTTAATGCTTCTGCCTCCACTCTATATTAGCTCCTGAAAACAAAGTCTGAGCTTTTTTGTAGAGTCACCAACTGGTGTCAGAAAGCCAGAGTAAATGTGCATGGAATGAAAGAAAAATTAAATAAACATCTTTATATTTCACAAGAAAAATTATAGATGTTGGGCCAAACATTTCTCATATATTCTCTCATATAATTGTCACAGTCAAACCATAAAGTAGGTAATATTCATGTCTTCCCTTCTCTTTTAAGTACATGTGACTGAGCTTCAGGTTGATGAACCAATTTTCCATGTTTATTAACTAAATGGAAGAGTAGGGAAATGCTGAATATACAGCCATTCGAAGTATATATAAAAGTAAATGAAAAAATTACTGTCCTCTAAGACACACCTCATCATTCCACTTCAAATATTACACTCATGCAGAAAGATATGGCAGACTGACTGACAACACAATTAGTATTTGTCTTCTTGAGCTGGTGTGACTTTTCCATGTATTATAGCCTCTTCTACATCCACACATTTTCCTTCTTTGATTTTCTGTAGGCACACCTCTGTAAGACTTTGTTAGGCTTTTGTTTGTTTTTTCATTGTGGAGGGCTAATAGTTTACAGTGCAATTGTTGACACATGAATATAATTTTGCATAGTGCCAAGATAGGTGTCTGCAAAACACCCTCACCCCCCACCCAACCTAGGTCCTTTTCCTCTCTCATGAATCAGGGCCCCAAAGCTCCTACTCCTCCACCCCTACAACCCTCTTTCTTGCCTCCTTCCTCAGATTCCTTTAATTTGGTGCAATCCCCAAACTCAGTCCAAGTTTTATTTTGTTTCCTCTTTCTGTTCTTGTTTCTTAAGTTTTGCCCATGAGTGAGATCATCTCATATTCATTCTCTTTCTGGCTTATCACAATTAACATTGGAAGGGAAGTCTAGAGAAGACTTAGAAAGCTAGAAAGGAACCTGCTTTATGACCATCAGATATGTCTTTACTTAAAACTAAGAATGAGACTTGGGACAGATGTCCAAGGAAAGAAAATGATAAAATTCAGAAAGAGAGAGAGAAAGGAAAACAAGATCATGGATTATGAAGAACCAAGTGCAGCACTACCATTCTTCACTGTTCAACAGCACAGGAGATAAGAGTGTTAGTAATGAGGTAAACACACCCTGTCTGTTTGTAAGATCATTCTTCAAACATTCCTCACAACCAGGCTCATGAGGGAATAACTGTCTTTCAAAAATGTGCTGCCATTGCCTGGATCTGGAATTTTTGGTCCTAGACAATGAGCCAAGTTCAGAACTGAGTCAGGTGTCTGTCAAGCTTTTTCTCCCACTGAGTGTGTCTGTTCTAATTGTTTATTTCCCTTCTCACCACAATTACATGCTACTCTGTGACTTGAGAACAAAGTCTGATATAGCAGAGACCTAATGATTAAGAGGTACTAAGAAAATAAAGCACAGGTTTCAGAATTAAATAATGTAGATATGAATAGTTATCTGCCAGTTTAATCTTTGTGAAATTTGAGGTAGTCACAACATCTCAGCAAGTCTCTCTCTCTCTCTCTCTGTTTATTTTAATTGTTTTCAAGTTAACTTTGAATTAAAACACTGCAAATGTTCTAGAGATATAATTTCACACCTTATGAAAATATGTTATTGTTCCATATCCTTCACCAAAGTAGCTGTATATCTCTTCACAAAAGTCCACTGACTACTTCTAGTCCAGTTCTCCCCAAAAATATCCTTTCATAACCTTAGTTCTATAGTTCATTTCTAAAGATGTGTCTTTATTCAATTTTTTATTTTCTTTACTTTATATATTTATCCCTTCTGGATGAGATTAGTCTGCATTTTCATTTTATATATACCACTTTAATATTTATTGTAGTGCCAGTTTAGTGACAATGTATTCCTTTAACTATTGTTTGTCTGGAAGGTTTTCCATTACTTCTTTCAACCTGAGTGTTGACCTAGTTGGATAAAGTATTCTTGAGTAGAGGTCGGTTACATTTAAAACTTTGAATGTATCCTGCCAGTCCTTTCTGGCCTTTAGAATTTATGTTTAGAAATCAGCTGATATTTTTATGGAGATCTTCTTAAGTACATTTTCTCTTGCTTATTTTTAAATATTCTTTGCCATTGATCTTTTTTCAATTTAACTACTCTGTGCCTTGGTTGATGTTACATTTGGATTTGTTTGGAATTCTTAGAACTTCCTGGGTTGGAGGGGTTCTTTCCTCAGTTTGAGAAAATTCTCAGCTAATATTTATTCAAAAATAAAATTTGTTTCTGAGATATAGGAAGTGGTTTGGTGTATAAGGTGCAATACCCTAAATCCATAATTGTAGTTCAACTCCTGACATCACATATGCCAGAATGATGCTCAGAGTCTCCCATGCTGTCATTCTCTATCATAAATAAATAAATCTTTAAAAATAGAATGTGCCTTTATTTCTTCTTTTTCTGACATTCTTCTGATGGGAATATTGTTCCTTTTGATATTGTCAGATAACTAATTTATTCTATTTTCATTTGTTATTGTTCTCTTGTTTTTTGTTTGTTTGTTTTTGCCAAGATTTCTTTAACTTAATCCTCCAACTCATCACTTCAATCTATAGCTTCAGTCTTTCTGTTATTGTCCCCTTTCAACTATATATTGTAGTTCAGGTAGTTTATTTATTTTTTTTCTTACTTCACTGATTTTGGCTATTATTTCTTTCATACCTTCTTTGACTTTGTTAGTTTTTTTTTTTTTTCATTGCAATTCTCATGCTGTTGAGCATGCTTAACATCATTTTGATATCCTCACTAAGAGGTTTATATAGCTCTGTTGATTTGGGGGTTTCCTTCCAGTTGTGAAAATTTTTTTCTATCATCTCATTAGTTTTTATACTTCATGAGAACCTAGGTAGGGAAGTCTATGTCTGATTCTGAGTATAAATAAGAAACTTGGGGTTCTGACTGCTTAACAGGCATTAGGTTGTCATGGTCAGGGCTTCAGGATTTACTTAAAGTTAGCATTTCAGTCAACACAGTATTAACCCTTCACACACTCTCATATCAACATTAAGGCAGGGTGGATGAATAGCTCCATGAAAGTGCAGGTCCTGGGTTCAACTCTCCCTAGAAACTCCACTCACAATGTGAAGTATTTCAGTCCTTCTATACCTGGCAGATGATGAAATAGAAGATCTACCTCAGGGCCTGTTACTATAGATATTGAATTTTAGTATGGCTGCCCACTAAAGTTCTAGTAAGTTTTCACGTTTGATTGGGAAAGCAATTATTATGGCTTCCCACCCTCTCTATATATCTTTTAATTCCTTGTTTGATGTTGTTACTGAGTTTAGGAATATGATCGGAATGTTGGGATTTTAGCAGAGCTTAATCCCTGCCTGCAAGACCAGAGTTCCTTATCTTATATGTTTCTTCTACATGGAGTTTGCTGTCAACTGGAAGAATTTATCTTCTTGGGAGAGATCTTTTTTTTTCCTGTGACCCATTGCCTATATGTGTTATGCATTTGTTGTTATTCTCTTGCTGTGAATTCTGTTTCTCCACATGTTGTGTATTTGTTGTCAGTGCCAGGAGGAAGGAATGAAAAGATTCTCTCTAATCATTTTTGATATTTTTTAAAATTAAGAATAATAATTATTCTGATTTAGCCTTACTTTGCAAATTCAATAAGATCACCAAAACAAATTTATAAACTATAAAAAATGCTGTTCAAGAAATAATTCTCATTGTGATTGACTGATATAACATTTTCCTACTAGTGCTTCTATTCTCATCTCTTTCTAAGCAGGCATACATTTTTTAGAGCTAAATTCCAAAGAATTTGATTTATGTCTCTATGAATTTAGAAATGACTTCATATATCATCACATAGTCTGCATTTATTCACCATTTATTAATTCATACTTAAGATTTTTATTTATAAAAATACTTATTTATCATATATATTTCCCTAGGCTCTCTGGCAAATCAAATGGATGTAAAGTGGAAAAATAATCTTATTGTCTTTTGATGCTTGTTGTACTAATGAGAGAAGAGTATCACACAATTCATCTTTCAAATATTTTATTGTAGATGTGACAGTGTTAATAAATGGGAAGGAAATAAGATAAGGGAACTAAACAAGGGAATGGAATGACATGGCTGAGTGTATGTCTGTCTATCTGCATGTTTATCTATTTGTATGTTACATCATAGTAGTGAGGTTGAAAAGCAAACCTTAAAAATAGATGGGGAATTACAGAGGTGTGGCAATGGAGTAGCAGTAGCTGAATTTTTGCACTCCCTGATCAACTAGGAAAAGCTACAAAAATTACCCAAAGACTCAATAAAATTTAACTAGGACCTCTTCAAAAACTCACTAATCCACAGATGAGTACAGAGTCCTATGGCTCATGGAAAGAAAGGGAGTGAGTGAGTGATTCCCAGGACTAAAAAGCCTTACTCAGGGACTGCTGGGGCTAGACTGGGAGTTTGGCAGCAGAGACACAACTCTTCTGAGTCCAAATTAAAGAAATGATGGTTTGGGAGTCTGGCGGTAACACAGCGGGTTAAGCGCAAGTGGCGCAAAGTGCAAGGACAAGCATAAGGATCCAGATTGAGCCCGGGCTCCCGCTTGCAGGGGAGTTGCTTCACAAGTGGTGAAGTAGGTCTGTAGGTGTTTATCTTTCTTTCCCCCTCTCTTGCTTCCCCTCCTCTCTCGATTTTTCTCTGCCCTATGCAACAATGACATCAATAACAACAATAATAACTACAACAATAAAACAACAAGGGCAACAAAAGGGAATAAATAAATATAAAAAATTTTAAAAAAATGAAATGGTTTGAAAAAATAAAATCATCTAAGTCACAGGTGAATACATGTGGATTGAGGACTGAAATGGGGTGAATGAGTGAGTTCCAAGATTAAAAAACAGAGCTCAGAGATGACAAACAACAAATTAATTTGGCAGCTGAGACACACATCTTCTAGGCTAGATAAGGGGGGTGGGGGCAACTCCACACAATTCACACCAAAAAAACTCTGTATCCCATATCCTCCCCTAATAGCTTTCCTACTCTTTATCCCTCTGGGAGTATGGACCCAGGGTCATTATGGTGTGCAGAAGGTGGAAGGTCTGGTTTCTGTAATTGCTTCCCTGCTGAACATGGGTGTTGTTGGGTGGATCCATACTTACAGACTGTCTCTCTCTTTCCCTAGTGGGGCATGGTTCTGGTGAAGTGAGGCTCCAGGACACACTGGTGGGGTCGTCTGCCCAGAGAAGTCTGGTTGGCATCATGTTAGCATCTGGAACCTGGTGGCTAAAAAAAAGAGTTAATATATAATGCCAAAAAAAACTGTTGACTAATCATGAACTTAAAAGCTGAAATAGTTCATATAAAGAGTAAGGGGTTCTCCATTTTGTAGATAGTTAATAGGCCTGTTTTAGTTATATTCTAAAGTGCCCATGCCTATACTAGTTTTTGTTTGTTTGTTTGTTTGTTTTTCCTGAACTTGACATCTGATATGCAGGGGGATTCAAGTTATTGTCTGGGGAGATGATGTCATGACTGGAAAAAGGACCAGAAAGCTAAATCAGGGAAGAGAGTAGCTCCCAAATATGAGAAATGTATATAAATATTGTTAAATATAAAATCCATCAATTTGATCTGAGGCCCATATTCAGCTTAAGAGCCTATGTGACCTCAGTATCCTTGTAGATCTGAGCTCACATCCTGTGGTCATGAGTAGGAATGTTCCAAGCTGCCCCAATTTCAGAACCCATCTTCATCAGGTAGAACATAGAGTATGTTGTCCAGCCTCCCTTCAGAGGATGGAACATTCTCTACCACTGTTGATCCACGTTGGGGGAAAGGTTCTATGGGGGCCCACAAAGGGGTCTGTTTTATTGTTCCTGATAGAGATGACCAGTACCAATGGAGAGAGGGATTTATTAGAGGTCTAGGCTCATCATGTCTGTTTGAGAATCTCAGGACTCCCCGACTAGGGCCCCAGCTGATGGATGGTCTGATAGTGACTCAAGAGTTGTCATTAAAGTATGCCAACTTTTAATGTGATCACAACTTTTAATGTGTGTATTATAATAGAGCACTGTATTGTACCAAATCAAAGGACTTTGGGGAAATGAGAGGTGGGGGTATGGGGTGTAGCTTTAGAGTCTTGGTGCATAGTGATGGAAAAGAACCTAAGTTGGGCTGAGAATATTTTTATGATACCTATTGTAGGGACACATTGTATCAATGTGTTAACAACTGTATCATAAACTATTAACCCTTGAATAAAAGTATAAAAAGAAAATTTGAAATAGCATAATTATCTTGGTTATTTGGTGGACACTATTAAAATCACAAATGTCTTTGTACAGTGAGAAACAGACAAGAGATTGCAACAGAGTGGTAAAGTTCATATGAATATGGAGATTATTCTCAGAGTGATGTCTCCACAAATCAAGAAATAATACAACTATGAGAAATACATATATACATATATATATGTATTTTTATATTTACCTATTTTTTCCATTATTGTTGTTTCTGTTGTTGTTTTTGTTGGATAGTACAGAGAGAAGTTGGAGAAGGAAGGGGAGATAGAGAGGAAGAGAGAAAGATACCTGCAGACCTGCTTCACTGCTTGAGAAATGATTGCCCTGCAGGTGGGAGTTGGGGGCTCGAACCAGAATGTGTGTGCCAGTCTTTAATCTTCATTCTATGTGTGCTTAACCCAGTGCATCACTGCCTTGCCCCTTGCCTATCTCTAATATCTAACTAGTTTCCTATCTAGCTATGAGGAATATATATCCTTAGTGATTGTTCAGAATACATGATGAATTATGCCATCAGAACTTAAACTTAGCATAACTTTTAAACCAAAAGGAAGGCAGGGCCATGTGGATGTTATCAGCAGAGTCAACTTAGCATTAGCATATGACAAAGACTGGCACACTTTAATGATGGCCCTTTTGATAGCTAACAAACCATCCCATCATCTGAGGCCTTAGGGAATCCTGAGATTCCCACATAGATATAATGGCCCTAGAGGTATAACAGACCCCTCTCTACACCATCACCAGCCATCTTTATGAGGAACAACATCATAAACCTGCTTGTGAGCCTCAACAGGACCTTGCCCTCAATGTAGGACAATGTAACTGTCCCACTCTCCAAAGGGAGCCTGGCTGAACATAGTCTGCCACTGGAAGAAGACTGGTCCTGAAATGAGTGCAGCCCTGAATGTTCCTAACTATTACCATGGAATGTGAGCTCAGACCAACAGGGATGCAGAGGTTACATAAGCTCCTGTGCTAAATAAAAATAAACATGGGACCTTGGTCAGATGTGGTTTATAGTTAGCAGTATTTATATACTTTTCCCTGATTTGGGAGCTTCTGTCTGTCCTGACCCAGCTTTCTAGTCCTATTCCCAACTCTGAGACCATCTTCCCAGACAATACTTTTAGCCCACCTACATGTTAACTTTTGGACTCAGGCAAAAATTAGTAAATTCATGGACCCCTGGGAATATACCCAAAGTAGACTTTCTAGTTCCCTCCAACATGAAGACCCCAATCTCATCTGCAATACTCTTACTTATAGATTCCTGATTATTAAACAATTTTTTCTGCTTTATGTCTTAGTGCTGTTTTAGTCACCAGTTTACAAATGCTACCATAATGCCCCCCTGACTTCCCTTTGGCAGATGACCTCACCAATATGTTCTGGAACCCCACTTCCCCAGAGCTCTATACCACTAAGGAAAGGTAAAAACAAGTTGGGGTATGGATAAGCCTGCCAGTGCCTAAGTGAAGCAAATACAGAAGCCAGACCTCCCTCCTTCTGCACATAAAGGTCATTGGTCCATGCTCCCAGAGGGATAAAGAACAGGGAAGCTTCTTATGGATTGAATGGGATATGGGACTCGGGAAATTGTATGGAACTGTACCATTTCCAACTTGCAATCTTGTCTGTCATTAAAATCAGTAAAAATTATAATAAAAAAGAAATGTACAACATACAAAACCACCGTGACTGCAGTAACACAAGAACTGAAAAAATCTTTAAGCCAGGGTTTTTGCAAAAACACTCACTTCCTCATTTTCTCTTTGTATCCATGCATCTTGGAAACGGATTGCTGGAGAATAAACTTCAGAGAGAAACTTACTCAGGCCATGTGGAGTTGTACCCCCCATCCTATGATTTTGTTAATGTCTCCTTTCTTAGATAAATTAATTAATTAAAAAAACGAAATATACCATTTTATCTCCTCAGTATAACTTAGTTTTATTTACTCTCCTTAAGTCCAGAACTTCAAGCCACTACCACAGCTTCCAGAAACCTAATAAAACTTCCATTTTTACCTACCCAAATGCCAGCCTTTATTTTTTAATGAGTAATCACAATGTGGAACCCATTAAACACTTGAAGAATGGTAGCAACTCTTCTTCATGACATTCTTTTTTTAAAAAATATTTTATTTTATTTATTTATTTATTTATTTATTTATTCCCTTTTGTTGCCCTTGATGTTTTATTGTTGTAGTTATTATTGTTGTTGTCGTCGTTGGATAGGACAGAGAGAAATGGAGAGAGGAGGGGAAGACAGAGAGGAGGAGAGAAAGATAGACACCTTCAGACCTGCTTCACCACCTGTGAAGTGACTCCCCTGCAGGTGGGGAGCCGGGTTTGAACCAGGATCCTTATGCCGGTCCTTGTGCTTTGCGCCACCTGCGCTTAACCCACTGCGCTACAGCCCGACTCCCCTTCATGACATTCTTATTGCTTTTGATAACTAATATTGTATTATATACCTGTCAAAAATTGATGAATGATTGAACAAAAAATGAAACTAATAAAAAGTATCTGATAATAGCAATGATTGTAATTTAATTACCTTTTCCTATTTCTTTATGACTTTGGATGCTATGGTCACTAAAATATTGATAAAAAGTTTCCAAACAAGTGAAAAAATATTGCCTTATATAATTATAGATGTTTGTACATTCTCTATTAGTTGAGAGTATGTTAAAAAAGAGACCCCCTTAAAAAATGAGACCTCTGGGGGCAGAGCCAAGATGGCAACTGGAATGTAGCAGCACCTGTGGGCTCTGACATCAACTGCTAGAAAGCCTTGAAATCCTGGCCTTCAATGGGACAAGCAAGGAGGCATCCTAAAGGTACACCAGGGAGGTGATTATAATTCAATTTGGGTTAAAAATTAGAGCAAAAAGAAAGGAAATTTCTTGATTATTTCTCTCAGCCCCCCTCTTCCCATAACCAGACCCCTGTGGTAGGGAGCTGCTGCTAGCAGGCTCCCTGTGGAGCTCCTTTCTTTACCAAGATTCCTGGCCCACCAGGGTGTCATTAAACACTGCTTCCAAATGTCTAGGCTCTTTCCATTGTTCCTCTGAGTAAGGGACTTAGACCCATTCAAGTGACAATTAGCTAATCAAGCAAGCCTCACCCAGCCTGCTTGAAAGTTTTGGTTTTTTTTCATGTGTGTTTTGTATTGTATTTTCTTTCTCAATCAGTTGTCTAGACTAAATGTACATAGGCTAACAGGGAGCTGTCCAAGCTGTAGACCCACTGCTTGGGCTTTTTACTCTGTTCCATCTTAAAATTACTATTATATATACACACATATCCCTTCCCCCCCTCAGGTGACCAAAATTAACTCTTAGTATACATTCCATTGCTAGATGACAAGAATTATCACCCACTGTGAGAGAAACTTGTCTCACTGTTCATACCTCCTCTATACACTTTTGCCCTTATCCCACCTCCAAGCCAATTAAAATATATATACAACTCTCCTTTCTTTTTTTTTCTGTTTCCATCTTTTTTCTTTTCTCTACTTTCCCCCCCTATCTTCCTTTCTCCCTTCCACCTCCCTCTGCCTTCTGAATTCACTGATACTTATTTGTGAACTATTTCAGGGAAGAAGTCTGACTCAGAGTGGACTCTTTTTGTGTGTGTCTCTGCTCTACTTCCCCTTACCCTCTGGCTACCCCTAGAATCTACAGTGGACAGTAGATTTGCATAATTGTCTATTCCTGCTATCCATTTTTTCCTTTCTTTCTTTTTCATTTAGATTTGGTTGCTATTTTTTCTTGAACTGGAGACATTATGGGACTAACTGGTATTGGTTAAACTGTTTCAGTCATTGCTTTAGTTACTATTGTAATTTCTGAGGGTGGTGATTGCATTTGTCATAAAGGTATTTAGTATAGTGTGGCTTGTACATAAAACAAAGCAACTGAGGAACAACAGAACATAAAAATAAAAAACACATTAAAATGTGTAGATCAAGAGCAAATAAAACTGCCAATACAATGAATGAAGACAAGAGCCTAGAAGAAACTACAAATCATCCAGAAGTAACCATGGATAAGAAAAGCATGCAAGCAAGAATAAATTTATTAATCATGAAATGAAAACAACTTTGGAGGATAAGAATAGCAGTATTAGGGATACAACAGATGAGACCCTCAAGGAAAATACTAACTGCCATGTGGCAATTAGAGAACTGAAAGCTGAAATAGATGTAATGAAGAAAGCAGTCAAGGGAAGGGAAAACAGACTAGCAGAAGCAGAAAACAGAATTAGCCAGACAGAGGATGAGCTAGAGAAAACTAAGAAAGAAGTGAAAGAGCTCAAAAAGAGATTGAGAGACACTGAAAACAACAACAGAGACATATGGGATGAACTCAAAAGTTCATATAATTGGCCTGCCAGAGGAAGAAAGAGAGGAAGGGGAAGCAAACATTCTAGAGGAAATTATAGAAGAAAACTTCCCAGACCTGAACAACAGAAAGGACATTAAGATCCAAGAGTTTCAGAGAGTCCCAAACAGAATCAACCCAGACCTGAAGACACCAAGACACATCATAGTCACAGTGAAAATAAGTAAGGATAAAGAAAGGATCCTAAAGGCTGCAAGAGAAAAACAAAAAATCACTTACAGGGGAAAACCTATAAGACTATCAGCAGACTTCTCTACCCAAACTCTAAAGGCCAGAAGAGAATGGCAAGATATCTATCAAGCCCTGAATGAAAAAGGGTTTCAACCAAGGATAATATATCCTGCTAGACTTTCATTCAAACTAGATGGAGGGATCAAAACCTTCTCAGACAAACAACAGTTAAAGGAAAAAACTATCACCAAACCGGCCCTGAAAGAGGTTCTAAAACACCTCTTATAAACAAGAACATCACTAGAATACTTGCGACATATCAAATAAAAACTTGTTGAACAATGGCACTACAACATATTAAAGCCATAATACCAGTAAATGTCAATCGCTTAAACTCACCCATCAAAAGGCACAGAGTGGGAGGATGGATCAAAAAACATAACCCAACCATATACTGCTTTCAAGAATCCCATCTGTCACAACAAGATAAACACAGACTTAAAGTGAAACGATGGAAAACTATCCTGCAGGCAAATGGACCACAAAAAAAAAAAAGGCAGGAACAGCCATTATCATCTCTGACACAATAGATTTTAAATTAAATAAAGTAATAAAAGATAGGAAAGGTCATTACATAATGATTAAAGGATCAATCAGCCAAGAAGTTTTAACAATTATTAACATCTATGCACCCAATGAGGGACCACCTAAATACATCAAATGCCTTCCCAAAGAAATTCAAAAATACATCAATAGTAATACAATAATAGTGGGAGACTTTAACACCCCACTCTTACACTTAGACAGATCAACAAAACACAAAATCAACAAAGAAACAAGAGAATTAAATAAAGAGATGGACAGACTAGACCTCCTGGACATTTTCAGAGCTCTTCACCCCCCAAAATTGGAATACACATTCTTTTCAAATCCACACAACACATACTCAAGGATGGACCACTTGTTAGGCCATAAAGACATCATCAATAAATTCAAGAGCATTGAAATCATCCCAAGTATCTTCTCAGACCACAGTGGAGTAAAAATAACATTTAACAACAAACAGAAAATTATCAAATGTCAAAGAATTTGGAAACTAAACAACATACTGCTTAAGAATTACTGGGTCAGAGAGACACTCAAGCAGGAAATACAAATGTTCCTGGAAACAAAAGAAAATGAAGACACAACCTATCAAAATATTTGGGACTCAGCTAAAGCAATACTGAGAGGGAAACTCATAGGCATACAATCACATATTAAACAACAAGAAAAAAAAGAAATAAACAACCTTACTGCACACCTTAAGGAGTTAGAGGAAGAGGAACAAAGGAACCCTAAAGCAACCAGGACAGAAATCACTAAAATGAGAGTAGAAAGAAACAACATCGAAAATAAAAGAACCATACAGAAGATCAATGAAGCCAAATGTTGGTTCATTGAAAAATAAAACAAGATTGACAACCCCCTAACCAGACTCACTAAACAAAAAAGGGAGAAGACTCAAATTCATAGAATTGTAAATGATAGAGGAGATATCACAACTGACACCACAGAATTCCAGAAAATCATGTGAGACTTCTATGCAGAACTATACGCCACCAAGCTAGAAAATCTGGAAGAAATGGAAGAATTCCTAGAAGCATATGCCCTTCCAAAACTGAACCAAGAAGAACTACAAAACCTAAATCCACCAATCACAGACAAAGAAATAAAAACTGTTATTAAGAATCTCCCCAACAACCAAAGTCCTGGACCAGATGGCTTCACACATGAATTCTACAAAACCTTCAGCAAACAGTTAATACCCATACTCCTAAAGCTTTTCCATAAGAACGAAGAAAAAGGGACACTCTCTTCCACTTTCTATGAAGCCAACATCACTCTGATACCCAAAGCAGATAGGGACACACAAAAAAGGAATCACGCTCAAAACTCTACAAAAAATGGGAATAAATGGGAAATTCCTCAAGATAGTGGAATCCATATATAGCAAACCAACCTCCAACATCATACTCAATGGACAGAAGTTGAAAGCATTTCCCCTCAGATCAGGGACTAAACAGGGCTGCCCACTATCACCATTACTCTTCAACATAGTATTGGAAGTTCTTGCCATAGCAATCAGGAAAGAGAAAGAAATCAAAGGAATACAGATTGGAAGGGAAGAAGTCAAGCTCTCACTATTTGCAGAAGACATGATAGTATACATAGAAAAACCTAAAGAATCCAGTAGAAAACTACTGGAAGTTATTAGGCAATATAGCAAGGTATCAAGCTACAAAATCAATGTACAAAAATCAGTGGCATTTCTCTATGCAAACACTAAAACTGAAGAAGACATCCAGAAATCACTCCTATTCACTACTGCAACAAAATTAATAAAATACCTAGGAGTAAAGCTGACCAAAGAAGTGAAAGACTTGTGTACTGAAAACTATGAGTCACTCTTCAAGGAAATAGAAAGTGATACCAAGAAATGGAAAGACATCCCATACTCATGGATTGGAAGATTAAATATCATCAAAATGAATATTCACCCCAGAGCCATATACAAATTTATGCGATATCCATCAAAGATCCACCAACCTTCTTTAAGAAAATAGAAGAAAAACTACATTCATTTATCTGGAACCTGAAAACACCTAGAATTGCCAAAACCATCTTAAGGAAAAGAAACAGAAATGGAGGCATCACACTCCCAGACCTTAAACTATATTATAAAGCCATCATCATCAAAACAGCATGGTACTGGAACAAAAATAGGCACACAGACCAGTGAAACAGAATTGAAAGCTCAGAACTAAACCCCCACACCTATGGACATCTAATCTTTGATAAGGGGCCGAAAGTATTAAATGGAAAAAGGAGGCTCTCTTCAATAAATGGTGCTGGGAAAACTGGATTGTAACATGCAGAAGAATGAATCTGACCACCTTATCTCACCAGAAACAAAAATCAACTCCACATGGATGAAAGACCTAGATGTCAGACCAGAAACTAACAAATACTTAGAGGAAAACATTGGTAAAATACTTTCCCACCTAAACCTCAAGGACATCTTTCATGAAACAAACCCAGTTGCAAGGAAGACTGAAGCAGTAACAAACAAATGGGACTACATCAAATTAAAAAGCTTCTGTACAGCCAAAGAACCTATCACACAAACAAAGAGACCCCTCACAGAATGGGAGATCTTCACATGCCAAACATCAGACAAGAGACTAATCACCAAAATATACAGAGAATTCAGCAAACTTAGCACCAAAAAAGCAAATGACCCCATCCAAAAATTGGCAGAGGATATGAACAAGACATTCACCTCAGAGGTGAATGTTAGCCAAAAGGCTAACAAGCATATGAAAAACTGTTCCAGGTCGCTGATTGTCAGAGAGATGCAAATAAAGACTACATTGCAATATCACCTCACTCCTATGAGAATGGCATACATCAAAAAGGACAGCAGCAACAAATGTTGGAGAGGCTGTGGGGACAGAGGAACCCTTCTACATTGCTGGTGGGAATGTAAATTGGTCCAGCCTCTCTGGACAGCAGTCTAGAGAAATCTTACAAAACAAATCTTCCATATGACCCAGTAATTCCTCTCCAAGGACTCCATAATGCCCAACCGAAAAGATGTGTGTACATCTATGTTCATAGCAGCACAATTCAAAATAGCTAAAACCTGGAAGAACCCAGGTCCCCAACAGCAGATGAGTGGCTGAGAAAGCTGTGGTACATATACACAATGGAATACTATGCAGCTATTAAGAAAAATGAGCCCACCTTATCTGACCCATCTTGGACAGAGCTAGAAGGAATTATGTTAAGTCAGCCAGGTCAGAAAGATAAAGATGAGTATGGGATGTCCCCACTCATTACCAGAAGTTGAGAAAGAAGAACAGAAAGGGAAACTAAAAGCAGGATCTGATTAAATCGAGAGCAGGGCACCAATGTAAAAACACTGTGGTGAAGGGGAGGGTGGCCATTGGGCTTCCCAGCACAGTAGAGGGTGGGGGTTCAGGGATGGGTGGTGGGGATGTGACACATTCTTTTGGCGGTGGGAGTGGTGTTTATGTATAATCCTATTAAAGTGTAAACATTATATAAACCACTACTTAATATGAGAGGCGAAAAACTGGTATCTCTAGAACTTCTTAAAACACAGACTGAGTCTTCTTAATACATAGGCTGTCTTTGATATGTTCTCTCCCAACTTTGATATGTTCTTTCCCAAAAGCCTAGACCAGGGACAACAGAAGCAACCGACAGCACAGCTATATACAAGATGCTGGGTACTATACCCCAAACCCTATCAAAGGGACTTTCCAAAGTTAACCCTATCACCAAATGATGTGATGATAACAATAACTATCCATTGTCTTCTTGAACCCTAAGACAACAGGAACCTCACATTTCCACTATAGAGCCTATATTTCCCCCAGTCCTGGAACCTTAGTGTGGGGCCCACTTTTCTGCATGCTGCTCTCAATTCAAATCAAATAATAATGTATCCGCGGATCGCAACCTAATCAACACAGCGAGTGCCACCCCAGCATGCTTCGCTTCAGACTGTGACCAGAGACTTCAGGTGTGGAATGACAACCCTTCAGCTTCATCACCTGTGTGAGACCTTTAATTTCATAGTATTCTCTATTTCATTCCAGGTGTTCCACTCCCAAATAAAGTCCCCAAACTTAGATATAGTCCAGGTCCCATAAACTATGGTAAAAATATATACCTGAAAGCAGAAGTACACAACAGCATGCAGGGAATACCCCTAACACTTCATCTGCACTACTACAGTCTTTAGGTCCATGATTGTTCAACAATTTGTTTGGCTTTGTACGTTAACTCGCTTTTCAGCCACCAGGTTCCTGATGCTGACCAGACTTCCCTGTACAGATGACCCCATCAATGTGTACTGGAGGGCCACTTCCTCAGAGCCCCACCCTACTAGGGAAAGAAAGAAACAGACTGGGAGTATGGATTGACCAGTCAACACCCATGTTCAGTGGGGAAGCAATTACAGAAGCCAGACCTTCCACCTTCTGCAACCCACAACGACCCTGGATCCATACTCCCAGAGAGACAGAGAATGGGAAGGCAATCAGGGGAGGGGGTGGGAAATGGAGATCAGGTTATGGGAATTGTGCGGAATTGTACCCCTCTTATTTTATGGTTTTGTTAATGTCTCCTTCTTAAATAAATAAAAAAAATGAGACCTCTTTTTACTAGTTCTTTTTATGTCTCATCTCGTGGGAAATATTTAATAAAGTGATATCGAATGTGTCTAAAAACATTTTAAGTCCTCTTTCTCTACCCTTAGCTGTCTTTAAGTTCTGGTATTCAAATTCAACAATTCTCTCTCTATGAATTTGTATGACAATATCAGCTTGGATATAAGTAGCATTTGCAGCCTTCAACCACCATGAATCTCTATCATAGTATATAACTGAGAGCTAACACTAGTTTCCTCAGGGAGGACTTATTTATGGAAGATTCATGCTTTTTGGATATGAAGTTCTCAGTTAAAAAGCTTCTGCTAATGTATTAAGGTCATAAATCAGCAGAAAAAGAAACATTGGCTCACAATCCATGGAAGGAAAAAACATCCTCCAGGACCAAATGGAATCCAGGCCATAAGCCCAAGGATGATTTAAGATCTTGGGCTCAGTGATTTGTCCCTAATTAACTTGAATTCCTTGGGACTGTGTGCTTGGGCTGGAAGGGAAGACTTTATACTGACCACTGAGTATTAAAGAGATGGATAAAAAGGTTTTTTTTCAGTTGACTATACATCACTGACAAGACCATTTCTACTCAAAAGAGCTGTGTCCTTGCATTGCATCATTTATAGTGACCTTGCCAATCGGTTTCAGTAATGGTGGTTCACCTGGCCAACAATTGTAAATACAGAAAGTGTCTCATATTCGCATAATAATTTAAAAATGTGGATTCTTAGTTTTGACCATGGCATTTAGAAGACCATTATTATGGGCCTGAAAAATGTAAGAAAGCAGACAGAAAATGTGTTTGTGCTAATTGAAGTATTACTTGCCCAGATATATACAAATTTCAATTTAACTACATATATCATATCTGGACATTGTAATATATGTAAAATTACAAGGAAAATTTTCATGAAATTAATCAAGAATAATATGTATTTATTAGAAATGAATTACTCAAAAATGTCACAGTACTATAGACTTTGATTTCTGGTCAGGATAAGAAATATTTCCTGAGAACTAAATGTCAAGACAGGAAGTCCCTGCCACTCTGAGGCATCTGAGATGAGCAAGGATGTGAAGATGCAAGTATGACATAGTCTGGTATGTATTCTGAAGGAGAAAGGAAGGAGGGACTATTAGAGTAGAAGAAATAAGCCATTTAACTCTTTTGAAAGTTAAGTATAGAAAGTTAAGTATAGATTCTTGAGAATTGAACGAAGTGTAAGTAAGGAATTTTTGTTGTTGTTGTTTATTTTTTATTTAAGAAAGGAAAAATTAACAAAAGCATAGGGTAGAAGGGGTACAACTCCACACAATTTCCACCACCCAAACTCCATATACCATCCCCTCCCCTGATAGCTTTCCCATTCTCTATCCCTCTGGGAGCATGGACCCAGGGAAATTGTGGGTTGCAGAAGGTGGAAGGTCTGGCTTCTGTAATTGCTTCCCCACTGAACATGGAAGTTGACTGGTCAGTCCATACTCCCAGTCTACCTGTCTCTTTCCCTAGTAGGGTGGGTCTCTGGGGAAGCAGAGCTCCAGGACACAATGGTGGGGTCTTCAGTCCAGGGAAGTCTGACCGGCATCCCGATGGCTTCTGGAACCTTGTGGATGAAAAGAGAGTTAACATACAAAGCCAAACAAATTGTTGAGCAATTATGGACCCAAAGGTTGGAATAGTGGAAAGGAAGTGTTGGGGGGGAACTCACTGCAAACTCAAGTGTACTTCTGCTTTCAGATATATATTTTGCAGTAGTTTATGGATACGTGTGAGAATATGCTCTCTCTCACAGAACCTGGTGTATATCTAGGTTTTGGGACTTTGTTAGAAAGTGATCCACCTGGGATGAAATTAGAGAATGCTAATAAAGGATAGGTCTCACCCGAGTAATGAAGCTGAAGGGTTGTCATTCCACACGTGAAGTCTCTGGACACGGTCTGAGCTGAAGCATGTTGATATGACAATCACTGCATTGATTAGGCTGCGATCGGCTGATGCAATATTATTTGATATGGATTGGGAGAGGCATGTGGGAAAGTGGGCTCTATCCTAAGGTTCCAGGATTGGGAGAAATATAGGCTGTATAGTGGAGATGTGAGGTTCCTGCTGTCTTAGGGTTCAAAAAGACAATGGATATTTAATGTTACCATCACATTATTTGCTAATTGGGTTAACTCTGTAAAGTCTTTTTGTTAGGGTTTGCTGTATAGTACCCAGTTTCTTATAAATACCTGTGCCACTGGTTGCCTCTGATCAACTTGGTCTAGGCTTTTGAGAGAGTCTGCATATCAAATAAACAGCCTATATATTAAAACGATTCAGTCTGTGTTTTAAAAACTTCGAGACATACAATTAATTTTCCCTCTCTCATATTAATTAACTAGTGATTTATATAACTACACTTTAGTAGGAGTGTACATAAACAACATTCCCACCACCAAAAGACTGTGTTCCATCCCACCCACCCATCCCCAGCCCCAACTGGCATAGGAAGCTACATGTCTACCCCTCACCACAGGGTTTTTAATTTGGTGTCTTACTTTCAATATAGTCAGAACCTGCTTTTAGTTTCCCTTTCAGATATTCTTAGTCCACTTCTGTTGATGAGTAGGATCATCCCATACTCATCTTTATCTTTCTGACTTAGCTGACTTAACATAATTCCTTCAAGATCTGTCCAAGATGGGTCAGAGAAGGTGGGTCCATTGTTCATGATAGCTGTATAGTATTCCATTGTGTATATACCACAGCTTTCTCAGCCACTTATCTGTTGTTGGGCACCTGGGATGCTTCCAGGTTTTAGCTATTATGAATTGTGCTGCTATGAACAAAGGAGTAGACACCTCTTTTTGGTTGGGTGTTATGGAGTCCTTGGGGTATAACCCCAGAAGAGGAATTACTGGATCATATGGAAGGTCCATGTCTAGACTTGTGAGAGTTTTCCAGACTGCTCTCCACAGAGGCTGGACCAATTTACATTCCCACCAGCAATGCAAAAGGGTTCCTCTGTCCCCACAGCCCCTCCAGCATTTGTTGCTGCTGTCCTTTTTGATGTATGCCATTCTTACAGGAGTGAGGTGGTATCTCAATGTTGTCTTAATTTGCATTTATCTACAATCAGTGACCTAGAGCAGCATTTCATATGTTTGTTATCCTTTTGGATCTCATCTCAGGTGAATGTTTTGTTCATATCCTCTGCCCATTTTTTGATGGGGTCATTTGCTTTTTGGAAGTTTGCTGAGCTCTTTGTATATTTTGGTGATTAGTTTCTTTTCTGATATATGGGATCTGAAGATCTTCTCCCATTCTGTGAGGGGTCTCTTTGTTTAACAGTTTCTTTGGATGTGCAGAAGCTTTTCAATTTCATGTAGTCCCATTGGTTTGTTTCTGCTTTAGTCTTTCTTGCAATTGGGTTTATTTCATCAAAGATGCCCTTGAGGTATAGGTGGGAAGGTGTTTTACCATTGTTTTCCTCTAAGTATTTTGATTGTTTCTGGTCTAACATCCAGGTCTTTGATCCATTTGGAGTTGATTTTTGTTTCTGGCAAGATAAAGTGGTTCAATTTTATTCTTCTGCATATTTCAACCCAGTTTTCCCAGCACCATTGATTGAAGAGAGCCTCCTTCTTCCATTTAATGCTTTGGGCCCCCTTATCAAAGACTAGATGTCCATAGTTGTGGGGATTTATTTCTGGGCTATCAATTCTGTTCCACTGGTCTATGTGCCTATTTTTATTCCAGTACGAGGCTGTTTTGATGATGATAGCTTTATAATATAGCTTGAGATGTGGGAGTGTGATGCCTCCATTTCTGTTTCTTTTCCTCAAGATGGTTTTGGCAATTCTAGGTGTTTTCAGGTTCCAGATAAGTGATTGTAGTGTTTGTTCTATTCTCTTAAAGAAGCTTGGTGGAAATTTGATGGGTATTGCATTAAATTTGTATATGGCTCTGGAGAGAACATTCATTTTAATGATAATTATTCTTCCAATCCATGAGCATGGGATATCTTTCCATTTCTTGGTATCAGTTTCTATTTCCTTGAAGAGTGACTCATAGTTTTCAGTATACAAGTCTTTCACTTATTTGGTCAACTGTATTCCTAGGTATTTGATTGATTTTGCTGAAACAGTAAATGGGAGTGATTTCTGAATGTCTTCTTCTTCAGATTTAGTGTTTGCATAAAGAAATGACACTGATTTTTGTATATTGATTTTGTAGCCTGACACCTTGCTATATTGCCTAATAACTTCCACTAGTTTTCTGCTGGATTCTTTAGGTTTTTCTATGGATACTATCATATCACCTACAAATAGTGAGAGCTTGACTTCTTCCCTTCCAATCTGTATTCCTTTGATACCTTTCTCTTGCCTGATTGCTATAGCAAGAACTTCTAATACTATGTTGAAGAGTAATGGTGACAGTGGACAGCCCTGTCTAGTCCCTGATCTGAGAGGGAATGATTTCAGCTTCTGTCCATTGAGTATGATGTTGGCTGTAGGTTTGCCATATATATACTCCACTATCTTGAGTAATTTCCCATCTATTACCATTTTTTATAGAATTTTGAGTATGAATGGGTGTTGGATTTTTTCAAAGGCTTTCTCTGCACCTATTGAGATAATCAGGTGGTTTTTGGCTTTGCTTTTATTGATGTGGTGAATGACATTGATTGACTTATGGATATTGAAGCAGCCTTTCATTCATGGGATTCATCCCACTTGGTCGTGATGAACAATCTTTTTGATGTGCTGTTGTATCCAGTTGGCCAAGATCTTATTTAATATGTTGGTATCTATTTTCATCGGAGATATTGGTCTGTATTTTTCCTTTTTTGTTGTTTCCCTGTCAGCTTTTGGTATCATGGTGATGGTGGCTTCATAGAAGGTGGACCGGAGAATTCCTGTTCCTTCAATCTTATGGAAAAGCTTAAGAAGTATGGGTACTAACTGTTTCCTGAAAGTTTTGTAGAATTTGTTTGTGAAGCCATCTGGTCCAGGACTTTTGTCCCACTCTTTGCCTTTTGATGGGTGAGCTAATTCCATTGACATTTATTGATATTATGAATTTAATGTATTGTAGTGCCATTGTTCAAAAAAAAATTTTTGTTTGCTTTGATATGTTGCAAGTATTATAGTGATGTTCTTGTTTATAAGAGGTCTTATAGAACCTCTTTCAGGGTCGGTTTGATGATGGTTGCCTTCTTTAACTGTTGTTTGTCTAAGAAGGTTTTGATGCCTCCATGTAGTTTGAATGAAAGTCTAGCAGGATATATTTATTATCCTTTTTTGAAACCCTTTTTCATTCAGGGCTTGATAGATATCTTGCCATTCTCTTCTGGCTTTTAGAGTTTGAGTGGAGAAGTCTTCAGATAATCTTATGGGTTTTCCCCTGTATGTGACTTTTTGTTTCTCTCTTGTGGCCTTTAGGATCCTTTCTTTATCCTTACTCCTTTTCATTGTGACTTCGATGTGTCTTGGTGTCTTCAGGTCTGGGTTGATTTGTTTGGAACTCTCTGGCCCTCTTGAATCTTGATGTCCTTTCTGTTATTCAGGTCTGAGAAGTTTTCTTCTATTTTTTCCTCTACAATGTTTGCTTCCCCTTCCTCTCTTTCTTCCTCTGGCAGGCCAATTATACGAATGTTACTTCTTTTGAGATAATTCCATATGTCTCTGTTGTTGTTTTCAGTGCCTCTCAATCTCTTTTTGAGCTCTTTCACCTCTTTCTTAGTTTTCTCTAACTCATCCTCTGTCTGACTAATTCTGTTTTCTACTTCTGTTAGTCTGCTTTTCTTTCCCTCAGCTTCTTTCTTCATTACAGCTATTTCAGCTTTCAGTTCTCTAATTGCCTCAAGATAATCAGTATTTTCCTTGGGGATCTCATCTGTTGTTTCCCTAATACTGCCATCCCTTTCCTCCAATGTTGTTTTCATTTCTGTGATTAATAAGTTTATTATTCCTTGCATACTTTTCTTATCTATGGTTACTTCTGGCTGATTTGTAGTTTCTTCTGGGCTCTTGTCTTCATTCCTTGGAGTAGCAGTTTTATTGATCTACCCATTTTTTTTATTTATGTGTTTCTTTTTTTTATGCTCTGTTGTTCCTCAGTTGTTGTGTCTTGAGTACCAGCAACACCATACTAAATACCTTTATGACAATTGCACTCACCAACCTCAGGAATTACAGTAGAAACTGAAGCAAGTATTGAAGAAGTTAGCCAAACAATGTCTCCAGTCCATGAAAAAATAGTAACCGAATCCCAGTGAAGAAGAAAGAGAAAAGAAAGAAGGGATAGCAAGAATAGACAGTTATGCAAATCTACTATCCACTGTATAATATAGGAGTAACAAGAGGGGAAAGGGAAGTAGAGCAGAGATACACACATAGAGAGTCCACTCTTAGTCAGATTTCTTCCCCAAAATAATTCACAAATGAATATCAGTGAATTCAGAAAGACAAAGTAGAAGGAATAAATGGAAGACAAGATAAAAAAAGAGAGAAACAAGAGAGAGAAAAGAAAAAAAGATTAGAAAAAGAGCTGTAATAAAAGAGAAGTGAAAGGAAAGTTTTTTAATTGATTAATTTATTTTTTATTTTATTTTATTTTTTTAATTACTTAGGAGGAGGTAGAATGTGGGAGTCTGTAGTGTAGCTAGCAGTAGTGAAACAAGTTCCTCTCACAATGGATAAGATGCCCAGTCCCCTAGCAATGAAAGATACCCTAAAAGTTAATTCTGGTCTACCTAAAGGAGAGGGGAAACAGATGCACCTTTATATAATATTAATAATAAAATAGAGCAGGGTACAAAACCTGTCCCAATTTCCTCATGCCTCCTGAGCAGAGGCAGCTGATTGTTTGTTAAGAAAGTAAAAAAAAAGACAAAAAACAAAAAAACCTCAGGACTAGACAAGAATAGCAGGAATAGACAGTTATGCAAATCTACTATCCACTGTATATTCTAGGGGTAGCTAGAAGAGAAAGGGAAGTAGAGCAGAGATACAGGCAGAGACAGTCCACTCTGAGTCAGATTTCTTCCCCAAAATAATTCCCAAACGTGTATCAGTTAATTCAGACAGCTGAAGGTGGAAGGAAGAAAGGATGACAAGAATCAGAAAAAGAAGGAAAAAGAGAGAGAGAGAGAGAAAAGGAAAATATATGAAAAAGAACACTAATAAAAGAGCAGTGAAAGGAAAGAGATTTTTATTTATTTATTTTTATTATTTAATTAGCTATGCGGGGAAGGAGAGAATGGGTAGGGGCAGTAGGAAGAGTGAATCAATTTATTTTAGCAGTGAATAAGACACCCAGTCCCTTAGCAATGGAAAATACACTAAGAGTTAATACTGGTCAACCTGAAGGAGTGGAGGAAAGGGATACACGTTTATCTTGTATTGATAATAAAATAGAACAGAGTAAAAAAAAACCTGTCCTGTTTTCAGCTTGGATGCCTCCAGATTGCCTCAGGCCCCTGAGCAGAGGCAACTGATTGGCTACTTAGAAAGATAAAAGGCCAAATGTTTCAGAAGGGAATAGAATTAGAATGAATGACACCCCCTGGTGGGACAGTAATCTTGGCAAAGAAAGAAGCTCAGTAGGGGAGCCTACTAGGAACAGATCTCTGGTCCCCAGGGACTGGTTATGGGGGGGAGGTGTGCTTCAGGAATAAAAATTAAATTTTTTTTCCCTTTCTTTTTACTCTATTTTCTAACCCAAATTGAGTTATTGTCACCTCCTTGGTGTTACCGCTAGAACCCCTTATTGACTGTACTACTAAAGACAAAAAACCTTTCCAGTAGATGTATTCAGAGCTCAAGCCACTAGCAGCTTCTCCTTCCACCGTCTTCTGGAATCCCCCATAAGTAAGGATTTTTTTAGTCAAAGATTAAAGAGGGTAACGGGAATAGGGGAAGACAGACATTAGTGTGAGAATTTTTTCTTTTCTTTTTTCTTCTTTTCTTTTCTCTTTTTTTCTTTGTAGTATTGCAAGTGGTTGAGATGAATAGGACCACTGGATCAAAAAGTAGAAAGTTAGACCAAGCAATGAGTATTTGTATATAAGACTAATGAGAGAAGAAACAGTTTACATATAAATTATAAATCTAAGTAGACAAAGTTCTGTCCAACACTTCATTTTATTGAGCATGCCATATCATCCTGTGTGTGGCCAATATGATGATGTTCATTGAGATCTTAATCTCCAAGTTGTGGTATGAATACATAAAGCTAGATGTTTGCTGACAAGGGTGATGAATACCCAAAAGAGAAAAGAAACTGCATTTGAAAATGTGGGCTGCTTAAGAACAAGTTCAGGAAACATTGTGGTCAACTCAAGAAACTTTGTAAACTATTCACAAGGTTCTTACAAATTTCCCCAGTATTGTGAAACTGTGAAATCATGTCACATTTCTTACTCCAAGGCCTTTGCACAAAGTAAAAGGCAAGGCTATAATTTCCTGGTCACAGTCTAAGAATGGGCATAGCATTTGGTACATGGACAAGTTACCCACACAATATTAAAAGACATTGAGTGACTTCCTTATCCCTTCACTGACCCATCTTAATGCTCTGTGGAGACTCAAATCCTGTTTATAACGGAAGACCCCAATCCTCACAGGGGTACTCCATTGTTCTTCTGTGTGGTACATCCAGTTTACTGATTTTGCCAGATACACTGAGGGTGGTCCTAGGGGGAATGGTGTCTTGGCAGGATATCCCCCCCATATTCTCAGCTCATTTGCCACTTCACCCTTGCCAAGTTTTACTTTCCATTGCATTTCATCAAATAATTCCTTACTCTTTCGCTTTAAGGCACACTGTAAGAATTTGAATTAAACTTCAGTCAGTCCTTGACTTCCCCCAAAACACAGTGTTATGGAAATAGCCTACAATGGAAGTCTTGGCAATGTCCCAGATGCCAACCTCCCTTTCCTCTCCTCCTTCTTTTTATTCAATTAATCTCTGTCCAGTCTTCCTCAGTAGCCTCTGCTTTCCTGGTCACTGGTCAAGCTGTGCATTCTAAAATACTAAGCCAAGAATCTGTCTATCATAGTCCTTCTTTACTGCTTACTGCAGCTGTGAAATTTTTATTTAGTTATCTCTGAACTTGGAAGTAGCCTTATTTTCAGAAGAGCCTGGATCCAGGTCTATAGTTTTCACCCTATCAAAGATATAAGCTCATTGGGTAATGAGGTTGTTATAAGTGCCTTCTTGCTAGTGTCCCCAGTTGTGTTAAGCTTGACAGATGATATGATTCAAGAAATGCATCCATTTCATCTTGACTGTCCAACTGATTTGCTTTGAGATGTTCATAATATTCACATGTGATTCTTGTATCACCTCATCTTTGGTTGTAATTTCATCTCTCTCATTTATGATTGTTTTTTATTACAGATTCCTCTCTTTTTCTTTTTGTGAGACTAGCGGGTCATTTAACTATTTTATTTATCCTTTCAAAGAATAAACTTTTGGTTTCAGTAATCTTTTAAATTTTCTTCTAATTTCTTGTTATTTTATTTATTTATTTATTTATTACCACCAGAATTATCACTGGGACTTGATGCCTGCATGTGGAATCCACCGGTCCTGGAGACCATTGTTTTTTCTTTATTTGATAGGACCAAGAGCGATTGAGAAGAGTGGGAAGATAGAGAGGGATAGAGACAATTAGATACTTTCAGTACTTGCTTTACAGCTTCCTCCCTGAAGAAAGGGAGCAGTGGGCCAAACCTGGGTCCTTGTGCATTGTAATGTGTGTGCTTAACTAGGTGTACCATCCCCTAGCCCACTTCTTTCTAGTTTCTATTTCAATAACTTCTGCTCTAATTTTGACTCTCTCCTTCCTCCTGCTGACTTTTGGGTCTTTTTTGTTGCTTATTTCTAGTTGACTCAGTTGTTATATTATATAACATACTTGGGATTTTTACTGTTTGTTAAGCTGGTTGATTGCTATAAACTTCCCTCTTGGGAGTCTACATCCTACTGGGACTGGTAGTTGGTTTTTTCATTTTTATTGTTCTCCAATTTTGAAGTTCTATTTTATTTTCTTCAGTAGCACAGGTATCACTCAGAAGTTTATTGTTCAGTTTCCATATCTTGCATGCTTTTTTTCTTTATTTTTATAATTTCAACATTCACAATTTATTAGGGCTATCTTTGTGTACCAGTACATGGTCAACAATCAGAATTTTCTACTTACATTTGAAAAGAATGTATATTATTTATTTTGCTACCAAAAGTTATAAATATATCTGTTAAGTTCATCACATCTATGATCCTATGACTTTAGTTCTTAGCCAGAATTTTCCTGTAAATACTAGTGAGTCCTTGTGGACAGTTTAATATCTTCTTGTCTGAGTTCACAAGTTAAGAATCCAGACTCATCTTCTTGTGCAGACAATATGCTTTGCTGAATAGCTCTCAGGATGGTGTCAGTTTCTAATAGGCAATTAGTCTTAAGTCCTGAGAATTTCTCCCTCATTCCTTCTCAACCACTGAGCACATGTGATTGCACCCACCTGTGACTAAGTGAGTTTCTGAAGAAATCTTATTTGCAATTTGGTGAATTTCTATGTGATTTTTCATTGCTTCAACTTGATGGCCATGGGAGCAACACAAAGCAGCCATTGTTCTGTGGCCACATAAATCTTCATTTTGTTATTCATATCTCTTTTTCAGAGACTCCTTCCTAAGTCACCTGAATTTATGTAACATATATAGCATTTGGTTATCTAAAACTGCTGCTTTGCAGTTTGAACACTGATAATTTCATAAAGATCAATTTAACAAATGCTTTGCACATATTTTTACTATGTGGTAGTGAATTTTTAATACATGTTTGTATTGTTTATACTATATACTGCAGGAAACTATGCCTGCATTATTATATACCTACTATGTGGTTGTCACACAACAGGTATGTAATAGAAGGGCGTTGTTGTTTCTACCACTGCTATTATTGTGACCATCATCATGGTCACAATCAGCCATGGAAAAAAGTCTAGAAGATAATTTCTCTAACAGATGTGAATAAGTACAGAAGATAGTACTTTGGACATGCAACATCTCTATGTTATACTCCATTAATTACATAGCATGTATGATACTTTTTCCAGGAAATTGAGCTCATAAATGCATATATTCTAAGTTTATTTACTTTAGCTAGTCCTAGAGTGATAAGGCACATGATACTAAAAATAGTCTCAAAGATTTTTAAAAGTCATTTCACTAGTAAATACCAACAGTGGTTTTCCCTATAATCTTTTAAAATATTTATTTATTTATTATTGGACAGAGACAGAGAGAAATAGAAAAGGAAGAGGGAGATAGAGAGTGAAAGAGACAGAGAGACACATGCAACCCTGATTCACCACTCAGGAAGCTATCTCCTTGCAGGTGGGGACCTGGGGTTTTAATCTGAACTGTTGCTCACTGTAATGTGTGCACTTAAGCAGGTGTATCAATGCCTGGCCCAATCCCTGGAATTCTTAATAGCATATTTACACAAGGACATTACTGGGTAATAGTTCTCCACTCAGAGTATCCTTATACCTGTATAATGCTTTCCTTCTTTTTTATGTGGACTAGAGTTCCTTCAAATATATATATATACCATACTCACCATGTTAGAAGACTCAAGGGAGTTTAACTGCCTGTGTCCCAGGCAGAAGTAGAAGTTAAATAAGCAGCATATATAAGTGAGGAGAGCCACCAGAGGAACTGTCAGATTCACCCCAAGGGTTCCTTCAAACTTAGAGATTATTGGGCAAGCAAAGAGTGAATTTTGAAGACAGAGGTGTCTGGGTTCAAGATTCAGCTCTAGAATGTCGTGGTTCTAGGTCTTTGAGAAAGTAGCACAACCTAGCTATGCCTCTGTTTCTTCACCCATGAAATGCCAATCATGAATTTTAAACAAAACATTCTTTTGAGTGGCTAGCATCAAGTTTTCTTCTTCTAGCATTTGCCCTTCTTCCGTAGCCAGTCAACAGCGTCACGTTGAGCCTGATGTAAAGTTTCGAGACCTCCTTGAATCTGGAGAGGTGGCAGTCGTTGACTATGTGGGACATAGTCTGTCTGGAGCCACGGGGCGGTTTGGGTCGTCTCTGGCTCCCCAGCGATGGAACATAGTGGCGCACCGGCCATGGCCTGTTCGATAGCGATTGAGGAGGGCCCAATCATAACGTGCTAGGTCAAAGCCGGGTTGACGCTTGCAGGGGTCTGTGATGAGGTGTTTGTTCTTTACCTCAGCTGGCTGCCAACTCTGTTTCCAAGAGACTGGAACAGAGAAGTTCAGTGTAGGCATAGGGGACCAGATTGGGTGACGAGACTTCAAGCATTGGACAGGGTGGGCGAAGATATCCGCGTATATTGGCAGGTCTGGTAGAGCGTAAACATGGGAAATGAACTTAGATGATGCCGCATCCCGACGAATATCTGGAGGGGCGATGTTGCTAAGAACTGGCAGCCATGGAACTGGGGTGGAACGGATGGTTCCAGAAATTATCCTCATGGAGGAATATAATTTGGAATCAACCAAGTGGACATGGGGGCTACGGAACCATACTGGGGCACAGTATTCTGCATTGGAATAGCATAATGCCAGAGATGATGATCGTAGTGTGGAAGCGCTCGCGCCCCATGAGGAGCTGGCCAGTCTTTCAATGATGTTATTCCTCGCACCCACCTTTGCTGCAGTTTTTATGAGATGTTTGTGAAAAGACAGAGTGCGATCGAGAGTAACGCCAAGATAGACTGGCTGGGCTTCATGCCAGATTCTCATATCGCCAAGCTGCACATTAAGCTCACGCGAGTCCGAGGCATGGTGTATATGGAAAACAGATGATACCATTTTTGCAGTGCTAGGGATTAGTCGCCATTTTTTACAGTAATAAGATATCAGAGACATGTCTTTCGTGAGTGTTTCCTCGAGGATGTCAAACTTGGATGCCTGAGTTGCACAGCAGATGTCATCGGCGTATATGAACTTCCTTGAAGAAGTTTCTGGGAGGTCATGGATGTAAATATTAAATAGCATAGGAGCCAGAACAGAGCCCTGGGGGAGGTCACTTGAGACAAGTCTCCATCTGCTAGACTTGTCACCCAGATGCACCCAGAATCTTCTGTTTTGGAGAAGAAACGATATAGTATTGGCCACCCATGGAGGCAGGCATCTTGAGATCTTGACTAGGAGACCACTGTGCCAGACCGTGTCAAAGGCTGCTGTGAGATCAATAAAGACAGCACCCATCTTTAAATTCTTCTGGAATCCATTTTCAATGTAAGTTGAGAGGGCCAGGGCTTGTTCGCAGACAAGTTCTCAAGATCTTCCTGCACAGTCATCACCGCCCACCTATCATCCACATTGGTCTCCAGCTCCCACTGATTCTGTGCTCGGAGAAACTAAGATGAAACTTTCGGAAAGCAAACTGGCATCTGTTCAGTGATCTTACCAACAAATCTATTCCTGCAATTCCAATGAACTCTATCCCCTCTGAAGATTCCTACAGGTGCTTCCGCCAAGCCATCTTCAAAGCAGCTTCCCAAGCTATTCCTCGTGGGAGATGTGCTAACTATACGCCTTGTCTTGATGATGAATGCGAGCAACTACTAAAGCAGTATGATGAGTCGGGCGACCCAGATGTGGCTGACCATGTCATTGCCTCCCTGGATGCAGCACGCCAAGCCTGCTGCCAACAACTCACGGAAAGTCTGAACTTCACCCACTCAAGTAGGAAGGCCTGGAAGCTTCTTCACAGACTGGGTGCTGGTAGCCAACCCTCTCCCATCTCCCATCCTCCCGTATCTCCAAACTCAGTGGCCAGTCACCTAACTCAAGTTGGACGTGCTAAGATCAACCCAGTCTGGAAAAGAGAAATTTCCCATCAGTGGTCATCCCACTTCCGGTTATCTTGTCCATCTCCAAAACTCTCTCCCTTTACACTGTCTGACCTGGAAGATGCTTTGAAGAGGGTTAAACCAGGAACAGCTGCTGGCTGTGATAACATCACCCCGGAACTTATTCTTAACCTGGGTCCCGCAGCAAAGAAGTGGCTCGCTTCATTCCTGTCCCACATCTTGGAATCTGAGTCTATGCCCAAAGTTTGGCATCTTGCGAAGATTATAGCAGTTTTGAAACCAAAGAAAGACCCAACACTGGTCACCAGCTATAGCATCAAGTGATTATCAGTGATGAAAATGTCCAATTATTTATACCTTCGTGTGCATCTGCTGTTGCTCCCTACAATGTCCAAAGTGTACCCAAGTAGTGTCAGATAACTGCAGTTAGGCACACTCTAAAGTGCAACAGATATTCCACGAGTCACTCATATTCTTTCCATTCCTTCTGTCTTTCCTCTAACTACAGCTTATTGCATATACACAATATTTAGAGTAAACTTCCTAACTCATAGATCTAAGCAATTCCTTTTGCTAACAATTATCCAATAACTCCTAATTTGCACTTCCCCAAGTGCAAGAAACTTAGTAAAAACAAAGTAATCTTCCTTTCCTGTACTTTCAGACTTTAGAGTTAAATATATACCAGAACAGCTTTCAAAACTTAAGTCACCTAAGTTCATTTCTCATTATGCTTCCAATTAGTTGAAATATGGGTGACAATTCAGACACCTTGTTATTTTCAGTCTTGTGAGTTACCTTATTTCTTTGGTTCTCTGAATTTGAGCTATCTGGGAAACACAGAGAAATAAAATAATCACTTACGGAAAGTTTTTTTTTAACTTTTTAATTAAATATTTATTTATTTATTTATTCATTCATTTTTGTTGCCCTTGTTGTTTTATTGTTGTAGTTATTATTGTTGTTGTTATTGATGTCATTGTTGTTGGATAGGACAGAAAGAAGGCAAGAGAGGAGGAGAAGACAGAGAGGGGGAGAGAAAGATAGACACCTGTTGTGCTGCTTATGGTTCTGTCTGTAAAACCTGCCTATCACTTCCTGTCTATTCGACTGGCATAAAATGAGGCACAAATATTGTTCTACTTAACTAAAAAATAATCTGGAAAATTAAGTATTGATAATCATTACCACTCTTTGTCCTAAACCTTTATTAGATTCTTATTAATCGATCCCACAATTCATTTCCACATGTCCATGTTTTTGACTCTACCGACCGTCAAGAACACTTTAGGTAAACTCCACCACTCCTGGAAGCTATTTTTTTCCCTTTTGTTGTCCTGTTTTGTTTTTATTGTTGTAATTATTATTATTGTTGTTAATGATGTCATTGTTGTTGGATAGGACAGAGAGAAATCGAGAGAGGAGGGGAAGACAGAGATGGGGAGTAAAAGATTGACACCTGCAGACCTGCTTCACTGCTTGTGACTCCCCTGCAGGGAGCCAGGGGCTTGAATTGGGATCTTTACACCTGTCCTTGAGCTTTGCTCCATTTGCACTTAACTCACTGCGCTACTTCATAACCTGCTAAACTCCTATTTTTCTTAGTCTTCAGTTATTGTCTAAGTGCTGCCTTTTTTTTCAAGTCTTTCTTTACTGGAGTGCTTTAATATGAGAAATCAAGTTAATTTCTCATTCCTCCTTGGACATCTACCTTTACCCACAATGTCATTCTATCCTGTGGTTTAATCATTTCCTTTCTAGAATTTCAAACCTTTCTGAGCAGTGCCCAAAACACATTTATCATTTTCTTCCCCTAATGTTTGATAAGAACATTCTGCACATGGAATGAACTGTTCAGTGGAAGGTTGCATTAATACCCAGTTTTCTCAGAGAAATGGAGCTAGGTGTTAAAAGCCAAGCTTAAGATCAGATCACTTGGTTCTGAAGCCTGACACTTGCAAATATTAGATCACTGTCTGATCAGGTACCTCATCTGAAAAACCAGAAAAATATTAACACTGTAAAACATAATCATAAATAATTTACAAGATTAATACTTATAAAGCTCAGTATGGTGTTTGTTGCATATAATGGGGACTATATATATATATATATGAAACTGTTATCATATCTTTCTGACCTATTTTGTGAATAGAACAGGAATGCTAGCCTTTGATTTTGAGCAGTCTTGAATTAGGACAGAGAACCTCATGCTGTAGACATGTGACCCCAGGGAGTGATTTCAGCAGGCTAAGGCCTTGGTAAGCTCCCATGCTCCTGGAAGCATTCCCCAAGTGAGGTCTGGCAAGGGCAAGGAGACGATGACAAATTAAATGATTTAGTCTGTTCAGCAAAGTAAACGTGGCTCCAGGAAGTTAGAAGTCATTCAGAATGGAAGCTCCTACTGCCTGCCACTGGGTGGAGGAATTTTTTTTTTCCAAGTTCAATTTGTTTTCACTTGAGCTGTTTCATTTCATCAACACAGCTTTTTGGAACATTGGCTAGATTCCCCAAAAAAGTCTCTCTTAATTTAAGTGTGTTATTTTTTCCCTCCCTCTTCCTTAGTTCTTCAAATGCAATAAAAATGAAACACTTGGAAATGTAGAGAAAGCACCCACAAAATGTCAGGTCAACATAGCTATGTACCAGACAAATGGTTAGAAATCTGTTGGCAAATATAAGGCTCCAGGTTTGACTGAAAGTTCCTGTAAGCAGCACAGTGACTATGGTTAAATCATTGGCCAAAATGACCTCATATTTGGTAAATGACATTCTCTTCACAAAGACCCTCTCATTCAAGTTAGTCTTGTGTGAGGCTTTCAGTATCTCCTCATTCCAGCTTCGGGTTAAAAGAAGAGGCAGGAAGCAGGCCCTTGTCTACAGTATCTCAGAAGATTTCTCAATCAAAAAACCAGTTTGCACCCAGTCTTTGCTTATGTATATAAGCAATGAACACTCTTTCCACTGCCCCAACAGCATGACAAAGGCAGGAGGCCAAAGTCAGAACATGTTAGGGCTACTTTTTTTTTTCTTTTTTTCCCACCAGAAACATATTTAAATAGAGAACGATAAACCAGAAAACTGGTTGCATTGGATCATAAAAGATTATAAGATGACCTAACTCTTCCAGTTTAGAAGCAGCTAATCCTAGACCAGTTCTGGTTTCTTATGAGTATAGATAACCCATGTTTGAAAGCTTTAGTTCTTTCTGCTGTAGAGGAAATACATAATATCAACAGTTAAAAGAAAGTATCACAAAAGGCATTTAGTTGATTTGTTTTGCATTTTTATTATTATAACTTGGCAGAACTGGTCTGCAGTTTAATTAAGCAGAGTTTTCCACATTGGGGACTTAAAGACTCACTGTAAACTTATGCAGAAGTTACTGTGACTTTGACAAGACTAATTTAGAGAGACAATTTTACTTATTTATTCTCTATAAATTATTCAGACATCCAAAACCTTAACCACTTTGACAAATTCCCAAACACACAGAAGTCTCTTGTCTCTTAGGTTCTTGCTTGCAGAAAGGTTTCCCTATTCCAATCCATAAAGATCCTACTGGGAAAAATCAACCATTTCTTCTTTCAGTCTCTAAAATCCCCACTCAGGAATTTATAGGAAACATAAACTTTACTCCATAATGAGGAAAGGAACATCAGAGGAAAAATCTCCCACTACCAAGAAAATAACTACCAGTGGAACATCATCTATCTAGAAATGTTCTCTGACAAACCCACCACCAATATATTTCATAAGCTCTTCAGAGTGCTCTGTATCAACTTTTTCCTGTTTTTATGCCACATTAAGTCTATCCCTGCCCTATTTTGTCTCATTACTTAACTCTCATCTGTTTTGCTTAAGGATCAAAATTAATGAATCACATTTCTTCTACCCTATGGAAAGTTGATGCTCTCATCCATGGCAGTGTGTCATCTCTGAACACTCAAGCCTTAAGGATCACAGAAACATAAAAAAATATTATTAAGTTTCATTCATCCCTATTTCATTGAGTTATTCTAAGTAGGGATCCTTAGATTAATAAGAACAAAAATCCGAAACTCTTAAGTTATATGAGTTAAGTACTCAGTAATTATGAAAATTTAAATCCATAAAACAGCCTCCATGAGATTGTCACTCTTTTGTTCACATTTCTCAGATGGAATCCTTAAGCACAGAGAATTCAAGCAGTTTGTTGAATATCACATAAATTATGGTAGATCTGTGTTTCACCCTCTGACACTCTGGTTCCAAAGTTGGATGACAATAAGTTCTACATACTCATCAAAAAGACAAAGAAAGACAGATATTTATCTCTCATAGCTCACTACAAATCACAGGAATATATTCATTGACAAAAAGTAAACCAATGAGTAGAACTTAAATTAAAATTTTAGGGTTTTATAAAATACAAATAATAAAGAGAAAGTCAGAAACAGAGTTAAAAAAAAAAAAGCAAAATCTAAAAGGGTAGTTTTAGAAAGAATAGACATAAGCAATCATCAGGAGTATTGGCCAGACTCCAGGAAGTTATGTGCAAGAGTTAAGTTGGGTCATAGAAGTAAATGTGCTTTATTTAAACCATATAATTGATCCTCCATACCTGCAGGAAAAACACTAACACCACTGAGCAGGCTGCTTCCTTTTGAAGGTCTTTAGGGAGACTTCTGGGGCTGTAAACAGAGAAAGGAGAGAGTTCTCTGTTACATGAAGACTCAAGTTGCCACAGAGGAAGAGCCCCTCCTTAGAGAGGCACATCAGGAAAGTTTCCACTTCTGAGTGATCGCTATTTCCTAAGTGGAAACCACCGTGGTGTATGTACATCTGAACTACGGTGTCTGTTATAAGTATTCAGCTCTCTCAGAACACTCCAATTTACTGTGTAACAATGATTAGAGCATCATTCAAAGTAGAGGGAAGTTACAATTCACTTCCCAGCACCCCTTTCTAAACACTTTGTTCCTGTCAACAAGTGAAGGGTTAAACCATTCTGAATTTCCAGATCCATTGTTACAGAAGAGTAGGAAAATCACTGTTGACGATTAAATTATTTGGCAGTTTAAAGATATAACTTGAGACATAAAAATCTCATTCACTTAACAATTTAATCTTTTCCATTTGGCAAGATGTCATACCCTTATCTTTCCTTCACCCAAATTAACTGAAAGTTTTTATCATTATGTACAATACTTTCTGTGATCCTATATCACAAATGACCAGCATAATGATAACCACCCTTATTAAATCACAAGACCATGTTAACTGCTTGAGAACTACATTCTTAATGAAGATATAAAGTAGCTCTAAAAAGAATTACATCATAATAATTTTACAGTTGAAGAAACAAAAGTTCAGAGATTTCCTAGATAGTCAATTACAAAAGTTGGATTCAACTCCAACTTCAATTTCTTTTCTTTTCTTTTTTTTTTTTTTTAAGAAAGGATTAATTAACAAAACCATAGGGTAGGAGGGGTACAACTCTACACAATTCCCAACACCCAATCTCCTTATCCCACCCCTCCCCTGATAGCTTTCCCATTCTCTATCCCTCTGGGAACATGGACCCAGGGTCATTGTGGGTTGCAGAAGGTGGAAGGTCTGGCTTCTGTAATTGCTTCCCCGCTGAACATGGGCGTTGACTGGTCGGTCCATACTCCCAGTCTGCCTCTCTCTTTCCCTAGTAGGGTGTGTCTCTGAGGAAACGGAGCTCCAGGACACATTGGTGGGGTCTTCAATCCAGGGAAGCCTGGCCAGCATCCTGATGACATCTGGAACCTGGTGACTAAAAAGAGAGTTAACATACGAAGCCAAACAAATTGTTGAGCAATCATGGACCCAAAGCTTGGAATAGTGGAGAGGAAGTGTTAGGGAGGTACTCACTGCAAACTCTAGTGTACTTCTGCTTTCAGGTATATATTTTGCAGTAGTTTACAGATATGTGTGAACATATGCTCTCTCTTACAGAAACTGGTGTATATCTAGGTTTTGGGACTTTGTTAGAAAGTGAACCTACTGAGATAAAATTAGAGTATACTATGAAAGGAAAGGTCTCACCCGAGTAATGAAGCTGAAGGGTTGTCATTCCACATGTGAAGTCTCTGGACACAGTCTGAAGTGAAGCATGTTGAGGTGGCAATTGTGTTGGTTAGGTTGTGATCGGCGGATGCAATATTATTTGATATGGATTGGGAGAGGCATACGGGAAAGTGGGCCCTATCCAAGGGTTCCAGGACTGGGGGAAGTAGGGGCTCTATAGTGGAGATGTGAGGTTCCTGCTGTCTTAGGAAAAGACAATGAATAGTTCATGTTATCATCACATTATGTGGTAATTGGGTTAACTTTTAAAAGTCCTTTTGTTATGGTTTGCTGTACAGTACCCAGTATCTTGTATATAGCTGTGCTTTTGGATGCTTCTGATCTACTTGGTCTAGGCGTTTGAGAGAGTCTGCATATCAAATACACAGCCTATATATTAAAAAGATTCAGTTTGTGTTTTGAAAAACTTTGAGACATACAATTGATTTTTCTCCCTCTCATATAAATTAACTAGTGATTTATATGTCTACATTTTGCTAGGAGTATACATAAACACCATTCCCACCACCAAAAGACTGTGACCCATCTCTCCTGCCCACTCCCACCCCCCACTGGCCCAGGAAGCTGCATGTCTACCCCTCAACACTGGGTTTTTACTTTGGTACCCTACTTACAATTTGGTCAGGTCCTGCTTTTAGTTTCCCTTTCAGATATTCTTAGTCCACTTCTGTTGATGAGTGGGATCATCCCATACTCATCTTTATCTTTCTGACTTAGTTCACTTAACATAATTCCTTCTAGCTCTGTCCAAGATGGGTCAGAGAAGGTGGGTTCATTGTTCTTGATAGCTGCATAGTATTCCATTGTGTATATATACCACAGCTTTCTCAGCCACTCATCTGTTGTTGGGCACTGGGGTTGCTTCCAGGATTTAGCTATTATGAATTGTGCTGCTATGAACAAAGGAATACACACCTCTTTTTGGTTGGGTGTTATGGAGTCCTTGGGGTATAACCCCAGGAGAGGAATTACTGGATCATAAGGAAGGTCCATGTCTAGCCTTCTTAGAGTTTTCCAGACTGCTTTCCAGAGAGGCTGTACCAACTTACATTCCCACCAGCAATGTAAAAGGGTTTCTCTGTTCCCACAACCTCTCCAGCATTTGGGGCTGCTGTCCTTTTTGATGTATGCCATTCTTACAGGAGTGAGGTGGTATCTTAGTGTTGTCTAAATTTGCATTTCTCTGACAATCAGTGACCTAGAGCAGCTTTTCATATGTTTGTTAGCCTTTGGATCTCCTCTAGGTGAATTTTTTGTTCATATCCTCTGCCCATTTTTGGATGGGGTCATTTGCTTTTTTGGTGCTAAGTTTGCTGAGCTCTTTATATATTTTGGTGAATAGTTCCTTGTCTGATGTATGGCGTGTGAACATCTTCTCCCATTCTGTGAGGGGTCTCTTTGTTTGTGTGATAGTTTCTTTGGATGTGCAGAAGCTTTTCAATTTGATGTAGTCCCATTGGTTTGTTTCTGCTTTAGTCTTCCTTGCAATTGGGTTTGATTCATCAAAGATGTCCTTGAGGTGTAGGTGATAAAGTGTTTTACCAATGTTTTCCTCTAAGTATTTGATTGTTTCTGGTCTGACATCTAGGTCTTTGATACATTTGGAGTTGATTTTTGTTACTGGTGAGATAAAGTGGTTCAATTTCATTCTTCTGCATGTTACAACCCAGTTTTCCCTTCACCATTTGTTGAAGATAGCCTCCTTTTTCCATTTAATGCTTTGGGAACCCTTATCAAAGATTAGATTTCCATAGGTGTGGGGATTTATTTCTGGGCTATCAATTCTGTTCCACTGGTCTGTGTGCCTATTTTTGTTCCAGTACCATGCTGTTTTGATGATGATGGCTTTATAATATAGTTTAAGGTCTGGCAGTGTGATGCCTCCATTTCTGTTTCTTTTCCTCAAGATGTTTTTGTCAATTTTAGGTGTTTTCAGGTTCCAGATAAATGATTGTAGTGTTTGTTCTATTCTCTTAACGAAACTTGGTGGAACTTTGATGGGTATTGCATTAAATTTGTATATGGCTCTGGGGAGAATATTCATTTTGATGATATTTATTCTTCCAATCCATGAGCATGGGCTATCTTTCCATATCTTGGTATCAGTTTCTATTTCCTTGAGTAGCGACTCATAGTTATCAGCATACAAGTCTTTCACTTCTTTGGTAAACTTTTTTCTAGGTATTGGATTGATTTTGCTGAATCAGTAAATGGGAGTGATTTCTGGATGTCTTCTTCTTCAGATTTAGTGTTTGCATAAAGAAATGCCACTGATTTTTGTATATTGATTCTGTAGCCTGACACTTTGCTATATTGCCTAATAATTTCCAGTAGTTTTCTGCTGGATTCTTTAGTTTTTCTATGTATACTATCATATCATCTGCAAATAGTGAGAGCTTGACTTCTTCTCTTCCAATCTGTATTCCTTTGATTCCTTTCTCTTGCCTGATTGCTATGGCAAGAACTTCCAATACTATGTTGAAGAGTAATGGTGACAGTGGACAGCCCTGTCTAGACCCCGATCTGAGGGGGAATGATTTCAGCTTCTGTCCATTGAGTATGATGTTGGCTGTAGGTTTGCTATATATAGACCCCACTATCTTGAGGAATTTCCCATCTATTCCAATTTTTTGTAGAGTTTTGAGCATGAATGGGTGTTGGATTTTGTCAAAGGCCTTCTCTGCATCTATTGAGATAACATGTGGTTTTTGGCTTTGCTTTAATTGATGTAGTGACTGACATTGATTGACTTACGGATGTTGAACCAGCCTTGCATTCCTGGGATGAATCCCACTTAGTCATGATGAACAATCTTTTTGATATACTGCAGTATCTGGTTGGCAAAGATCTTGTTTAACATTTTGGCGTCTATGTTCATCAGCGATATTGGCCTGTAGTTTTCCTTTTTTGTTCTGTCCCTATCAGCTTTTGGTATCAGGGTGATGTTGGCTTCATAGAAGGTGAAAGGGAGTATTCCTGTTTCTTCAACCTTATGGAAAAGCTTAAGAAGTATGGGTACTAACTGTTTCCTGAAAGTTTTGTAGAATTCGTTTGTGAAGCCATCTGGTCCAGGACTTTTGTTGTTGGGGACATTCTTAATAACGGTTTCAATTTCTTTGTGATTGGTGCATTTAGATTTTGTAGTTCTTCTTGGTTCAGTTTTGGAAGGGCATATGTTTCTAGGAATTGTTCCATTTCTTCCAGATTCTCTAGCTTGGTGGTGTATAGTTCTTTATAGAAGTTTCGCAGGATTCTCTGAATTTCTGTGGTGTTAGTTGTGATATCTCCTCCATTGTTTACAATTCTATTAATTTGAGTCTTCTCTCTTTTTTGTTTGGTGAGTCTGGCTAGGGGTTTGTCAATTTTGTTTTATTTTTCAAAGAACCAACATTTGGCTTCATTGATCTTTTGTATGGTTCCTTTATTTTCAATGATGTTTATTTCTGCTCTAACTTGAGTGATTTCTGTCCTTCTGGTTGCTTTAGGGTTCCTTTGTTCCTCTTCCTCTAAATCCTTGAGGTGTGCAGTAAGGTCCTTCATTTGAGCTTCTTCTTGGTGTTTAATATGTGATTGTATGGCTCTAAGTTTCCCTCTCAATACTGCTTTAGCTGTGTCCCAAATATTTTGATAGGTTTTGTCTTCATTTTCATTTGTTTCCAGAAACATTTGAATTTCCTGCTTGAGTTACTCTCTGTCCCAGTGGTTCTTAAGGAATATGTTGTTTTGTTTCCAAATTCTGTGACTTTTAATAATTTTCTATTTGTTGTTAAATGTTAATTTTACTCTACTGTGGTCAGAGAAGATACTTGGGATGATTTCAATGCTCTTGAATTTATTGATGCTGTCTTTATGGCCTAACATGTGGTCTATCCTTGAGTATGTGTTATGTGGATTTGAAAAGAAGGTGTATTCCTGTTTTTTTGGGTGAAGGACTCTGAAAATGTCCAAGAGGTCTAGTCTGTCAATCTCTTCATTCAATTTTCTTGTATCTTTATTGGTTCTCTGCTTTGTTGATCTGTCTAAGTGTGAGAGTGTGGTATTAAAGTCTCCCACTATTATTGTATTACTATTGATGTCTTTTTGAAATTCTTTTAGTAGGTGCTTAATGTATTTTGATGGTCCCTCATTGGGTGCATAGATGTTAATAATTATTAAGTCTTCTTGGCTGATTGATATTCTAATCATTATATAATGCCCTTGCCTATCTTTTATTACTTTATTTAATTTAAAATCTATCGTGTCTGAGATGAGAATGGCTGTTCCTGCCCTTTTTTTGTGGTCCGTTAGCTTGTATGATAGTTTTCCATTCTTTCACTGTATGTATGTGTTTATCTTGTTGTGACAGATGGGATTCTTGCAAGCAGTATATGGTTTGGTTATGTTTTCTTATCCATCCCCCCACCCTGTGCCTTTTGATGGGTGAATTTAAGCCATTGACATTTATTGGTATTGTGGATTTAATGTATTGTAGTGCCATTGTTCAAAAAAAAAATTGTGTTTGCTCTGATATATTGCAAGTATTATAGTGATGTTCTTGTTTATAAGAGGTCTTTTAGAACCTCTCTCAGGGCTGGCTTGGTGATGGTTGCCTCCTTTAACTGTTGTTTGTCTAAGAAGGTTTTGATCCCTCCCTCTAGTTTGAATGAAAGTCTAGCAGGATATGTTATCCTTGGTTGAATCCCTTTTTCATTCAGGGCTCGATATATATCTTGCCATTCCCTTCTGGCTTTTAGAGTTTGAGTGGAGAAGTCTGCAGATAATCTTGTATGTTACTTTTTGTTTCTCTCTTGCAACCTTTAGGATCCTGTCTTTATCCTTACTTCTCATTGTGACTATGATGTGTGTTGGTGCCTTCTGGTCTGGGTTGATTCTGTTTGGTACTCTCTGGGCCTCTTGAATTTTGATGTCCTTTCTGTTATTCAGGTCTGGGAAGTTTTCCTCTATTATTTCCTCTAGAATGTTTGCTTCCCCTTCCTCTCTTTCTTCCTCTGGCAGGCCAATTATATGAATGTTACTTCTATTGAGATCATCCCATATGTCTCTGTTGTTTTCAGTGTCTCTCAATCTCTTTTTAAGCTCTTTCACCTCTTTCTTTGTTTTCTCTAACATCCTCTGTCTGACTAATTCTGTTTTCTGCTTCTGTTAGTCTTCTTTCCCTTTCCTCAGCTTCTTTCTTCATTACAGTTATTTCTGTTATTTCTGCTTTCAGTTCTCTAATTGATAATCACTATTTTCCTTGGGGTTCTCAATTGTTGTGTCCCTAATGCTGCCATTCCTTTCCTCCAATGTTGTTTTCATTTCTGTGATTAATAAGTTTACTATTACTTGCATACTTTTCTTATCTATGGTTACTTCTGGCTGATTTGTAGTTTCTTCTGGGCTATTGTCTTCATTCATTGGATTAGCAGTTTTATTTGTTTTTGATCTACCCATTTTTTTGATTTATGTGTTTCTTTTTTTTAATATGCTCTGTTGTTCCTCAGTTATTGTGTCTTGAGTACAAGCAACACTGTACTAAATACCTTTATGACAATTGCACTCACCAACCTCAGGAATTACAGTAGCAACTGAAGCAAGTATTGAAGCAGTTTAATCATTACCAGATAGCCAAAAAATTTCTCCAGTCCATGAAAAAATAGTAACCAAATCCCAGTGAATAAGAAAGAGAAAAGAAAGAAGGGATAGCAAGAATAGACAGTTATGCAAATCTACTATACACTGTCTATTCTAGGGTTAACAAGATGGGAAAGGGAACTAGAGCTGAGATACACACATAGAGAGTTCACTCTGAGTCAGATTTCTTCCCCAAAGTAATTCTCAAATTCAGAAAGGCAAAGAAGAAGGGAGGAAGAAGTGTATGACAAGATAAAAAAAAAAAAGAAAAAGAAAGAAGGGACAGAGATTTAAAAGGGAAAAGATAAGAAAAAGAGCTGTAATTAAAGAGCAGTTAAAGGAAAGGAGTTTTTTATTACTTTATTTTTAATTTAATTTAATTTAATATTTTTGATTAGCTAGGAAGGGGAGGGAGGGGAGAGTCTGTAGAGGAGGTAGGATTAAGGAGACAAGTTCCTCCCACAATAGATAAGATGGCCACTACCCTTGCACTGAAATATATGCTAAGAGTTAATTCTGATCAACATAAAGGGGGGGGGGGAAGATATATGCCTTTATATAATATTAATAGTAAAATAGAGCAGGGTAAAAAAAATAAATTAAATAAAACCCTGTCCCAGATTACCTCAAACCTTGTGATCAGAGGCAGCTGATTGTTAAGAATGAGAAAAAAAAAAAAAAAAAAAAAACCTCAGGACTAGACAAGGATAGCTGAAATAGACAGTTATGCAAATCTACTCTCCACTGTATATTCTAGGGGTGGCTAAAGGAGGAAGGGAAGTTTAGCAGAGACACTCACAGTGAGAGTCCACACTGAGTCAGAATTCTTCCCTAAAATAATTCCCAAATGTGTATCAGTGAATTCAAAAAAGCACACTGTTTGGTGGTGTGGGGGCTGGGAGCTGTGGCTTTGGAAGCTGTAGGATTAAGGAAGAAAGGATGACAATAATGAGAAAAAGAAGAAAAAAAACGAAAGAGAGAGAGAAAAAAAAGAAAAAGATAAGAAAAAGAACAGTCATTAAAGAGCAGTGAAAGGAAAGGTTTTTTTAAAAATTTATTTATTTTTAATTATTTAATTAGCTATGCAGGGTGAGGTGGGGGGATTGGATACTTAGAAAGAAAAAAGGCCAGAGATTTCAGAAGGGTATAGACTTAGAATGAATGATACTCCCTGGTGGGATAGGAATTTGGTAAAGACAGAAGCTCAGTATGGGAGCCTGCTAGGAGGTGATCCCCAGGGACTGGTTATGGGGGGGGTAAGGGGGACGAAATGTGCTTAATAACTAAAAGGAAAAAATTGTTTTCCCTTTTTTTCTACTCTAATTCTTAACCCAAATTAAGTTATAGTCACCTCCTTGGTGTCACCGCTAGGACCCCTTATTAACTGGCCTACTAAAGGCAGAAAATCCTACCGTTTCCAGGAGATGTGGTCAGAGCTCAAGCCACTAGCAGCTTCTCAGTCCGCCATCTTCCGGGAACCCCCTTCAACTTCTTTTCATTTATCTTCTTTTCTTTCTTTTTTACTTTATTTATTTATTTATTCATTTGTTAATTTTTGCATTCAGCATTACCACTGGGGCCAGAGGCTGGTACTACAAATCCACTAATCTTGGTGGACATTTTTTTCATTTTTAAAAAAAATATATTTTTTAGGAAACAGTACCCATACTTCTTAAACTTTTCCATAAGACTGAAGAAACAGGAATACTCTCATCCACCTTCTATGAAGCCAACATCACCTTGATACCAAAAGCAGATAGGGACACAACAAAAAATGAAAACTACAGACCAATATCTCTGATGAACATAGTTGCCAAAATACTAAACAAAATCTTGGACAACCAGACAGGGAAGCATATCAAAAAGATTGTTCATCACAACCAAGTGGGATTCATCCCAGGAATGCAAGGCTGGTTCAACATACATAAGTCTATCAACGTCATTCACCACTTCAATAAAAGCAAAGCCAAAAACCAGATGATTATCTCAATAGATGCATAGAAAGCCTTTGACTAAATTCAACACCCATTCATGCTCAAAACTCTACAAAAAATGGAAATAGATGGGAAATTCCTCAAGATAGTGGAGTCTATATATAGCAAACCTACAGCCAACATCATACTCAATGGACAGAAGCTGAAATCATTCCCCCTCAGATCGGGGTCTAGACAGGGCTGTCCACTGTCACCATTACACTTCAACATAGTATTGGAAGTCCTTGACATAACAATCAGGCAAGAGAAAGGAATCAAAGGAATACAGATTGGAAGGGAAGAAGTCAAGCTCTCACTATTTGTAGGTGATATGATAGTATCCATAGAAAAACCTAAAGAATCCAGCAGAAAACTAGTGGAAGTTATTAGGCAATATAGTAAGGTGTCAGGCTACAAAATCAATGTATAAAAATCAGTGGCATTTCTTTATGCAAACACTAAATCTGAAGAAGACATCCAGAAATCACTCCCATTTACTGTTTCAGCAAAATCAATCAAATACCTAGGAATACAGTTGACAAAATAAGTGAAAGACTTGTATACTGAAAACTATGAGTCACTACTCAAGGAAATATTAGCTGATACCAAGAAATGGAAAGATATCCCATGCTCATGGATTGGAAGAATAATTATCATTAAAATGAATGTTCTCTCCAGAGCCATATACAAATTCAATGCAATACCCATCAAAGTTCCACCAAGCTTCTGTAAGAGAATAGAACAAACACTACAATCATTTATCTGGAACCTGAAAACACCTAAAATTGACAAAAACATCTTGAGGAAAAGAAACAGAAATGGAGGCATCACACTGCCAGATCTCAAACTATATTATAAAGCCAACATCATCAAAACAGCCTGGTACTGGAACAAAAAATAGGCACATAGACCAGTGGAACAGAATTGAAAGCCCAGAAATAAATCCCCACACCTATGGAAATCTAATCTTTGATAAGGGGGCCCAAAGCCCTTTAAATGGAAAAAGGAGGCTATCTTCAATAAATGGTGCTGGGTAAACTGGGTTGAAACATTCCGAAGAATGAAATTGAAACACTATGTCTCACCAGAAACAAAAATCAACTCTAAATGGATCAAAAACCTGGATATTAGACCAGAAACAATCAAATACTTAGAGGAAAACATTGGTAAAACACTTTCCCACCTATACCTCAAGAACATCTTTGATGAAATAAACTCAATTGCAAGAAAGAATAAAGCAGAAATAAACCAATGGGACTACATCAAATTGAAAAGCTTCTGCACATAAAAAGAAACTGTTAAACAAACAAAGAGACCCCTCACAGAATAGGAGAAGATCTTCACATCCCATACATCAGAAAAGAAACTAATCACCAAAATATACAAAGATCTCAGCAAACTGAGCACCAAAAAAGCAAATGGCCCCATCAAAAAATGGGCAGAGGATAGAACAAAACATTCACCTCAGAGGAGATCCAAAAGGCTATCAAACATATGAAAGACTGCTCTAGGTCACTGATTGTCAGAGAAATGCAAATTAAGACAACGTTGAGACACCACCTCACTCCTGTAAGAATGGCATACATCAAAAAGGACAGCAGCAACAAATGCTGGAGAGGCTGTGGGGACAGAGGAACCCTTTTACATTGCTGGTGGGAATGTAAATTGGTCCAGCCTCTGTGGAGAGCAGTCTGGAAAACTCTCACAAGTCTAGACATGGACCTTCCATATGATCCAGTAATTCCTCTTCTGGGGTTATACCCCAAGGACTCCATAACACCCAACCAAAAAGAGGTGTGTACTCCTATGTTCATAGCAGCACAATTCATAATAGCTAAAACTTGGAAGCCACCCAGGTGCCCAACATCAGATGAGTGACTGAGATATCTGGGGTATATATACACAATGGAATACTATACAGTTATCCAGAATAATGTACCCACCTTCTCTGACCCATCTTGGACAGAGCTAGAAGGAATTATGTTAAGTGAGCTAAGTCAGAAAGATAAAGATGAGTATGGGATGATCCCACTCATCAACAGAAGTTGAGAAAGAAAATCTGAAATGGAAACTAAAAGCAGGTTCTGACTAAATTGAAAGTAGGGCACCAAAGTAAAAAACCTGTGGTGAGTGGGGGGGTCGACATGCAGCTTTCTGGACTGGTGGGTGGGATGGCACACAATCTTTTGGTGGTGGGAATGTTGTTTATATACACTCTTAGTAAAGTGTAGTCATATAAATCACTAGTTAATTAATATGAGAGGGGGAAAATTAATTGTCTCAAAGTTTTTAAAACACAGAGTGAGTCTTTGTAATATATAGGCTGTGTATTTGATATGCATACTCTCTCAAAAGCCTAGACCAAGTAGATCAGAGGCAACCAGTGGCACAGGTATTTATAAGAAACTGGGTACTATACAGTAAACCCTAACAAAAGGACTTTTAAAAGTTAACACAATTACCAAATAATGTGATGATAACATGAACTATTCATTGTCTTTTTGAACCCTAAGACAGCAGGAACCTCACATCTCCACTAAAGAGCCTATATTTCCCCCAGTCTTGGAACCTTAGGATAGGGCCCACTTTCCTGCATGCCTCTCCCAATCCATATCAAATAATATTGCATCTGCGGATCGCAACCTAATCAACGCAATGATTGCCACCTCAACATTCTTCAGCTCAGACTTTGTCCAGAAACTTCAGGTGTGGAATGACAACCCTTCAGCTTCATTACTCAGGTGAGACCTTTCCTTTCATAGTATTCTCTAATTCCATCCCAGGTGGTTCACTTTCTAACAAAGTCCCATAACCTAGATATAGACCTGGTTCTGTGAGAGAGAGCATATGTTCACAAGTATTCATAAACTAGTGCAAAATATATACCTGAAAGCAGAAGTACACTAGAGTTTGCAGTGAGTACCCCCCATAACACTTCCTCTCCACTATTCCAAGCTTTGGGTCCATGATTGCTCAACAACTTGTTTGGCTTTGTATGTTAACTCTCTTTTCATCCACCAGGTTCCAGAAGCCATTAGGATGTCGGTCAGGCTTTCCTGGACTGAAGACCCCACCAATCTGTCTTGAGCTCAGCTTCCCCAGAGACCCACCCCACTAGGGAAAGAGACAGGAAGACTGGGAGTATGGACTGACCAGTCAACATCCATGTTCAATGGGGAAGCAATTACAGAAGCCAGACCTTCCACCTTCTGCAGCCCACAACGACCCTGGGTCCATGCTTCCAGAGGGATAGAGAATGGGAAAGCTTTCAGGGGAGGGGATGGGATATGGAGATTGGGTGGTGGGAATTGTGTGGAGTTGTACCCCTCCTACTCTATGGTTGTCTTTTTTTTCCTTTCTTAAATAAAAAATAAATTAAAAAATATTTTACTTGATAGGGCATGAGAAATTGAGAGAGAAGATAGATAGGGGGAGAGAAAGGTATATATCCGCAGACCTGCTTCACTACTCATGAAATGTCCTTCTTGCAGGTGAGGAACAGGAGCTCCAACCTGGATCCTTGCACAAAATATTGTGTGTGCTTAACCAGATGTACCACCCTCCAGCACCCAACTTTGACAATTTCTGAAGTTTATGTCACTAATTGCTGTAGTTGAGAAAAATAATAACACTAATATTGATAAAGATTAAAACAGATACCACTGCCTCCACCAGCAGACTGCTCAGACATCCATCTTGAAAGACAACTCATCAAAAAATATAATAAAATCAAAATTAAATTATTGCACTAATCTTGGTAACACTTACCCTAAAAAATCTTCATGGACCTACACATTCAAGCTTCAAATGAAACTATTCCTTCAGAGAACATTGCTCTTTTCTCAAACCATGTCATTGAATGTTAGGAGTTTGTGTCTCTTTTGCTTCTAAACCAATCAGAATCAATGTGAATTAGAGTTACTCACTCCTTCCTTATAGTTTCAACTGATTTGAAGGATTTTTGGGGGGTTTTATCTCTGCCATATTCCAGCTGAGTGATGTGATGGTCAACCTAACATTGGAATGATTCACATATGCATGCAAGTCTTCCTAACCCATGTGTTGCTATCTTTGATAACAAAACATCAGATGAATCTATGGTCATTAAAGCATTAGATAATTCTTCCTATATCCTGGTCTCTAGAATTTCTTCCTTTCTTCATTTCCTTTCTCTCTCTCTCCCTCCCCCAACCACTTTGGCTACATTATTTCAATCCAATTATCCCCAACATATTACTATATAGTTACTTCTAATTTATATATCCTGTGTTTTTCCATCAATTCTCAGGAATTTCCCATTTTCATTTTCCTCTTATCCAATATTTTGTTATCTCAGTAATTACTTTCTTCAAAATTTTCATTATCTTGATATATAACTATCTTGTGAGACCTATGTATTAATAAAACCCAGACTTGAATTAGCTCATTATTTTCTCCATACTTGCATTTGGGTTGCTGAACAACTGTGGGGAAAGTTGCAGTCTTAATGGGCCTCCGTATCAGTTAGACCATAAGTGATGCCAAAGAGTCTCATTATTTTTCCATGGGCAGTCCTTGTCTGAAGCAGCTATTTCATATAGTCTCCACTGTTCTCAAATACATTCCCCCAATGCTGCCATAGTCATCTACTGAAAAGAGTAATAAAAACTCTCAACTTCTGCCCACATATTTATACTTCCTTGTTTTTAAGTGGAAACCACTATAGTATATGTACATCTGGGCGATGGTATTTGTTATAAGTATTTGGCTGCTTAGTCAAATAAAGGACTGGAGCATCATTGAAAGTAGAGGGAAATTACAGTTAATAAGACAGGTCTAACTCCACACGATCCCCACTACCAGAACTCTGTATCCCGTCCCCTCCCCTGATAGCTTTCCTATTCTTTAACCCTCTGGAATATGGACTCAAGGCCATTGTGGGATGCAGAAGGTTGAAGGTCTAGCTTCTGTAATTGTTTCCCCACTGAACCTGATCCATACTCCCAACCTGTCTCTCTCTTTCCCTAGTGGGGAAGAGCTCTGGGGAAGCAGAGCTCCAGGATATATTGGTGGGGTTGTCTGTCCAGAGAAGTCTGGTTGGTATCATACTAGCATCTGGAACCTGGTGGTTGAAAACAGTTAACATACAAAGCCAAACAACTTGTTGACCAATCATGGTCCTAAAGGCTGAAATAGTGCAGATGAAGAGTTGGGGGGGGGGGTTCTCCATTTACTAGATAGCTAGTAGGCATATTTTAGTTATATTCCAAAATGTCTGTGGCTATACTAGTGTGTTTTTTTTTTCCCCTGAGCCTTAAATCTGATATGCCCATGGATCCAAGGTATTGTCTGGGGAGATGATGTTATGGCTGGGAAAAGGACCAGAAAGCTGGATCAGGGAAGAGAGTAGCTCCCCAATATGGGAAAGGTGTATAAATATTGTTGACTGTAAACCCCATCAATTTGATGTGAGCTGATGCCCATATTCAGCTTAGGAGCCTATGTGACCACTACATCCCTGTAGATCTGAGCTCAGATTCTGTGGTCATGAGTAGGAACATTCCAAGCTGCCCCAATATCAGGACCGGTCTTCCTCAGATAGAACATAGAGCATATTTCTAGCCTCCCATGGGAGGATGGATCATTCTCTACCGTTACTGATCTAAGTTGAGGGCAAGGTCCTATGGGGGCCCACAAAGGGGTCTATTTTTTTGTTCCTGATAGAGATGACCAGTACCAATGGAAAGGGGGATCTATTTGAGGTCTAGGCCATCATGTCTGTTTGGAAATCTCAGGACACCTCTACAAGTGCCCCAGCTGATGGAGTGGTCTAATAGTGACTAAAGAGTCATTGTTTTAGTATGCCAGTCTCTTGCCTTTTTTAGCTTTTGCAGTCCTTATTTTGATAAGGTTAGCTTTGGAGTGAGTGAGGGAAGTATAATCAGAAGTAGGTGAGGAGAGTATCTAAGTCTAAGTAGATACTATTCCATTAGGAACTTTATGGTGTCTTTTTAGGTCTTTCTACTTACTTGCTACATATACTGATTCACTGCAGACTATTAATGCATTTTTGCTTTCAGGTATATATTTTGCCCTAATTTATGGATACATGTGAAACTGTGCCCTATCTCATGGGAACTGGTCTATATCTAGCTTTTGGAACTTTGTTAGGAAGTCAACCACCTGAAATGGAATTAGAGAACCCTCTGTTAAGAAAGGTCTCACCAGAATAATGAGGATAAAGGGTTGACATTCCACAATTGATGTCTCTGGACACATTACAAAGTGAAGCATACTGAGATGGTAATCCTTACATTATTTAGACTGGGATCAGCAGATACAACGTCATTTGGTAAAAACTGAGAGAATGCTGGAAAGTGAGCCCATCCAAGAGGTTCCAGGACTGAGGGATATATAGGCTCTATAGAGGAAATGGGAGGTTCCTGCTGTCTTAGGGTTTAAGAAGACAATAGATAGTTATTGCTGTAATAAAATTATCTGGCATTTGGGTTAACTTTGAAAATTCCTTTGTTAGAATCTGCTGTATCATACACAAATCACCATAATTTATGTCCTATTTGTATATAGCTGTTTCGTATAGAGTAATGCCATCAGTTAGTTGCTTCTGTTCTCTCTGGTCTAATCTTTTAAGCGAGTAAAAATTTCAAAGACTCAGCCTATAGTCTGTGTATAAAAAAGGTTGAGATATTCAATCAGTTTTGCCTTTTCATATTAATTAAATAGTGACTTATATGTCTACAAGTTATTAGGAGTATACATAAGCTTTATTCCCACCATCAAAGGCTATGTAATATCACATCCTTCCACAGCGCACCCCCACTACCAGTAAAGCTGAACATCCACCCTCACCCTCAACCCAAAGACTTTTACTTTGGTACTCTACTAAAAACTCACTCAAATGCTGCTTTGAGTTTCTGTTTCTGTTCTTCCTTCTCAACTATTATTTATGAGATGGATCATCCTATACTTGTCTTTGTCTTTCTGAATTAGCTCACTTAACATATTTTTCTTAATAGCTGCTTGGTATTCCATTATGTATATATACCACAGTTTTCTCAGCCATTTATCTGTTGTTGGGAACCTGGGTTGCTTCCAGGTTTTAGCTATTATGAATTGTGCTGCTATGAACATAGGTGTACACATGTATTTTTAGTTGGGTGTTAGGGAATCTTTGGCCTCTATCCCTAGGAGAGGAATTACTGAGTCATATGAAAGGTTCATGTCTAGCCTGTGTGAGTTCTCCAGACTACTCTCCACAGAGGTTGGGCCAATTTACATTACCACCAGCAGTACAGAAGGGTTCCTCTGTCCCCACAACCTCTTCAGCATTTGTTGCTGCTGTCTTTTTTGATGTGTGCCATTCTCACAAGGGTGAAGTGGTATCTCAATGTTGTCTTTATTTGCATTATTATGACAATCAGTAACCTGGAGCAATTTCTCATGTCTTTATTAGCCTTTTGGATCTTTTCTGTAGTGAATGTACTGTTCATACATATCCTCTCCACATTTTTGGATGGGGTTACTTGATTTTTTTTGTTCCTAAGTTTGCTGAGCTATTTGTATATTTTGGTGATTAGTCTCTTGTCTTCTTTGGCTGTGCAGAAGCTTTTCAATTTGATGTAGTCCTACTGATTTGTTTCTGCTTTAGTCTTCCTTGCAAGTGGATTTGTATCATCAAAGATATCCTTGAGGTTTAGGTGGGAAAGTGTTCCACCAATGTTTTCCTCTAAATATTTGATATTTTCTGGTCTAACATCCAGGTTCTTGATCCATTTGGAACTTATTTTTGTTTCTGGTGAGATAAAATGGTTCTTTTCATTATTCTGCATGTTTCAACCCAATGTTTTCCTTTAAGTATTTGATAGTTTCTGGTGTAACATCCAGGTCCTTGATCCATTTGAAGTAGATTTTTGTTTCTGGTGAGATAAGGTGGTTCAGTTTCATTCTTCTGCATGTTTCAACCCAGTTTTCCCAGCATCATTTATTGAAGAGAGCCTCCTTCCTCCATTTACTACTTTGGGCCCCCTTATCAAAGATTAGATGTCCATAGGAGTGGGGGTTTAGTTCTGGGCTTTCAATTCTGTTTCACTGGTCTGTGTGCCTATTTTTTGTTCCAGTGCCATGCTGTTTTGCTGATGACGGCTTATAATATAGTCTGAGATCTGGGAGTGTGATGCCTCCATTTCTGTTTCTTTTCCTCTAGATTGTTTTGGCAATTCTAGGTGTTTTCTCATTCCAGATAAATGATTGTAGTGTTTGTTCTATTCTCTTAAAGAAGCTTGGTGGAACTTTGATGGGTATCACGTTAAATTTATATATGGCTCTGGGAAGAATATTCATTTTGATAATATTTATTCTTCCAATCCATGAGCATGGGATGTCTTTCCATTTCTTGGTATCATTATCTATTTCCTTGAATAGTGACATAGTTTTCAGTATATAAGTATTTCACTTCTTTGGTCAGGCTTATTCCTAAGTATTTTATTGATTTAGCTGCAACAATGAATTAGAGTGATTTCTGAATATCCTCTTCTTCCATTTTATTGTTTGCATAAAGAAATACCACTGATTTTTATACTTGATTTTGTAGCCAAGCACACCTTGCTATATCACCTAATAATTTCCAGTAGTTTTCTGCTGGTTTTTATATGTATACTATCATATCATCTGCAAATAGTGAGAGCTTGACTTCTTCCCTTCCAATCTGTATTCTTTTGATTCCTTTCCCTTGCCTGATTGCTATGGTGAGAACATCCAACACTATGTTTGAGAGTAATGGAGAAAGTGGACAGACCTGTCTAGTCCCTGTTCTGAGATGGAATGCTTTCAGCTTCTGTCCATTGAGTATGATGTTGGCTGTAGTTTTGCTGTATATGGATTTCACTATCTTGAGGAATTTCTCATCTATTCCCATTTTTTGTAGTTTTGAGCATGACTAGATGCTGGATTTTGTCAAAGGCTTTCTCTGCATCTACTGAGATAATCATATGGTTGTTGGTTTTGCTTTTATTAATGTGGTGAATGACATTGATTGACTTACATATGTTGAAGCAGCCTTACATTCCTGGGATAAATCCCACTTGGTCATGATGAGCAATCTTTTTGATATATTCATATATTCATTTGGCCAGGATCGTTTTTAACATCTTTGGCATCTATGTTCATCAGAGATATTGGTCTGTAGTTTTCCTTTTTTATTGTATCCCTATCTGCTTTTGCTATCAGGGAGCTGTTGGCCTCATAAATACTGGAAGGGAGTGTTCCTGTTTCTTTGATCTTGTGGAAGAGCTTTAGAAGTATAGGTATTAACTGTTTCCTGAATGTTTGGTAGAATACATTTGTAAAGTCATCTATTCCTGGTTTTTTGTTGTTGGTAAGATTCTTAATAACTTTTTAGATTCCTTTGTCTGTGATTGTTGCATTTATGTTCTATAGTTCTTCCTGGTTCAGTTTTGGAAGGGTATATGTTTCTAGGAGTTCTTCCATTTTGTCCAGATTCTCTAGCTTTGTGGTGTATAGTTCTTCGTAGAAGTTTTACCTGATTTTCTGGATTTTTGTATCTCAATTCTGATATTTACTCTATTGTTTAGAATTATATTTATTTCAGTCTCCCCCCACACTTTTTTTTAGTTAGTCTGGCTAGGGGTTTGTCAATCTTATTTAATTTTTCAAAAACCAATATTTGGCTCCATTGATCTTTTGTATGGTTCCCTTATTTTCAATGTTGTATATTTCTTCTCTAATTTTAGTTATTTCTGTCCACCTGATTGCTTTAGGGTTCCTTTGTTCCTCTTCCTTTATGTCCTTAAGGCATGCAATAATGTCATTTATTTGAGCTTTTTCTTGTTCTTTAATGTGTGATTGTATGGCTATGAGTTTTCCTCTCAGTATTGCTTTAGCTGTGTCCCTAATATTTTTATAGCTTGTGTCTTCATTTTCATTTGTTTCCAGGAACATTTGAATTTCCTGCTTGAGTGCCTCTTTTACCCAGTGGTTCTTAAGCAGCATGTTGTTGAGTTTCCAAATTTTGTGACTTTTAGTAATTTTCTGTCTGTTGTTGAATATTAGTTTTACTCTGCTGTAATCTGAGAAGATACTGGGGATGATTTCAATGCTCTTGAACCTGTTGATACTGTCTTGTGCCCTAATATATGGTCTACCCTTGAGTATGTTCTGTGTGGATTTGAAAAGAATATGTATTCCATTTTTGGTTGGTGAAGAACTCTGAACACATCCAGGAAGTCTGGTCTGTCCATCTATTTGTTTAATTCTCTTGTTTATTTGTTGATTCCCTGCTTCACTGATCTAAGTGTGAGAGTGGGGTGTTAAATTCTCCCACTATTATTGTATTACTATTGATCTATTTTTGTAGTTCTTTCAGTAGGTATTTGATGTATTTAGATGGTCCCTCATTGGGTGCATAGATGTTTATAATTGTTAAATCTTCTTGATTGATTGATCTGCTAATCATTGTGTATTAATTTAAGGTCTATTGTGTCAGAGATGAGAATGGCTGTCCCTGTCCTTTTTTTGTGGCCCGTTAGCCTTATGATTTCTTTCCATCCTTTCACTTTAAGTCTGTGTTTATTTTGTTGGATCAGGTGGGAATCTTCCAAGCAGCATATGGTTGGGTTTTGTTTTCTGATCCATCCTCTCACTCTGTGCCTTTTAATGGGTGAGTTTAAGCCATTGACATTTATTGATATTATGGATTTAAGGTATTGCAGTGTCATTATTCAACAATTTTTTATTTCTCTGATATATGATAAATATTATACTGATGTTCTTGTTTATAACAGGTCTTTTAGAGCCTCTTTCAGGGCAGGACTCGTGATGGTTGCCTTCTTTAACTCTTGCCTGTCTGAGAAGGTTTTGATCCCTCCATCTAGATTGATTGAAAGTCTATCAGGATATATTATCCTTGGTTGAAACCCTTTTTCATGAGGGCTCAAACTATATTTTGCCATTCTCTTCTGTCTTTTAGAGTTTGAGTGGAGAAGTCTGCTGATAGTCTTATGGGTTTTTTCCCTGTATGTGACTTTGCTTTTTCTCTTGCAGCCTTTGGGATCTTTTCTTTATCCTTAATTCTTTTCAATGTAACAGTGATGTGTCTTCATGTCTTCATGTCTGGGTTGATTCTGTCTGGGACTCACTGGGCATCTTGAATCTTAAAGTCCTTTCTGTTGTTTATGTCTCAAACATTTTCTCCTATTACTTCCTCTATGATGTTTACTTCCCCTTCCTCTCTTTCTTCCAATTACTTGAATGTTACTTCTTTTGAGATTGTCCCATATGTTTCTGTTGTTGTTTTCAGTATCTCTCAATACCATTATGAGCTCTTTGACCTCTTTCTTAGCTTTTTCTAACTCATCCTCTATCTGGCTAATTTTGTTTTCTGCTTCTGTTAATCTGTTTTCTCTTCCCTCAGCTTTCTTCTTCAAGAAAGAAGAATTGGTCGGGTATTCTGTTGCTCAAATAGAGCTCCAGCCTCCTTCAAAAAGAAAAACAAAAGGAAAAGAAACAGAAAAATACTAGGAATGACACCTCTGCTGAGCCAGGAATCTTGGTAATGAAATACCTCAGTATGAAGCCTGCTAGGAGCAGCTGTCCAGCCTTTGTGGGCTGATTCTGGGGTGGGGTGAGTTCAGAAATAGTCAAGCTGAAGATTTTCCTTTCTTTGTCCTTTTGCCCTCTGTTTGCCAGCCCAGAGTGGGTTATAGGACTCTTTTTTGGTATCACCTTACCTTCCTTATTCACCCTTACCAGAGATGGCTCAGATATCTTACCATCTCCAGAGAATCCCAAGTTGTAAGCTGCTTCTTTTTGGAGCTCACAACAGGTGTTGATTTTCAGTAGCCGTCTTGGCTCTGCCCTGGAAAATTATTAATTTTTAATTTGAATATTGTTTTGTGCAGCTATCTTGAGAAAGTCTACTTTTTGTTGCCTAAAATTAAAAAATAGTGTCTTAAGGGAGTCAGGGGGTAGTACAGTGGGTTAAGCACAGTTGATGCAAAGCACATGTGCCTGTAGAAGTAACCTGGTTTGAGCCGCCAGCTCCCCACCTTCAGGGGAGTCGTTTCACAAGTGGTGAACCAGGTCTGCAGGTGTCTATCTTTCTCTCCCCTTCCCTGTCATTCCTTCCTCTCTCCATTTATCTCTGTCCTATCCAACAGCGATGACAACAGTAACAACAACAATAATAACTACAACAATAAAACAACAAGGGCAACAAAAGTGAATGAATAAATAAATATTAAAATAGATAAAATAAAATATACAATGAATTAATTTTTGGTTATTCATATTTGTGTTATAAGAAACAGATATATTCTTTAATATGTTTTTATATACTTTATATTTATTTATTTATTTGTTTTCCCTTTTGTTCCCCTTTTTAATTGTTGTTATAGTCATTATTGCTCTTGTTGTTAATGTTGTTGTTGTTGAATAAGACAGAGAAATGGAGAGAGGAGGGGAAGACAGAGAGGGGGAGAGAAACATAGACACCTGCAGACATGCTTCACCACCTGTGAAGTGACTCCCCTGAAATTGGGGAGCTGGGGGCTCGAACTGGGATCCCTGTGCTGGTCCTTGTGCTTTGTGCCACATGAACTGAACCCGCTGAGCTATTTCAAGACTCCCCTTTAATGTGATTTTATGGTATGTCATATATGGACATAGTTTCATGTCATGGAGAGGTAATAATGTTTTATTATATTATTATGTTTTAAAAGAGGAAGGCATTAGTGTCACAGGGTAGGTCTCCAAGAGAGTGTGTTTAACCAAATGCATAAGGAGCCCAAAGAAATTGAAGATGCATGAGTGATTATGTATGTATTAGGGTATCAGTAATAGCATACTACACAAGCAAAAGATAAAAGAGGATTTTATTGGTTGTCACTAGGTTGTAGTCAGTGGCAGAACAGAAGGGGGACCTCTGGCAGGAATGAGCTTGGACACATCAATGGGATGTTCATAGTCACAATAAATATTTCAAATTTAAAGTTTACACTTCCATAATTTTATCTTATTTTATTATATATAGCCTCTAGTATAATGCAATAAACTCCATCAATGTAAGCAACCTTCAGGTTTTCACCATTAGATGAGATGTTAGCTGCAGATTTTTTTTCTTGTAAATGTCCCTCCCAGTTGAAAAAGCTGTCTTCTAGAATTTCAGATTTTATCATGAATGCCTGAAGAGTTTCTTCAAATAATTACTCATATTCAAGATATTAAGTTTTTACTTTTTTGCTTGTTTTATTTAATAAACATGGTATACTTTGCTGTACTATTTAAATTAAGCATTGCATTTCAGGGATAAATCTTACTTATCACCTTTTTGATATTTAGTCCTACTGGGTCTGTTAATATTTGTTAAAGATTTCTTGTACTCTTTCAGAAGGAATAAGAGTTTGATATTAATCCAAATAATGCTATTAGTTTAGATGTATACTTGTTTCTGTACAACAAATTGCCTTAAGGACTAACAGTTTCAAGCATCAAATATTTATTGTCTAGTAGTTCTGTCAATCAAGAATCTAGTAGAGTATAATCCACGTTAATGAGCCTAGTTAACATCACTGAGGAGGTTATAGTCCAAACTGTTCATCAAGGATATGTCATTAAGGACTCTAGAATTCACTTCCAAGATCACATTCTCAGTTCATTCATAACCAAAACTGAATGGAACCTCATGTGGACCTTCCACAAGCATCTGAGTGTTCTCAAAACATAGTATTTAACTTTTCACAAAGCAATTTTTTAAACAGAGCTAGAAAGAGATCTGCTTCTTATATCCTAATCTTTCAGAAATGGCATAGGAATGCTATTACAGATGACATAATTTGTTACATAGACCAAGTCCTATACGATGTGAGAGAAAAGTTGAAGGAAATTACACAATAATGAATACCAGGAGATAAGGATGTATAGTACTGAAGAACTTCCTCTAGCATTTCTTATAGTGTAGTTTGATAAAAACAGTCAGCTTTTGTTTTGACTAAAGAAGCCTTTACCTTCTTGTTTTGAAATCTAATTCATCTGGGTATGTAACAGTCTATCTTTTATTACTTTTTTTTCTGTGATCTTTTAAAAAGATGTTATTTGCTGCTTTGCATGATTCCACTTTCTTGCATAGTTTCCAAAACATGCACCTACAGTTAGTTCTATGTTTTTGTGTATCCACCAGGCTTTTTGATGATTTAAAAATTTCCCGTTATTGCTGGTCTTCCACATACGATAGTTCAGTGATTCACAACAGTATGAAAGTTGTGTTCAAATAGAAGCCATGTTTAAGTTTGATTTTTTTTTCTTTTCCTGGGCCAATGATATGTAATTAAATATTCTCTCCTTGTTCTGGGAAGCCAAGGATTACTTACATTCTACATTAATTCCTCTCCATATTTCTCCTAAATCCCTCATGAGTGTGATTATCTAGCAGTTGTCTTTTCCTTCTGACATGTTTCACTCAGCATGATCCCATCCAGTTCTATCCACAGTGTAGTAAAAACATAGAATTTCACCTTTTAATAAACCTGCATACTTATTGGATCAGTTGATTTTCCACACTTGAGAATTTTTAAGTATCGTCTTCTGAAATTCCATTCTTAGACGTCTCATATATTTTTAACTACTTGAACCTTTCTAACAAATAATGTTCTTCCTATTTCTTTCAGTCATTTTTTTATATTTTGGATGATTTCTGCTATTATGTTTTCATGTGAACATCTTCTTAAAAAATTAATTGGGGGGGTGGCAGTAACACAGTGGGTTAAGCGCACATGGCTGGAAGCACAGGGACGGGCTTAAGAATCCCAGTTGAGGGCGTCAGGCGGTAATAGGTTAAGTTCATGTGGCGTGAAGTGCAAGGACCTGAATAAAGATCCTGGTTCTAGCCCCCAGATCCCCACCTGCAGGGGAGTCACTTACAGGTGGTGAAGCAGGTCTACAGGTGTCTATCTTTCTCTCCCTGTCTGTGTCTTCCCCTCCCCTCTCCATTTCTCTCTGTCCTATCCAACAACAACAATAAGACAGTAGGGCAACTAAAGGGAAAATAAATAATAATTAAAATTTTTTTTTAAAAAGAATCCCAATTGGATCCCCTGGCTCCCCACCTGCAGGATGGGTCGCTTCACAAGTGGTGAAGCAGGTCTGCAGGTGCTTATCTTTCTTTCAGCTTCTCTGTCTTCCCATCTTCTCTCCATTTCTCTGTCCTATCCAACACCAATATAACAACAACAACAGTGAGAAACAAGGGCAACAAAAGGGAAACAGTAGCTTCCAGGAGCAAAAGATATGTAGTGCAGACACTGAGCCCCAACAATAACCCTGGAGACAAAAATAAGTAAATAAATAAATACATAAATAAAATCTGGGGGCCCAGTGGGGTGCACCTGGTGGAGCCCATATGTTACAATGTGCAAGGACCTGAGTTCCATTCCACTCCCCATCTGCAGAAGGAAAGCTTTGCAAGTGATGAAGCAGTGCTGCAGGTTTCTCTTTGTCTCTCTCCCTCTCTATCACCTCCTTCCCTCTTAATTTCTGGCTGTCTCTATCAAATAAATAAAGTTTAAAAAAAATGAAGAAAAATTTAATGCATTGAAATGCATTGATTTCTGTGGATTTTAACTTTTGGTATTTTTTTCTGCCACCAGAAGTTTCATTTGATTCTGTTTTACATTTTTTTTTCTATTTTTCTCCTCATTATTGCTGTTTCTTACTTCTCAAGCATATGAAACATATTTATAAAACTGTGTTCAATATTTATTTAACAAATGTCATCAATTCTGTCAAATTTGGATTGGTCTCTACTGACTTTTTAAAAATGTGGTTACTGATCCTAGTTTCTTCTTTATGAGTTGCATATTTCTTTGGAAATGAAATATTCTAAGCTACATATATATTGGCTTCACTCAGTGGTTTATGTACTTTTTTGCTCTTATACTTCTTTAATGTGTAAAATAAATTATCTGCTCTTTTTTAATTTAGTTCTATTTCTGAAGGGGACAATTCAGAGTTCTTTAATAAATGTTTCATATATTCATCAAATGCTCTTGGTGACTCAAATGTTGTATTCAAGAAATATCTGACTTGTAATTTCCTTGTAACTTTGTTATCCAGAGTATTCATTTGTATAAATATGAAACTTTTACTCAAAGTCTAGACAGACTGACATGTAGGCAAGGATATTGTGGGAATCCTTCATAGATTTCTGATGTTTTCTTTGTCAAGGTAACTTCTCATAAGAGTGTAATTTCTAAATCCTTTGATCTCCTCAAGATTCAATCTCTGTTTTATGTTGTAAGCAAAACCATCAGCAATCTCTGGGTCATCCCTACCTTTAAAGTATCTTCAAAATTCCTGAGTGGAAGAAGTCATTACTTCTTTAACCTCATCTTTGCAGGAACCAAAGTCTTGCACTGAAAAATTATCAAAGTCTAGAAACTTTTGTTTTCTATATTTTGCATAGTACTTTAGGTATTTTTGACATTTTATCTGTCAGAACTAGAAGTATTAATGCATATATTAACTAATTCTAAATTTAATTCCATCAACAAATACTTTTTCTCCTAGCATAACTAGATCAAGACAAGAGGAGGACAATGGGAAAGCACTATTTCACAAAGGAAATGAAACAGAAATATAACATAGGGAAGTGTTCTATTTAAGCCAGAGGGCAAAAACAAGTCTTACTTATTCTGGAACAAAGATCAGTGAGAGAAACAAAAAGTAAAGATAGAGTAATGGACTCATGGGTATTCCCAGATCCTTATTCTTAAAGGATTAAAGGTCATTTAATGTTATTATGAAATCCTCCAAGTAGAATAAATGTTGGATTAAATGATAGCAGATCTTTTATGATGTAGAAAGTGGCTGCCCCCAAAGCAGAGACTATAGGATAAGTGGCCTAAGCTAAGACCCTAGTGGAGACTATGAGCATCTCAGAAGAAATCACACTAGTAAAATCTAAGGAACAGTGAGTTAGAAGAGAGTTGATTTGACATTATGTGATGAATGTGAGACATTAAACTAGGCCTAAGCTAAGTAGAATATATGTTAGAAATTATTAGAACTCTATATCAGTGGATATGTGCTCAGATATTTCTAAAAAGGACTGGGAAAAAACATTCTTCCAACCTAGTTCTTTTCAAATTTAAGGAAAATAAGGAGAAAGTAGAGAAATGTGAAAAACTCACTATATATCATAGAGACTTAAAATAATCAGTGCCAATTAAATTATTAAATCAAATAAAAGTTTAAGCAATGTGAAATAAATTTAACTTCATTCTTGTTTGGAAAATAGTATTTTAACTACTGCATTTTATATGTATGTCTAAATTGCAGTGTGTGTGTGTGTGTGTGTAATACTTGTTATATTTGTCCTGGAGGGTAATATTATGATCTTAATTTTACAGATGAGGATATGGAGGAACAGAGAAACTAGATGACTTATGTAAAATTCTAAAAGTATTTTGTAATCATAATATATTATAAACTATGTAGATGTTCTTATTAAACCCACCCCCCTGGGCTCTCTCTCCAAAGCTTGTGGAAACTCTTGCCTCCTTCCCTCATCTTTTCTATATTCTTTTACTCTGGGTGAGAGTTTCTAGTTATTTATTAATTGGATTAAATTCAAGTTTAACCCATTGTGCTACCGCCCACCTCCCTGCACTCATCTTTCTATAAATCTCAGACTCAGTTGTTAAACCTCTTTCTTGAATTCTGGCACTAGGTTGGATACAGAGCATAGCACTCAGAGCATCATAATTGTAAGGACCCAGGAGTTGTAAATCCCCTAAAAAGTCCATGATTCTCCCTTTCCTTTACCTGATTCAGGGAACCTTTCTCTGGATATATTTCAATATATTAAGTAACTTAAACCCACATTCTAGGGTTTCATGTTCTCAGATAACTGTTTGATTCCACCTAATAGCATAAGAGAAATAATAAAGTTCTTTCTTTTTTTATTTCTTAAGCCCAAGGTTTTTTAGTTTAAAATATTGCTCCATTCAGTTTGTACCAGATGAAACCTCAGGTATGTGGGTGCTAAGGAATCATGTCTGACAAAGTGTCAAAACAATGCAATAAAGATAAAAGCTCTCATATTTTATAAACAAAACAAAATCTACACCTTCCTACATTTTCCTGTACTTACCTTAAGAAACTTCTACAACACAGAATGCTGAATAATACAATCATGTTTAAAACTGTCCTTGACTATGAAGTATTTACTGTCAAGAATTAAAACATATTCAATAGGGAACTATTTATTTAAGAAAAAAATTTAAATTGACAAACAGTTGTTAATTTCATTAAGAGTGAGTTTCTGGGCCAGGGAAACAGCATAACAGTTATTCAAAAGACTTTTGTACTTGAGGCTGGGAGTTCCCATGTTCATTCCCTGATACCACTATAAGCCATAACTGAGCACTACTCTGGTTTCTTTTTCTTTTTGCATCTACCACTCAATAGAATAATATAAATATATATTAAAAAAGAGCTGAGTTTCTTCTACAAACTAGGATTAAGTGAATAGGTTAAGTGAAGCTATCTGTATAAAATCCTGAGCAAATAGAATGCTCTGAACATGAAGTTATTTTTTTATCCTGTTTAAATTGTGATTTATTTTCATAGTACACTTGCTGAGCCATTGAGAAAAAGTCAGTGTAAGCCTCTCACCTGACAAGACACAGTCATCAGCAATTTGTAGGAATGTGTGCAACTTATATTGGAAATGATGATATAATCTGTGATCTCAAGAGGAAAAATATAAAAATAATCTCTAACTTTATAGAAAGTGTGGGTCTACTGCTCCCTCATTCACAATCACCCCAATTTCTGCCTCTTCAAAGCTTTTACAGATCTTTAGTGGAACACACTACTTTAGCCTGTTATCTTTTTTTCATTATAAAATTAACTTCAAAAGGAAAATAATGTGTGTTATTATTACCTGACAATTCATATCCGGCTCTCAGTTCCAAGAAGATTTCACACCTGGACCACATCCCACCTTTGCACCTCATCACAACACCTACCACATTGTAGTAAATTAAATACATTTATTTAATTTTCTCACTGGATTATGAGCACCAGGAAGGAAAGGGCTATATTCTGGTCATTTCTGTATTTTCAAGTGTCATCAGAGTAACACAACTCTGGTAATCAAATTATGATTTAAGGAAACTAAAATGAAAGCAAGTGTTTTATAGTAGACTAGAAACTAAATGAAGATAAAAGAGTTCAGTAGAAGAGAAAAGAAATAAAGGATGAAAAATGAATGATAATGGAAGGAAAGGTAGATGAGTCAAGTAAGGAAAAAGAAAGGAAGGCTAGTGATTTATCTTTTATTTAGAAGTTAATTTTATGAGTCTATAGTTTTTGAGACTTGATCCATCTTAATAAAAATTGATAATACTATTGTTAGGTTTTCTTGAACTGAAGAGCTCTTGTTGGAAAGTGACAATGGTGAGTTGGAATAAAAAAAAAGTAATAGGTTGGTATTGGAGAAAAAATATTATATTTATATTTTCACAAAGGCCCTATTCAAGCGATAGGAGTTTTATGTTATTTTTATTAGTTCTCACTGATAGATGGGAGATAGGAGGGCAGGAAAAGTTAAAATCATCTAGGTTTTCTACTCAGAGGCTGGTCAAAGACATTTTCTTAAAGTTCTCATCAATTTCATGTCAACACTATTCAAGAGTATGATTTTACCTCTGGGTGCTGCTGTCAATACTAATTACAAGAGAACTATTCCAAAGCTTACAGATAAAGAATCCTGGGGGGTGCTGTTGTGGCAGAACTAATTTGCCTGTACTTGTGAGTCATGTTATTTTCAGAATTAAACATCTTAAATCAATTTAATCATTTTTTAAAAAACTTTGAACAGTGCCAACAGAGTTTGGATTTCCTACTCATGCAAAATAATATTTTCTTTTTCTTTTCTTTTTTTTTTGCATCTACTGTTTTCTTTAAAAATAAATATTTAAAATGTTACTCCCTTGTTTAAAAACCTACCATTGACTCATCTATCTGATAAAATGCAAATGAAAGGTCTTGCATAATTTAGATCATCCACTACTAGTTTCTTTCTTCTGCTATGCATTCTCACTAAATGGCTTCTCTAATGTATTTTTTAAATTTGTAGCTTTTCTGTGTGGTATCTTGTTGTTGGACTATTCCCCTTTTCTTTATTTAGTACCTTCCAATGTTTATGCTTCCTCAAAGACTGTCAGACTTACTATATTTAATGTGAACAGGTGAACAGTATGGTCAGTTAGATAAAATTTTAAGTCTTCTATCATGCATACAATCCTATTCTATGTTCTTAAAAAAATTAGGTGTCTCAGCAGCTAATGTTTCTGTCAACATAATGATAATAATAATAATACTTGTCCCAAGTACTTCCTGGCAGGGCATATTAAAATAATACTTTTAAAAACCCAGTATAGTGTTTTGGATCCAGGGTTTAATGATATCCCTTATATTTTTTCTTTATATCATAATCAGTAGTTACTCAAGATTAATTAATAGAATAACTAAACCACAGGTATTTTCCCTGTGACTCACATTAAAAAATTAATAAAAAACAGTATTTTAGTAATTATTTTATTAATTATAATTACCATATATTAATTAATGCAAGTTATTAATCAATATATTTTTCTCTATTAGTCTCACAGATACTATTTCTACCTTTGCTCAAGTACTCAACATTTCATATTTTTTTATATATTCCCCTTTATTCTGTGATCTACTAAATGTCAGTTGATATTTAAATTAACCATTTGAGCTTTAGAGCTTAGTACCAAATAACTTAAGAACTTCATCTTGAGAGTGGGGATAGATATGGTTATGGAAAGTGATTCATGCCCTAGGTTCCAAAGTCTCAGGTTCAATTCTCTATACCATAAATCAGAGCTGAGCAGTGCTTTAGGAAAAAAAAAAAGAAAGAAAAAAGAAAGAAATCCACATTGAACAAGTAAGCCACATTCACAAAAAAAAAAAAAAAAGATTCTTTTTTTACCTTGTTTACTTTGTCTTTTTACAACCTACACCATTTATTTTCTAAATGGTTATCTAAAATGAAAACCATAGCCTATAATCTCTAGAATGAGACAAAGATCTCAAATCATAAAAGTACCATGTTCTCAAACAGTCTCCATTAAATGTCTTAAAGAACTTCAACATCCCTCGCCATCCCCCCCTGCCCAAAGCCCTTGATTGCAACTAGGAGGATTCTTTTAGAAACACTTGGAGCCTACTCATGAGTTTTCTCCAAACACTCATTATAAATTTTGGGATGAGTTCATAGGAACTCACCACTGGTCATTAAATGATTCCTTCATCATTTCAAGATTTGGAACTATCATCCTACTCCATGGAAACTTTTAGAGGAAATTAGATTATGACTGGGAAAATTGGCCAACTAGATGAAAGGGAAATAAGTCTATTTAATAAATACTCAGCCTTGTGGCTTCAAGAAGCAGTCCACATTTTATGTTTTATCAAAAAGGGAAAGTATTAACTCCTTCATAACATCACAGAAGCTACCCTGAGAGCTAAAGTTTAAGTTCCACATCCATATAGAAATGAGTCCATGATAAAATCCAAGATAAGAGATTTTAAAATTAATCACTCTCACAGGTGTAATCTCAGTGCAGTTTTATTTTGCATTTTCTGTAATAAGAAGTGAAGTGGAACATTTATTTCTTCATGTCTGTAGGCCATATCTCTTCTTTATAAAGTTGTCTATTTCTTTGACCCACTTATTTTATTTTATTTGTGATATAATATTAATTTACAAAATTACAGGATAAGGGGGCCAGACAATGATGTATCAGGTTAAGCGCACATAGTACAAAGTGCAAGGACCCATGCAAAGATCCTGGTTGGAGCCTCCAGCTCCCCACCTACAGGGGAGTCACTTTACAAGCAGTTCTTCTAGCGTTTGCCCTTCTTCCGTAGACAGTCAACAGCGTCAGGTTGAGCCTGATGTCTGCTTGTTGCTGGCTTTGAAAGTGACTGGGATCCATGTGGATTCAGTCGGCTAGGAAGGATCGTCAGTTTCCCCAATAAATGGGTACTCACGGGATGCACCACGAGAAGGTCGATCCAATGCATCCCAATTTACAAGCAGTGAAGCAGGTCTACAGATATCTATTTCCCTCACTATCTTCCCCTCCACTCTCAGCTTCTCTCTGTCCTATCTAATATAATAATAAAATAATAATAATAATAACAATAATACAAGATAACAGAGATACAATTCTGTGCCATTCCCATCACCAGAGGTCTGGATCCCCAACCCTTCCATTGTAAGCTATAGATGTTCTCCCAAGGTTACAGATATGGGTTTACTTATTTCTACAACTATCTGTCTAAATTTGTATATAGTTTCCCTTTTTTAAGGCCCCCTCTTCTCTTCCTTTTAAAGTTATTACTACATCCAAATATCCCTCCCTTTTTTCTCTTCTCTCTCCAGTTACTGATGTATTTGGAGTTCAGAGCCTCGCTATCATTATTCTCCACTGGTAATAGGGATCAGAGTTATTTTGGATATGTAGAAGATGGGAATTCTGGCTTCTGTAATTGCTTTCTTGATAGATCTGGGCATTGGCAGGTTGATTCATAGTCCCAGGCTGTTTCTATTTTTCACTGGTGGGGTAGAGCTTTGGAGTGGTGAGGTTCTTAGACTAAGGTCACCAGCCAATGGAAGTCATGATGGAATAGTGATAATGTCTGCAACTTGGAGTCTAGAAGGCAGCAAGATATAAAAGGGACAAAATGATTACTGAATAGGACACAAAAAGTAGGAGTAGAGCAGATGAAAACAGAAATCTAGGGTGGAAATAAACCAGGGGCCCAGGACTACAGATTTCTTTTTTCTTGAGTTTGATAACTAACATGGAGTTGGACAAAAATATTGTCTGAGAAGATAATGTCAAAGAAGAAAAAAGGGCTAGAAAGTTGGACTAGGGTAGAGAGTACCTCCCATTCTTGAAAGAAATCCATGAATAAAATTAAAATTAGCTGTTTACCCCATCCATCTGACTCAGGGCCCTTATATATATTTACACTAAGCACAAGGCCTGTGTAACCTCTGAGTCCCTATTGGTCTGAGCTTGAAGTTCATAGCCACAGCAGGGATCATTGCAGGCTGTACTCATTTCAGGAACAGCCTTCCTAGAGTGGCAGGACAGGATGATCCAGCCTTCCTTAGGAGTTTGGGGCAGTCTTTTGACTCAAATTTTTATTGAATTATTTTTTCTTTTGTTGCTCTATACCAATACTTTAAAGATGTTTCATTTATTTATTTTTAAGTTTTTTACTTTATTATCTTTATTTATTTATGGGATAGACATAGAAATTGAGAGTAGAGGGTGAGATAGGGAGAGTGACAGAGAGACACCTGCAGACCTGCTTCACCACTCATGAAGCTTTCCTCCAGGTTGTTGCCTATTGTAATATGTGCATTCAACCACGACCTGGCCCCTATAGATATTTCATATTAATCATACCACTTCATTTACTATTACCATTTTATTGAAAGTGAACTTTTAATCATAAATGGATAACGATTTCTATGTCAAATGATTTTTCCTCATCAATTAAAATTACCATGTGATATTTATCTTCACATTTTCTTTTCTTTTTCTCTCTCTTTTTGTGCACATTAAGTGACATATTTTACTCTGAAATAAGTTTCACTATAATAGATATCACAGAAACATGTGATACACTTAGATAACATAAAAAATTACTATTGATTTCCATATGCCAATAAATAGAACAGTATAAGATAAAATAATTACTTCTTAGGATCAAATGAGTTACAGAATTGAAACAGTAAATAAAAATGTCATATCCTCCCCAAAATGCCTAGGATATTCAGTATGAATTTTAATAAAATTTCAAAGTTGTCTACTCTATCTTTCTCAGACTCTTCTAAAATTTTCAAAAAGGTAAGGACAAAAGCTTCTGCAAAACATTAATCCTCCAATAAATGGAAAAAATGTTAAAAAATAAAAATGCTTCTAAATTATTGTATTTAAGCCAATATTATCCTGAAACCAAAACCTGATAAGAAACACACACAGATACCATACATAAAAGAAAAGTCTCTTCTTCTTCTTCTAGCGTTTGCCCTTCTTCCGTAGCCAGTTAACAGCATCAGGTAGAGCCTGATGTAAAGTTTCGAGACCTCCTTTGAATCTGGAGAGGTGGCAGTCATTGACTATGTGGGTCATAGTCTGCCTGTAGCCGCAGGGGCAGTTCGGGTCGTCTCTGGCTCCCCAGCAATGGAACATAGCGGCGCACCGGCCATGGCCTGTTTGATAACGATTGAGGAGGGCCCAATCAAAACGTGCTAGGTCAAAGCCGGGTTGACGCTTGCAGGGGTCTGTGATGAGGTGTTTGTTCTTTACCTCAGCTGACTGCCAGCTCTGTTTCCAAGAGTCTGGAACAGAGAAGTTCAGTGTAGGCATAGGAGACCACATTGGATGACGAGACGTCAAGCGTTGGACAGGGTGGGCAAAGATATCCACGTATATTGGCAGGTCCGGTCGAGCGTAGATGTGGGAAATGAACTTAGATGATGCCGCATCCCGACGAATATCTGGCGGGGCGATGTTGCTAAGAACTGGCAGCCATGGAACTGGGGTGGAACGGATGGTTCCAGAAATTATCCTCATGGAGGAATACTATTTGGAATCGACCAAATGGACATGGGGGCTACAGAACCATACTGGGGCACAGTATTCTGCATTGGAATATCATAATGCCAGAGATGATGATCGTAGTGTGGAAGTGCTCACGCCCCATGAGGAGCTGGCCAGTCTTGCAATGATGTTATTCCTTGCACCCACCTTTGCTGCAGTTTTTATGAGATGTTCGTGCGATCGAGAGTAACGCCAAGATAGACTGGCTGGGCTTCATGCCAAATTCTCGTATCGCCAAGCTGCACGTTAAGCTCACACGAGGCTGAGGCATGGTGTAGATGGAAAACAGATGATACCATTTTTGCAGTGCTGGGAATTAGTCGCCATTTTTTACAGTAATAAGATATCAGAGACATGTCTTTCGTGAGTGTTTCCTCAAGGGTGTCAAACTTGGGTGCCTGAGTTGCACAGCAGATGTCATCGGCATAGATGAACTTCCTTGAAGAAGTTTCTGGGAGGTCATTGATGTAAATGTTAAATAGCGTAGGAGCCAGAACAGAGCCCTGTGGGAGGCCACTTGAGACAAGTCTCCATCTGCTAGACTTGTCACCCAGATGCACCCAGAATCTTCTGTTTTGGAGAAGAAACGACATAGTGTTGCCCACCCATGGAGGCAGGCATCTTGAGATCTTGACTAGGAGACCACAGTGCCAGACCATGTCATAGGCTGCTGTGAGATCAACAAAGACAGAACCCGTCTTTAAATTCTTCTGGAATCCATTTTCAATGTAAGTTGAGAGGGCCAGGACTTGTTCGCAGGTAGATCTTCCTGGGAGGAAACCAGCTTGGGCGGGTGATAGGAATTTCTCTGTAAGATGAGAAATTCGTGACAGAAGCAGCCTCTCAAAGAGTTTGTAACACACTGATGTTGTATGCTTTACATTGGGTTCTTCTAGCTCTCCCCCTGCCAGGAAAATTGGTTCAGTCCTGCTAGTTTCACGGGCCTGCTTGTCCCTGCCCCAAGGAACACTGAGAGAGTTCCAGAGTTCCAGAGTTCAAGAGTACTTGGCGCTGCCGCATGGGAAAGAGGCAGCAGAGTTCTGTTTGGTGATTAGTTTGGTTTAGTTTATGAATCGTTGTTCCTGAATAAAGAAATACAGCTTCCCTGCCCAGCCGTTGTCCTCGAGTCTCTGTTACCCACCCGTGAAGCTAGCCCGGCCAGCTTGAGCCTCCGAATTTTAACAACAAATGGCACCCACGTGGACCTGACCTGCGCATCTCTCAGATAAGTGAAGACAATTTGGCTACCTATGTACTATGGCCTTCTCTTCTGCTTGTGAAGAGATCTCCAAAGGCCTCTGCTCTTTCTTCATGAGACTGTTTTGCTGTTTATGGAATATTTATCTCTGGACCACTCTGTGGTTTCCACTCACTCGGGCACACTCAAAACAGCCAGAGGAGTCGGGAGGAGCCAGCAGGAGGGAGGTGAGATGCGGAGCTGCTGTTTCCTCCTGGTTAAACATCCAGCCAGCCAGCTGCGCCCAGACAACCCTGCGCACCGCGCCCATAGCCCCGCAGCCCTGCAGCCCACAGGAGGCCGACGCCAGCACGCAGGAGCCTGACACCACCACACAGGAGCCCGATGCCAACACACAGGTGCCTGATGCCAACACACTGGAGCCCAATGCCAACACTCAGGCCAGCTCACAAAAGCTGGCTCTCCACCGCATGGTGCAGGACACTGGACGTGTGATCCCTCCATGCTGCTCGGCCACTGCGAGCAGGACAGCAGACATGGCAGGGCCATGGGACAGGGCCGCAGCAGCCTATCATGGCCGCCACCCCAGGACACCTCGGCCCTTGCCTTCTACAAGGCTGGCCCGCCCGCCCTCTGGCTATGAATTCTATACAGATCCTGGACCTCCCAGACCCCCGGGCTCCCTGCTGAAACTGGGCACACTGGCTGAGATCCTCAGCTCCGGTCTAAAGGCAGAAAAGCTGGAATACGCAGAGATTCGTGCAGAGATCGCAACCTGCAATTCCTTGAAGTGGAGCTGTGTGGGAGGCCATCTCCGGATGGTGACCTCCCCCCCAACAACTAAGACAGTACAGATTTAAATTCGTGTTTAAAATGACATGTCTTCGTAACAAAGGTTTCTCTCCTTCTGTATTAATGACCATGTTTATGTGTGTGTTTAAAGTTTGGTAAACAGTAACTTTAAGGCTAAATTCTTACTAGTCAAAGTTAAATGAAAAAGGTTTTCAACGTAATTCTCATAAAGATAAAATTAACTTACATATAAAGTCTGAGGTAAAAATTAGTTAACAATTAATATATTTTAACTAAGTTGGTCTAAAGACCTGTGCACACCTAGGGTGTGTCTCCATCTTGAATGGGTATAACAAAAGGTTAAATAGACTTGTTGATATGTAAAACTCTCGATTACCTTCTCTATTAGAAATGGTAGATTGCACAATGGCTATGCTAATTATTCTCATGCCTGAGGTTTCCTTTCCTGCGCACACCTAGGGTGTGTCTCCATCTTAAATAGGTGTAACAAAAGGTTAAAAAGATGTTGTTGATATGTAAAAGTCTCAAATTCCTTCTCTATTAGAAATTTTAGATTGTGCTGTGGTTATGCTAATAACAAGTTTTGTTTCATAGTAAGTAAATTGCAGCCAGCTGCCTTTGGGACTCTAGGCCCTTCCCCACCCTCATACAAATGCCCGTCGAGACATGTACGCCCCACAGAGGCAAGAAATGTTTTTTTTAAGCTGATAAAGTTTTGCCCACAAAGGCAAAAAAAATGGCCCCCTCAGGCCTTTCCTTGGCAGCACACTGGTTCTTGTTACTTGCTTACATGTTTCTCCATGTTTGTGCCAGTTTCTTTTTTAAAAATACCTGTATGATAGAGGTTTATGTTCACCCCACACCCCTGATACTGTGGTGATTTAGTTAAAAAGAAAAGGGGGAATTGTTGTATGCTTTACATTGGGTTGTTCTAGCTCTCCCCCTGCCAAGAAAATTGGTTCAGTCCTGCTAGTTTCACGGGCCCACTTGTCCCCGCCCAAAGGAACCCTGAGAGAGTTCTAGAGTTCCAGAGTTCAAGAGTGCTTGGCGCCTCCATGGGGGAAAGAGGCAGCAGAGTTCTGTTTGGTGATTAGTTTGGTTTAGTTTATGAATCGTTGTTCCTGAATAAAGAAATACAGCTTCCCTGCCCAGCCGTTGTCCTCGAGTCTCTGTTACCTGCCCGTGAAGCTAGCGCAGCCAGCTGGAGCCTCCGAATTTTAACAACACACGGAGAGGAGAGAAATTGGTCTATAGCTGGCGGCCAGTGTTGGGTCTTTCTTTGGTTTCAGAACTGATATTATTTTCACACGACGCCAATATGTGGGACAGGAATGTAGTGAGCCACTTCTTTGCCATGGGGCCCAAGTTAAGAATGAGTTCTGGGGTGATGTTATCATAGCCAGCAGCCATTCCTGGTTTAACCCTCTTCAAAGCGTCTTCCAGTTCAGACAGTGTAAAGGGAGAGGATTTTGGAGATGGACAAGATAAATGGAAGTGGGATGACCACTCATGGGAAATTTCTCTTTTCCAGACTGGGTCGACCTTAGCACATCCAACTTGAGTTAGGTGACTGGCCACTGAGTTTGGAGATACGGGAGGATGGGAGACAGGAGAGGGTTGCCTACCAACACCCAGACTATGAAGAAGCTTCCAGGCCTTCCTACTTGAGTGGGTGAAGTTCAGACTTTCCGTGAGTTGTTGCCAGCGGGCTTGGCACACTGCATCCAGGGAGGCAATGAGATGGTCGGCCACATCTGGGTCACCCGACTCATCATACTGCTTTAGTAGTTGCTCGCATTAAGCATCAAGACAAGGTGTATAGTTAGCATGTCTCCCAGGAGCAATAGCTTGGGAAGCTGCTTTGAAGATGACTTGGTGGAAACGCCTGTAGGAATCTTCAGAGGGGATAGAGTTCCTTGGAATTGCAGGAATAGATTTGTTGGTAAGATCACTGAACAGACGCCAGTTTGCTTTCCAAAAGTTCCATCTTAGTTTCTCCGAGCACAGAATCAGTGGGAGCTAGAGACCAATGTGGATGATAGCTGGACGGTGATGACTGTGCAGGAAGTCCTTGAGAACTTGTCTCATAGCGGGAAAGGCTTGGCTGTTGACTGTGCTAATCCAGCACAGGTTGGGCGATGAGTCTTTACTCCATCTAGCACTGTGAAAAGAGCCTGGCTCTTTGGGATTGTATAATAGGGAGAGGTCATTCTCTGAACCCCAGTCGGTTAAGATGGAGCCCTCAGCACTAGTGGAGGAATATCCCCAGTCTTGGTGATGACTATTAAAGTTTGGGCTAGGCAGGACCTCATTATCCCATGAGGCACTGGGAGGCTTATATACATTGATGAGCTGAATAGTTCCAATGGTAATGGAGTCATAGAAGGTCGAAGAGGCCATATGGTAAATGTCTGCAAGACACGATTTGGCGTAGATGGCTCGGCCGTGTTTAGGATGGAGATTATAGCATATTAAATCGAATCCACTAATGGTGAATCGAGCAGCTTCATCGACTGCTATATGTGTTTCTTGTAGGCAAATAACATCTGCTATATCGCCAATTGACCAATAAGAACGCGTTTGGCAAAGGACAGCCCCTCAACATTAAGCTGGAGAACTCAAAGAGCAGGACCAACAGATTGAAAGCTGTCTAGAGCTGCTGTTGCTGGCTTTGAAAGTGACTGGGATCCATGTGGATTCAGTCGGCTAGGAAGGATCGTCAGTTTCCCCAATGAATGGGTACTCACAGGATGCACCACGGGAAGGTCGATCCAATGCATCTCTGATAATGTCTCTGATAAACATAGACACAAAAATATGCAACAAAATACTTACAACTACCTAGTAGAAGGCCTAAATAAGGCACTACAATTTTTTTTTATCAAATATTACTCTGGCTTAGACACCCTCCTCTCCTACCCCCCCAACTTCACTTCCCTCAATCACTCTATCTACTCAACTTACTATACAAAGGAAAGTAAGATACATATTTTAATCTCTTCTGAAGGCATCAGCATTATTGTCACCATTTGATAACATTTAGAAGAAACATTGTATACAATTGGCCAAGACATATACTGGCAAAAAAAAATTTATCAACTAAAGGACAATTATTTTCTCTGATGACTTTTATGGGGATCACCAAACAAGTAAAAGCAGTAAAACTCGAGGTTAACTTGCACCCAACTAAAGTCCTTGGAACATTTATTTCCTAACTTGAGGTAAGACCTCAAGTATTTTAGGTTTGGATACAACAAATGACAAAACTTTAAAAACTGGGATACCCAAGCTTGTCAGGTAAAGAAAGGACTACAAACGCTGGAAAAGGACAAGAGATTATCTCACTTACTCTTACTGATGGCCTTTTTGGTCACTAACAGGACACCAGACCACCTGAGGCCCTAGTCAGGGAATCCTTGGATTCCCTCATAGATATGACTGACTGAGACTTTTAGTTGATCCCTATCTCCACCATGACTGGACAGTTCCATCAGGAATATAAGTAGAAACCCCCTTGGCTTCTTCAGAACTGTACCATCACTGTGAACTAGCAATATTAAGGAATGCTGCACATTCCGAACAGAGGCTGGGTCACCCTATTCTGCCATTCAGGGAAAACTGGTCTTGAAAAGAGTGAAGCTTAGAATGTTCCCAGCTGTAACCATGGATTGATAACACAGAATGACAGGGATTCAGTGGTTACACAGGCTTCTGTGCTAAATATGAATATACATGGGCCCTGGGTCAGATCAGTGTGGTAAACAATTAATTGTATCTATACAAATTTTCAAGTTTGGGAGATACTCTTTGCCCTGATTCAGCTTTCTAGCCCTGTCCTCAATTCTGATACCATCTTTCCTGACATCATTTTCAGACTGCCTCCATGTTAGCTATCAAGCTCCAGCAAAAATTACCAAAGTCATGGACCCTTGGGAACAAACCTAAAATAGACTTCCTAGCTTATTTCCACCCTAAAACCCCTACTCTCATCTTTTCTACCTTTCGGCTCCTGTTTAGTAAAAAGCTTGTCTTGCATTATGTCTTAATTGCCTTTCAGCTACCAAGTTGCAGATGCTTCTATGATTTCATCCTGAACTCCCTGAGCAGATGACCTGACCAAGATGTCCCAAAATCCCACCTCCTTAGAGCCCTACCCCACTAGAGAAAGATAGAAACTGGCTGGGGTTATAGATTGACCTGCCATTGTCCATGTCCAGTAGAGAAGCAATTATAGAAGCCAAATCATCCACTTCCTGCACCCTATAAAGAATTTGGTCCACACTCCCAGAGGGGTAAATGTTAGGGGAAGATGACCAGAGGGCTTTGAACTCTAATTCCACCAGAACTCAGAGAGAGAAGAGAGGGAAAAAAAGATAAGATAAAATAAAGGACACTCAAAAGTATTAGGTGTGACTTAGGAAGAGACTGGAACATATATTTTAAAAAGTAGGTAAATAGATACAAATATAAGTAGACAGATATAGAAATAATAATAAACTCATATCTTCAATCTTAGACTAACCAATAAATTTTCCAATTGAGGCAATAAGGACATAGAACTCTAGTGGTAAGAACGTGGGGAATTATACCCCTATTATCTTATAATTTTGTAAATGAATACTAAATCACTAATAACACAATTTAAAAAATACTTGCAAATTAAATTTAACAACACATATAATTCACTTTAATAGTGAGTTTCTTAGGTGCCTATGTAATATAAAATTTTCAGACAACATACTGTAACATTCAGAAATGAAGCTCTTCTGTGAAACAAAACAATACTTTGTGAGATTACTCAAATAAAGTATATCTTATTGGCAGAATGTTAAAAAAGAAAATCACATGATGGTACAGATTTTTTCTATAAAAATCTCTTGGGTTGAATTTTTAGTGTTATAGAGAGATAGACTCAATATTCCTAAAAGCCATATTCTTCATAAATAGTGATGGTGGAGATAAAAGTTGCGAAAAATCATAATTGTTTAATGCCTTTCCTATGCAGCAAGTCTAATATATGCATGACTTCATCAAATTCTTACGACAACCAAATGAAACAGGTCTTATTATTATCATCAGTATTTTCATTATCATTTTATAGATAATGAAACAGTGCACCCTCAGGATCACCCAGATGGTAAAAACTTGCCCTAGGATTCAACTACATTCCTGTCCGCTTCCAATAGTTATGTCCTCTTGTCTGTGACAAGACTTTTTCTGTCACAGGTTCAGATGAAATTATTTCAACGCAAGTCCTCTGTCTGTGTAGATGAGGGGCATAGTAATGCTACTTGAGATTTAAACATAACTGTTGAACACACATGTTGCCATGCATAAAAATAGGCATTTGAGCCCCAGATACCCACCTACAGGGAGAAAGCTTCATGAGCAGTCAAGCTGGTCTGCCAATGTTTCTCTTTCTCTCCCTCTCTATCTCCCCCTCCTCTCTCAATTTCTTTTTTCCCTATAAGAAGAAAAATAGAAAAAGAAAAGAAAAAATAAAAACTGGGATTCATAGATTTGTTGTGAAGGCATCAAGATTGATGAAACTTGGTGACAAGAAAATAAAAGGAAAATAATTAAAACGTTTTAACCCAGTAACTAACTCAAATGATATTGCAGATTATTCTATTAACAAAGGTGTGGGTTCATTAGCTGGTCTTCAATCCCAGAGATGTTCTAAGCTAGAAAATAAAAAATGATTGTTGAGGAAAATAATCAGCTTAATAACAAATTTATCTGTTAAAAACTTGATGGGAAAGTATATTGTGCAAGCAATCATTTCTTTTTTTTAAGTTTTTAACTTATAAAATTTTATTAGTGATTTAATATTGATTTATAAAATTATATGAATAACAGGGGTGTAATTCCACACCATTCCCACCACCAGAGTTCTGTGTCCCCATTCCCTCAATATGAAACTGCATTAGCTTTAAGATTGCAAATATGGGTTATTATTTCTCTCTATATATATCTATCTACATGTCTACATACATATATATGTATGTATATATATATGTACATATATATATTTAATTATTTGCCTATTTTTTTCTATGGCCCAGCAATCTCTTCTTTTCTAAGTCATACCTACTACTTCTGAATTCCAAATACCCTTCGTTATTTATTTATTTTTTCTCTCTTCTATCTTTTGTCTCTGGGTTCTGGTGGAATCGAAGTTCAGAGCCTTCTGATCATACTTCCCCTCTGGGAGTATGGACCAAAATTCTTTATGGGGTGCAGAAGGTGGAAGATCTGGCTTCTGTAATTGCTTCTCTGCTTGACATGGACATTGGCAGATCCATTTATACTGACAGCCTGTTTCTATTTTTCCTTAGTGGGGTAGAACTCTGGAGAGTTGAGGTTCTGGGCACATTGATGAAGTCATCTGCTCAGAAAGTTCAGGATGAAACCATAGTAGCACTTGCAACTTAGTGTCTGAAATGCAGAGATATGAAGTAGGAGAAACATATACTAAACAGGAATCAAAAAGGAGAGACAGGTTAGGTGAGAATAGGGATTTTAGGGTAAAAAAAGCTACAAAGTCAAGGTGTGTGCCTAGGGGCTCATGACTTTGGTAATTTTTGTTCGAACTTGATAACTAATCGGAGGTAGACTAAATATATTGTCAGGGAAGATGGTGTCAGAGTTCATAAAAGGACTAGAAATCTGGGGTAGGACAGAGAGTAGCTCCTAAACTTGAAGAAAATATATAAATCCAGTTAACTATTTACCACATCAGTCTGACCCAGGGCCCATAACAAGCATTCAATTCTAGTCACCTTTTATAGTCTAAGATTTTTTGATAGGACTTAAGTTCCAGGGATATTCCAAACCATCAAATTAAACTTATCACCTCTGAAGGAAATGTTTAGTTTAATAGCAAATCAATCTGTTAAAACTTAATGGTGAAATTACATGATGTAAACTATTTATAGAGGTCTTAATAACTCTTAAAATTTTCCATTTCTTCAGAAATTGTTTTCTTCGTATTCAGATATGTTGGCAGTGACATCAAGTACAAGGAAAATGATTGTCCAAACTTCATTAAACTGAAATTTCTATAAACATCATAAATAAGATGCAAGAGTTTATATTAAGTAGGCTTCAGAGGATGAAAACATTTACCACTGAGCAAACAACTTGGCATTTTTGCTCTAGGTTATCCCTGAATGCTCAAAATAACTGACAGAGGCAAAGCACAATGTCTGTCAGAGTCCAAGGACAGAGAAACATTTATTTCATGAGAGTGCTGAACTTCTTTTAGCTTGAGCCATCAATTCGGACTCTGGGGTGTCTCATTGAACTTCCTTGGAGGCACAAAAATCCATTGTAGGTTTAATCATTTATACTAAAAATTCCTCTCTAGGATTTACTTTTTTATTTATTTTTTAATATTTATTTATTTATTTATTTACTTATTTTGTTGTCCTTGTAATTTTGTTCTTGTAGTTATTATCATTGTTGTTATTGATGTTGTTATTGGATAGGACAGAGAGAAATGGAGAGAGGAGGGGAAGACAGAGGGGGAGAGAAAGATAGACCCCTGCAGACTTGCTTCACCACCTCTGAAGTCACTCCCCTGCAGGTGGGGAGCCAGGTACTTGAACTGGAATCCTTACCCCACTCCTTGTGCTTGTGCCATATGCGCTTAATCCGCTGCCTACTGCCCGACTCCCTCTAGGATTTACTTTTATATGATATAAAGTAAAGGAAATTCAGTCAGCATCAGGGTCTGGGTGTTGGCACACCTGGTAGACTGTAGACATTACAGTGTGCAATGGTGCAAGTTCATACCTTAGCCCTCACCTGCAGTGGGGGAGGAGCTTCATGAGTGAGTGATGTAGCAGTGCAGTAGGTGTTTCTCTCACTTCTATCAATCTATCTACACCTTAGCTCTAGATTTTTCTGTCCCTATCCAATACATACAATGCATACAAGCAATGAATTTTAAAAAATCAGTGAGCATTAGTGAGGAAATGGCATAGATAAGGAATAATTCATTAAAGAAGATATCACATCAAATCGATGGATTTACAGTCAACAATATTTACATACCTTTCCCATATTGGGGAGCTACTCTCTTCCCTGATCCAGATTTCTGGTCCTTTTCCCAGCCATGACATTATCTCACCAGACAATAACTTGGATCCACCTGCATATCAGATTTCAGACTAAGGCAAAAAAAAAAAAAAAAAAAAACACCACTAGTATAGCTACAGGCCCTCTGAAATATAACTAAAATATGCCTACTAGCTATCTATAATATGGAGGACCCCCAATTCTTCATTTGCACTATTCCAGCTTCATTTGCACTATTCCATGATTGGTCAACAATTTGTTTGGCTTTGTATGTTAACTCTCTTTTCAGCCACCAGGTTCCAGATGTTATCAGGATGAGACCAGACTTCCATGGACAGACAACCCCACCAATGTGCCTTGGAGCTATGCTTCCCCAGAGCCCTTCTCCACTAGGGAAAGAGAGAGACAGGCTGGGAGTACGGATGGACCTGTCAATGCCCATGTTCAGTGGGGAAGCAATTACAGAAGCCAGACCTTCAACCTTCTGCATCCCACAATGATCTTGGGCCCATACTCCCAGAGGGATATAGAATAGGAAATCTATCAGGGGATGGGATGGGATATGGAGGTCTGGTGGTGGGAATTGTGCAAAGTTGTATCCCTCTTATCCTATGGTTTTGTCAATGTTTCCTTTTTATAAATAAAAAACTTATAAAAAGAATAGAACAAAGCAAAATTATTAAAGCAGAGGAAGATGGAAGTTAGATGAACTAGGCAGCCTATAAATAAGACCAAATGCCACCAAAATTTGCATTGCTTTGCACTTCTTAGAAGAGAGCTCCTACGTATTAATCAACAATCTAAGGTATATTATGGCATGGAACTTCTATGAATGTTATTAACCTTGGCGTAGACTCAAACTAACCAAAATAAATTTAATCCATATAAAACTGAATAAAAACAAAGACTCACAACAAATAAAAATAGGAAAAGGGAGAAAGAGAAATATATTGCAAATACACTGACCACAGAGGTACAACAGACAGGAGGTAAAGAGAACAGTAAAAAGGCAGGAAAAGGGTGGCATTTATATAGGTAACCTTGGAAGTCGGGTGGTAGCGCAGTGGGTTAAACGCAGCTGGCTCAAAGCAAAAGGACCGGCATAAGGATCAGGGTTCCAGCACCTGGCTCCCCACCTACAGGGGAGTCGCTTCACAGGTGGTGAAGTGGGTCTGCAGGTGTCTATATTTCTTTCCTCATTTCTGTCTTCCCCTCCTCTCTGTCCTATCCAACAACAATGACATCAATAATAACTACAACAATAAAACAAGGATAATAAAAGGGTATATATATATATATGTGTGTATATATATATATATATATATATATATATATATATATATATATATGTAACCTTATTGCTGGATTACAGTGATATTTCATCACTTTCTCATCTTTGCAAATCATCTATGCTATACTCAAAGTCTACTTAAGACATGCTATTTGTCCTTGATGTTCTGCTTATTTGGACACATATTATAAAGTAGGCACATGGTGAAAAATAAAAAAACAGACTAGCAGGGCATACTAGAAAATAATTATATAGTCTACTAATAACAAGAAATGAGTATAAAATCAGAATTGCTGAAAAGTATGTTGTCATTCTTCATATGTGGCTATAGAATGCCTTTTTTGAAATTATTAATTAAAGGTTAACTCTTTACAGAGAATAAAAAGAGGGAGACAGAGACAAAGAGGAAATATACCTGCAGAACTGTTCTACTTCTCATCAAGCTTCCCCCTGCAGGTAGGAACTGATCAGAGATTTGATCCACTTCTTAGTGCATGATAAGCTGTGCCTCGACAAAGTGAGACACTATCTGGCCCCTTTATAAATATTTTAAATATATATGTACAAAATATAGGAAAAAATACAAAGTTTTCTCAAGAAACACAAATATATATATATATGAAGAGATGTGACATTTCCATGGATTTATATTTTCAAATTACAGACGTTAATATCACCTGAATCACCAAAATATAGTGACATTCAAGTACAGTTTGAACATCTCCCCAAATTAAATGTGTTTGTTAAAAATCCATCTGAAAATGCAAACAGTAAACATTAGCAAGGATAATTCAAGGGGGTTCTTTTAAAGGACAATACTTAACTGTCACTGTGTAACTCAAATAAAATGATGGCATCTGGGAAATAAGTCAAGGGTTTAGGAACAAAATTTGGAGCCTTAAATCCCAAAAATTTTCAAGAAAATAGCACATGATAAAGGCAGCACAAATCAGTCAGAAGAAAACTAATTCTTAACAAATAGCATGAGTTTCCAATTGGTGCTCACTTTAAACTTGAAAACAATGACATCAGACTATAAAAATGAAAAAAGAAAGTTAGAAAATATATGGTAATGAGTTTTGACCAGGAGGTAAGAATCATATTCCTTAGAAAACTTCAGTTCAATCACTTATAGGAAAACTTTGATAAAACTAACTCAAAATTACATTGTTTTCAAAAAAAAAAAAAAGGTCATGAAATATCCTAAAGAATACAGTGTTAGAGAAAATATTTATAAAGTACAAAACCAATACAGATTAAAATACTGAATAAGTAGAAAAGCACTGTAACTTAAAATGTAGGGTGCCGGGCAGTGGCACAGCTGGTTAAGTGCACATGGCACAAAAAGCAAGGACCAGTCTTAAGAATCCCGGTTCGAGTCCCAGGCTACCCACCTGCAGGACGGTGGCTTCGCAAGCAGTGAAGCAGGTTTGCAGATGTCTGTCTGTCTCTCCCTCTCTCTGTCTTCCTCTTCTCTCTCTATCTCTCTCTGTCCTATACAACAACAGCAATAATAATAACAACAATGTTAAACAACAAGGGCCACAAAAAGGAAAATAGCTTCCGTGAGTAGTGGATTTTTAGTGCAGGCACTGGGCCCCAGCAGTAACCCTGGAGGAAAAAAAAAAATTGTGAAGCAGGTAATTCAGAGGAATCAATGAGCATATGAAAGGGTTACTAACCACACTTGTGCCAAAGGGTAGGCAAATTTAGACAACAATGAAGTACCATTTCACAGGAAATAGTTTGACAAGCATATGAAAGAGTCCCTCAGCAATAATTGTTGGTAAAGACCTGAGAAAATTCAAGGCCCATACCCTGCTACTGGGAATGTGAATTAACACAATCACTTTGGCTATAGGAATGACATTTGAAACATATATACACAATGACAAAGCCATTCTACTTTAGAGAAATGTCTGCATATATGTAACTGGAGATACAGGATGCCAATCATAACATTGTGTGATTGTATGTAACATTGCAATGGAGAAAAACTGAAACCTTTATGTCCCTCATCAGGGAAGTAAAAATTTATAATATAGTTAAAAATCCAATCTAATAAAAATCAAAAATAATTATTTAGCCTATGTGTAAAGAAAGAAAAGGATAACAAAAATAAGATATTGAGTAGAAATGGAGGAAAGAAGTATGTGTGGGAGGGTCAGGTAGCATAATTGTTATACAAAATAACTGTCATCCTTGAGGTTTCAAAGTCCCAAGCTAAATCTTCTGCACCACCATGAACCAGAGCTGATCAGTGCTCTGATGAAAAAGAAGAGGGGGAGAGAAAGGGGTTGGGGATATAGAAAGGAAGAGAGAGAGAAATGGGGGAGGGGGAATAGTTAAAATAGATGGTATAAAATTATTATGTAAAAATATAAATCAATAATTGAATATATTATGAAATCAAATAATAGTGTATTTGTTTTATCTATAAAATATATGGGGCTCAGAACTTAAATATTGCCCCTCTCAGTGGGTTTTTTGAACTATGAATATCAAGTTTTCTGAATTTAAAACTCCATGTATGTTCTCTATTTTTCTAAAACTTCAGGAACTTTTCCTTTGTGACTTTGCTAGAGGGATCCATGTGTCATAGATAATCCATAGGGGATAGAATGCTAAGACAGGGAGATAGGTAAACTAGGATTCTCTAAGCATAGAAAAACTATGACATTCATATTCATAAGTGTATCTTGGGAAAGGAGGCCATTAACAGAAGAAAAAGAAGTTTCACCTTTATCTTTGATGCTCAATACCTTCTTGTTTTTCTGTCATCAGGGTTATTTCTGGGTCCCCATGTCTGCTGGAAGACTCTACCATTACCAGGAGACATTTTCCTCTTTTACTATTTTAATAGTACTGACAGAGAGAAATATTGACAAAGAGAGAGAGACAGAGAGGAGAGACATCTATAACACTGTTCCATGTTCCTGAAGTCTCCCTTCTGCATGAGCCAGGCAGGGCCTTTGTACACATAAGCATGAGTACTGTGTCAAGTCTACCACAGCCTCTCCTACCTGATGCTCTATGTTTTTTAAGTAAATTAATAGGATAGACTTTTCAAATGGAAAGAAAGAGACAGAGACATAAATACAGAGAGACTAGGAAAGATACCAGAGCAGAGATTTCACCAGTGTAATGCAGTGGAGCCCGAACAGGAAGCAAGCATAGAAGCCACTTCCAGAGCCCATTACTATCTTACTGACTCTGAATAAAATTTCTGAATATTGGTTAGGGAAGAATTTCCATAGGAAATCTGACTCTGGTGCATCAGGTGGCACCACAGTTGGTAGAGTACATATGTTGCAGTGCGAAAGAGCCCTAGTTCAAGCCTTAGGTCACGACCCACAGGGGGAAATCTTCACAGTGAAACAGTATTGCAGGTGTTTCTTTCTCACTCCTGCTCTACCTCCCACTTTGCTCTTAATTTCTCCATCTTTCTATCCAAAGAATAAATAAACTATTATAAAAAGAATGTGTTACTCAGCTATTAGAATGTAAGCAAAAGATGGTAGAAAAAGCTTTTGATATGCTTGTTTTCCTTTCTATTCTCAGGTCACAGAAGGCACTTAGTAACTTTTGACCCTCTTCTCAGAGATTCTAAAACCCATTGGGTTTCTAGGACAATGAGTAATGCAGAAATGAAACATATATAACTCAGGTTTCCAGAAATCTCAGAATACATGCAGGTACAGGTTCTGGAGATCAGACATCACGTGCATACACAAGAGTGTACACACACACACACACACACACACACACACACACACACACACACACACTCATAACACAAAACTAGCAAAAACTGTAAAGCCAAAGGTTTTCCAAGGCTGTTCTTTTAACTTTGAATATTGTTTGCATGTGTGCCTGATTTGTTTACATAGCCTTTCAACAGACAAAAAAGTTACAGGGTTCTCCCCCAAGTATGCTAAATACACTAGACCTTCATCTTCAAACTAACTCCATATGGTCAGCATTTTAACCTCATGTTAGTGATAAGAAAATTACAATATGTGTGGTAAAGTTGCCTTATCCCAAATTACAAAGTCAGAGAGGTAGGATGACTGCCTGCTATACAGGCAGACCAAGTTTAAGCTCCAGCACCACATGATAGGCACCTAAGAGGCCAGGAGTAGCTCTGGTGCTGTAGTGTCTGTCTCTATCTCTCTTTTACCTCTTTATCTGAATGAGAAAGTGTCCTAGAGCAGTTCAATTGCATTTATGCCAGATTCTCTAGCTACATCAAAACACAGAAGCAAACATACCCCCCCCCAAAAAACAATAAAGCTATATTTTGTGACTGGTACCATTGAAAATTATACCTAGGTTTTAATAACTCAAAGCTTAAGATCAGCAAATATCCCTGAGAATATATTCATTACATCATTCAGACAAGTGTGCAAGACACAATAGAAAAAAAAAAACTAAAAACCCAATATGATCTCTTTAGAAATTTTTGGAATCTAGTAGGGAACTTGACTCATCAGACATGTAATAACCCTCTCCATAGTGGGGACTTATAATTAAGCTATGCTTCAGTTCCCACTAAGTTGAAAAAGTCTGTTGTCTTTCATCTTTGCACATAAATCTTATATTACGGAATTTTTCAGCTCCCACCAGGTTCCCACATCCCTTTTGGAATTGGAGGCCAAGAACAGTTTACAGTCCTGCAGTGAGAGAAAGGCCCACATTATCTTCCTTTAGCCAATGTTCTCATGTGTGGTGTAAGGGAATCCCTTTCTTAGTCTTGTCTGGAGGTTTCAGCATAATTAATGTTGTTTGCAAGTTATAAGAGGTAGCACCTAAAGTCTCCCTGGTGACAGTCAATCCCTGATACATTTTGCAGATGTGTTGAATTACTTTTCCCCATGTGTCTGCATACTGTGTCTGCTGAGCCCATCTGTACAGGAAGTGGGATCATCGAAACAACCAAGAGAGAACATGTCTCTGAGATGGAAAGATAAAGCTTTGGGGATTTTTTTTTCTTTTTCTTTTGAGGTTTTTCTTTTTTCTTCATTGACCACAATACTTGGAAAGAAATATATGACCCTCCATCCCAAAGAACCGCAAAAGTAATTTATTATAGAAAACTGGAGTGAGATGTGTTCTCAAAAAACATAGAACAGGGAGTTGTCTCAATGCCAGTTATGTGAAGGGCAATCATCTTAGCCAACCTGGGTGGCGGATGCTTGCAGGGGTGTGGGGGTGGAAGGGTGGCTTGCTGTGGTTTCTGACTTGTATGGATAGGGACCATGAGGTCACACTACATGTCTGATGCCAGTTTACATCTGCAGAGTCAGCAGGAAAGATAAGGGACTATGGGATAATTGCATTCAGAGACATATGAGCTCTGAGAACCTCTGGGGATTCTCTAATCCATAAGAATCCAAACTTGTAGACTCACTTAAAAAAAAAAACAACCCTATAATTACTGATAATTGCAGTACACAGTAGACATTCTAAATCAGAGTCTAATTGTGAGGCTACATACTGATGATTCCACAATATGTAGTACACATGTCACTTATATAAAAATGGAGTAGGTTTTACATAGACTTATGCATGCCATCTTTGAACTACTTATGAAACTTAACACAGTGTGAATGCTCTCTAAGTCTATGTTACATAGCATTGTTTAGAGCCACGAACTTATCTGTACATGTTTAGTACAGAAGTAACTGTCATTGACCTAGCTACCTACTTTATATTATCATTCACTTGGTGGAATTCTCAGACTTGAAAACTATTTAGACACTGAGAAACAAAAGTACTTAATTTTCCTTCCTTCCCAGGACTCTTAGAGATAATTCAGATTACTGTAGCAGATATAAATATAACTTAGAAAGCGTATTTCCCAAAATAGGGAATATGAATTGTCTTTGGTGGTAGATCTTCCTTTCCATTTTGGGGGTAAGGGAATGACATTCTTGACCCAGAAGTGAATCATCCTCCCAAGAGTAGCCATGCAGTTTCAGGATTTTATCTATTTATTTTTTTCCTCCAGGGTTATTGCTGGAGCTCAGTGCCTGCACTACGAATCCACTGCTCCTGGAGGCTATTTTTTTCCTTTTATTGTCCTTGTTGTTTATTCTTGTTTTTATTATTGTTTCAGATAGGACCAAGAGAAATCGAGAGAAAAGAGGAAGACAGAAAGGAGAGAAAGATAGACACCTGCAGACCTGCTTCACTGCTTGTGAAGAGATCTCTCTACAGGTGGGAGCTGCAGGCTAGAACCGGGATCCTTAGCCAGTCCTTGTGCTTCCTGCCATGTGCATCTAACCCTCTGCACTACCACCTGGCCCCCAAGATTTTTTTCCCTTGTTAACTAAAAGAAAGCAATTTTAATACTTAACAGGTACCCTTCTATAAATAAATTCAGGTGGTGGTGCACCCAGTAGAGTAGACACACTTCCATGAGTAAGGACCCAGTTTCAAGCCCTTAGTCCACACTTGCATCAGGGAAGTTTCACAAGAGGTGGAGCAATGTTGCAGGCATCTATCTTATTCTATCTCTTCTTGTCTCCCCACCTACTCTGTTAATTTCTCTGTTTCTAACAAAAAAGTTGCTAGGAGGAGGGGTAGATAGCATAATGGCTGTGCAAAGAGACTCTCATGCCTAAGGCTCCAAAGTCCCAGGTTCAATCCCCCACATCACCATATGCCAGAGGTGATCAGTACTCTGGTAAAATAAACAAAAAACAAGGAAATAAGCAATGCCAGGAGTGTTGGATTTATCATGCAGGCACCAACCCCAAGTGATAACCCTAGTGGCAAAATAAACAAATGTCTTTTTAAAAGTATACAAGAGATCCAAAAGGCCGAGAAACACATGAAAAAATGCTCCAAGTCTCTGATTGTCAGAGAAATGCAAATCAAGACAACAATGAGATATCACTTCACTCCTGTGAGAATGTCACACATCAGAAAAGGTAACAGCAGCAAATGCTGGAGAGGGTGTGGGGTCAAAGGAACCCTCCTGCACTGCTGGTGGGAATGTCAATTGGTCCGACCTCTGTGGAGAACAGTCTGGAGAACTCTCAGAAGGCTAGAAATGGACCTACCCTATGACCCTGCAATTCCCCTCCTGGGGATATATCCTAAGGAACCCAACACATCCATCCAAAAAGATCTGTGTACACATATGTTCTTGGCAGCACAATTTGTAATAGCCAAAAGCTGGAAGCAACCCAGGTGTCCAACAACAGATGAGTGGCTGAGCAAGTTGTGGTATATATACACAATGGAATACTACTCAGCTGTAAAAAATGGTGACTTCACCGTTTTCTGCCGATCTTGGATGGACCTTGAAAAATTCATGTTGAGTGAAATAAGTCAGAAAGAGAAGGATGAATATGGGATGATCTCACTCTCAGGCCGAAGTTGAAAAACAAGATTAGAAAAGAAAACACAAGTCGAACCTGAAATGGAATTGGAGTATTACACCAAAGTAAAAGACTCTAGGGTGGGTGGGTGGGTGGGTGGGGAGAATACAGGTCCATGAAAAATGATGAATGAAATAGTGGGGGTTGTATTGCTAAATGGGAATCTGGGGAATGTTATGCATGTAAAAAAAAAAAAAAAAGAAGTAGAAACGCAAAGCAGAAATTGACTGAGTTTGGAGTATGGCACCAAAGTAAGAAAGCAGAAGTATACTAGAGTTTGCAGTGAGTACCTCCCTAATACTTCCTCTCCACTTTTCCAAGCTTTGGGTCCATGATTGCTCAACAATTTGTTTGGCTTTGTATGTTAACTCTCTTTTCAGTCACCAGGTTCCAGGTGTCATCAGGATGCCGGCCAGACTTCCCTGGATTGAAGACACCACCAATGTGTCCTGGAGCTCAGCTTCTCCAGAGACTCATCCTACCAGGGAAAGAGAGAGGCAGACTGGGAGTATGGACCGACCAGTCAACGCCCATGTTCAGCGAGGAAGCAATTACAGAAGCCAGACCTTCTACCTTCTGCAACCCTCAATGACCCTGGGTCCATGCTCCCAGAGGGATAGAGAATGGGAAAGCTATTGGGGGAGGGGGTGGGATATGGAGATTGGGCAGTGGGAATTGTGTGGAGTTGTACCCCTCCTACCCTATGCTTTTGTTAATTAATCCTTTCTTAAATAAAAAAAATAAAAAATAAATAAAAAAATAAAAGTATACAAGAGGACAGGGGTAGATAGCATAATGGTTATGCAAATAGTCTCCCATGCCTGAGGCTCCAAAGTCCTAGGTTCAATCCCCTGCACCACCATAAACCAGAGCTGAGCAGTGCTCTGGTAAAAAAAAAAAGTATACAAGAAAGTGTAGTTCACAAGCAGTTTCAGAATCCTTTATGATTATGCAAACTAGGTTTTATACATTCTAATGTGAAGAACAAATATAATGTGGAATTACCATTATTAAAATGTAATATTCCAAAATAAAAATTAGGATTATTAGTCAAATCTTAAAAATACTTTTTCAAAAGAAATTCATTGATTTTTAGTTAATCCCTAAAACAATAATATATATGTTTTTATGAACAGTGCTTAATCTCTGTATCTGCATATTTACTGAACTGACCCACATAATAACCAAAAAGACACAAGAATTCTACAGAATTAATAAAGAAAGCAGACTATCTCTTCTATAAATATGAAAAAGTTAACATTGGAAGAAAATTTAGGAAACATTTTGAGTTCATTCCTCATTTTCCAGATCAGAAATTGTAAAGAAAATAAATATTTGGTAATAACCACTCAGAGCTCATTGGTGAATGGAGCTATTTTCAGACTTATACCATCTTAGACCAAAATTAGACTCTTCTTTACCTACCTACCTCCTACCCTCTGCCCCCAACCATCCAACCATACCCCATCAAAATCAGACACATGCCTGGGGTGTGAATTGAGAGTCACACAGAAAAAGCTCAGATTTTTGGTCCACTGGAGGAAGAGAGAATCTCCTGACACTTCTGAGAGCTCTTAAGAGTCTACATCACAGTCCAGTGAGCAGTAGGTACCTCTTCACACTTGTGAAGTTACCAGGCCCTCTTATCATTCATCATTGCCTTTTGGATCCCTGGATTCTACTTCCTGACAGGTTGTATATTGTCTCTGTCTCTGAGATTAGGGTTAATTTTTCTCCCACATATGGCCCTGTCTTCCCATGTGACTAAGCACTATGCACACTTCCCCAGCTTTGTCTGATCTAGTCCAGGCTACAAGGTTGGCATATGCATCCCCTTTGGGCAGCTGGCCAAGGCCTTTATGCTCCTAGCAGGACTCTAGAAAGACCAAAGACAACATTTTCCTTTAGGACTGAATACCTCCAATGCTTGAAAGACAGGTGCAAACTCATCTTGCCTTACTCCCTAGGATCACCATTACTGAATTTGACCCTCATAATCTTGGCAGTCACACCCAGAGCACCACCTTCAGGTTTGGCATATATACATAAACCTGAGCCTTTCTTATTCTGCTGACAGGAGTTACCTTCATATCATTCGGCATGTACCAAAGATTGTTCATCTTTGAAATTGCCTCACAAGCTCAATTGAATTGATCAGACTTGCTAGCTCTGAATATCTTCATTTTACCTTCCAGGCCTCTGGGTATTTATGCAAAGAACACCCATGCCCCACAGAAAATTTTCAGCATCAGCTCTGACTTGGGAATCTGTCAAGAGCTTAGTGAATCCTAGTTTACCTATCTCCGTGTCTTACCATTTCATCCCCTATAGATTATCGATGGCACACGGATCCCTCAAGCAAAGTCATAAATGAACAGTTCCTGAGGTTTCAGAAAAATAGAGCACATACATGGAGTTTTAAATTCAGAAAACTTGATATTCATATTTCAAAAAACACACTGAGGGGGGAATATTTAAGCTCTGAGCCCCATATATTTTAAAAATAAAACAAAGACAATATTATTAGTTTTTTATTTCTTTTAAAAATTTTACTAGTGATTTAATATTGATTTACAAAATTACATGTCAATAAGAGTATAATTCCATACTGATCCCACCACCAGAGTTCTGAATACCCAATACCTCCATAGCAAGCCACAGTAGTTTTCCTAAGGTTGCAGACATGGGTTAGCTATCATATCTACAACTATCTGTCTACATTTGTACATAATTGCTCCCTTTTTCTTCCAAGACCCATCTGCTCTTCCCATCCAAGCTACACATAGCCCTACTACATCTAAACATTTCTTCCCTTTTCAGCCTCTCTCTCCAGGTCCTAATGGACCCAGAGTTCAGAGCCCTCTTATCCTCTTCCTCCTATCACTTCTCCCCCAAGGGAGTATGGATCAAAATTATTTTTGGAGTTCAGATGGTAGGAGTTCTGACTTCCGTAACTGATTCTCTGCTTGACATGGGTGTCAGCAGACAATATTATTTGAATAAGTTGTAAATAGAGTGGACAGTAACTAATCTAATGGTTTCAGGGCACATGAAGGTGGTTTTTTATTGATCATTGCCTCCAGTTACGAATCATTTATTGATCTACATGACATAATTTGTAAATACCTGTAAGTTGGGGTTAATTGCTACTACCTGCTTAAATATGAGGAATCTGAGGCACAGAGAGACAGTCACATGTACCAGAACACCTGAGAAGTGAGTAGGTGGGAAACAGGGATGATTTTTGAGCCCTGATAATCTGACTTCATAGATGGTTCACTGTGGCCACACTACCTGCTTCTAGAGGGTAATTGTATCGATGAAGAGTGGTGTCAGTGTCATCATCCTATCAGTGGGACTGTTCTAGCTCTGCAGAGTCAGAGATCCAGATGAAGACATATCCTACCCTCTGCTACCATCTGTCTGTCAGCTAGTTTATTGTCTTGTATTTGGAAAAAAAAAATGTGTTGGCTATTTTTTAAAGATGTTCTTATTTACTTGAGAAAGAATGGCTAGAGAAACCTGAATGTAGCTCTAGCTTATGGACATATGAGGCATAGAATGCTAGACCTCACACAGGCAAGTCTTACTCTCTATCTATAATGAATCACCAACCCAATTGCTGGGCAAGCAATATCTTGTATGAGTTTTTTTTTTCTTTTTGATTTAGAGAAACACAGTAGTAATCCATCAGAAAATGTTCCATGTGTTTTACAGTTTCTTTAAGCCACTCACTTCATAAAGGAGAAAAATCCCTGGAGCCAGGCAATTTTAGCTGAACACCAGTTCCACTCTGCTTCTTCTGGTGTGTCTGGGGAAACTCCTTTCTCATATATAAAATAACAATAAAATAGGATCATAGAATCATAATTCAAGGAAGTGCAAGAAAGAAAAATACCATGACATTAAGCCTATCTTTGATTCAAATGGTCTCAAAGTTCTTTTCTGAGCTCAATGTCTTTGGCTCTCCTCTATGGCTCTACAATTCTTCACAGCCTTTTTTTTTTCTGGTATTTGAAGGTTAGAGAATGAGATTATAGAGACAGAGATAGAGATAGATAGATGATATATGTGTGGTGGATAGATAGATGATGGAAAGGACAGACACCTGTAGCACCTGAGGAACATGAGTTCAGCCACTCATGAATCTTCTCTCTGTAGGTGAGGACAAGAGACTTGAACCAGAGTCTTTGATCATAGTAACATAAACACTCTACCAGGTGAACCACTATTCAACCCAAGTAACAACTTCTAAGATAGTAATTTCTTGAGACAAACATTGCCTGAAGGCTCTTATCTTTTTGGAGTCTTGAATTTAAGCTGAAAATGGGCAAGTTAATCCTTTTCTTCTCTCGGGAAGAATATGACAGTCTTTAACTTCTTCACTTAACTTGTTTGGCAGTATTACTATTGCCAAGGCTAGTGTCAAGGTGAACAAAACATAAACCCTGCTATAAAGAACCCCACCTGTGACAGATATGATAATGGAAGACATTATTTAGGAGATAGAGTGATCAACTGTTAAGGGAATCAGGAAAGATTTCAAGGAAGAAGGCAAAGTTCTGCACTGGATTTTAATGATCTAATAGGTTTGTATGGGGGAAATGTGGATACTGTGCTTATCCAGGAGAGGGAAGTACCTTCTTAGCCAAGGTATGTGAGAAACTATGTAGGCATGAAGCATCATGATGTATTAACATAAGTGTTAACATTTCCATTTGCTAGACACAATCATGCTTCTGGGTGGAGAGAACTCTCAATGGAATGACCTTGATCTTGGAAGTCAAAACTCAACTTGGAATGACATCTCCTTATTCAGAGAATATACAGATGTGGTATGTTTCCTGGATCTTGTCTGTCTGTATCCTAGGAATTGCCAGCCCTTTTACATCTGATTCTCTGATAGGCTACTTCTCCCTTTCATTAAATGACTTTTAGCATCCTGCATTGATTCTGTCCCCATCAAGTTTCACGCCACAAATACTACAAGATACCTGAAATTCATATGACAGCAGAAAATGCAAGCTACTCCCAGGAAGAGTAGACAAATAATCTTCTGAAAGATTTCCCTGTTTAGAAGATTTTAACAAAGAAAATTCACAAAGCTTGTCACCACACACTACTATTTTTATGCTTCCTGACCAGATCTTCTTGATAGGTCTTTGGGGACAGTTAGTGGAGGCAGAGAGGTCGGAGTTGCTCTTGGCATGGGATAAATTGTGTCTTCTGGGAGTCCAGAGATTTGGTTTGTCCAGAACAAGGGTAAAGTGGAACCAATTGGTTCTCTTGTCTGTGTGCCTTATTCTTCTCCCATAACCAACAAGAACACTGACCCCTTGCCTTCAAAGGTCACAGACATTGCAAGAGAAGAGAAGCTGGGGTTTCTCCAACCTCTGACTTACTGAGTCATGAATTCAGACCACAGATGAGGGATCCTTAATTAATTTTGTACCATATGCTAGACATGGGTCATGACTCAGTTTAAGAGATTCCTTTCTCTTCTCCTACACTAACCAATGTCTTTCCCAGATGTTACTGGTGGGTGGAGTGCTGAAAAGCCAAAAAGGGCAAAGTTGTGTGGGGATTCTTAGAGTTCCCAATAGTAAATGTTCTTCAGCTCCTGAGGTACCCCAAATAAGTCTAAATGCAAGGTCAAGTAAAAATGTTCCAAGTATTGTCGGGCTGGTTTCGTAAGTGGAGACAGACGACCCGGGACTAATGGTTGAGCTGTACACAGTATCTCTTTAATCATGCAGGACACAGCACAATCTATGCCAAACTAAGCTAAACTAAAACTAATATACTTGCCAAGTAGGGTGTAAACAGGATGTGATGTAGAGAGGGTGGAGAGAAAAGTGACTGGTGAAAATCAGGGTGTGACAAGGTGAGGGGGCGGAGCAAAAACACATCATGTACCAGTGGGGATTAAACCAATGCTCTGCAGTGGTTATGTAAATAGAATACAGTGTTAAGCAGGGGGGATTAAACCAAATGAAACAGAAGGGGTTTTTAGAAGCAGAATTAGAAGCATACCAACAAAGTATTTTTCTGGAAGGTAAGGCTGATATTGAGACATTTTATCTAAATTATCATGAAATTGTGATTATTTATAAAAGGTAGGAAATAACAGCATATTCATAGTTCAAAGCAAGGATCCTTGGCTAAGTTGCATTTCTAATTCTATAGAAATTGTAGTTTCTTTATCTAAGTTTTGGGGCTTTATTAGGAGGTTAACCACCAAAAATAGAATAAAGTAGTCCTATGAGAAAGGAAAAGATTCACATAAGTAATGAGGCTGAAGGGGTAACATTCCATTCCTGACATCTCTGGACACAGTCCAGAGCATGTTGAGGTGGTACTCATTGCATTGATTAGATTGGGATCAGCAGATGCACTATCATTTGCTATGAATTAAGAAAAGCATGCAGAAAAGTGAGCCCTACCCTAGAGTTTCCAGGACTGAGATAAATATGGATTTTAATTTGCAGTGAGTCAATAAATGAAGCAAGCAAGTAGGAAGACCTAAAAAGACACCATAAAGTACCCAATGAAATAGTTTCTACCTAGATTTAGATACCCTCCTCACCTGCTTCCTATTACACTTCCCTCAATCACTCTAAAGCTAACCTTATCAAAGTAAGGACTACAAAAGCTGAATAAAGACAAGAGACTGGCATACTTTAAGGATGATTCTTTATTCATTAGCAGGCCATTCTACCAGCTGGGGCCCTAATCAGGTAATCCTGAGATTCCCACAAAGACATGATGGTCCTAGACCTTGAATAGATCCCTCTCTCTATTTTCACTAGTCACCTCAGGAATAGCACAATAGACCCCTTTGTGGGCCCCCATAGGATCCTGCCCTCAATGTGGATGAACAAATGTAGAGAATTTTACATCCTCCGAACGGATGTAACATACTCTACTCTGAATAACATACTCATACCTGAGGAAGATGGGTCCTGAAACTGGGGCATCTTGGAACGTTGCTACTCATGAGCACAGAATGTGAGCTCAGATCTACAGAAATGCAGAGATTACATAGGCTCCTATGTTGAATATGGGCCCCAGATCAACTTGATGGGGTTTACAGTGAATAATATTTATATACCTTTCCCACATTTGAAATGTGTTACACTGTTCCAGATCCTTCACATTCCATTCAAGTATATGTTTAAGTCACAGAGTATCACCAGAAGATGGAGAAAAATAGGTAGGGAAAAAAAGAGAGAGAGGGAAATGAGCAGTGGCAAATTATATTATCCATAAATTATGAAAACTGTGAAATTTAGATGCCAGTCTTATGTTCTTATAAAGCTGACCTGATCAAGTTTTTATACATTACTTGTGTTGTGGCATCATTTAAGTGTTAAGTGAGATGTCTAGGTACAAAATGTGGTATAAAAGGTTCTTTCCTTGTCAGATATAAAATCTACAATTTAATATTTTCTAATATTTAATATGGAGGGGTAATACAATTTAAAATGAATAATAATTTACTAGTACAATGACAAATTCTATTTGAGGATCTCCTTTCTTTACTAAATTATTATTGCATCTGACAAGATTTTTATGTCATAAGGAATTCAAACTGAAACCTTCTTCCAGTAGTTTTGGCATGACGTTCTATGTTAATGAGAAATGCACTGCTTTTCAAGTTTAATCTAAAAGTGAACATTTTAATTCACCTTTCATATCTGATTATATCTTCATCTGATAGGATCAAATGTTTCAATAAAATTTATTTCTCAAAGAACAAAATGTAATTTTATTTCAAAACAATGAGAAAATAAAATGTTTGCATAGTAACATTAAGTTGATCATTACTTTAGATAGATGAGCAGCTTAACAATGATTCTTTGAAACAGTGTGGAAATTACTTTGCACATTTTAAAGTAATTTAATCCTTGACTCAAGCCAATGAGGCAAGTACTCTTAGCACCCTCTATCTCTGACAAGTAAGCTGACACACAGAAGCTAAGTTTCCTAGTTAAAAAAAATGATCCTGCATTCAAACTTGTCATCATGATGGGGCACTGGGAAGAAATTTATTAAGCTTTGAATCACAGAGTTATGGAAAGGCTTCCAGTAAAAAAATAGTCTTAGATGGAGTTTAATATAGATCCATATTTATTAATACCCATATTAATATATACTAGTGGAATTTATTAATAAAATGTTTTATTATTATGTGTTTTTAGTATTTTAATGTGTTTACTTATATTGATTATCTCACTTATTCCTTACAGCAGTGTGGAGTGCCACTGAAGAAGAAAGTCAGAGATCAACATGTGAGAAAGTGCATATGTTTTGGACCTCAGAGTTCAGTGCAGGAAGGAGTAATCCAGTAAATTCAGATACAGTTTGGAAAACCCTAAAGTAGCTACTGATGAGAGGTTCATGACTGAGGTTAGGGCAGAGGTGAATGGGTTCCCATGATTCTGGCAATATGAATTATGCTAGTCATAAAGTGTAATATTTTCTTCTTTTATTGCTTTTTAGGGGATGAATGGTTTACAATATAGTTGCTGACACATGGATACAATTGCTTCTCTCCCCATGATAGATGTTTGCAAAACACTCTCACCTACAACTTAGGTCCTTTTCTACCATGTTGTAGTTTAATAATTTGACCCCTAATACAAAAGGTATTTCAGGTACAATTGTCATGAAAAATTTTGTTTCTGATGTTATAATAAGCTTTTGTATTATTTCATTATCTAACATCGGGTCTTATTTAAGCATTTTCAAAGAAAAGGAATAAGGTAACTGCTGTTTTAAATTAAATAATTAAAATGGGATGGCAAACTTATAAGATTTAAAAGAACTTTGTGTATTACACACACACATTGAAAATAATTCAATTTGGGAGTCGGTTGGTAGCACAGCTGGTTAAGCTCACGTGGCCCAAAGCACAAGGACTGGCATAAGGATCCCAGTTCGAGCCCCTGGGTCCCCAGTTGCAGAGGAGTCGCTTCACAGGCGGTGAAGCAGGTCTGCAGGTGTCTCTCTTTCTATCCCTCTCTCTGTCTTCCACTCTTCTCTCCAGTTTTCTCTGTCTTATCTGACAACTACAACAATAATAACTAAAACAACAATAAAAAGCAACAATGGCAACAAAAAGGGAAAAATTAAAAAAAATTAATTTCATATCACGATAAACCTGACTTTGTAGGAATCTTAGGTCCTGATGTCCAGATCATAGTCTATTTCCGTATTTATAGTAATCTATGAATTGTACATAAAATGTATAATAATAAAATATAAAGTTAGAAAAATAAAAGGTGACAAATGTAATTATCTCCCTTCCCTTTGCTGCAAGTATCTATGTATCTAGATCTACTATCCATCTCTTATCCTTGTCCACATTGGTTTGTATATAAGTACACTAAGTTTTTAAGAACATCAAGTAATGCTCTGATATTCAAAGAGTTGTTAGGCTAGGGTAGTAGTGGGTAAGTGGCACCAGGGACAAAAACAAAACTAAAGTAAAATCTCCTAGTGGCAAATTTTCCATTGAAACAGCATTTCAGAATGTTTGAAGAAAACTGAGCTTTAGATAATCACTCCGTTGTATTTGCATCTCAGACTGTATGCATCTCAAGGGGTATCTTGGGCTCCCAAATGATCCTAGGATAGAAGAATATGAATTAACTCAGCATCATTTTAATCAAATTATGGACTTTGCTGTAGCAGTTAAATTCAGACTCTATGAACTACTTGTGTTGTTAGATGAACTGTATTTCCAACTTCTCTTTTTACTTGGCTATATTCTTTGCACGACAACCTGCAGGCTGCCACCAAGCATCTTTACTGTATGGATTTTGTTCATTAATTAATCAATTATTAAATATAATGACCAGGCCTTCACCACTCCAGGCTGTTATTTGAAGATGGGGGAGATAGAGACAGAACATCTAAACTTCCTTAACACTGTGAAACCAGCTCCCCCCAGTTACTCATAGTACTCCCATATAACTTATTCAAATTTGAATTGTGCTCATGACAAAGTAACACAGCTAAGGGCTGACATTACTGACCTAGTATAGAAATAAAACTACAAAAACTCAAAGATTTCATCATATTCTCATAATTAAACCTAAAAAAGAAAAACACTAGCCTATTATGATACACTAAGTCTCCAGTTTGTCTTTATACTAGCATCACTTGCAATTCTTACATGTATCCATGGTACCTTCTAGTCAAAATGTAGAATCTATTCCTAAATATAGCACACCTTCAGGGCTAGAGAGATAATTTATTGGCCAGGGAATGTATGTGGCCTAGGTTTGAGCCCCTGGAACCATATGGAAGGTGTTATGATGCTGGGGAAAACAAGCTCTGTAGTGTCTCTTCCTCTTCTTCATTCTTTGTCATTATCTCTCTAACTGAATGAAAAAGTGGTCTGTGGCAGAGAAACCGTGCATACACAAATGCCAGGACTCATAAGACAATAAAGTATCAGACTTCGTGTGTTTCCTGTCTTTTCACCAATGTTGCCTCATATCTTCACTCACCTAGTTAGCATATACATATCTTAGGCCCTTGGCTCATATATATCACTTATGACAGGAAGCATTCATTTACCACCCTTAACTTCCTTCTCATTGGTTTCATTTTTGTTCTTTCTTAGTCTCCTATTCCCCTCCCCCACAGTTCTATGAAAACACCCACTAAATAATTTAGAAAAGCATGCTATCTTTTGTATAATTCAAAATTGTCACCATTTATTTCCTTCTCCACCACACTATTTTATGAAAAGCATATATACAATTCATGAATTAACTCCTATGGTCTTTTTTAGCACTTGGCTCAGAGTTGGAACTAAATGCATACTTGCAAAATAAATGAAATAATGAGGTGACATTTAAGAAATAAACTGAAAGAAATTCAATAAGCACCCAATTCAAATCAAGATTATTGTAACATTATATTCTAAAATAGTATATAATCAAACATGCCTTAAATATGAGGTACCATATGAGGGAACTTGCTTCCTAAAAATTAATTGTAAAAAGTTGTTTTCATTTTTATTCTCATGTTTTTTATAATAAAGCTGCAATTCAGTTTCTAATTTTACCTGATGTTCCACAATGAGTATATAAATGTTTCCTATTAAAAATAAACCAATGTTAGAAGAACATCCTTAATGTTATCTATCACACTCCATCATGTTACATTCATGTGGTTCAATTTTTTATTAATTTTATTTATCTAAAATTTGTCAAGAGATGCTATTATAGTTTTATACAGCTAGAGAATGCACACTCTTTTCAGAAAATTTAATGATAAGTAAAGAGAGGAAATGTAACAGGAAATTTTAATGAGATGCTACTTCATTTTCAGCAAGGTCTATCAATGGCATCAGACTTGAGATTTCAATGTACATGTTAATCTATTGAGAACTGGCAAAACAAGCGGCTTACAATCAAATGAAATAAATTATTAAAAATGGACACTGGAGATGGAGCATCACTGAAGCATGCTTTGGGCCCTACTTTAATCTCTATCCCAAGGCAGAACCCATTCAACCCCAACTTCAAACTAACTGAATTTCTAACCTCTTCAAAAACTTATATAACTTTATAAGTTTGGGGATACTCAAAGGGTTAATAGCTGATCATTAAGACAAGGCTGAGTAATCTAAAGAGGAGAAATGTCAGAGGTGATGTTCCTTTGGTGGTGTGATGAACTTGCATGTACAAGGCAATAGGTTCAACCCGTTACCGATTATACCAGAGCAAAATGCTAGTCTCTCTATCTTTTCTCTCTCTTTCATGCAAAATAAACGGTGAGAAAAGGAAGAAAGAAAGGACACAAATGAACAAAAGAAAAATGAATACAGAAAGGAAAACAGAGAAAGATATATAGATGGATGAAAAAATGGTTGATCAGGATGCCAGCCAGTCTTCTCTGGACTGAAGACCCCACCAATGTGTCCTGGAGCTCCACTTACCCAGAGACACACCCTACTAGGGAAAGAGAGAGGCAGACTGGGAGTATGGACCGACCAGTCAACGTTCATGTTCAGTGGGGAAGCAATTACAGAAGCCAGACCTTCCACTTTCTACAACCCACAACGACCCTGGGTCCATGCTCCCAGAGGGATAGAGAATGGGAAAGCTATCAGGGGAGGGGATGGGATATGGAGATTGGGTGGTGGGAATTGTGTGGAGTTGTACCCCTCCTACCCCATGGTTTTGTTAATTTATCCTTTCTTAAATAAAAAAAATAAATTAAAAAAAAATGGTTGAAAAAACCCATAACAGCTCAGAAAAGTATATTGGAAAAGTATTGCACACTGACTCTTAATGAGCTCAAGATAGAAAGTCAGTCGGTCAGGCAGGAGCTATCTTAACTTACTTTGCTAATGAGAGTTACCAAATCAATATTTAGAACCCAGTTAAAATTGTATGGATGGTGGTGTATCCTAAGTGAGCAGATAGTATGGATGTGAGAAGTCACTAGAAACAGGTGCAAAGAAAGTTCTCTTGCAGTGTACATAACACTCCACAGGGACCACCATTAAACATCTATCAAGTTCAGAAAATACTGTTGACACCTCATTGATAGTAGGCATTACCATTACTATAATGCTTCCTCCAAAACTCAACTCATCTCTATCCCTGAGTCAATTTTGCTGTTAGAGGAGTCAAAACCAGATTTTTTATGCAACTGAAAAAGATAATTAAAAGTATGAAGTGGAAGAAAAGAATAAGAACAAATGATTCATAAGAACCCTCATAATTGTGGAGTTCCTGAACCAAAATCATAAATCTTGAACTTAAATCATAAAAACATTCAACGTTAGTTGTTTTTTCCAAAGGGAAGTATGTATCTATAGAAAAAATACTGAATTGTGGTTTAATATTTATAGACATATTTTTTTCTAAAAATAAGAAAACAAAAACAAACTGCTAGGTCACAAGAGATTTTCATTCAAGTGGCAGAAATTGAAGTGTCCCCAGAAATGCTATGAAAACTTTCTCTGACAAGCAACAATTGAAGGAACCAACTGTCACCATGTGACCCTGTGAGAAGTTTTGAAAGGTCTCCTATAAACAAGTCATCTATCAGAACACTCTGTCTAGAGGAATAGCATTAAAATATCTTAAATCGGTTAAATATGTTAAAGCAACATATGCCAATAACCTTAATTCACCTATTAAAAGGCATAGAGAAGGAAGATGGATCAGAAAATACAACCAAGCCATATGTTGTCTGCAAGAATTCCATCTAATTTAAAAAGACAAACAGAAACTTAAAGTGAAAGGATAGAAAACTATCATACTAGTTAACATACCATAAAAAAGGACATGTATAGCTATTCATATATATGATATGATAGACCTTAAAATAAAATTTAAAAAAGTATACAGATGGAAATTACTTAATGCTCAGAGGATCAGTCAAGAGGAGTTAACATTTTCACACCCAATAAGAGGACATCTAACTATATCAAACATCTACTGAAAGAGCTACAGCAATATATTAACAGCAACACAGTAATAGTAGGGAATTTCAACACCACACTCTCTCAGTCTGACAGATCATCCAGACAGATAATCAACAAAGAAATGAGAGAATTAAGTGAAGAGACAGAGAAACTAGAACTATTGGACATTTTTAGAGTCATTCACCCCAGGAAACTAGAATACACATTCTATTCAAGTACACAGAGGTCATTCTCAAGGATACAACATATGTTAGGCCACAAAGACAGTGTCACCAAATTAAAGAGTATTAAAATAATCTAAGCATCTTCTCAGACCAACAGTGGAATTAAATTAACACTTAAAAAAAAACTAGTAAAAATCCCAAAATATGGAAATCTAAACATCCACTTCTTAACAACTACTGGATCAAAGAGGAAATTAAGGAAGAAATCAAAATATTTTGAGAAGTCAATGAAAATGAAGACACAAGCTAACAAAATATTTGTGATACAGCTAAGGCAGTACTGAGAGGGAAGTTCATAGCCATACAAGCACACACTGGGAAATGAGAAAAAGCTCAAATGAACAACCTGATAGCATACCTTAAAAATATGCAGAAGAATGAAACTGAATCACAACATTCAACTGGACACAAAAGTAAATTCCAAATGGATCAAGAACTTCAATGTTAGATAAGAAATTATCAAATACTTAGAGGAAAATATTAGCAGAACTCTTTTTTGTCTAAATTTTAAAGGTATCTTCAAGAATACAAATCCAATTACAAAGAAGACTAAAACAAAAATAAACCAATGGGATTAAATCAATTCAAAAGCTTCTGGAGGCTGGGAGGTAGAGCAAGGACCAGCATAAGGTTCCCGGTTTGAGCCCCTGCCTCCCCACCTGCAAGGGGGTCGCTTCATGGGCAGTGAAGCAGGTCTGCAGGTGTCTATCTTTCTCTGCCCCTCTCTATTTCCCCCTCCTCTCTCTATTTATCTCTGCCCTATCCAACAGCAGTGGCAGCTATAACAACAATAAACAAGGGCAACAAAAGGAAAAAAAAAAAAAAAAACCTCCAGGAGCAGTGGATTACTAGTACAGGTACTGAGCCCCAGCAATAACCTTGGAGGCAAAAGAAAAAAAAAAAAGAAAAAAAAAAAACTTCTGCACAGCAAAAAACAAAACAAAACAAAACAAAACAAAGAGACACCTTACAGAATAGGAGAAAAATTTTACATACTATACATCATACAAGAGGCTAATAACCAAAATACACAAAGATCTCACCAAATTCATCAACAAGAAAACAAATGACTCCATCCAAAAATGGGGAGAGGATATGAAGAGAATATTCACAACAGCAGAAACCCAAAAGGCCAATATACACATGAGAAAATGCTCCAAGTCATAGATTGTCTGAGAAATGCAAATAAAGACAAAAATGAGATACCACTTCAGTTGTGTGAGAATGTCAGCTTTTCTGACAGCAGAAAAGCTATCAGCAACAGATGCTGGAGAGGTTGTGGGGACAAAGGAACCTTCTGCACTTATGGTGGGAATGTAAGTTGGTCCAACCCCTGTGGAGAACAGTCTGGTGAGCTCACAGAAGGCTAGAGATGAATCTACCCTATGACAATGCAATTCCTCTCCTGGGATATATCCTAAGGAACCAAACATACCCATCCAAAAAGATTTGTGTATACCCATGTTCATAGAAGCACAATTTGTAATAGCCAAAACCTAGAAGCAACCCACGTGTCCAACAACAGATGAATGGCTGAGTAAGTTGTGATATATATATGTATACACAGTGGAATACGGCTGATCTATTAAAAATGGTGAATTCACCTTCTTCACCTCATCTTGGATGGAGCTTGAAGGAACCATGTTAAGTGAGATAAGCCAGAAAGAGAAGGTTGTACATGGGATGATCTCACTAATAGAAATAATTTGAAAAACAAGAACAGAAGGGAAAACAAGCAGAACTTGGACTGAAACTTGGTGCATTTCACTAAAGCAAAAGACTCTGGGGCAAGGGGGTGGATAGCTCAGGTCCTAGAACATCATGGCAGAAGACCTAGTAGAGGTTGAATTTTTTTTTTCACCTCTGGGGTTATTGCTAGGGCTCAGTGTCTGCACTAAGAATCCACTGCTCCTGGAGGCATTTTTTCCCCTTGTTGTTTATCATTGTTGTTGTCAGACAGAGAGAAATCGATAGAGGAAGGGAAGACAGAGAGGGGGAGAGAAAGATAGTCACCTGCAGACCTGCTTCACCACCTAGCCTATGATGCGACCCCCCCCCCCCCTGCAGGTGGGGAGGCAAGGGCTCAAACTGGGATCCTTGAACTGGTCCTTGAGTTTTGTGCCATGTGCACTTAACCTGCTACACTACTGCCCCACCCTCAGGGGTTGAATTGTTACGTGGAAAACAGAAATGTTAGTGGTCTGGGAGGTGGCTCAGTGGATAAAGCACTGGATTCTCAAGCATGAGGTCCTGAATTCAATCCCCAGCAGCACATATACCAGAATGATGTCTGATTCTTTCTCTTCTCTCTTATAATTTCTCATGAAAAAGGTAAATAAAAACCAGAAATGTTACACATGTATAAACTTTTGTATTTTACTAGCAACTATAAACAATCCCCCTAATAAATTAAAAATAATAATAATAATTGTCACAACTTCAGAGAAAGCTGTGTGCTATGTGATCTCTTCCCCTATTTCTCTGTCTTTCTGTATCTGAATGAAAAGTTTAGTCTGGAAGCCATAAAATCATGTGTTTGCAATATCCTCCCTCCTCAAAAAAAATGTGAGAGCTACAATCTAGGTCAGTTCCAATATACAATTTTTCACTACTCAATTGAAGATAGTTGCCAAAAATGTATTAAGATTGGTCAAGAACAACCCTACAAGTTATTAAAGATGCTTACTATCTCTTACATTATCTACCTGGACACAGAACCTTTCTAAAGAGACCCTCTATTTTCTTGATTCTCAGCAATAATATTCCATGACCTCATACTGTATCTAAAATATATTGGACTCTAGTTACCACAAAAATCTGCCATTGTGGGAGTTGGGTGGTAGCGCAGTGGGTTGAGACAGATGGCACAAAGTGCAAGGACTGGCGTAAGGATCCCGGTTTCAGCCTCTGGCTCCCCACCTGCAGGGAAGTCGCTTCACAAGCGGTGAAGCAGGTCTGCAGGTGTTTATCCTTCTCTCCCCCTCTCTGTCTTACCCTCCTCTCCACTTCTCTCTGTTCTATCCAACAACGACCACATCAACAACTACAACAATAAAACAAGGGCAACAGAAGAGTATATATAAATCTGACATTATGTGCAAGGTCTGGAACTACCTACAATCTTATGATCTTTTATAACATTAGTAAGTCACTAATAAAAAGATAGAATAACTGAAAAAACATGGCACCATTATACAAATCCTACAGGATAAAATGCAATTGAATAAATTTGTTGGTCTGAGAAATCCCTACAATCATCAGGAAACTTTATTCAAGAACCTACATGTTTCTCATATGATTATCTTAATGTTTATAAGTTTGTATTATGATCCAGATATCTATGAATCATACTAATTGTTAACTTTCATCTCCTCTCCAGATATAGGTCAAGCAATTAATATTCTTTGGGGGAAATGATTATTTCTTTCTGGCAATACAAAAATGTATCTAAGGTAAAGTTTGTGTAAGGTCCAATCAGAAGGAAAAAATAACATGTAGCTACTTTGCAATTCACAGATTTTAGTGATAGGAGAGATGTCTTTAAATGACTCTAATAAAATATTCATGCTGGGACTCTATTATGCTTAAATTTGAATAGTCCTCAGGGGATTGAAAAGATCAGAAATTTAATATAATCTACCTGTAATGCTTTTATTATCCAGGAAGTCATGGAAACATAAATATATTCATATACTTCCCACTGAGCCAGATATCTACATTACGAAAAGCTGCTTTCAAAGATGAAAGACTCTTGAGACTAATAGACTATATTTGAAAAAAAATTGTCTTTAGAATTCTGGGTAAAGCTTCAAAATGATAAGTGTTTTTCATGTATTTTGCAAGGTCTGAATGTTCTTTCCCAATTCTGCACCAAAAATCTAGATTATTTCTCTTCTTCTATGGAAAACTTCCCTAAATATATCATAAGCTGCAGAGTCTCTACCGAATATACTTTTTCCACAAAAATAGTTAAAATACACTGACATTTTCTTTGTAAATTATTTAACATACAATTTTTTTTTATTTTATAAAGGAGACATTAACAAAACCATAGCAAAAAAAAAATTTAACCACTTTTCCTCATAGCAGAGGAAAGAGGAAAACACTGAATGAAGTATTGAATGAAGTTGCAGCTGTCTCAGTGACTTTTCATGTGATTTTAAATAAAACTTATCCTCGTCATCATTTGTTACCTTTATCATTTGTTATCATTTCCAATAAGGTTATTTGGTCAAGATAAGCTCTAATGGTCAGTGATGAGCCTGTCATGTAGGTTATTTATCCTCAACTCTCCTTACTCAACATATAAAGCATGGTTTACTAAGCTATAACCCAAATGAAAGCAATTGCACTGTGTCTGATTACCTTATTTTCAAAGTTTATGTAGCACATAGAAATAGTACAGAAGATGTCCTATGGATTAATGTACACTTTATAAGTAAATTAATTTGGTAAGAACACAGAATATTTCAGATGTAGTGTTTGCAGCACAAGGGGAGTAGACACAGTTACTCCTATTTAATTATGAAAGATAATAAAGGTACAAATAAAATTGGTAATTTGTTTAAAATGTCACAGCACTCAGTTCAGTCTGCATATATTTTCAGTTCAGTTCCTATGCATATATTTTGCTTCTGCCATTATGCTATAATAAAGTCTCTAAGCCTATCTGAAAACAGTGTATACACTCACACCACTAGATTGTGTACTGCTATAAGAAAAAGCCTTATTTATGCTGATCTGATCAGGATGGAAACAGTACTCAGCCCTAATTTGAGAAACAAAGAAAAAGGGGAGAGGTTGGGTTTCCCACCAAACCCTTCCAGGGCAAATAGACAAGTCAAAATGAAGTTGTAAAAGTATCTGGGAAATAGCATGCATGATGAGATGATTGTTCTTTAGGTTTGTGATCAGCAAAGCCTGAGGCTCCTGTTTCGGCTGCCAGGCCTTCAGATTAAACTCCCTTTTCCCTTTCTTTCTTCAAAAGCAAAAATGCTAAGACCTTAAACTTGTTTTCTTTTAAATGCTATAAGCCTTTCAGGAAACAGCTTTCGCTGGGAACCTGCTCATTACAGAAATCCCCCTGAAGAAGTGCCAAAATGTAGTTAGCAGGGAGGGAGTACAGGAGGCGAAAATGTTGGGTTGATTCAGTGGAGCTATTTAGTGGTGAAAGTGCCTTTATCAAAACAGCAGAGAATAGTCAGGCGCCTTCTCAACTGGGCAGAGCTCACAGACTCCTGGGAAAGGAACTCACATTTGGATGAATGTAGCTGTAAATAGAGATCACTGAAATTGATGGAGATGTCAAATTTAATAATTACAATAATAGCTCTCGTATACTGAGGTCTCCAGGACTGAGCTAAGAGTTTTCCACTCTATTTATCCTTATCATACTCTGTAAATATATGAAATTACATTTAAAATGAAAAAAAAATACTGAGAGGAAAAATAGAACTTGTAAATAGCAGATGGCCAAGGCAACATTAGCCTAACAATAAAGTTCACATTGCATTGGCTCATCTTTCAGTGTTGGAGTAAAGTGAACCCAGATTAATGAAAATTGTGAGACTAATTTAAAATAAAGTTTTATCTAAGGTGGAGGAAGGAAGGAATATTTTCATGAGTTAGAATTCTACATAGGACAGCCAGGTGGTTTCTCCCTTTTAATAGTGAGAAAGGGTTGGAGATCCCAGGCAAGTAACTATTTTTTTCAAGTTTTATTTATTTATATATTTTTATTTTATTTTATTTTATTTTATTTTATTTTATTGTCACCTGTGTTATTGCTGGTGCTCAGTGTCTGCACAATAAATCCACTGCTCCTGGTAGCCTTTTTTTTTCTTTATTTGATAGAAACAGAGAGAAATCAAGAGGGGAGGGGGTAGAAGAGAGATAACACCACTGCTTAATGATTGAGAAGCTTCCTCCCTGCAGATGAGGACTAGGGTTTTGAACCTAGGTCCTTGAACATTGTAACATATGCTCTCAAACAGGTGAACAACTGCCCAGCCCTTCTTCCTTCCTTCTTCCCTCCCTTCCTCTCTCCCTTCCTTCCTTCCTTCCTTCCTTCTTTCCTTCCTTCCTTCCTTCCTTCCTTCCTTCCTTCCTTCCTTCCTTCCTTCCTTCCTTCTTTCATTTCCCTCTCTTGCTTTCTTCTCTATTTCTTCTTCCTTTCCTTTCTTTCATTTTTGTTAATCAGGACAGGGAAAAATTGAGAGGAGAGAGGAAAGTAGATAGACAAGGAAAGAAAGGGATACCCCAGACCCACTTTACTACTCTTGAAAGGTCCCCCTCCCCACAGGTAGGGAGCAGGGACTCAAACCCAAGTCCTTGAACATTGTAAAGTTTGCATTCAACTGAGTGTGTCTACCCCCTAGACATGTGACTATTACCAGTCTCCTATGCTAGTCTGTATATGGAATCCACATGGAAGATGTCACCTATTCCTAAGCATAATCCATTTGTATATTTACCAGGACCTGCAACTTTCTTTCTTAGAAGTAATTCTTATAAGGGAGGAAGAGGTACCATAGCATTGGAGCTTCTACTAGTGTCATGATACTTACATAAAATTCAGCATCTTAAAGTCGAATATGCATAGCAAGGCATGCACCCTATCAGATGAACTATTCATCCACCCCTATAGTTTTTATCCTAGTAGTTTTCTGATCAAATTCACTTCATGGATACCACATATAAGAAATAGCTAATAGAGTCCAATTTAACCTTATCTAATACTGTACCCCAAAATATACTAGTAAATTCAATATTCATTGAGATAGGAAAATGTCCCAGACTTCTCCTTCAGCACAACTTGAGTGGCTTCTTAGAAGAAAAAAAAGAACTGACTTCCTTTCTCTATGGGTGTGGAAATGAGAAACATTTGGTACAGATGACTTCCCAATATGAATTCCCAAGAGAAGGTAAGATCCTGGGGCTATCCCACTTCCTGGACACTAACTTAATTTCTGTCCATCTTTTCTGCTTCATAAGAATTTGAGCTCTAAATTTGGCATGCGTCTTGCAATAGTGTAGCTAGCTTAAACTGAACTAACAAAAAAAATGAAATATGTTTTGGAACTTCTCTGGAAAAAATGTGGAGCATGAAGCATAATAAACAATACTTGTGGTTACTTATTGACATGTTTTCAGAAAATCACAATTCTGAAAATGTCATACTTTTAAAAATATTTTGGGGTGGAGGAAATACCATAATGGTAATGTAAAAATACTCTCATGTCTGAGGCTCTAAAGTCCCAAATTCAATCCCCTACGTCAATATAAGCCAGAGCTGAGCAGTGTTCTGGTTTGAATAAATAAATAAATAAATAAATAAATAAATTTTTTTTTAGAAACTTTCTTTAAATTTTTTCCCTTTTGTTGTCCTTGTCTATCATTGTTGTCATTGTTGTTGGATAGGACAGAGAAGTTGACAGAGGAGGGGAGAGAAAGACACCTGCAGACTTGCATCACCGCCTGTGAAGCGAACCCCCTGCAGGTGGGGAGCCTGGGGCTGGAACTGAAATCCTTGTGCTTCGCACTATGTGTGCTTAACCTGCTGTGTCACTGCCCAGCTCCCATAAAGAAATATTTTAATATATAAAGCTAATGCATGAAAGTAAGTAGCTTGGAACTGTCTTTTCATCCACAACTTGTACAACTATTATTTTTTCCAGTTCCATTCCTGAAACTGTCCCACATTAATTTTATTTCATACAAATCAACTTAATTTGACTTTGATACAATCTTTCTGGAAATAGCATAAGATTCCATAACTTAAAGACTCAGTCCTACAGCACTATTTCTAATTCAGATGTAAGTTGAAAAACCCAATACTTCTGATCAACTAGTTATAAATTCATATTTCTATAACTAACCTTCTGCTTAGTTTCAATAATTTTCTATAATGATTCACAGGACACAGTTCTCACAAAGTGTTAGAAGTGGTTTAGTTTTTTGGATTTTTTTTTTGCAAGTTCATGTGTTTCAATTCTCTACATTCCACATATGTGAGAAATAATCTTATAATTGTCTTTCTCATGTTTTTATAATAGTTTACTTTTAAATCTTAGTTAACTAATTTAAATTACTTCAGAATGGTGAGAAATGCATAAACACTAAGAAGGCAGTAAAATAAAAAATTAAAGTTATAATCATTGCTTTCTAGTGTCAGTGATAATATCACATAGCAAGTCAACCTACAAGGCAATTCACGTCATCATCACATAATAATCATGATGATAAGTATGGCAACCACAGCTAATATTTATTGAGCATGCATCAGATGCCAGAAAAGATAATAAGTTCTTCAAGTATTTAACTTTTACTGTCTGTATACACATATGTGACATAAACTCTTTCTCTTCCCTTTTTGAAGATAAGGAAAGATCTGGTACATTTTGTGATTTGTCTAAGTGAATACATAGTGAAATGGAAACTTAAGCACATACTTAACAGCTAGTATAGCAAAGGTTTCCACCACTCTGCCAGAATACATTCTCCTAATAGTAATGTGTAACTCAAATTTAATGTTAATTTTCAACCTCCTCCAACAGGAATGAATTGTAGTCTTCTCTGGACTCAAGCAAGTTAAGTATAACCCACTTTTAAACTACTCAGTATGTTAAATTGCATTTATTAGGTCAAATATATGCCTGATTAACTTCTCTGAATATTTATTGACATATATGTATACATATATATATATATTACCTAGAATATACAAGGTCATGTAGAATGGCATAATAAAATTCATTCATTACATTTAACATGTATCAGTGGGTACATAATACATACTTCTGGAGCTGGAATAGGTCTTGGTCTTTCCACCTATAGAATGAGGATTATAAATAGAGTAATGTTCATTCTCTGGTGCCAGGGAATGCTTAAAATTTCATGAGACAATACATGTGTGCAACTGGCAAAGAACATCTTGGGAAGAGTGCTACTTTATTATCATGAGGCACAATTGAGAAAGAACTAAAGATGAAAATTTCTACTTTTCTAACATGGTCCAGCTGTAAGAAACAAGTTGTCATTACACCAGCAGAAAGTTATTGCCTCTAGACTTGAAACTAGAAAATTGGCCAGAAAGCATAGAATACAATCTTTGTTGCCTATCACTAAACACCCCCCACACACTGTACAAACAAATACATGCTATCCCTGCGTGAGGAAAACTGCCATTGTGTCTCATTGCCAGGTATACAATCAGTGTCTGGTGGGCAGATTGCCAGACTGGCCATCTGTGTTGTGCTTGGTTGCTAGGGCACAGACAGGGAGCCCTGTGATGTCTTGCTTTCACTCTAGCCACAAAGGCCTGGAGCAATGACAAAGGCTGTTCAGTGTGCTAGAGTTCTGAGGAGATGTACATACTTAGCTTAATTCAGGGAATTTCTACTGAAGACTTATTCAGATAACTGGGATTTTGTCCATATTCTGCTGCTGAAAGGATACTGGGTTAGACATGAACTTTTCAAAGCATGTTAAGTCCTCAGTTATAAATTTAAAAAGACCCAAATTTCAGTGTTTCCCTAAAATAGAACCACTGGCATCATGTGAAATATTTACAAATGCTGCATAGACAAACTAGTAAACATTTTAGCAATTGGTGATTATTATATTATGCTTGAAAAAAATAATTGTCATGCCAGTTTTTTATACCACACAATTAATTGTTTAGAAAGAATCAAATAGTGTCATTAGACTAATAATGATGGGGGGGGCACACTCAGTTGAGTGCGTACATTACCAGGACCGAAATTTAAGCCCCCATTCCCCACCTGCATGGGGTATACTTCATGAATGTTGAAGCAGGTCTGCAGGGATATCTCTCTCTCTTTTTTTTTTTTTTTTTTTTTTATTAATTAACAAAACCATAGGGTAGGAGGGGTACAACTCCACACAATTCCCACCGCCCAATCTCCATATCCCACCCCCTCCCCCGATAGCTTTCCCATTCTCTATCCCTCTGGGAGCATGGACCCAGGGTCATTGAGGGTTGCAGAAGGTAGAAGGTCTGGCTTCTGTAATTGCTTCCTCGCTGAACATGGGCGTTGACTGGTCGGTCCACACTCCCAGTCTGCCTCTCTCTTTCCCTAGTAGGATGGGTCTCTGGGGAAGCTGAGCTCCAGGACACATTGGTGGTGTCTTCAATCCAGGGAAGTCTGGCTGGCATCCTGATGACACCTGGAACCTGGTGACTGAAAAGAGAGTTAACATACAAAGCCAAACAAATTGTTGAGCAATCATGGACCCAAAGCTTGGAAAAGTGGAGAGGAAGTATTAGGGAGGTACTCACTGCAAACTCTAGTATACTTCTGCTTTCTTACTTTGGTGCCATACTCCAAACTCAGTCAATTTCTGCTTTGCGTTTCTACTTCTTCTTCCTTTTTTTGTTTTTTTTACATGCATAACATTCCCCAGATTCCCATTTAGCAATACAACCCCCACTATTTCATTCGTCATTTTTCATGGACCTGTATTCTCCCCACCCACCCACCCACCCCAGAGTCTTTTACTTTGGTGTAATACTCCAATTCCATTTTAGGTTCGACTTGTGTTTTCTTTTCTAATCTTGTTTTTCAACTACGGCCTGAGAGTGAGATCATCCCATATTCATCCTTCTGTTTCTGACTTATTTCACTCAACATGATTTTTTCAAGGTCCATCCAAGATCGGCTGAAAACGGTGAAGTCACCATTTTTTACAGCTGAGTAGTATTCCATTGTGTATATATACCACAACTTGCTCAGCCACTCATCTGTTGTTGGACACCTGGGTTGCTTCCAGCTTTTGGCTATTACAAATTGTGCTGCCAAGAACATATGTGTACACAGATCTTTTTGGATGGATGTGTTGGGTTCCTTAGGATATATCCCCAGGAGGGGAATTGCAGGGTCATAGGGTAGGTCCATTTCTAGCCTTCTGAGAGTTCTCCAGACTGTTCTCCACAGAGGTTGGACCAATTGACATTCCCACCAGCAGTGCAGGAGGGTTCCTTTGACCCCACACCCTCTCCAGCATTTGCTGCTGTTACCTTTTCTGATGTGTGACATTCTCACAGGAGTGAAGTGATATCTCATTGTTGTCTTGATTTGCATTTCTCTGACAATCAGAGACTTGGAGCATTTTTTCATGTGTTTCTTGGCCTTTTGGATCTCTTCTGTGGTGAATATTCTGTCCAATTCCTCCCCCCATTTTTGGATGGGGTTATTTGTTGTCTTGTTGTTGAGTCTGGTAAGCTCTTTATATATGTTGGTTATTAAACTCTTATCTGATGTATGGCATGTAAAGATCTTCTCCCATTCTGTGAGGGGTCTCTTGATTTGGGTAGTGGTTTCTTTTGCTGTGAAGAAGCTTTTTAATTTGATGTAGTCCCATAGGTTTATACTTGCCTTAGTCTTCCTTGTAATTGGATTCGTTTCATTGAAAATGTCTTTAAAATTTATGCGGAAAAAAGTTCTTCCAATATTTTCCTCTAAGTATCTGATAGTTTCTGGTCTAACATCCAAGTGGGGCTGCCCACTATCACCATTACTATTCAACATAGTGTTGGAAGTTCTTGCCATAGCAATCAGGCAGGAGCAAGGAATTAAAGGCATACAGATTGGAAGAGAAGAAGTCAAACTCTCCTTATTTGCAGATGACATGATAGTATACATGGAAAAACCTAAGGAATCTAGCAAGAAGCTTTTGGAAATCATCAGGCAATACAGTAATGTGTCAGGCTATAAAATTAACATTCAAAAGTCAGTGGCATTCCTGTATGCAAACACTAAGTTAGAAGAAATTGAAATCCAGAAATCAGTTCCTTTTTCTATAGCAACAAAAACAATAAAATATCTAGGAATAAACCTAACCAAAGAAGTGAAAGACTTGTATACTGAAAATTATGAGTCACTACTCAAAGAAATTGAAAAAGACACAAAGAAGTGGAAAGATATTCCATGCTCATGGGTTGGAAGAATTAACATCATCAAAATGAATATATTACCCAGAGCCATCTACAAATTTAATGCTATCCCCATCAAGATCCCAAGCACATTTTTTAGGAGAATAGAACAAATGCTACAAATGTTTATCTGGAACCAGAAAAGACCTAGAATTGCCAAAACAATCTTGAGAAAAAAGAACAGAACCGGAGGCATCACACTGCCAGATCTCAAACTATACTATAGGGCCATTGTCATCAAAACTGTTTGGTACTGGAACATGAACAGACACACTGACCAGTGGAATAGAATTGAGAGCCCAGAAATGAGGCCCCACACCTATGGACATCTAATCTTTGACAAAGGGGCCCAGACTATTACATGGGGAAAGCAGAGTCTCTTCAACAAATGGTGTTGGAAACAATGGGTTGAAACATGCAGAAGAATGAAGCTGAATCACTGTATTTCACCAAATACAAAAGTAAATTCCAAGTGGATCAAGGACTTGGATGTTAGACCAGAAACTATCTCTCTCTCTTTTAACCTATTTTTTAAACTTTATCTATTGTATTTGATAGAACAGAGAGAAATTAAGTTATAGCCCTGGAGGAAAAAAATGGTGCTAGGAGGTAGTACATCTGGTTAAGTACAAACATTACATTGTGTAGGGACTCAGGTTCATGCCCTTTGTCCAAACCTGCAGGGAGAAGGGCGGCAAGTGTCTCTCTGTCTCTTAACTCTCTACCTCCACCTTCCCCTCAATTTCTCTCTGTCTCTATCCAATAATAAATAATTAGAAATATTAATATATATATAAATCAATATTAGAATCTATGAATACTTGAAAAATAGTATGATGGTTTGAGAAAAACTATGAAACTAGAACAAAAATAACTGATTAATAATTGGAAAAATTATCTGCACAATACAGACTAAAATACATCTGTTCCAAAAATAGTTCCTTTTAGGGTGTGGGAGCTAGCATACTGGTTATATAAAAAGACTTTCATGTCAGACAATCTGAAGTCCCAGAATTAATACCCAAGTAACCATAAGCCAGAGATGAGCTTTGCTTGGTTCTCTCCGTGCACCCCCTCTCTTCCCCTCTCTCCATATTTTAATTTTATTTTAATGAAATAAAGGAAGACGATAGATAAATAATAGATTATATATATATATATGATAGATGATGATAGATAGATGATAGATAGATAGATAGATAGATAGATAGATAGATAGATAGGCAGGCACCAGAGCACTGTTCAGCTCTGGTTTATGGTGGTACTAGGGATTGAACCTGGGATTTCAGAGCCTCAGGCATGAAAGGTGTTTGCATGATCATTATGCTATCTCCCCAGGCCAGTCTTTTCCTCTTCATCTCTCTCTCACACACATAAATAAAACAAATGAAATATATATATTATAAATAGCCCCTTTTATAGGGTTCAAACATATCATTCTATGATACCTATAAGATATTTATTATTTACCTAGACATTATAGATATGAAAATAAAGTAGACTGGATCTTGGTAGAGTCTAACTATGGATTGGTCATGAAAATATTTTTTTTGTTTAATATTCTTATTTTTTAAAATTGTTTTTCATCACTTCCATCACCAAAAATCTTTGTCCCCACTCACTCCTCATAGATAACCACTATAGTTCTCCCATAGTCTTGAAAATAGGCTGGTTTTTTTTTCACATTTATTCTTTACTATTTTTGTAATGTTTTTTCTTTTTGGCTGCACTACAAATCCACTGCTCCTAGAGGACATTTTTTCCCATTCTTTTGCCCTTGCTGTTATTCTTGTTATTGCTGTTGCTTTTGGATAGGACAGAGAAAACACGAAAGAGGAGGAGAAAACAGAGAGAGGAAAACACCTGCAGACCTGCTTTATTGCTTGTGAAGCGACACCCTGGCAAGAGGGGAACTGAGGGCTCCAACCAGGATCTTCACGCTGCTTTTGCTTCTCGATGTGTGCTTAACCCACTGTGCTACTGACTGCTACCTCCTTTTTTTTCCTTCACATTTATATATTTAATTCTCTATATTCTACATAAGAGTTGTGATGTACTTAGCATAGGGCTGATGTCAGGACTGAATTTATGCAGGTGGAAGAAGCTCTCAGTTCCTGCACTTGGCTCTCACTGCTGGCAGCTTTCTGCATGCTCCTCCCACTGTGGTCACTCCTCCCAGGACTTGTACACAGGTAAAACTCAACTTTGTTAATTAACTCAATTCATGGGCCTGACCTATTCTTACCCCTGCCAATAAATGCTTATTTTGCTGTACTTAAAATATACCATTCCATATTGCTGAACCACCATGTAATTACCCTTTGATTGTTTTAAACCAGCACCAAGCTGTGCTCCTGAGAAGTCCATTTTATTTTTTAATTACAATATGTGAAACCACTCTGAAGTTCTCCTTTGCCTCTTTACTTGCTTCACTAAGAATACTCTCCAATTCCACTCACTTTATCCTAAAGGGCACAACATCATCCCTTTTTTAATGCTGCAAATACTCTATTGATTATATATTTCATAAATTTATTATACAGTGGTCTGTCAAAGGGCATTTTCACTGTTTCCAGTTTTTTTAATATTAATAGAGCTTCTATAAACATGTGTGTGCATAAATCCATTCAAATTATTGTTATTATATCTTTTGGGCATATGCCCAGTAGTGGAATTGCAGGGCCATAGGGCGTTTCCATTTATATTGTTTTAAGTATCCTCCATGGCAAATGCTAGAAGAAGAAAAGTATCCTCCATACTGTTCTCCAGAGTGGTTGCACCAGTTTACATTCCCACCAGCAATGTAGTAGAGTTCCTTTCTCTCCATGTCCTCTCCAACACTTATCTTCCCTTGTTATATAGATGAAGCCCATCCTCACAACTGTGGTAGAATCTCATTGTAGTTATTCTGCATTTCTCTGATAATGAGAGAATCAGGACATTTTGGTATATGTGAGGGCAGAGTCAAGATAGAGACCTGTAAGTAGCAAGGAGACAGACTCTCCCAAAAAACTGATTCAAACCCTAGGAATTCTAAGTGGAAACAGGATTTTCAGGCCTATTGGATATAAACTATAAAAGAGGGGGTAAAAGAGGAACCACAGAAAAGTATAAATCATCTATAATCCAGCAAAATGTAGTTTAAAGGGAGAAAATCTTGAGTCACCCAACGCCCAACACCCAGCCTCAGGGCAGGGGTGGCTGGTCTGGGGAAATAGTGCAGAGAATAAGAGATCTGCCCATCTGTAGAGTTAAAATCACCAAAAGGGAGCATTTGTGAGAAATCAATGGGGAGTCATCTAAAGCTGCTTCACTGAAATCCAGCTAACTAAGGCACAGTTTTTTTGTTTGCTTGTTTGTTTTTTGTTTTTCCTCTGATTTGACCAATTCGTGATTTTGGTGCTATCATTGTTGTTATATTTACTGAAGTTTGTTTTTGATTTCATATGTGAGAGAATTCTTGAATTCTTGTGTGGTATGCCTTTGCTTTAATTTTTTTCCCCTCCTTCTCCCTAGCTTGATTAAGATTTTATGGTTGCTTTTGTTGCATTGATTGGTGATGGACAGTGTTCTCTTCAGTGTGAGAGATTTGAATGGGACTAGCTGGGATGTTTTGTTTGTTTTTGTTGTTTTTTCATACTTTTCTTCATTATTATCTTATTTATTTATTTTACTTTTATTTTTATTTTTAAATGTTTCATTGTCTTTATTTATTTATTGGATAGAGATAGCCAGAAATCGAGAAGGAAGGGCGATAGAGAGGAAGAGAGACAGAGAAACACCTGCAGCACAGCATCACCTCTTGTGAAGTTTTCCCCTTCAGGTGGGGACCAGGGAATCGAACCTGGGTCCTTGTGCATTGTAACGTGCACTGAACCAGGTGTGCCACCACCCAGCCCCCTTTGTTTATTTATTTATTTGCCTGCTTTCTGGTTCAATTCATCTTCACTTTTGTTGCATCTGATGAGATCTGCAATACCATTTGTGAGAGGACTTTGATTTAGCATGACTTTCCCTTACACAGCACAGTAACTGAATAGCAACATCCGGGACACAAAATACAAACCCCCCACACACACACACACACAAATAAATGGCTAAAACATTTTGACACATGTCTGTGGGCCATGTGTATCTCTTCTTTAGAAAATTATCTATTCATCTACTCTTCCCACTTTTTAATTGTGTTGTTCTTTTTCTTTTTGTTGAGCTGTATGAGTTATTCATAGATGTTTGAAGTGTAGTGTGCAAATATATTTTCCCATTTACTGGGTTTCCTGATTATCTTCATGAAAAATTTTTCTGATGTTTAAAAGCTTTTTAATTTGATGCTGTCCCATTTACTAATTTTTGTCTTTGTTTCCCTTGTCCGTAGGGTGGAGTCTCTAAATATGTCTTTAATATTGAGGTTAATACTTTTAATTTAGTGTGATTCTTTCACAGTGTGAAGTAACATGGGAGCCACAGAGACAGAACACTAAGTTTTACTGGGATGAGGAAATAACCAAATATACCTTCCCAGGGAAGGTGATCATTGAGTTAAGCCTTGAGGCTTAACTAAACATTACCTGAACATGTAAAATAGCTCACCTAGATGATGTACTTGCTTTGTCATGTTTGTAACCCCAAGTGCAAGCCCAGTCCTCACCATGCTGGATAAAGTGTTGATGCTGTGGTATCTTTCTTTTTCTCCCTTTTTCTGTTTCTATCTTTAAAAAATTCAACTTAGAGTGGTCAAGTCCTAGTGAAGACAAAAACAAAAATTATCTGAGCACAGAGGAAAGAGAAGGAAAAGAGAACAGTCCGGCAGAAAGGGAAAAAAATGAAGGGTGATCTAGTTAGATAGCCCACTTAGAGAGATATCTGTTTTTCCATGGATGCAAACCTGCTTCCACATGCTGCCTCTCACAGTATTGTGAGAAAATTTAATGTCTCTCCTATCTTGTTATCTTAGTATGTCATTTTCTATCTGAAAAAGTCAGCTGGTGCAGAGAAGTCCCTATGATGACCAAAATAAAAAGTGCGGAATGGCAAATTTGATATTTAAATAGGATATTCTTATTTTATATTTCATATACAGAACAAAAAGTCCATACAACTATTTCATACACTGATTAAATGAAAAGCGTGTTATGAATGGAGTTATATACAAGTTCAAATCCATGTTCTTTCACTATTACATCATATTTGCATTCATATCTGAAACCTCTCTCTCTTTCTCTCTCACACACACAAATTTCTTTTACTCTTAACACATCAAATGTGAAATACTAATTATCAGAAGGAAAAATAAGATCTTCTTACAGTGGATTCATGGTGCAGGCACTGAGCCCCAGCAATATCCCTGGAGGCAATATATATATATATATATGCTTCTTAAATGTTGGAAGATTCAAATGCAAGAACTTTCTGGATTCCACATTACTTTTACTTTTTAAAGAAGTATTCCGTAGAATAATGTCTCAAGATGCTTTGCATAAGCTATTCTACTTTTTTTTTTTTTTTAAAAAAAAAAGGTTTCAAGGAGATTCTCCCTCAGTTCATCAAGGACATATTTCTCAGAAGCAAAGACAATGGAAAGATCCCATTCAGAGGAAAAATTTCATTATAGACAAGGCAAGAGGGATGCTAATCTATGGTATTGATTAGTAAGGTTCTGACATTTGGAAATTAAAAGCTGAAGAGTGCTCCATGAAAGTTCCACTCTAGTGAGTACACTTAATCCAATAAAGTTAGACAAACAAGACCTCCAGAATTCCTTTACCCAGTCTTTCTAGTTAATTCAAACAAGACAAAATGTCACAATTTCTCCACATTTAACATTTTAACATAAAAATGGTTATATGAAAAAGACTATGTCTATGATCATTTTCCTGATTCACAAACATCTACTCAATATCAAAATAGTTATTGGTTCCTGACTTTCGGTAGCTGCATTTCACTGTGCAAATGAGAAAGAAACTGAAGGACACCAAGATTCTTTTTTTTAATTTATTTATCATTTAACTCATAATCTATATTTCATAGCCACACCATGTACTCTGTTTACTAACATACATCAGACAAGAAAATAATAACAAAAATATATGAAGAGCTCAGCAAACTTAGCACCAAAAAAGCAAATGACCCCATCCAAAAATGGGCAGAGGATATGAACAAAGCATTCACTACAGAGGAGATCCAAAAGGCTAACAAACATATGAAAAATTGCTCCAGGTCACTGTCAGAGAAATGCAAATAAAGACAACATTGAGATACCACCTCACTCCTGTGAGTATGGCATACATCAAAAAGGACAGCAGCAACAAATGTTGGGGAGGTTGTGGAGACAGAGAAACCCTTCTGCACTGCCGGTGGGAATGTAAATTGGTCCCACCTCTGTGGAGAGCAGTCTGGAGAACTCTCACAACGTTAGACATGGACCTTCCATATGACCCAGTAACTCCTCTCCTAGGGATATGCCCCAAGATTCATTTAAAAAAAAATGACCTGTAAATTTAAAATTAAAAAATTGTAGTTGTGAGTATTCCTCTAAAAAAATTAAAAAAGGAACATCTTCAAATTAAGGAGTTCTATAGCAGGAGATTCAAGATAATGGCAGTCTATGATGAAAATAATGAATACTCATGAATTTTGGAGTTAAGCAGCGGAGTTTTAATTCCATTATGCCCTTTATTGCTGAGTAAAATTTGAGATTTTCCATTTATATCATTTTTATATGTATTTGGGACTCATATTATATGCCATGAGAATTGTTATGAGGATAATGTAAGAGTACTTAGTAACAATAGATTATAACAGGATATATGGATGACATTTTGTGTTCAATTCCATTCAATTAATAGTGACATTGTCACAGTTTTATGCAAAATAGGATTCCTGAATATTCTTGTATACAATTCAACTCCAAATTTCTAAATGCTAATATGTAAAAAACTAAATAAATAAAAAGTATCTAGTCAATTTTCTAAACTGCTTTATCTTTTTCTACCTTAGTTTTGCTCATTATAATTGATTTCCCAGGTGCAAAAAATACCCTTAATAAATAAATGGTCATTTTGTGTGTTTATTTTCAATATTTATCTTGTTTATACAAGATTTTGTGTGTTTATTTTCAATATTTATCTTGTTTATACCCCCCCAGCCGGAATTGTTACTAGAGATTGATACCAGTACCAATCCACTTCTCAATGGTCTTTATTTTTTCTTTTTCTATCTTTGACAGAGGTTAAGAGACAGAAAGAATTGCGGAAGAGAAAAAAGCAACACGTGCAGCACGGCTCCACTACTAATGAAGCTTCCTCCTTCCTGAGAACCAGGGGCTTGAACCTGTGTTGTCACATAAACATATATACACAACCAGTTGCTCCATGAACTGGCCCTTATTTTCTTTCTTTTTTTAATATAACTTTTATTTATAAAAGGGAAACACTGACAAAAACCATAGGATAAGAGGGGTACAACTCCACACAATTCCCACCACCAGCAGTCCACATCCCATCCCCTCTCCTGATAACTATCCTATTCTTTAGACCTCTGGGAGCATGAATCAAGGGACGTTATGGGATGCAGAAGGTGGAAGGTCTGGCTTCTGTAATTGCTTCCCCACTGAACATGGGCATTGACAGGTCAGTCCATACTCCCAGCTTGTCTCTCTCTTTCCCTAGTAGGGGTGGGGCAGAGCTCTGGGGAAGCATGGCTCCAGGACACATTGGTGGGGTCATCTGCCTAGCAAAGTCCAGTTGGCATCACGTTAGCATCTTGAACTTGGTGGCACTGATGGTCAGAAATCCTTCCCTCTCCAGAGAATCCCAGATTGAGAGCTGCTTTTCTCCGGAGCTCACATCTAGTGTTGTGTATAAGTTGCCATCTTGGCTCTTTTCTTTATTTTTAAAAATCAAGATGTTATTTTCTTGTTAGATTTTAATTCAAATAACACAACCTAATTTTTGTTTGGATTAGTAATTTTCTTCATGCCCTAGGTTTCCATAGTGATAGCTAAAGAAAAGATATTTGTAGTGTGATTTACCAAAAGGTATATCTGTCAACAACATCAAGTAAAACAGTATCAGATCTGTGTCATTGAGTAGAACCAATTATAGAGCAGTGGAGAGAAAACACAGTATAAAGATGTTGCTATTTTATAGTAGGGTCTGGCTTTGCCCCGGATATTTTATTTCACAATCTCATTGAAGAAAATTTCTTTATTGACATACCCACCATATGGGACTGGAGGTGTGAACAGTCGCAAATCTTAAAAAGGACTGCTGCCTGATCTTTGCATCAAGGCCCAAAAATCTTAAAGCTGTGAGTAAAATTAATGAACTTCAGACTAATGGATTGAACTCATCAACCCTCCAGAGAAATTTGATCAACCCCATAAACCACTCCCACAGAATGAAACACTACTGAAAAATGGAGTAAGAACTGATAAATTTCTTCTGCTCTGAAAATAAAATGTTTCTTTAAAACAAGGTCATTTTCTTCCATAGTGACAATACAATCTTCAAAATCAAAAAGTTAACACTGATCCAATTTCACTTTCATATATACATTCCAATTAAAAATATTTGATATCCCAAAAGTAATCTTTTTATGAGTTGAATCTTTTTCTGTGTTCAATGCAGAAAAAAAATCCTTCCATCTTTAGATCCCCATAACTTCTACAAAAACCTGCTATTCTTGTGAATTTTTGTTTGTTTTACTTGTGATTTCCTTTCTTCTGATTATATCTTCTCTGCAACCTCTCAATGCCAAGAAAAAAAAAAACTGATACATACCATTGCCATTTGTGTTTATGATTTAGATTACTTTTAGAAGAAGGTAATAAGAAATCCAATTTGAATAAGTTTATTAAATAATTTAAAGTGGAAGGCGAAACAGATTCTAATTTTATCTAGTGCTGCCATTTAACACATGTTCTCTCCATGTGACGTCTTCATTGTCAAGTATGTAACTAGGTGCCCACCAAAACAGTAAGCTTCCTACTTATGTACAGTAGCATCCAGCACTAGAAATTTATTGCACTTATGGTTAGTTTCTCATTCCACCTCATTTCATATTGGAATATGTATTCATCTTTAAATCACATACTGGGAAGCAGAGTAGTACTACCCTGAGACTAATTAGAAATATCCTTAATAGTAAAGGTGTATCCATATTCTCCTGTGACAAACAGGCCCTGTTCAAAGTAGGGTTCAGTTAGGAATATATTCACAGAAGTGGAGAAATAAGAACAGAAAGGGGGAACACAAAGTAGACCTTGAACTGGTCTTGGTATATTGCAATAAAGTAAAGGACTCAGGTGACTGGGGCAGGGGGTGAGAGTCTTTTACACAAAAGTGAAAAATTTACACAAGTGTCAACAACTGTATTTGCTTTAAACCATTAATCCTCTCAAATTTTTTTTTAAAGAATGTATTCACAAAAGATAATTAACTACTAGGTTTGCCATGGCTACATTTGTAGGGACTTAATTTCTTTAGGTAAGATATGTTAAGTGTTTGAAAATTTTAATTCACCCACATGGAATACCTTTGAGTTTCTCTGACTCTATCCCTCACTCCCTCACACATATTTCAGTACATACTTTATAAATAGGAGGGGTTGGGAAAGTTAATAAGCACATTGAAAAGTTTAATTTTTTCTTAATTTTGCTAATGTAGAGATAATTTACAAATATGGAGAGAGGCAATATTGGAATAAATTCTGTCTAGATAGTCGGACCATTGCACAGTGGGTTGCAATTGCAGCTCCCCAACCTGCAGGGGAGTCGCTTCACAGGTGGTCAAGCAGGTCTGCAGGTGTCTTTCTCTCCCCCTCTTTGTCTTCCCCCCCTCTCCATTTCTCTCTGTCCTATCCAACAACAACATCAATAATAACAACAATAAAACAACAAGGGCAAAAAAAGGGAATAAATAAATATTAAAAAAGAAGAAATTCTGTCTTATGATTTTGGATGTGATGAGGTTAACTCATCCACATTGACTGATATAAATTCATATTTATTTTTTTAAGTTTTTTGTATATACCTATTATGAGAAAGAGTAAGAGGGAAGAAGGATTAGATACAAAGATGAGACAAATTAATGTTCAGAGCACTGCTCAAATGTGGCATAAGATGAATCCAGGGATTCTACTTATTACTTCTGGACCCTCATGCATGCAAGTTGGTTTTCTAAAAGATTGAGCTATCTCCTCATTTCAACTGGCATAACAGAGGCATTGAAATATAGGTGTGGAAGTGTTTGTGTATTAATTTTGTCTATTAAGAAACCCTAGGAGTATTGGCATCCCTGTCACAATATTCAAGTCTCTTTCTTGCTAACTATGTGCAACTCTCCACTAAAAAAAAAAATAGGCTCACTAAGAGTAATGACTTATACACAGTAGAGGAGGGAAAGTTTAAGACAGATCTAGAACATCCCATTGCATCATAAAGCTAAAGGAGTTGCTAAAGTACTAATGGAGTTATGTCAAAAGGTGTGATAACCAGGAGAAACAGAAAGGGAGGAATACCAGATTATCTCATAAGTGGGAATTAAGAAATAAGAGGGGGAGGATTCAGGTAGTGATTCACCCAGGAGAGCATACATATGACAGTGTATGAAGACCTGGGTCCAAACCCCTGGTCTCCACTTGCAAGGTGGAAGTTTCACAAGTAATGGAGCAGTGCTTTAGGTAACACTTTCTGTCTCTCTCACTCCTCTTTCTTTACCTCTGTCTCTCTGTCTCTAACCTTGATTAAAATATAGAAACAGAAGTAAAAAAAAATACAGTGTGAAATCAAGACTAACTATGGTCTATTGCAGAAGATTCAAGGAGTTTAGATGGTAGGGTGGAATGGGATAGGGAGGACTCAATGAACTATGGGAAAAGAAGATGTTGGTTAGGAGTGAATGTGGTACACAGATACTCTCCACTGGCCATAAGAAACTATATTCATCTGACAGCAACTGTCTTATCAATCATTATGTCATTTGATAAAGAGATAAACATTCAAATAAAAATAATGCATAGTTTAAGGTTATTGGTATCAATGTAAAGGGATAATGTCAGTTAATGTGAGAACAGTTTACTTACCAAAATAATGGAGTTAATGTGAAAACAGTTTACTTACCAAAATAAGTGAAAAAACACATGGTGTAGCCCTTTGGGTGAATTAGTGAACTATTAATCTATAATGACATTAATGAATGAGAGGAAAGTCCCCACTTAGAACAGAATAATTAAAATAACAATCTCTAAACTATGGCTTTATTATTAATTAGTAGATACAAAACAGTCATTATTTTTTATTTTTTTATTTATAAAAAGGAAACACTGACTAAACCATAGGATAAGAGGGGTACAACTTCACACAATTCCCACCACCATACTCTCTGTATCCCATCCCCTCCCTTGATAGCTTTCCTATTCTTTAACCCTCTGGGAGTATGGACCCAAATTCACTGTGAGATGGAGAAGGTTGAAGGTCTGGCTTCTGTAATTGCTTCCCCATTGAACATGGGTGTTGACAGGTCAATCTGTACTCCCAGCCTGTCTTTCTCTTTCCCTAGTGTGGAAGGGTTCTGGGGAAGTGAAGCTCCAGGACACATTGGTGGGATTGTCTGTCCAGGGAAGTCTGGTTGGCATCCTGCTAGCATCTGGAACCTGGCGGTTGAAAAGAGAGTTAACATACAAAGTCAAACAAATTGTTGACCAATCATGGACCTAAAAGCTGGAATAGTGCAGATTATATTCCAAAGGGCCTATGACTACACTAGTAAAACACTCATTATTTTACTCTATAGTAAAAAAACTTATAAGTACCACTACTCAGGAGATTGAAGTTATCATCACTAACAAAAAGACAATATGCATTTGCACACCTGGAAGCTAATAATATGATGCAGTAAGAAAAACTGTTGGTTAGTATTACCGCTAAAATTTCAATAACCATTAGGAAATAAAATGCAATTCCAAGTGAGGGATATACTACACAGTAACTGCCCTGTCTTCTTTAAAGTGTCAGTCTTGGGCTGGCAAGATAGTTCACTTGGAAGGGTGCCTACTTTGTCATATGCATGATCCAGTGTGACCAGGAGATAGTGCAGTGATAGAGCATCAGGTTCATGGGCATAAGGTTTTGAGTTTGATCTCCGGCACCAAATATGTCAGAGCAATACTACAGTTCTCTTCCTCTGTCAATACCTCTTTAATGAATGTTAAAAGTAAAATAAAAAATTCAATCATAAAAATACAGAAAGATTTTTTTTTAAATGCTTTAGACTGCAGGAAAAAACATGTCAACTAAGTGAACACATATTCCTATGTTAAATCCAGGACATATAGTGCAAATCATGGGGTATCAGAATAGGCATAACTATTTAAAAAAACAGTATTTAATCAATGCTAATATCTTGACATAGATGGTTGTGTTATTGATATGGAGGAAAATACTCCTGTTTTTAATAAATAAAAATGAATAAAACTTATTTGCAAATAGTTCAGAGACAAAGGTAATTCGAGTGTATATGTTGTGCATATATTATATAGAAAAGAAATACCAACACAAGTAAATAGGGAAAATTATGACAAGGATTCTGGATAAAGGGAATACAGTTCTATATACAGTTTTGCAACTTTTTTTGAAGACTTTAATTTCAAAGTTTAAAGCTTTAAAAAATAGTAGTAGGGAAAAAGATGTTGCTTAACAATGAGGTGTTTATTATAACGTTATCACAGGCCTCTAGAGTCAGATCCAACCAATTTATTTGCATTTATGAGTTTAAGGAACATTATTCCTATAACTACTCAAAAGTAGAAAATCCATTCTTTTGGTGAGCTTCACAAAATTTCCATATAGAAATTTCCAGAACGCATCAAAATGTTCTACAGATCTCTCTTGATTCTCACTTTTTCTATTAATTAATCATTTTTCTCTAGTCTATCATCTGCTTCTCTGCAAGTCATCCTTTCACTACTGAGATGATTTCACCCCAAATGCAGCTGTTGCCCTTCTTCATCTTCCCGGATGGCCACTCACCTGTTCATGAGAACACTGAGATCATAGTATGTAATAAGGTTTAGTTCTCCTTCATGGAATTTCAATGAACCCTAAAGCTGAAATGGTTCTACCTTTAGTGCATTCAAATATATTGAGTGTTTATTTCAAAATGGTCACCTAAGGAATAGTTCTCCTTACTAAGAATTTCGAGAGGTTCCTAAAAGACCAACTTTAGCTCTACCTGACTTCTAAGGGGTCAAGAGAGAAAATTAACTTTTCTCCATAATAATGGGAAAATATTTGTTTTATGTATGAATCATGGTCTGTAAGCCATGGACTGCAGACCAAATTTACTCTGCTGCCTGCTTTTATATGGCCTATATGTCTGAAATGGCTTGTGAATTATTAATGATTGAAACAAAATCAAGAGACAAGTATCATTTTATGACCCATGAAAATAACATCACCAAAATTCAGGTATCTTAAATACTTTTACTGGACTATATCCATGCCCACTAATTTATATAAAAGAAGAAAATGACAAAATGCATCTACGTATTAATTCTTCCCCAAGAGAAGGCAGATCCTTGATGAAGGTAAGCCCTTAGAGAAAAATGATGGGGTCAAAAATTTCTAAAACCAACACTTCAGTATTTAGGAAGAACTCAGTGGATCCTGTATTTAAGGTTCCCAGACCAGGAACTTCCTGAGGGTATCTGTGTAAGGAAAGTATCAGAGGGAACATGTCTCCTTCCAGACAGCTTCATACTATCAAGAACACCAAAGAGGTGCTGCTTGTGCTTCTTTCTCTGTTATCTATCTTCACCCGCTGTCTGTAACCTGACCTCCATGTTCATTCCTACTGCTGAAATAATCAAGAAAAACTGTAAAAGAGAGCAAAAGAGAGTGAAGAATCAAGAAAAACATTCATGAAAATGTGAGCCTGTCTGCAGGGGTACAGATCCAGCTTGGGAAATCATTCCTCAGGAGAAACATTTGGAGCCAAATAGTTGAGTAGCTGCCAGTCTTTTATGACTCTTTCTTTATCACTTCCCTCTAATGAGACAGATCAAGACAAATCCACATTCCTGCCCCCATGTCTAGGGCCTGCCTCTAGCCTTTTTAAAATGCTGGTTTTGTTGAGGTTCCTGTGTTTGAGAAAACCCACCTGGCAGATCCATGTCTGTTTGCTTCCATGCTTGTGCAGATGGGGTGTCATCTGGGAGTCATGGTAGCAAGAGACACAACAAACAAAAGCAATCCCCTGTCTTCCAGGGGTGGCCATTGAAGTTCTCCTCAGTTCCTCAGCACTGTTTATACAGTAGCTGAGTGGCCATATATCCCTGATCTCCCAAAGTCAGATAGTAGGCAGCTGTTCCAAATTCTTCCTGAGATGCTTACACAGAAAATATCCCCAGCTGAATTTGACCATGGGATCATGAGTGTCTCCTGCTACCATTTCACATTGACTTATTTGATACATCTTTTCTTCCTTCCTTTATTTAGGTCTTTCTTGTTAGATTTTTTTATCTTTCTTTTATTTCCTTCATTGCTTTCTTCTTTATGCTTCTACCTCTTTTTGAAAGTTGAGCAACTGACATATGCTAGATCCTATAATGAAATCTAAAAATATAAAAGAGAAGTAAGATATGGTCCTAATCCTCAAGGAACTCAGAGCTGATCAGGAGAGACAGACAGATGACTAGATATACTTAGAGTTGTAATATGAGGTGTAGGAAAGAGAAGTGAGCTTCAGATAAGGCTCCAGGAAGCAGTGACGTCTGACTTGGACTTTGAATTACCAATAAGCCAAATGTAGAATTGGTGGGCAGATATTTTCCTGGGAAAATATCATACCAGGTGCAACTAGAGGGACTCAAGAAAGAACAGAACGATGTGAACAATCTCATTACAACTCAACTGTAGGCACACATGACTAAGTGTGAGAGATGGGAGTCTAAGGCAGGCAAATTAACAGAAATATTTTTGATAGATGATCCAATCTGCATTTGAGCAAGATTTAGTAGCAAGGAGAAAGATGGAATAGATAATAGGAGGGATGTAAAGAGGAAGGCCATACACCAAAATCACTATTAAGTCATTGGCAGGAATAACCCGGTAGTACTGTTCAGCACTGGAGCCAGTACTAATAACAACTCTAGACTATCACATTAAAATGGAAGTGCAAGCTCCTACCAAGATTAAATGCTGGTAGCTGGGTGTTGGTACATCCATTAGAGTGCTCACATTGCCATACACAAAAAAAGAAGTAAAGAAAACAATAATTACTAATTAAACTGTCATTATTACACTTTATTCATGTAACACTGATGTAAGGAAATAATTCCCCTTAAAAAACCAGAGAAAGAGAAATATTTGAGGTGAGTTCTCAGGGCTTAGTAGGAGACACAATCTGTAAAAGAAGAGTGCTTCGGGTAGTGTGATACTCACTAGAGATCCTAAGCCTTCCCAGGATTTTGGTATTTCACCAGTTGAGTAATGCCAGGAAAAGTTTTAAAAAATTCAGTAACAGACATACTTGTTCTTTTTATTTATTTTTATTTTCTTATAATTTTTATTTATAAAAAGGAAATACTGACAAAAACCATAGGATAAGAGGGGTACAACTCCACACAATTCCCGTCCACATTCCATCCCCTCCCCTGATAACTATCCGTTTCTTTATACCACTGGAAGCATGAACCAAGGGACATTATGGGGTGCAGAAGGTGGAAGATCTGGCTTCTATAATTTCTCCCCCGCTGAACATGGGCGTTGACAGGTTGATCCGTACTCCTAGCCTGTCTTTCTCTTTCCCTGGTGGGGCAGAGCTCTGGGGAAGCGTGGCTCCAGGACACATTGGTGGGGTTGTCTACCCAGGGAAGTCTCGTTGGCATCATGGTAGCATCTGGAACCTGGTGACTGAAAAAACAGTTAACATATACAGCCAAACAAATTGTTGACTAATCATAACCCTAAAGCCAAGAATGTTGCAGATGAAGATTTGGGGGTCTCTGTTTTGTAGATAGTCAGTAGGCCTATTTTAGTTATAACCCAAAGGGCCCATGACTATATTAGTGCTTTTTCTTTTCTTTTCTTTCTTTTTTTTTTTTTCTGACCCTGACATCTGATATGCAGGTGGATCTAAGTTGTTATGGGGAGATGTTGTCATGGCTGTAAAAAAGGACCAGAATGCTGGATTAGGGAAGAGAGTATCTCCCAAATATGGGAAAGGTGCATACATATAAATAATAAATATTGTTAACTGTAAACCCCATCAATTTGATCTGATCTGGGGCCCATATTCAGCTTACATGACCTCTGCATAACAGATAAACTCCTAAAGACAGTGTAAGGGTGGAAAGAAACCATTCTGTACACCTTTAGGTTATTAAACTAGAGGTTGGATAAGTTAACAAATAAGCTTGAAACAAATAAATATGAAAATAAAAAATATTTATAATAAGATGCATACCACCATTGCATTTGAAACAGACCCAGAAGTCCTAAATAATTTATCAGGTGGTCCTACACATTATATTTAATAGTTTTGTTAATGTAGGGGACATTGGAAAGAAGATAGAGATGGTCAGTTTATGGCCATAAGAGGCAGAGGATACAAGTTCTGAGCTCCCTATTGATCAGATCTTCCCTCAGAAATAATCTTATCTCAAAAGTAATTGAACTCTGTCCTCAGCACCATTTCTATGAAATATGACCTGATTTAGAAAAAAGAGTTGTGACAGATGTATTTGAGCTTAATGTGTCAGAATGAGGAAATAATTCTGCTCTATCCAAACTGCCCACAATGCAGTGACAACTCATTATTATAAGATACACACTTAAACCAGGGGACATGGTACTCACAGAAGCAGAGACAACTGAAAGAGGCAACAACATAATCTCCCGCTAGAATCTCTGGAGGAGGGATTGTGTCCTTGTTGATACATAAATTTCACACTTTTATCCTCCAGAACTATTAAGAGAACACGCCCCTACTCTTTTAAGCAATTATTCTTGCAGTAATTTGCTATGGCTGTCACATGAAACTAACTCAGCAACTAGCAATTTGAATATCGTGAATCTTCCAATACTATATATAAACTCTCATCTTTATTTGCCTGAAAAGTCATTATCAAAACACAACTGATGGATGCTTTTATCTATTTCCTTTTTTTTTCTTTCCCTCCCATCTATCCTACCTAGTCAGAATGTGAAGATGGAACTGAGGCTTTTGTTTCACTGGTTCTATTTTGAGTTCCAGTATAAGTTTTGAAATGCTTCTAGCTAGGAACAAATGGCAAGAACAAGACTGAAACCACTGTCCAAAAAGCTACCCATGAGACAATGGAAAAGAAAATGGAAAACCTAGCTACAACATTATTCCTTTTATTGACTATTAAATTGGGGAATGTATGGGGGTAGGATATTCCTTCACTTACTTGTTCCATATGTCATTTTCCCCAGAAATGATATGGTTGAAATATTACTAGACAAGGTATTATGAGAATGACTGTCTATTTAGAACTCTGCCACTAACAAAATATAGACACTTCTAATCCTTTCTTTTTGGTTTTCAGTTTTTTCATGGACAAACAGAACATTTTATAATACAATTTTAATGAAAAAAAGAAAATAATCTGCTGAACATTCCAAATTGTATTTGAAGAAAAGTTCACTCTGGGAGTCGGGTGGTAGTGCAGCGGGTTAAGCACATGTAGCGTGAAGTGCAAGGACTGGCCTAAAGATCCTGGTTAGAGTCCTGGCTCCCCACTTGCAGGAGAGTCTCTTCACAAGCAGTGAAGCAGGTCTGCATGTGTCTATATTTCTCTCCCCTTCTCTGTCATCCCCTCCTCTCTGCATTTCTCTCTGTCCTATCTAACAATGATGACATCAATAACAACAATAATAACTACAACAACAATAAAAAACAACAAGGGCAAAAAAAAGGAAAATAAATAAATAAAAACTAAATAAAAGAAAGGTTTATTCTATTATCTAAATTTCAAAAATAAAACTGGAAATAATTCTCCCAATTATATGGACATGTGGGTTAATAGTGTATTGTATTATACCCAGGTTTGGTTAATAGCACTATATCCTATGCCCATTACTGTGATACCTAAGATCTTATTTAATCATCCACTTTATTTCTTACAAACATAATTTTCAACCTCTCTAAATGATTTTCCATTACTAGGGCTGAGATCATGTGTACAAGTCCATAAAGAAGTGGCCCTGTTGGTCCTTGAGGATGAGAGCAGACAGCAAGGGCACAGGAAGAAGGGAGCTGCAGCTGAGTACACAGAAACAGAGCTCAGGAGCAAAGACTAGTTACTAGTGCTTGGGTCCCAGAGGAAGCAGCATGGCAGGTCCTGGGGAGGGGAGCAGGTACCCAGAGCATGTAGGAAAAGAGACTAAATTCAGGCAGTCTGGCGCTTAAATCACTTGGTTTATATAAATTCATCAGCCTGACACCGGCTGTATGCTAACCACATTCATGTCACCAACATGGACACAAAACATGAATAAGATATTCAGTGGCTGTGTTCATTTTCCAACAGGCTTGATTTTTTATCTGTATCTTAGGATTTGCACTCTGCCTTATTTGAGGATGCCTTATAGCCCTTTTGAGGTGATTTATAGCATAAAATTATTGACTACAGATTGAGTAGTAGATCTTAACACACTAGCAATGACTAACCATGTTATCCAGTTAACAGAGTTCCAGTACCTCTTGCACCAGTGTGTGTCTGGGGATGGGGGGACTTAAGAATGGAAGTATCCTAGTTCTCTATCCTGTCCAGCAGGTCTTATTCAAGTCCTAGACTAAAGGAGAACCCAATCCTTGAATTCCCAAATGGAAGGGCCCTTTCAAAGTAATTCTATCCACCCTTACTGCAGTGACGGTTCCCTATACTATAAACTTTAGGCTCAATTAAATAAAAAATAGGAGGAATGCCCCCTCAACATTCAGTTGGCTAAAGCGTCAATGGAGTAACTACACTAAACCTTCTTAATATCTACAAAAATTCGAATTGTCCACCTATTATATCTCACTGGCAAAGCCACCCACCCTTCCAGTCATAGAGACATTTTTTTCAACACTGGATGTCCATATGTCTGTTTTCCTTTTGATAATTCAGGCAGTTGTCTCACAGCTGTTCATTATTATGGTGGATGCTGTTATTGGTCTTGCAAAATCCACAGAGTTCTTACTAGCTACATTCGGCATTACAAAATGGCCTCCGTGCCAGTATATAACCCTACCCGAAAATATTTTTCTGGTAAAGGATTTCTCAGATTTATCATCCATGACCCTTGGCACCTGAGATGGGCCTCTGGTATCACTGGAAAACTTTACTATAGTGCTGCTTTCAACTCTCCTTCTGCTGACATTTTCATTTCTCGACAGTTAGTCCTTGCCTCTAGAGTATTCAAGTTCAGAATGCTATAGCCAAACAAGAACAGGCTCTCTCTAAAGAGAGCCTTCTTGCTTCTCATTCCAGCTATGATCTCTCATGGCCTTATTATCTTCAATATGCTGTTTCTCTTGTTGATCAATCCAAATGCCTCCAATTGCTTTTTATGTGCTTCTCTCAATAGACCTCTTCTAGCTGTTACACCAGTAAACAATACTCCAGCCAACTTCACCAGCATACCCAAGTCCTGTCTCTCTATTGACCTACCACCACTGACCTTAGTTCCTCTCTACACAGAAGCCATTGGTTCTGACTTCATCCTTACATGTTTATTGACCTCATCCTTTTCTCCCAATGTTCCTTGATGATCAACGAACCTCACCTTGACTTCTAATGTGTATGCAAATCCACTGTTTGTGTTCTAGTGCAACACCATCCTATATTTTCATGTAAGTTCTTCTCTACCTGGTCCTTGCCTCCTATTTTCCCTTGTTCCACAGCTAAGCTTCTATGAAGAAGAAGAAGAATTCCATTGGCTGATGCTGACGTCCCACCCGAGGACCAGATGTCCTGTGTTTCTCCCCTTGGTCATTGGTAATGGATTGACTACTTCCCTTGGGCTTGCTGGTGGTGCTTTGTAATGACCTCTCTATACTGCTGGACTCATCAAGAATCAACTTCAACAGTCCATTGACATCACCTCTGCCAGCTTGGAGTCTCTTTAGAGACAGATAAACACCCTTGCCAAGTTGGTACTCCAGATGCTGCAGTTTGGACTTGATTTTTGCTGAAGAGGGTCACCTTTGTTTATCACTACAAGAAGAATGTTCTTTTTTCATAAATGAAACTGGATTTGTAGAACAAAATGTTGATACCTTGCACAAGCTTAGCTGTGATAATAAGAATTCCTTTTCTTCTTTCAGTACTAACTCTTGGTTTATTTCACCTCTAACTTCTTGGCTTTTGCCTCTTCTAGGCCCCTTGATGGCTATTATAGTTCTGTTACTGAGTGCTCCTTGCCTCATTCAATTCCTCAAAAAGCACATACATGACATTATCAGTGTTACAGTTCCAAGGGTTTCTGTTCATCCTTGCACTGCTATTCCTATGGCAGATGTGACTACCTTTGCTTACATAGACCCATAGACACTGTTCACTAATAAAAGAAAAGAAGAGGAAATTTGGGACTATGTGAAAGCTTGGTAGAGCTTAGGGAAGCTCTCCAGCCTTGGATGGAGGTCTGGAAAGACATCATACTTGTAAGCCTTTCTCCTTATAGAGATGAGCCAAGAGGGAAAAGTCTCCAAGACTCAGTTTCTCTTTGTTAGTCTCTCAAGCTCACAGAAAGCCTACAGGACTCTCATACTCAGTTCTCCCTGCAAGTAGCAGGCCAAATTGCTGCCTGCTTTAGTGTTCACTCAAAGTTCACACATCCACTTCACCTTTTGATCATAAAGGAAAACACACTATCATACACCCCAACACCAGACAGTGAAAAGCCCCCAAATCTTATTTTCTTGTGCTCTTTGATATCTGTGATTTACATCAATTTTTGTTTTTCTTTTATCTACCTCACCTTACTGTTTTAACCCCTATGCTTCTCTCAAATGCCTTTGGATAGTTAACCTGCCTGCATCATGGAGAATAATCATTTTGACCTTTATGTATCCCATCAATTTTTGTCATACCAGCCCCCTACCATAGGGGCAAGCTGGCCTTTAAGAAACCTGTAATTTATGACATATGTGAAAAATGTTCTTTGTTTAACTCTCTATATAAACCCTCTGTATCCATCTCAAAATAAATGAGTGTTTGTACCAGAGTACTCCCCAAGAACTCCTTTCTCAATCATGCGATCCCTGAGAGCCGGTGAGGGAGGATCGGTGAGTTACACCCTGGCTGAATCCACTCCACGGGAGTGCCAGCAGGAATGGACAACTGGATCCATCTCTCCAGAGTGAAGCTACCTCTGAGGGCAGACTACACATCAGCCATTTCTGAGACATCATTTGGGATATCCTCCACTCAAGTTTCTGCCAAGAATATTTCATACACTGTGGAACCACTAGAAGGACTTTGTTCTCACTTTAAGTTAGATAATAATAAGACTACATGAGCGGGGGTTCCCGGAAGATGGCGGACTGAGAAGCTGCTAGTGGCTTGAGCTCTGACCACATCTTCTGGAAACGGTAGGATTTTCTGCCTTTAGTAGGCCAGTCAATAAGGGGTCCTAACGGTGACACCAAGGAGGTGACTATAACTTAATTTGGGTTAAGAAATAGAGTATAAAAAAAGGGAAAAAAATTTTTTCCTTTTAATTATTAACCACACCTACTCCCCCACCCCCATAACCAGTCCCTGGGGACCAGCTCCTAGCAGGCTCCCCTGCTGAGCTTCTGTCTTTACCAAATTCCTATCCCAACAGGGAGTATCATTCATTCTAAGTCTATACCCTTCTGAAACCTCTGGCCTTTTTTCATTTTAAGTAGCCAACCCACCCAACCTAACCCCACATACCTAATTAAACAATTAAAAATAAATAATAATAAAAAACACCTTTCACCGCTCTTTTATGACTGTTCTTTTTCTTATCTTTTTCATTTTTCTCTCTTTCTTTTTTTTTCTTTTTCTCATTCTTGTCATACTTTCTTCCTTAATCCTACAGCTTCCAATGCCACAGGCCCCAGCCCCCACACCACCAAACAGTGTGCTTTTTTGAATTCACTGATACACATTTGGGAATTATTTTGGGGAAGAATTCTGACTCAGTGTGGACTCTCACTGTGAGTGTCTCTGCTCAACTTCCCTTCCTCCTTTAGCCAACCCTAGAATATACAGTGGATAGTAGATTTGCATAACTGTCTATTTCAGCTATCCTTGTCTAGTCCTGAGGGTTTTTTTTTTCTCATTCTTAACAATGAGCTGCCTGTGATCACGAGGTTTGAGGTAATAGGGACAGGTTTTTGGCTTTTTTTAACCCTGCTCTATTTTATTATTAATATTATATAAAGGCATATATCTTCCCCCCCTTTAGGTTGACCAGAATTAACTCTTAGTGTACTTTCCATTGCTAGGGTAGTGGGCATCTTATCTATTGTGGGATGAACTTGTCTCCTTACTCCTACCTCCTCTACAGACTACCCCTCCCTACCCCTCCTAGCTAATTAAAAAAAATTAAATTAAACTAAATTAAAAATCAAGTACTCAAAAACAAAAACCTTTCCATTTTATAACAGCTCTTTTTCTTATCTTTTCCCTTTTCTCTCACTTGTCTCTCTCTTTTTTTTTCATCTTGTCATATACTTCTTCCTTCATTCTTCTTTGCCTTTCTGAATTTGAGAATTCTTTTGGGGAAGAAATCTGACTCAGAGTGGACTCTCTATGTGTGTATCTCTGTTCTAGTTCCCTTTCCTCTCTTGTTACCCCTAGAATATACAGTGGATAGCAGATTTGCATAACTGTCTATTCTTGCTATCCCTTCTTTCTTTTCTCTTTCTTTTTCACTGGGATTTGGTTAGTATTTTTTCATGGACTGGAGAATTTTTTTGGCTAAATGTTAGTGATTAAACTGCTTCAATACTTGCTTCAGTTGCTACTGTAATTCCTGAGGTTGGTGAGTGCAATTGTCATAAAGGTATTTAGAACAGTGTTGCTTGTACTCAAGACACAACAGCTGAGGAACAACAGGGCATAAAAAAAAAGAAGCACATAAATTTAAAAAATGAGTAGATCAAAAACAAAAAACTGCTACTCCAATGAATGAAGACAAGAGCCCAGAAGAAACTACAAATCAGCCAGAAGTAACCATAGATAAGAAAAGTATACAAGCAATAATAAACATATTAATCACAGAAATGAAAACAACATTGGAGAAAAGGAATGGCAGTATTAGGGAAACAACAGTTGAGACCCCCAAGGAAAATACTGATTATCTTGAGACAATTAGAGAACTGAAAGCTGAAATAGCTGTAATGAAGAAAGAAGCTGAGGCAAGGGAAAGCAGACTAATAGAAGCAGAAAACAGAATTAGTCAGACAGAGGATGAGTTAGAGAAAACTAAGAAAGAGGTGAAAGAGCTTAAAAAGAGATTGAGAGACACTGAAAACAACAACAGAGACATATGGAATTATCTCAATAGAAGTAACATTCGTATAATTGGCCTGCCAGAGGAAGAAAGAGAAGAAGGGGAAGCAAACATTCTACAGGATATAATAGAAGAAAACTTCCCAGACCTGAATAACAGAAAGGACATCAAGATTCAAGAAGCCCAGAGAGTACCAAACAGAATCAACCCAGACCTGAAGACACCAAGACACATCATAGTCACAATGAGAAGAAGTAAGGATAAAGAAAGGATCCTAAAAGCTGCAAGAGAGAAACAAAAAGTCACATAATAGGGAAAACCCATAAGATTATCTGCAGACTTCTCCACTCAAACTCTAAAAGCCAGAAGAGAATGGCAGGATATCTATCGAGCCCTGAGTGAAAAGGGTTTCAACCAAGGATGATAAAGATATCCTGCTAGACTTTCATTCAAACTAGATGGAGGGATCAAAACCTTCTTAGACAAACAACAGTTAAAGGAGGCAACCATCACCAAACTTGCCCTGAATGAGGTTCTAAAAGACCTCTTATAAACAAGAACATAACTATAAAACTGGCAATATATCAGATTAAACAACAAAAAAATTTTTTTTGACAATGGCACTACAATACATTAAATCCATAATATCAATAAATGTCAATGGCTTAAACTCACCCATCAAAAGGCACAGAGTGGTGGAATGGATCAGAAAAAATAATCCAACAATATGCTGCTTGCAATAATCCCATCTGTCACAACAAGATAAATACAGACTTAAAGTGAAAGGATGGAAAACTATCATACAGGCTAACGGACCACAAAAAAGGGCAGGAACAGCCATTCTCACCTCAGACACGATAGATTTTAAATTAAATAAAGTAATAAAAGATAGGCAAGGACATTACATAATGATTAGAGGATCAATCAGCCAAGAAGACTTAAAATCATTAACATCTATGCACCCAATGAGGGACCATCTAAATACGTCAAGCACTTACTGAAAGAATTTCAAAAATACATCAATAGTAATACAATAATAGTGGAGACTTCAATACCTCACTCTCACACTTAGACAGATCAACAAAGCAGAGAACCACTAAAGATACAAGAGAATTGAAAGAAGAGATTGACAGACTACAACTCTTGGACATTTTCAGAGTCCTTCACCAGTGGAACAGAATTGAAAGCCCAGAAGTAAATCCCAACACCTAAGGGCATCTAATCTTTGATAAGGGGGCCCAAAGGATTAAATGGAAAAAAGAGGCTCTCTTCAATAAATGGTGCTGGGAAAACTGGGTTGAAACATGCAGAAGAATGAAATTGAACCACTTTATCTCACCAGAAACAAAAATCAACTCCAAATGGATCAAAGACCTAGATTTCAGATCAGAAAAAATTAAATACTTAGAGGAAAACATTGGTAAAACACTTTCCCACCTACACCTCAAGGATATCTTTGTTGAATCAAACCCAATTTCAAGTAAGACTAAAGCAAAAACAAACCAATGGGACTACATCAAATTGAAAAGCTTCTGCACATCCAAAGAAACTATTAAACAAATAGAGAGACCCCTCACAGAATGCCAGACATCAGACAAGAAACTAATCACCAAAATATATAAAGAGCTCAGCAAACTTAGCACCAAAAAAGCAGATGACCCCATCAAAAAATGGGCAGAGGATTATGAACAAAATATTCACTACAGAGGAGATGCAAAAGGCTAACAAATATATGAAAAACTGCTCTAGGTCACTGATTGTCAGAGAAATACAAATGAAGACAACACTAAGATACCACCTCACTCCTGTAAGAATGGCATACATCAAAAAGGACAGCAGCAACAAATGCTGGAGGGGCTGTGGGGACAGAGGAACCCTTTTACATTGCTGGTGGGAATGTAAATTGGTACAGCCTCTGTGGAGAGCAGTATGGAAAACTCTCAGAAAGCTAGACATGGACCTTCCATAAGATCCAGTAACTCCTCTCCTGGGGTTATACCCCAAGGACTCCATAACACCCAACCAAAAATAAGTGTGTACTCCTATGTTCATAGCAGCACAATTCATAATAGCTAAACCTGGAAGCAACCCCGGTGCCCAACAACAGATGAGTGGCTGAGAAAGCTGTGGTATATATACACAATGGAATACTATGCAGCTATCAAGAACAATGAACCCACCTTCTCTGACCCATCTTGAACAGAGCTAGAAGGAATTATGTGAAGTAAACTAAGTCAGAAAGATAAAGATGAGTATGGGATGATCCCACTCATCAACAGAAGTTGACTAAGAAGATCTGAAAGGGAAACTAAAAGCAGGACCTGACTAAATTTAAAGTAGGGCATCAAAGTAAAAACCCTGTGGTGAGGGGTAGACATGCAGCTTCCTGGGCCAGTGGGGGGTGGGAGTGGGTGGGAGGGATGGGTCACAGTCCTTTGGTGGTGGGAATGCTGTTTATGTACACTCCTAGCAAAATGTAGACATATAAATCACTAGTTAATTAATATGAGAGGGGGAAAATCAATTGTATGTCTCAAAGTTTCTCAAAACACAAACTGAATCGTTTTAATATATAGGCTGTGTATTTGATATGCGGACTCTCTCAAAAGCCTAGACCAAGTAGATTAGAAGCATCCAATAGCACAGCTATATACAAGATACTGGATACTGTACGGCAAACCATAACAAAAGGACTTTTCAAAGTTAAACTAATTAACAAATAATGTGATGATAATATTAACTATCGATTGTCTTTTTGAACCCTAACACAGAAGGAACCTCACATCTCCACTATAGAGACCCTACTGCCCAAAGTCCTGGAGCCCTTGGATAGGGCCCACTTTCCCGTATGCGTCTCCCAATCCATACCAAATAATATTGCATCCGCCGATCACAACCTAACCAACGCAACGATTGGCCCCTCAACATGCTTCACCTCAGACTGTGTCCAGAGACTTCACTTGTGGAATGACAACCCTTCAGCTTCATTACTCGGGTGAGACCTTTCCTTTTATAGTACACTCTAATTTCATCTCAGGTAGTTCACTTTCTAACAAAGTCCCATAACCTAGATATAAACCAGTTTCTGTGAGAGAGAGCTTATGTTCACACGTACCCATAAACCACTGCAAAATATATACCTGAAAGCAGAAGTACACTAGAGTTTGCAGTGAGTACCTCCCTAACACTTCCTCTCCACTATTCCAAGATTGGAATCCATGATTGCTCAACAAATTGTTTGGCTTCGTATGTTAACTCTCTTTTCAATCACCAGGTTCCAGATGCCACCAGGATGCTGGCCAGCCTTCCCTGTATTGAAGACCTCACCAATGTGTCCTAGAGCTCAGCTTCCCCAGAGACACACCTTACTAGGGAAAGATAGAGGCATACTGGGAGTGTGGACTGACCAGTCAATGCCCATGTTAGCGGGGAAGCAATTATAGAAGCCAGACCTTCTACCTTCTGCAACCCTGCGTCCATGCTCCCAGAGGGCTAGAGAATGGGAAAGCTATCATGGGAGGGTGTGGGTTATTGAGATTGGGTGGTGGGAATTGTATGGAGTTGTACCCCTCCTACCTTATGTTTTTGCTCATTAATCCTTTCTTAAATAATTTTTTTTTTTAAAAAGAATCTAGATGTAAAAATAGAAAAAAAAATACATCAATAGTAATACAATAATAGTGGAGACTTCAATACCCCACTCTCACACTTAGATCAACAAAGCAGAGAACCAATAAAGATACAAGAGAATTGAATGAAGAGATTGACAGACTAGAACTCTTGGACATTTTCAGAGTCCTTCACCACAAAAAACTGGAATACACCTTCTTTTCAAATCCACATAACACATACTCAAGGATAGACCACATGTTAGGCCACAAAGACAGCATCAATAAATTCAAGAACATTGAAATCATCCCAAGTTCCTTCTCAGACCACAGTGGAGTAAAACTAACATTTAAAAACAAACAGATAATTATTAAAAGTCACAGAATTTGGAAACTAAACAACATACTCCTTAAGAACCACTAGGTCAGAGATTAACAAAAGAAGGAAATTCAAATGATCCTGGAAACAAATGAAAATAAAGACACAACCTATCAAAATATTTGGGACACAGCTAAAGCAGTACTAAGAGGGAAACTTAGAGCCATACAATCACATATTAAACGACAAGAAAAAGCTCAAATGAATGACCTTACTGCACACCTCAAGGACTTAGAGGAAAAGGAACAAAGGAACCTTAAAGCATCAGAAGGAATGAAATCACTAAAGTTAGAGCAGAAATAAACAACATCAAAAATAAAAGAACCATACAAAAGATTAATGAAGCCCAATGTTGGTTCTTTGAAAACTTAAACAAAATTGACAAACCCCTAGTCAGACTCACCAAACAAAAAAGAGAAAAGACTCAAATTAATAGAATTGTAAACAATGGAGGAGATATCACAACTGACACCACAGAAATCCAGAGAATCCTGCGAAACTTCTATAAAGAACTATACGCCACCAAGCTAGAGAATCTGGAAGAAATGGAACAATTCCTAGAAGTATATGCCCTTCCAAAACTGAACCAAGAAGAACTACAAAACCTAAATGCACGAATCACAGACAAAGAAATTGAAACCATTATTAAGAAGTTCCCCAACAATAAAAGTCCTGGACCAGATGGCTTCACAAATGAATTGTACAAAACTTTCAGGTAACAGTTAGTACTCATACTTCTTAAGCTTTTCCATAAGATTGAAGAAACAGGAATACTCCCTTTCACCTTCTATGAAGCCAACATCACCCTGATACCAAAAGCTGATAGGGACAGAACAAAAAATGAAAACTACAGACCAATATCTCTGATGAGCATAGATGCCAAAATATTAAACAAGATATTGGCCAACTGGATACAGCAACATATCAAAAAGATTGTTAATCACGATTAAGTGGGATTCATCACAGGATGCAAGGCTGGTTTAACATCTGTAAGTCAATCAATGTCATTCACCACATCAATAAAAACAAAGCCAAAAACCACATGTTTATCTCAATAGATGCAGAGAAAGCCTTTGACAATATCCAATACCCATTCATGCTCAAAACACTACAAAAAATGGGAATATATGGGAAACTCCTCAAGATAGTGGAGTCTATATATAGTAAACCTACAGCCAACATCATACTCAATGGACAGAAGCTGAAAGCATTCCCCCTCAGATCGGGGACAAGTCAGGGCTGTCCACTGTCACCATTACACTTCAACATAGTATTGGAAGTCCTTGATATAGTACTCAGGCAAGAGAAAGGAATCAAAGGAATACAGATTGGAAGGGAAGAAGTCAAGCTCTCATTATTTGCAGATGATATGATAGTATACACAGAAAAACCTAAAGAATCCAGCAGAAAACTAGTGGGAGTTATTAGGCAATATAGCAAGGTATCAGGCTACAAAATCAATGTACAAAAATCAGTGGCATTTCTTTATGGAAACACTAAATCTCAAGAAGAAGACATCCAGAAATCATTCCCATTTACTGTTGCAGCAAAATCAATCAAATACCTAGGAATAAAGTTGACCAAAGAAGTGAAAGATTTATATACTGAAAAATATGAGTCACTACTCAAGGAAATGGAAACTGATACCAAGAAATGGAAAGATATCCCATGCACATGGATTGGAAGAATAAATATCATCAAAATGAATATTCTCCCACAGCCAGATACAAATTTAATGCAATACCCATCAAAGTTCCACCAAGCTTCTTTAAGAGAATAGAGCAAACACTACACTCATTTATCTGGAACCTGAAAACACCTAGAACTGCCAAAACCATCTTAAGGAAAAGAAACAGAAATTGAGGCATCACACATAAACCTTAAACTATATTATAAAACTATATTATAAAGCCATCATCATCAAAACAGCATGGTACTGGAACAAAAATAGGCACACAGACCAGTGGAACAGAATTGAAAGCCCAGAAATAAATCCCCACACCTATGGACATCTAATCTTTGATAAGGGGGCCCAAAGGATTAAATGGAAAAAGAAGGCTCTCTTTAATAAAATGTGCTGGGAAAGCTGGGTTGTAACATGCAGAAGAATGAAATTGAACCACTTTATCTCACCAGAAACAAAAATCAATTCCAAATGCATCAAAGACCTAGATGTCAGACCATAAAAAATTAAATACTTAGAGGAAAACATTGGTAAAACAGTTTCCCACCTACACCTCAAGGACATCTTTGATGAATCAAACCCAATTTCAAGGAAGACTAAAGCAGAAACAAACGAATGGGACCACATCAAATTGAAAATCTTCTGCACATCCAAAGAAACTATTAAACAGAGAGACCCCTCACAGAATGGGAGAAGATCTTCACATGCCATACATCAGACAAGAAACTAATCACCAAAATATATAAAGAGCTCAGCAAACTTAGCACCAAAAAAGCAGATGACCCCATCAAAAAATGGGCAGAGGATTATGAACAAAATATTCACTACAGAGGAGATCCAAAAGGCTAACAAACATATGAAAAACTGCTCTAGGTCACTGATTGTCAGAGACATACAAATGAAGACAACACTAAGATACCACCTCACTCCTGTAAGAATGGAATACATCAAAAAGGACAGCAGCAACAAATGCTGGATAGGATGTGGGAACAAAGGAACCCTTTTACATTGCTGGTGGGAATGTAAATTGGTACAGCCTCTGTGGAGAGCAGTATGGAAAACTCTCAGAAAGCTAGACATGGACCTTCCATATGATCCAGTAATTCCTCTCCTGGGGTTATACCCCAAGGACTCCATAACACCCAACCAAAAATAAGTGTGTACTCCTATGTTCATAGCAGCACAATTCATAATAGCTAAACCTGAAGCAACCCCGGTGCCCAACAACAGATGAGTGGCTGAGAAAGCTGTGGTATATATACACAATGGAATACTATGCAGCTATCAAGAACAATGAACCCACCTTCTCTGACCCATCTTGGACAGAGCTAGAAGGAATTATGCTAAGTGAGCTAAGTCAGAAAGATAAAGATGAGTATGGGATGATCCCACTCATCAACAGAAGTTGACTAAGAAGATCTGAAAGGGAAACTAAAAGCAGGACCTGATCAAATTGTAAGTAGGGCATCAAAGTAAAAACCCTGTGGTGAGGGGTAGACATTCAGCTTCCTGGGCCAGTGGGGGGTGGGAGTGTGTGGGAGGGATGGGTCACAGTCTTTTGGTGGTGGGAATGATGTTTATGTACACTCCTAGTAAAATGTAGTCATATAAATCACTAGTTAATTAATACGAGAGGGGGGAAATTAATTGTATGTCACGAAGTTTTTCAAAACACAAACTGAATCTTTTCAATATATAGGCTGTGTAACTGATATGCAGACTCTCTCAAAAGCCTAGACCAAGTAGATCAGAAGCAACCAATAGCACATATACAAGATACTGGGTACTGTACAGCAAACCATAACAAAAGGACTTTTCAAAATTAACCCAATTAACAAATAATGTGATGATAACATTAACTATCGAATGTCTTTTTGAACCCTAAGACAGAAGGAACCTCACATCTCCACTATAGAGCCTCTACTTCCCCCAGTCCTGGAACCCTTGGATAGGGCCCACTTTCCCATATGCCTCTCCCAATCCATATCAAATAATAGCTCATCTGCCGATCACAACCTAACCAACACAACGATTGCCACTTCAACATGCTTCACTTCAGTCTGTGTCCAGAGACTTCACGTGTGGAATGACAACCCTTCAGCTTCATTACGCGGGTGAGACCTTTCCTTTCATAGTATACTCTAATTCCATCTCAGGTGGTTCACTTTCTAACAAAGTCCCAAAACCTAGATATACACCAGTTTCTGTGTGAGAGAGCATATGTTCACACGTATCCATAAACCACTGCAAAATATATACCTGGAAGCAGAAGTACAGTAGAGTTTGCAGTGAGTACTCCCCCCAAACACTTCCTCCACTATTCCAACCTTTGGGTCCATGATTGCTCAACAATTTGTTTGGTTTTGTATGTTAACTCTCTTTTCAGTCACCAGATTCCAGATGTCATCAGGATGCCGGCCAGGCTTCCCTGGACTGAAGACCCCACCAATGTGTCCTGGAGCTCAGCTTCCCCAGAGACCCACCCTACTAGGGAAAAAGAGAGGCAGACTGGGAGTATGGACTGACCAGTCAACGCCCATGTTCAGCGGGGAAGCAATTACAGAAGCCAGACCTTCTACCTTCTGCAACCCACAATGACCCTGGGTCCATGCTCCCAGAGGGATAGAGAATGGGAAAGCTATCAGGGGAGGGGGTGGGATATGGAGATTGGGTGGTGGGAATTTTATGGTGTTGTACCCCTCCTACCCTATGGTTTTTTTAATTAATCCTTTCTTAAAAAAAAAAAAGACTACATGAGCACTGACTTTATTTATTGTCACTAGTGTCTACAACACAGAATCAATCAAATACAAGCAAAATTTATTCAAAAACTCATAGGGCCATAAGAGCTCTGCTCAGCTTGGCACAGGCTAGTGGTGAAGTGGAGGAGGAGGAATGAGGATTCAGCCTAGGACTTTAATTCTCCCAATATGGAAGTCTCTTTGTACAATCATTGTGCTATCTATCCCCCACCTTATTTTATCTGATTAAACTAAAAAACAACTTGTAGTTAAAAAGCCCTCAGACACCCATAGCCTACAGATAAGATAAAGAACATAGGATTTAACAGCTACAGTACTTCACCTCAAGGATTGGGATAACATTGAAACAACTATTAATATTCCCAACTGTGACATCTTAAGTACCTTATTTAGACACAAGTCAATTCCAGCAAGTAAGATCAGTGTATTGAAAAGTAGTGAGGGACCTTTGAACACACTTAATATAATGGTTAAACCCTGAAGAAACATCAGAGAAATGAATGAGGACTAAAGCCCAAACATAAGTCCCAAAAAGGTAGAAGCACATAAGAATGAGAACAAAATCCAAGCACTAATTGATGTGATAACTACAGTAATTAGTAAGGAAAGCTTTTTAAAGTAATATTATCAGAAATAGAGAAAACAACAAATGAGACTCTGAAAGAAAATATTGCCTCAAGGTAATGAGAGAGCTGAAAACTAAAATAGCTGAGTTAAGAGCACAACTAGGTAAAAAAGCTAATATAATATCTGAACATGATAACAAAATAGTTGATATACATAAAAATAAAGAGGGAGAGAGAATAGAATAAATTATGCAGAAAACAGAATTAGGAAGATTGAGGATGAATTAGAGAAAACTAAGAAAGAAGAAGGAGAATTAAAAACTAATAAAGGAGAAGAATTAAAAAAGATTAACAAAGACAGAAAACAGCAAGAGAGATATATGATGTAACTTCAAAAGAAGTAATATATACACTACTGGCTTACCAAAGGAAGAAAGAAAGGGAATAAAGTATTCTACAAGACATAATAGCTGAGAACTTCTCTACTCTAAACAGTATAAAGGACATAATGATTTAAGAATACCAGAGAGTTCTACACAGGATTAACCCAGACCTAATGACACCAAAAACACATCATAACATCATATTTAAAATGAAAAGGAATGAGGATAAAAAAAATCCTGAATACTGAAAGAGAAAAACAAAAATCACCTGCCAATGAAAACCCATAAGATTAGCAGCAGATTTCTCTGCACAACACTAAAGGCCAGAAGAGAAAAATAAGATACATATGGCCACTCAATGGGAAAGTCTTTCAACCAAGACTATTGTATTCTGATAGACTGTCATTAAGACTAGATGGAGGCATAAAAATATTCTCAGACAAACAATAGCTGACGGAATCAACTATCACCAAGCCTGCCCTGGGAGAAGTTATGAGAGGTCTCCTATAAACAATCACATCACCATAAAGATGTCATATATCAGAACATTCTAAAAGTCCAGACTAATGGCATTAAAATATCTTCAATAAATGTCCATGGCCTGAATCCACCTATTAAAAGGCACAGAGTAGGAAAGTAGATCAGAAAAGATAATCCAACCATATGTTGTCTGCAGGAATCCCACCTAACTCAAAAAAACATACACAGACTCAAAGTTAAAGGATAAAAACTATCATACAAGCTAATTAATGACAAAAATGGGCAGGAACAGTTATGCTCATATCTGGAACGATAGACTTAAAATAATTAAAATAAAAAGATAGGCAAGGACACTAATTCTCTAAGGATCAGTCAATCAAGAGGAGTTAATGATTATTAACATCTATGCACCCAATGAGAGGCCATCTAAATACATCAGACACCTACTGAAAAAGCTACAGAACTATATTAATAGCAACACAGTAATAATAGGTGACTTCAACACTGTACTCTTTCAACTTGACAGATCATCTAGGCAGAAAATCAATAAGAAATGAGAGAACTAAATGAAAAGATAGATAAACTAGAACTATTGGACATTTTCAGAGTCATTTACCCTAGGAAAGTGGAATACACATTCTATTCAAGTACACAGAAGTCAGTCTCAAGGATAAAACATATGTTAGGCCACAAAGACAGTGTCAACAAATTCAAGAGCATTGAAATCATCTCAAGTATCATCTCAAACCACAGTGGAGTTAAATTAACACTTAAAAACAAATAATTAGTAAAATCACAAAATATGGAAACTCAAATGTACACTGGGTGAAAGAGGAAATTAAAGAAGAAATCAAAATGTTTGAGAACTCAATGAAAATGAAGATACAAGCTATCAAAATATTTGGGACACAGTTAAGGCAGTACTGAGAGCCATCAAAGAACACACTAGAAAACAATAAAAAGCTCAAGTAAACAACCTCATTGCATACCTTAGAGACTTAGAAGAAGAAGAAAAAAGTAAACCTAAAGCAACCAGAAAGACTGAAATAACTAAAAATTATGTTCATTAGAAATACTGGTAGGTAGTTCCATTCTTTCACTTATAATACTATTCATTTAAAAAAAAACATTGAAAATAAGAAAACCATATAAAAGATCAATGAACATAAATGGTTCCTCTAAAGAGTGAAAAAAAATCATTGAACAAGGAAACAGATGCACAAAATAATAAAAAAAAAAAGGTTGGGGGAGGGATGGGGAGAACATTTATATGATTAGGATTGTAAGTGAAAGAGGAAATATCACGATAGACACCACAGAAATACAACGTATAATGCAAGGCTTCTATGAACAACTATATGCCATCAAGCTAGAGAACCTGGAAAGATGGAAGAAGCAGAAGCAGAAGCAGAAGGAGAAGAAAGAGGGAACTACTGACTAATATTTATAATGAACACAAATGCTAAAGATGGAAAGAAAGGTATCTATTCCTAGATACCTACAAACTTCTCAAATTAAATAAAGGGGATCTAGAAAATATGGACCTGCCAATCAAAGCCAAAGAAATTTAAACAATTGTCAAAGACCTTCTCAAGAATAAAAGTCCTGGGCCAGGGAGTCGGGCTGTAGCGCAGCGGGTTAAGCGCAGGTGGCGCAAAGCACAAGGACGGGCATAAGGATCCCGGTTTGAACCCCGGCTCCCCACTTGCAGGGGAGTCGCTTCACAGGTGGTGAAGCAGGTCTGCAGGTGTCTATCTTTCTCTCCCCCTCTCTGTCTTCCCCTCCTCTCTCCATTTCTCTCTGTCCTATCCGACAACGACGACAACAACAATAATAACTACAACAATAAAACAACAAGGGCAACAAAAGGGAATAAATAAATAAAATAAAATATTTTTTTAAAAAAGTTTAAAAAAAAAGAAAGTCCTGGGCCAGATGGCTTTACAAATGGATTCTACAAAAATTTCAAGGAAGGGTTAATACCTCTACTTTTAAAAACTCTTCCAAAAGATTTAAGAGACAGGAATACTTCCTTCCAGCTTTTATGAAGCCAACATCACCCTGATACCAAAAGCATACAGGGATACAGAGAGAGAAAAAAATAAAGGAGGAGGAGGAGGAGGAAGAGAAAGAGGAGGAGAAGGAGAAGGAGGAAAAGAAAGAAGAGGAGGGGAAGAAGGAAGAAGAAGAAGAAGAAGAAGAAGAAGAAGAAGAAGAAGAAGAAGAAGAAGAAGAACAACAACAACAACAACAACAACAAGAACAAGAAGAAGAAGAAGAACAAGAAAGAAAGAAAAGAAAGAAAGAAAGAAAGAGAGAAAGGAAAAGAAATAAGAGAAGAAGGAAGAAGGAAAGAAGAAGACGAAAAAGAGGAAGAAGAAGGAAGGAGGAGGAGGAGAAGGAGAAGCAGACGCAGAAGGAGAAGAAGAAGAAAGAGGGAACTACTGACTAATATTTATAATGAACACAAATGCTAAAATATTGGACAAAATTCTAGTCAACAGGATATAGGAGTATATTAAAAAGATTGTTCATCATGACCAAGTGGGGTTTATCCCAGGAATGCAAGATTGGTTTAATACATGTAAATCGCTCAGCATGACCCAACACATCAATAAGAGGAAGACCAAAATTCACATAATTATATCAATAGATGCAGAGAAAGCCTTTGACAAAATCCAACAGCGCTTTATCATCAAAACTACAAAAAACAAGAATAGATGGAAAATTCTTCAAGATAGTGGAGTCCATGTACAGCAAACATACAGCCAAAATTATACTCAATGGTGAAAAACTTAGCTATTAAAAGAGGTGATTTAACTTTCTTCACCCCATCTTGGATGGAGCTTGAAGGAAACATGTTGAGTGAGATAAATCAAAAAGAGAAGAATTAATATGGGATGATATCACTCATAGATACAAGTTGATAAATACAGCCATGAAGACAGTCTGCCTTTCCTAGGCTACCAACCTCATCATTGTGTCCTGGAACCCCACTTCCCCTGAGCTCTATCCCACTAGGGAAAGGTAGAGACAGACTGGAGGTACAGATCAAAGTACCAACACCTATGTCTGGTGGAGAAGTAATTGCTTCTCAGACCTCCCACCTTTTATGCCTCATAGAGATCTTTGGTCCATACTCCCAATAGGATAAATAATAGAGAAACTCTGAATGAATGGAGGGCCCCTGCGGCTACAGACAGACTATGACCCACATAGTCAACGACTGCCACCTCTCCAGATTCAAAGGAGGTCTTGAAACTTTACATGAGGCTCAACCTGACACTGTTGACTGGCTATGAAAGAAGGGCAAACGCTAGAAGAAGAAGAAGAATGGAGGGGATTGAATATGGCACACTGGTAGTAGGAATTGTATGAATTGTACCCTTCTTATCCTACAGTCTTGTAGATGATTATTAAATCACCAGTAATTAATTAAAAAGTTAAAAAATAAAAAAAAAAACACAAAGCAGAACTCAGAGTGGGTTTGATGTATTGCACCAAATAAAGGACCCGGGCATGCAGGGCAGGGTTCAGGTCCTGGAACATGATGTCAAAGGACCTAGAAGGGACTAAACTGCTATGTGGCAAACTGAGAAATGTTATACATGTAAGTGACGTAGGTCTGCAGGTGTCTGTCTTTCTCTCCCCCTTTCTGTCTTCCCCTCCTTTCTTAATTTCTCTCTGTCCTTTCCAACAACAGCAACAGCAATAACAACAACAATAATAATTGCAACAACAATGAAAAACAACAAGGGCAAAAACAGAGAAAATAAACAAATATTTTAAAAAGAAGAAATTTGGGGGGAACTGAGAAATGGGAATAAGGCACAATACAATTTATTGAATCTCAAATCCATTCTTACCCTTGGAGAAAATGAGATTAATATTCAAATACAGATTTAGGGATTTAACAGTTTGGGAAGGAAAGCCATCTGTATTCTATTAGGAGAAGACAAGAAAGTTCCTTTCATCAACCTCAGAAGCCAAGTTAAAAATATGCTAGTTCACAGTTCATAACAAAAATTGGACATGTCACACCAAAATCCTGTTTGTTCCAGGAGCACATATGGTAAGGATGGTGAAACTTGATTATTTTATGGCTTCCTTCTAGTAAATATGGACTGAAGGTTTTTATTCTGTCTCTCTCTTGTGTCACAAAAAAAAATAATAATAATAATAATAATAGTTTTCAGCCCAAAGCAGCTGGCTTTTATAGAGACAAAATTCTGAAGTTATTTTAAAAAGAAAAGGGAAAATAAGAAGGGTAAAATGAATTTCAAAATCTTTGAAAAATAATATAAGGGAAACACAAATACAAAATAAAAAATGTTTCATAAGTCTTCACAAATTTCAAAATCCTTTTTGGATCATGTCTTTTTTCTCAGTCTTCTGATATTTTATGTGCATTTTCATCATGAATAACTAAATTTCTGATTGAAGTATTACACTATAGGACTAAGACTGAAAAAATCAGAAGTACCATCATTTAAAACCAAAGGGCAAGTCCTACAGGATGGATTAGCTTTCTAAGACTTGATGTGACCTAAAGAAGTAGAACCTTGACTCAGAAAATGATATTTATCAATTTTAAGCTCAAAATAAAGAAAGTTTGATGAAATAAGCACCTTGAACTCCTTGGAAAAATTAATCATTCCCTTAAAAATAGATATTAACTTCCTGTTCTTTTTTTTGGAACAAATAGTATTTTATTCATTCATATTATTAAAATAGATCACAGCACAGAGAAAGGCAGTCCTACTCACAGTGGTACTGTTTGGCCAATTTCCACAAAAAGATGGACAGATAAAGGAGGAGCTGGCTGGATTCCCACTTTCTTCATGACCTATGACCTCTAAGGTTCCTCTGCAGTAGGACCAACACCCACCCCACCCAACCCGCCTTCACCTCTCTGAGCTGTGGCAGGCAGAGTGAAGGGTGCAGGATCCACCACTAATGCCTCATCAGTGGTACATGGACAGACAAGCTGAGAAGCCTTCTCTCCCAGTTGCTCCTCCACAGGATACAGCCCTTGGAATAGATCCCCTAGTCACAGTCTGCCAGAGACCCACTCAGGATCTGAACTCAGACCCCAGGATGTCTACAGTAATTTAGAAGGCAAGAAAGGTGGGAAATAGGTTACTACTGAGAATATATGCATGGGACACATCCCCAAGGGCAGATCAGAGAAGCCTGTAACCCCTGATCAATCTGTAACAGGGCAGGATGAGGTGGGGGGGTTGGCTCCATGGAAAAGAACCACTGAGTGTAGAGTTGGACTCCCCCAAGTTGTTGCTATGCATTTCCAATTGCTAAGAGTTCCTCAGAGGAGGGGTGGATCAGAACGGACTATAGGAACAAGGCTCTTTAGAGGAGTGAAGAGAGGTTCTGCAGAATGATCTTGAAGGTCATAGAAAACTTCCTGCAAGGCAACTGAAGACTGTGAGGCCCCTCCCCCTCCACTCATTCCTAAACTAAGAGAAGGGGATGGTATTCAGGGGCAAAACAGATTCCCAGAGGCCAGAAGTGGAGGAGACCATAGGTGAACAGGGAGGAGCAATGACCTCCTAGTTCAGCTCTTGCCCAGGAAAATGAGTCCTGGTTCACTAATACACATCATCCGTGGATGAGCAGCCAAAAATACCACAGTCATCACACACAGAGAGACACATCACAGAGATGGACAAGACCACAGGCTGCAGGTAGAGGGATGGGGGTGCTAGCTACATCATTAAACTGAGAGCTGGGGCTCACAAGGATGCCGGGCAATAGAAAAGGTGACACACATGTTGTTGGCTTCTCCTGGGGAAAGATCTGTTGCCAGTTGTCTTAGGAATCAGCACTCATATCTAGAGGTTCACGCAGCTGCCTGCAACTTCTGGAGGCTTTTCACCTGCTATCTGCACCTCAGTTCTCTGCCTTCTGGGCCTCTGTTGCTTTGCAGTGATGAGCATCTCCACCTGGGTCTCCTGGTCCCCTGGCACCTGGGATTTCGAATTGAAATTGCACTTGCATCTGAGACTCAGGAGTAGGAGGATCACCACCAAGAAAAGGACCACAGCAGACACTAATCCCCTGATCCTCAGGGTCTGGTAGTCATAATGAAAGAGATTCTGTTCTTTCTGTTGCTCAGCACTGACCATGACCATGGGAGCCAGCAGGCTGCACAGAAAAGTCTACACAGCAAAGTCTCCTCCACTATAATCCAGCTTCCTATTCTTAAGTGAGATGGAAAGGATGATGCTTAAAGTGTTTGTAGGAGACAGGTCATATTAACCTAAGGAAGAAATGGTGGAAAACATTTTCTGAGATAAACTTTATAGGAGAATACTGTGAATCAGCTTTCAGAGGCACATTCTCTCTGGCACAGCTGTGCAGCTATCAGAGACAAAACCTCCAAGTGCTACATGCCCTAAGGATATGTACTGCTGAAACAGCTTCCTGAGGAAATTCTCAGTGTGCTATGTACTGAAACTCACATAGATCTCTGAGGTTATGTGCAGAAGAGGTCATTATCATTTGCTTCTGACCGTCTCCCAAACCAGACTAGAGAATAGGAGAATGTCTCAAACCCATAAGACAAATTATTACATAATTGGGTGATGGATCCAAATTCATGGGGAAGTTTACCAAAATTTTATACATATATTCAGCATTCCATTCCAGGCCATGACCTGAGGTGGTTACAAGATTTCTTGCCTCATTTCTCTCCTTTCCCACAGGTATTAAATACTTTACCCAGGACCAATGAGGTCATAATTGGTAGAGCTGGGGTTGTGGGAGTTTTCCACATATTCAGAGCATCTCAAGTTCATAATTTCTAAAACTGAACATAATTTCTTCCATTAATATTTTGTGGTGGTCTGGGAGGTGGCACAGTGGATAAAGTGTTGGACTCTCAAGCATAAGATCTTGAGTTTGATCCCCAGTAGCACATGTACCACAGTGATATCCGGTTCTTTCCCTCTCTCCTACTATCTCTCACATAAATAAATAAATAAATAAATAAATAAATAAATAAATAAATAAAGTATTATATATAAAGTAGTTGAAAGCAATGTCCATCAGTTATCTGGGTTGTCATACATCTTGTGTTAACCACTTCTCAATTACCACAGATCCTATTTTCTACACTCTCCTTGACAATCATAGAGAGTTCTCCCTACCTCAGAACCCACTTTCTTAGAATAATGACATCAGCTGCTTAGTGTTTCCCATCACCCTGCTTCCTCTGACACACAGCCAGCTATTGAATAGAAGAATATGTAAACTGTAAAGTTGTCACCATCTTGATCAGAGTCCCTTAATTAAACCACACTATCTATAACATAAAGTTCAAGCCTCTTCACTGGCCACACAAACCCTAATCAGTATAGTATCACTTCATATCCTCAATTCATAATTGTGGTACTCAAGAATTACAATGATTTTTCATTTCTTTTTATTTGCTCAGATTATTCTTCTACCTAGATTATCCTTACTCCTCCTTGTCTCCCACATAATTGACATCTCTATACCCTGTAAGACTAACTTTAGTCATTTATTTCTATGAATGTGTGTATTTTCTAGAAAAATTTCCTTGAAACCTTACAAAATTCACCTTAAGATTCTGGACTCCTCCTTAAGTATAGAATATTAATTACCTTGAATTTATACATCGTTTTCCTCAACAATAAGGCTAGTTCTTATAAAGTAGCAAAGACCCTGTTATAAACTATTTTTTCTCTTTCATTCATTCATTTTTTTTTTTTATGTTCAGCACTGGCTTATGGTGGTGTGGCGGACTGAACCTGGGACTTCGGATCCTCAGGCATGAGAGACTGGTTGCAAAAATATTATGCTATCTATACTCCACCCTAGACTCAGTATTTCTTTTTTTTTATTTATTTTTTATTTAAGAAGGAAAAATTAACAAAACCATAGGGTAGGAGGGGTATAACTCCACACAATTCCCACCACCCAATCTCCATATCCCATCCCCTCCCCTGATAGCTTTCCCATTCTCTATCCCTCTGGGAGCCGTGGACCCAGGATCATTGTGGGTTGCAGAAGGTGGAAGGTCTGGCTTCTGTAATTGCTTCCCCGCTGAACATGGGCATTGACTGATCGGTCCATACTCCCAGTCTGCCTGTCTCTTTCCCTAGTAGGGTGTGTTTCTGGGGAAGCGGAGCTCCAGGACACATTGGTGGGGTCTTCAGTCCAGGGAAGCCTGGCCGGCAGCCTGATGACATCTGGAACCTGATGACTGAAAAGAGAGTTAACATACGAAGGGGAACAAATTGTTGAGCAATCATGGACCCAAAGGTTGGAATAGTGGAGAGGAAGTGTTGGGGGGGTACTCACTGCAAACTCTAGTGTACTTCTGCTATCAGATATATATTTTGCACTAGTTTATGGATACATGTGAAAATATGCTCTCTCTCACAGAACCTAGTCTATATCTAGGTTTTGGGACCTTGTTAGAAAGTGAATCACCTGGGATGGAATTAGAGAATACTATGAAAGGAAAGGTCTCACCCAGGTAATGAAGCTGAAGGGTTGTCATTCCACTCCTGAAGTCTCTGGACACAGTCTGAGCTGAAGCATGTTGAGGTGGCAATCATTGTGTTCATTAGGTTGCGATCAGCAGATGCAATATTATTTGGTATGGATTGGGAGAGGCATGCGGAAAGTGGGCCCTATCCTAAGGTTCCAGGACTGGGAGAAATATAGGCTTTGTAGTGGAGATGTGAGGTTCCTGCTGTCTTAGGGTTCAAAAAGACAATGGATAATTAATGTTATCATCACATTATTTGGTAATTGGGTTAACTTCTAAAAGTACTTTTGTTAGGGTTTGCTGTATAGTACCCAGTATCTTCTATGTAGCTGCGCTATTGGTTGCATCTGATCTACTTGGTCTAGGCTTTTGAGAGAGTCCACATATCAAATACACAGCCTATATATTAAAACGACTCAGTCTGTGTTTTAAAAACTTCGAGACATACAATTAATTTCCCCCCTCTCATATTAATTAACTAGTGATTTATATGACTACACTTTACTAGGAGTGTACATAAAGACCATTCCCACCACTAAAAGTCTGTGTCCCAACCTACCTACTCACCCCCAACCCCCACTGGCCCAGGAAGCTGCATGCCTACAGCTCACCACAAGGTTTTTACTTTGGTGTCCTACATTCAAGTTAGTAAGATCCTGCTTTTAGTTTCCCTTTCAGATCTTTTTTCTCATCTTCTGTTGATGAATGAGATCATCCCATACTCATCTTTATCTTTCTGACTTAGCTCACAAAACATAATTCTATCTAGCCCTGTCCAAGATCGATCAGAGAAAGTGGGTTCATTGTTCTTGATATCTGTATAGTATTCCATTGTGTATATATACCACAGATTTCTCAGTCACTTATCTATTGTTGGGCACCAGGGTTGCTTCCAGGTTTTAGTTTTATGAATTGTGCTGCTATGAACATAGGAGTACACACCTCTTTTTGGTTGGGTTTTATGGAGTCCTTGACGTATAACCCCAGGAGAGGAATTACTGGATCATATGGAAGATACATGCCTAGCCTTCTGAGATTTCTCCAGACTGCTCTCCACAGAGCCTGGACCAATTTACATTCCCACCAGCAATGCAAAAGGGTTCCTCTGTCCCCACAGCCTCTCCAGCATTTGCTGCTGCTGTCCTTTTTCATGTATGCCACTCTTACAGGAGTGAGGTGGTATCTTAGTGTTGTCTTAATTTGCATTTCTCTGACAATCAGTGACCTATAGCAGTTTTTCATATGTTTGATAGCCTTTTGGATTTCCTCTGAGGTGAATGTTTTGTTCCTATCCTCTGTCCATTTTTGGATGGGGTCATTTGCTTTTTTTGGTGCTCAGTTTGCTGAGCTCATTATATATTTTGGTAATTAATTTCTTGTCTAATGTATGGCATGTGAAGATCTTCTCCCATTCTGTGAGGGGTTTCTTTGTTTGTTTAATAGTTTCTTTGGATGTCCAGAAACTTTTCAATTTGATGTAGTCCCATTGGTTTGTTTCTGCTTTACTCTTTCTTGCAGTTGGGTTTATTTCATCAAAGCGGTCCTTGAGGTGTAGGTGGGAAAGTGTTTTACCAGTGTTTTTCTCTAAGTATTTGATAGTTACTGGTCTAACATCCAGGTCTTTGATCCATTTGGAGTTGATTTTTGTTTCTGGTGAGATAAAGTGTTTCAATTTCATTCTTCTGCATGTTACAACCCAGTTTTCCCAGAACCATTTATTGAAGAGAGCCTCCTTTTTCCATTTAATCCTTTGGGCATACTTATCAAAGATTAGATGTCCATAGGTGTGGGGATTTATTTCTGGGCTTTCAATTCTATTCCACTGCTCTGTGTGCCTATTTTTGTTCCAGTACCGTGCTGTTTTGATGATGATGGCTTAATAATATAGTTTGATATCTGGCAGTGTGATGCCTCCTTTTCTGTTTTTTTTCCTCAAGATGGTTTTGGCTATTCTAGGTGTTTTCAGGTTCCAGATTAATGATTGTAGTGTTTGTTCTATTCTCTTAAAGAAGCTTGGTGGAACTTTGATGGGTATTGCATTAAATTTGTATCTGGCTGTGGGGAGAATATTCATTTTGATGATATTTATTCTTCCAATCCATGAGCATGGGATATCTTTCCATTTCTTGGTATCAGCTAATATTTCCTTGAGTAGCAACTCACAGTTTTTAGTATACAAGTCTTTCACTTCTTTGGTCAACCTAATTCCTAGGTACTTTATTGATTTTGCTGAAACAGTAAATGGGAGTGATTTCTGGATGTCTTCTTCTTCAGATTTAGTGTTTCCATAAAGAAATGCCACTGATTTTTGTACATTGATTTTGTAGCCTGACACCTTGCTATATTGCCTAATAACTTCCACTAGTTTTCTGCTGGATTCTTTAGTTTTTTCTATGGATATTATCATATCACCTGCAAATAGTGAGAGCTTTACTTCTTCCTTTCCAATCTGTATTCCTTTGATTTATTTCTCTTGCCTGATTGCTATGGCAAGAACTTCCAATACTATGTTGAAGAGTAATGGTGACAGTGGACAGCCCTGTCTTGTCCCCGATCTGAGGGGGAATGATTTCAGCTTCCATCCATTGAGTGTGATGTTGGCTGTAGGTTTGCTATATATAGATTCCACTATCTTGGAATTTCCCATCTATTCCCATTTTTTGTGGAGTTGTGTGCATGAATGGGTGTTGGATTTAGTCAAAGGCTTTCTCTGCATCTAAGGAGATAATCATGTGGCTTTATGCTCTGCTTTTATTGATGTGGTGAATGACATGATTGACTTACAGATGTTGAACCAGACTTGCATTCCTGGGATGAATCCCACTTGATCGTGATGAACAATCTTTTTGATGTGGTGCTGTATCGGTTTGGCCAAGTTTTTTTTAAATATTTTGGCATCTATGTTCATCAGAGTTATTGGTCTGTAGTTTTCATTTTTGTTGTGTCCCTATCAGCTTTTGGTATCAGGGAGATGTTGGCTTCATAGAATGTGGAAGGCAGTATTCCTGTTTCTTCAATCTTATGGAAAAGCTTAAGAAGTATGGATGCTATCTGTTTCCTGAAAGTTTTGTAGAATTCGTTTGTGAAGCCATCTGGTCCAGGACTTTTGTTGTTGGGGAGATTCTTAATAACGGTTTTAATTTCTTTGTCTGTGATTCGTGTATTTAGGTTTTGTAGTTCTTCTTGGTTCAGTTTTCGAAGGGCATATACTTCTAGGTATTGTTCCATTTCTTCCAGATTCTCTAGCTTGGTGGCATATAGTTCTTCATAGAAGTTTTTCATGATTTTCTAGATTTCTGTGGTGTCAGTTGTGATATCTCCTCCATTGTTTACAATTCTTTTTTTTTTTTTTTCATCAGACAGAAGTTGAGATGGGACGGAGATAGATAGGGAGAGAGAGAGAGATACCCATACTACTTCACTTTATGAAGCTTCCCACTACAGTTGCAGATCAGGGGGTTGAACCCAGATCTTTGCAATGTATGTGCTCACCTGGATGTGGTACTGCCCAGCCCCTCTGAATATATATATTTTCCAGAGCACTGCTCAGCGCTGGCTTGTGGTGGTGTGGGGGATTGAGCCTGGGGCTTTGTAGTTTGAGAGAGTCTCTTTGCATAACCATTATGCTATCTACTCCACCTCCTGAATACACTTTTGATTTTAAGGTCCTGAAGTGTTTCACTATGTTTTATCTTATGTATTTTATATGTTTTATCTTATGTATTTTATATTTTAGGTCTAATATTCAAGTCTTTAAAAATTCATTTTGAATAGTAGGGACTGCCCCATTCTTGAAGGGAGGCTGGGTCAGCCTGTTCTGCCACTCGAAGAAGACTGGTCCTGAAATGATTGCAGCCTAGACTGTTCCTAGCTGTGACCATGGACCATGAGCTCAGACAGGCAGGGACTCAGAGGCTACACAGGCTCTAGTGCTAAATATGCTATACATGGGCCCTGGGTCAGATTGATGGGGTGAGCAGTTAATAGCATTTATATACTTTCCTCATGTTTGGGAATACTTTCTGCCCTAATCCAGCTTATTCTCAGTTCTGACGTCATTTTACCAGACAATGGATTTAGTTCACCTGCATGTTAGCTATCAGGCCCAGGCAAAAATTACTAAAGTCATGATGGGTCCCTTGGAACATACCTAAAATGAACTTCCTAGCTTCTTCTCACCCTCAAATCCCTATTCTCATCTGATCTATTCCTACTTTTGGGTTCCTGTTTATTAAACATTTTGTCCTGCTTTATATCTTATTGCCCTTCTGCCACCAAGTTGCAGATGCTAATACCATTTCATCCTGAATTCCCTGGGAAGATGACCTCACAAATGTATCCTGACATTTCATCTCTCCAGAGCCCTATTTACCCTATTTTCCCACTAGGGAAAGATAGAAACAGGCCGAGAGGTAATGGATTGAACTGCTAACACCCTTGTCTAGCAGAGAAGCAATTACAGAAGCCAGAACTCCCACCTTCTGCACCCCATAAAGAATGATGATTCATACTCCCAGAGGGATAAAGAATAGGGAAGCTTCCAATGGGAGGGATGGGACACAGAACTCTGATGTTGGGAACTATGTGGAATTGTATTCCTGTTACATTACAATCTTGTTAATCATTATTAAATCACTAATGAAAAGTTTATTTTGAGTTGATTTTGGTGTAAGGTGTTAAGTGATGCTCTCGTTTCATTTTGCTACTTGTGGCTGACCAGTTTTCCTAATGCTGTTTATTGAAGAGTTATATGCTAGGTTTTCATATATGTGTAAATGTATTTCTGATCTCTATGTTCTATTTCATTGGCTGGAATATCTGTGTTTTGCTTGAATATCATTCTATTTTAATTACATTTCCTTTATTATTTTTTTCCCTTTTGTTGCCCTGGTTGTTTTATCATTGTTGTTTATTATTGTTATTGTTGTTATTGATGTCATTGTTGTTGGATAGGGCAGAGAGAAATCGAAAAATGAAGGGAAGACAGAGAGGGAGAGAGAAAGTTAGACACTTGCAGACCTGCTTCACTGCTTGTGAAGCGACCCCGCTGCAGGTGGGGGGTTGAGGGCTTGAACCGGGATCCTTATGCCATCCTTGTATTTTGCACCATGTGTGCTTAACCCACTGGGCTACCGCCTGACACCCCCCCCCCGTTACATTTGCTTTATGGCATAGTTGGCAGCCGGAGTTCGTGATACCACTATTTTCTTTTTCATTTCTCTCAGAATTACTTTAACTATTCATGGTCTTTTGAAGCTCCACACACATTTTAGAACTGTTTTTTTTTTTTTTCAAAAGAACTAGAAATTTCTTTAGATAGAATAGTAAAGGAAACAAACATTCATCTAGAGAGATTTATGTACACATGTGGTGGCTCCAGGAGGGGAGCACAGCTTCTTATATACCCTCAACCAAAGACTGGTCCATTTCTGTTCAAGGAAGGTTATCCTCTTTGACCAAGCACACAGATTTGGGAGAGACACACATGGATCAGTGAGGAAAGAAGGGAACACTGGCTTCGATAGATTCGCCGAATTAACTCTGGTGATCAATGGGATGACAGATGTCACAGTGAGACTGCCCTCATATTCAGTAATAGTTCATTTTTAATCTTTTTTGTGTGTGTCTGCAACCATTGCATAGCTATATCTTGCTATTAGTTATTATTTTTAGTTAACTTTCAATCCGTGGTATATTTACTTAAAAATGTTTATTTATTATTTCTTTATTTAGTGAGAGTGAAAGAACCAGAGTAGTATGCAGACTGAATCTGAGACCTCAGTCCTATATTTCTCCATTAAGCCACCTCTCTCCAAGATTTACTTCTTGAAGAAATTTTTTTTTCAAAAGATTTTATTAAAAAAGGTCCTGTTTGGTTGTATCATTATATAGAAAACTGGGAAATGTTATGCCTGTACAAAATATTGTATTTACTATCGAATGTAAAGCATTAATCCCCCCAATAAAGAAATTTTTAAAAAAGGTCCTATTTATATATTTAGACAGAGTGAGAGACTAGTGCACAGCTCTATATGCATAGCCAAGGATCAAACCTAGGATCTCAGACTGGAAAAACTTAAGTTCTATCTGCCAAGCTATACATTCAGATGTCTGATAAAAACTCCCATAGTCCACATTTTGCTAATACATTTGTGTAGTGTTTAATTTCTTCCCCTAGAGTGTATGCTCTTGAAGACTGGAAGTTATATTCAGAGGCTTGGTTAGATTCAGGCTCAATACAGAGTAACTGTGTTAAGTAGTATCTTGTTGATCTCTTACTAAAACTTCTCTTTTCCTTGCTTTCTGGTTTATATATAGTTTCTCCTGAATCTTGTATCTTTCTTTCTTTTGGGTTATTTCATTGATTTGATTTTTGTAATATAAGTAGCCCTACTTATATTTAAAATGTAATTAATTTTTTTATTTTTGAAGAATCACTTTATTGGGGAAAATGCTAATTTACAAGACTTCCCATCTTCCTCCATCACAGGAAACTGGGTCTTTAAGTTTCCTCTTTCCATCTCCCCAAGTTAGTGTCCTTGGATTTGCTGTGATAGACCAAAACTAATGGTAATCCCACCCCATATTTTCCTTTGTGTTGTGTCTTAACTTTCTTTTTAAATTTTTTAAAAATATTTATTTTCCCTTTTGTTGCCCTTGTTGCTTTTCATCATTGTAGTAGTTATTATTGTTGTTGTTATTGATGTCGTTGTTAGATAGGATAGAGAGAAAGATAGACACCTGGAGGCCTGCTTCACCACTTGTGAAGAGACTCCCCTACAAGTGGGGAGACAGGGGCTGGAAATGGGATCCATATGCAGGTCCTTGTGCTTTACGCCACCTGTGCTTAACCTGCTGCTCTACCGCCTGACTCCCGAGTCTTAACATTCACTGAGTGAAGTCATTTGATACTTGTCCTCCTTCTGACTTACTTATTCACTTAACTAGTAACTATTTATGATCATGAAGCATTTTCATCACCATAGCAAGTGCTATTGGCCTAGGCTCATTAGTTCATTATAATTTATGATGAGCTGTTATTACAGTTCTAATGTTCATCTTATATTTATTAACTGGAAACCTTTTATAAAGAGAAAGTTTCCCTTATCTATCTTTGGTTATCTAGTGATAGAGTTCATATGGGAAAAGTAGGAAAATATTTAATCCTTTCCCTTTAATGTATAAATTCTAAGTCAGATTGACCATGCTTACCTCAGTATAAGCAAACATTGTTCATTGTAGAACTAAAATATTATGCTTGTACTTTTTTTTTTGCCTCCAGGGTTGTTGCTGGGGCTTGGTGCCTGCACTATGAATCCACTGCTCCTGTAGGCTATTTTTCCCATTTTTGTTGCCCTTGGTGTCATTCTTATTATTGCTGTCATTGTTGTTGGATAGGACAGAGAGAAATTGAGAGAGGAGGGGAAGACAGAGAGGGGGAGAGAAAGACAGACACCTGCAGACCTGATTCACCACCTGTCCATCGTTTACAATTCTATTAATTTGTGTCTTCTCTCTTTTTTGTCTTTTGAGTCTGGCTAGGGGGTTGTCAATTTTGTTTAATCTTTCAAAGAACCAACATTTGGCTTCATTGATCTTTTGTATGGTTCTCTTATTTTCGATGTTGTTTATTTCTGCTCTAATTTTAGTGATTTCTGTCCTTCTGGTTGCTTTAGGGTTCCTTTGTTCCTCTTCCTCTAAGTCCTTGAGGTGTGCAGTAAGGTCGTTCATTTGAGCTTTTTCTTGTCATTTAATATGTGATTATATGGCTCTAAGTTTCCCTCTCAATACTGCTTTAGCTGTGTCCCAAATATTTTGATAGGTTGTGTCTTCATTTTCATTTGTTTCCAGGATCATTTGAATTTCCTGCTTGAGTGAATCTCTGACCCAGTGGTTCTTAAGCAGTATGTTGTTTAGTTTCCAAATTCTGTGTCTTTTAATAATTTTCTGTTTGTTTTTAAATGTTAGTTTTACTCCACTGTGGTCTGAGAAGATACTTGGGATGATTTCAATGCTCTTGAATTTATTGATGCTGTCTCTGTGGCCTAACATATGGTCTATCCTCTAGTATGTGTTATGTGGATTTGAAAAGAAGGTGTATTCCAGTTTTTTGGTGTAAAGGACTCTGAAAATGTCCTAGAGGTCTAGTCTGTCAATCTCTACATTTAATTCTCTTGTATATTTGTTGATTCTCTGCTTTGTTGATCTAAGTGTGAGAGTGGGGTATTAATGTCTCCCACTATTATTGTATTACTATTAATTTATTTTTGAAGTTCTTTCAGTAGGTTCTTGATGTATTTAGATGGTCCTTCATTAGGTGTATAGATGTTAATAATTGTTAAGTCTTTGGCTGAATTATCCTCTAATAATTATGTAATGTCCTTGCCTATCTTTTATTACTTTATTTAATTTAAAATCTATTTTGTCTGAGATGAGATTGGCTGTTCCTGCCTTTTTTTTTGTGGTCCATTAGCCTGTATGATGGTTTTCCATCCTTTCATTTTAAGTCATCCTTTCATTTTAAGTTTGTCTTTTTGTGACAGATGGGATTCTTGCAAGCAGCATATGGTTGGGTTGTGTTTTCTGATCCGTCCCCCCATTCTGTGTCTTTTGATGGGTGAGTTTAAGCCATTGACATTTATTGATATTATGGATTGAATGTATTGTAGTGCCATTGTTCAACAAATATTTTGTTTGCTCTGATATATTGCAAGTATTTTAGTGATGTTCTTGTTTATAAGAGGTCTTTTAGAACATCTTTCAGGGCTGGTTTGGTGATGGTTGCCTCCTTTAACTGTTGTTTGTCTAAGAAGGTTTTGATACCTCCATCTAGATTGAATGAAATTCTAGCAGGATATATTCTTGGTGAAACCCTTTTTAATTCAGGGCTCAATAGATATCTTGCCATTCTCTTCTGGCTTTTAGAGTTTTAGTCGAGAAGTCTGCTGATAGTCTTATAGGTTTTCCCCTATACGTGATTTTTTGTTTTTCTCTTCCAGCCTTTAGGATCCGTTCTTTATCCTTACTTCTTCTCGTTGTGACTATGATATGTCTTCAGGTCTGGGTTGATTCTGTTTGGAACTCTCTGGGCCTCTTGAATCTTGATGTCCTTTCTGTTATTCAGGTCTGAGAAGTTTTCTTCTATTATTTCCTGTAGAATGTTTCCTTCCCCTTCCTCTCTTTCTTCCTCTTTTCCAGTAGATGTGGTCGGAGCTACTAGCAGCTTCTCATTCTGCCATTCTGGAATTGACTCAGTATTTCTAACAAAACAAATCAGTAGTGAGATACCATCATGTCCTTCACTTAGAATTTTAATTGGTCCTTTGGTATAATCTTTTCTGTGTTTAAAGCAACCTATTGGAAATTCATATTCTTATGACTGAGAAAATGGAAAGTGAAATGACATGAACACTTCAGTTTCTAGCTATTGCTTTAAACAAATATCCCCTAAAGTCACTTAGATGGAAAATAAAAATAATTGCCAAAGCTGAATCTTCCTGGATTTATCACTTTTCTAAAATCTCTATGCCAATTATAAAGTAAGAGATTTTATGTTATATAAAATGTCAAGTCCACATTATAAGACTTTCTTTATTTTTAAATTTAATCTACTTGAAATTTTCTATTACCAAAGAAATAACATTCAAAACTCCTCAACCAGGAACTCTGAATCTATAGAGTATAATTAAAATCAACATTTTTTTGTCCTATGAGCTGTCATTCTTTCTCTAGAAATATACCATGTTTTCCCAGACTCTGCATTAACACTCATTACTCTTTGCTTTAGTTTCTCACTCAAACAATAGATTATACTAGATTACAATTGAGAGAAGGAAGTCAATTTTCATACAGAACTTATCTGACACCAACATCACCCCATCTTCATCTAGGGACAGAAAAATAAGTCTCTTCCAAATAACAGTACTGATGTTTTTTGAAAAAAATATTATTATAAAACCTACTACATGTATCAGGCTGAAATTACATATTGCTTTTCTCCCTTTTGCCCATGAATATATAAGAATATCAGCACATTCAGTTGGGAAAGCAGAACTAAGATTTATAACGTGTTATTATGTCCTATATATAACATATAGCTTTTTAAAAATATTTCAAGCAATCTTCAGGATACATATATTAATCCTTTAAAAGTGAACTTCAAAGGAAATAAGTGGCAAAAGTTTTCAAGTTAGAGTTGGGGTTTGAATGTGATTACTTGAATCCAAATCTGATCTCTTCTCCTACTAAAGGGTGAAGACAGTTACAAATTGGGGGTTGGGGGAAGAGAAGTATGTGACTATATGAAGCAACCCAGGAGATGGTGATTGTACAAGCAGGTAAAGCACCAAATTTGTATATATGAAGTTTTGAGTTTAATTCCCAGCACCACATGACCTAGAATGATGCTCTGGTTTTCTCTCTCTCTTTCTACCTCTCACCCTCATTTGTAATTAAATTCTAAAAAAATAAATACCATACATTAACAATTTCACTATCACTATAGTATCAGGATACTATTAAATAATAGAACCTTAGGAGAAGAGGATAATGATTACAAAGGGTGGGAAGAGAAGAAAAGATAGGACTCACCAAGTTTTCTTTTTTCTTCCTTTTTTTTTATTTATAAAAAGGAAATACTGACAAAACCACAGCTTGAGAAGAGTACAACTCCACACAATTCCCACCACCAGAACTCAATATCCCATCCCATCCCTTGATAGCTTTCCTATTCGTTAGCCCTCTGGGAATATGGACCCAAGGTCATTGTGGGATGCATGAGGTGGAAGGTCTAGTGTCTGTAATTGCTTCCCCATTGAACATGGACATTGACAGGTTGATCCATACTCCCAGTTGTCTCTCTTTCCCTACTGGGGCAGAGTTCTGGGGAATTGGAGCTCCAGAACACTGGTGGTGTTGTCTGTCCAGGGAAGTCTGTTTGGCATCATGCTAGCATCTGGAACCTGGTAACTGAAAAGAGAGTTAACGTGGCCTGGGAGGTGGCACAGAGGCTAAGGCACTATATTCTCAAGCATGAGGTCCTGAGTTCAATCCCTGGCAGCACATGTACCAGAGTGATGTCTGGTTCTTCCTCTCTCTCTCTTATCTTTCTCATTAATAAATAAATAAAATCTCAAAAAGAAATAAATAAAAGAGAGTTAACATACAAAGCCAAAAAATGTTGATTAATCATGTACCTAAAGGATGGAATAGTGCAGATGAAGAGTTGGTGGGGCATTTGTTTTGTAGATAGCTAAGGTTTCTTACCAAAGAAGTGGATAACATTTGGTAGGAGGCAAGCCTGGAGCAACAGGGTGTGGCTGCACACTGCAAACGGTTTTGCAGGGTCATCCCTAAGAAGCAGCAGGCTTTGTAGTAATGGCTTTGTGCCCAACTATCTGAGCCCTGAGGGCATCTGGCCCAGAAGATGTTCTTGGAACCAGAAGTTGAAAAAAAAAATCAAAATAAGGAAAAGCTAAAATAAATCATGGGCTCCATGTGTTGGAGCTCACAGGAATGCTTTGACTTTGGAGCCACTTTTCCTATTGGCAGTGGAATTTTCCATAGCAGTCCTATCATAAGCTGTTATTTCTTACTCTCCAGTTATTGGGAATTCTTCTGGAAATGGGTTATAAGATTATATTTCACCACATTACTTCTAAAACCGACTCTCTTCAGTCTTTCTTTACTGAAAAAATTGTGTCAGATATTTACTCAGAGTTGTTCAGGTTCAAGGCTCCTCACCCACCACTATGCTTTGTGATGCTAAGGCTTGAACCTACAAATTATTAATACATCCCTAAGACTCCTTGATGGTTTACCTACCTAACAGGAAGTAACAGCAAATGGCAGGGAACTTGAAGGTGGCAGGTTGAAAAAGACTCTTCCTATGTGTTAGACAACTTGTAGAAGTAAGAGAGCTCTTCTTTAATCTCCTGGCTTCCCTCAGCCCTCCCAGATCTGCAGTAGGATCTCACATTAGATATGTCAAGGACTGGTTTGGCCATCAGACCAGAATTTAAGCATTCAGTTCACAATGGAGGCCTAAGTAACTAGCCTTGAGACAACTTCTATATGTCTAATCACTGACTATAATGTAACCCCAGTGAGATAGACATTCTGATTTTAAGAAATCCCCACATATTCTCCAATTACCAATTTTCCCTTTTTGTTTCCTCCTACTTGAAAAAGAGTAGCTACTTCTTGAAATTACTAATGCTGGATTATCAAGTTTTCTCTGTTTGCTGATTCAACTTGCTAACACATGTGTAGCAAATTTCCTATACTAAATCCCTCCTTTTGAAATTTCTTATGTGTTTTCCATTCTTCTGAATATCAATGGATACAGAAGCCATTCATACCTTCAAATGTAATACTTCAAAGTATCTAAAAATGAAAATCATGTAAAATAATTTTTTTCAAAATATTATTGTCACTCTGTACAGGTATAGGTCCTAATTCTTCATTAACTTTCAAATACACTTGATCTGGATCCCAGAAACATTACAACTAAAGATATATTCAGAGTAGGGACTCACTTTGAATGAGTCATAACTTCTAATATATAGAGGAAGGAGAAGTCAGTTATAACATCAGGAGAGAGGAATCTACTTGAGCAATGGAAAGCAAAGAGAGGACAAAGAAGGTGGACTGTAAACATTGCAGAAGGAATTACAGCTTATCTGAGTCATAAAGGATGCATTAATCTTGTCATTTCTATTGTTTTTCCATTGCAAAGAGTAGAAATCAAAATAGAGTTAGGTAATTGTATAAAGAATATGTTGAGAGTATAAAAGTAATCTCTGAGATCACGGAAGTTGAATTAAAAGAGAATACTGGAGTAGAAGGAACACAGGAGCACTAGAAGGGATTTATTATATAAACCCTCTGATATTTGGACTCATAACCAATGCTGAATGGAAAAATGAATTCATTTCATGCATTCTCTTTCAAATTCTGCTTGGTCAAGATTAGATCAATGCCCACTGCATGTTTGTGCCAAATAGGTGGGATGAAGAATTCAGCTTGATATTTTGAATCACATTAGAGTAGATGTAATTCCTCAAAGGATAATTAAGATGTTCTGGCAGTAGAGGGTGGAGAATGGCTAAGCCAGAAACATTATGGAGGTGTTAAGACAAAAAGGACTTTCGCAGCAAAGATGGGCAGGAATTTTCTAGTCAGACAAGATGTGGTAGTGAAGAAGATACTGTAAGGAAACAAAATCCCAAGACTACATTGAGGTAAGAATGTAATATCTACAGGACTGGATGCATGACACTGAAGAATTCAATATTCATCATTACATAGATTTCAGCTGTCTTAACATTTGACTTTTTTGCAAAGTGAGTGTGTGTGTGTGTGTCTGTGTGTGTCTGTGTGTGTCTCTGTGTGTGTGTGTTTAAACAACTACATCAGGGAAGTTTTGACAAGAAAATTTCCACTGGAATGAAGGGGACAGAGACTGATCAGAGTGAGTTAAGAAGAGAAAGGGAGGATGGGAGAACTAGCAAAATGGTTATGCAAACAGCTTCTCATGCCTGAGGCTCTAAAATCTCAGGTTCAATCCCCTGAACCACCATAAGCCAGAGCAGAGCAGTACTCTCGTGTTTCTCTGTCTCTCTCTCTCTCTCTTTGCATCTCTCTCAAAAATAAAATAAATATTTTTTTAAAAAGAAGAGAAAGAGGAAGGAGGTAGTGATAGAAGAGGAAGATGCTGTATGATTAAGTAAGTGATGGATTATTGGCACAAATCAAGACTGTATTGAATTCAGGAAGGGCATATTTGGTACAAACACTAAAGGAAGAATGTAGCACTAAAAAGAAAGTGAACAATGTACCCCTTGTCATAGAAAAGCACTATTAGTGTCCTTTCTACTTATCAGACATGGAGGCAGGCCAGTCTCAACTGCAATTAATTTGTTAACATCATTGAAAAAATAAGTCATAAGTCCTATAAACTTCTTAGATTTTAGATTCCTCCAGGACGATTCCTTTTTATCTGTTTCCATATCCCAAATTCTTGCTGTCAAATAAATACAGCAACATTTAAAATGAAATGTAAATGTTGATGATTGTTCGGTAACTTGCTTTTCTACTTCACATATAGAAGAAAAAAGCTACCTGAAAGTTCCATAATGCTTTAAAAATAATAATGTTTAAAATTTTGATATGTGTTCATGGGTACTCTTATTGAATAAAACTATTGGCACATATCTGAACTGTTCAATTAATGGCTGCTAGAAAGAATAAGTGGAATACTGGTAATCTCACTTACAGATGGGCTCTAACAAGCAGAATGAAGAAGAGCAGGGTAAAGCCCCAATGAAATATAGCCTATAGCAGCCTATTTGAGGATGGGGGGAGCCAAGATGGTGGACTGAGAAGTAGCTTCTGATCTGAGTTCCAACAACAACTGCTGGAAACGGTAGGATTTTTTGCCTTCAGCAGGACAGTGAATTTGGGTCCTAGCTGTGACACCAGGGGGGCGAATATAGCCCAGTTTGAGTTAGAATATAGAGGAAGAAAGAAAGGAATTTTTTTATTATTCCCGAAGCACACCCCTGCCCCCCCAACCAGACCCTGGGTGCCAGAATGCTGCTCCTAGCAGGCTTCCTTGCTGAGTATCTTTCTTTATCAAGATTCCTAGCTCAACAGGGGTTCCATTACAAGTCTATTCCTTTCTGAAACCCTTGGCCCTCTTTCTTTCTAAATGGTCAATTGGATCTAAAAAAGGGAAAGACTGCCCTGAGGTGGGTTTTTTTTTGTTTTGTTTGTTTGTTTGTTTGTTTTACTTTGTTAACAATCAGCTGCCTCTGCTCAGGTGGCTTGAAGCAATCTGAGACAGTGTTTTTTTACCCTGCTCTATTTTATTATTAATATTATATAAAGGTGTGTCTCTTTCCCTCCTCCTTTAGGTTGACCAGAATTAACTCTTAGTGTATTTTCCATTGCTAGGGGACTCGGCATCTTATCCATTGTGAGAGGAACTTGTTTCACTACTCCTACCCCCTCTACCTACTCTCCCCTTCTCCCTCCTCCTAGCTAATTAAAAAATAAAATAAAAATAATTAATTAATTAAAAAACTTTCTTTTCAATGTTCCTTTATTACAGTTCTTTTTCTTATCTTTCTTTTCTTTTCTCTCTCTTGTTTTCTTCCTATTTTTTTCTTTTTTTTTCTTTTCTTCCTTTCTGCCTTCCTCCTTCTTTGGCTTTCTGAATTCACTGATACTCGTTTGTGAATTATTTTGGGTAATAATCTGACTCAGAGTGGACTCTCTATGTGTGTATCTCTGCTCTACTTCCCTTTCTCCTCTTGCTACACCTAGAATATACAGTGGACAGTAGATTTGCATAATTGTCTTGCAATCCCTCCTTTCCTTTCTCTTTCTTCTTCACTTAGACTTGGTTGCTATTTTTTCACAGACTGAAGACATTGTTTGGCTAACTGGTAGTGGTTAAATTGCTTCAATCCTTGCTTCAGTTGCTATTGCAATTTCTGAGGTTGGTGACTGAATTTGTCATAAAGATACTTAGTGCAGTGTTACTTGTACTCAAAACACAACAACTGAGGAACAACAGAACATAAAAATAAGAAACACATCAATAAAAAAAAATGGGTAGATCAAGAGCAAATAAAACTGCTACTACAATGAATTAAAACAAGAGCCCAGAAGAAACTACAAACCAGCCAGAAGTAACCATAGATAAGAAAAGTATGCAAGCAATAATAAACTTATTAATCACAGAAATGAAAGCAGCCAATTTTAGGACTTAGAAGAGGGAGAATTTCTAGGGGGAGTTCGGAGACCTAAACCCCTATGGTGGAAGAAGATTATAATTTGACTGAAAGTGAAATGGACTGATACCTGTCTTGGGGAAATGAGGAAATATATACTTGGGACAAGAAAAATCCTGCAAATCAACATTTTTTTTTAATAAAGTGATAATGGAATCAACAAAAAGTGGTGGTATAAAAAAAAGTGTGTTGTAATGATCTTCCTACAATCATGTGGTGATTTTTTATTAAGATTGTGTCCTGATGTAGAGTGTTTTGCTTCCTCTTAGGAAGCTTGACCTCTTTCCCCATCAAGACTGAAAAAGGAAAGGTGGTGCATGTAACCACTCAAGAGCCAGACCTACTAAAATTTTGAGCACAAATATTTTTTAACACTTTTTCCCACAGAAATCCCTTGAAATGTGCAGTGAGGATGTAAAAGTGATACATAACTCTGTAAGGCTGGGTAGAGTAACATACTTTAAAAGAAACTAACAGTGTGTATCTGTCAAGATTGAAGGTCATCCACTGTGTCTGTTAGTTGGATGTTAGAGAGGAAAGAACTTGGCATCTGGGATCTCAAGGCTTTATCTTTTAAAAAATAAATAAATAAATAAATAAATAAATAAGATTAAAAGAAGAGCCAATGACCTTCCAGCAGGAAGGAGGGACCCAGCAATGCTACACCCTGTACTGCACATATGTTACCTACCTTGTACAAGGATAGAGTTTCAAGACTTAATTTCTCATCTACAGGGGGGATGTTTCCCAAGAACTAAAGCAATGCTGCAGGTGTCTATCTTTATTCTTCCTCTCTACCTCCCCCTACCTCTCAATTCTCTCTCTGTCTCTATCCAAAATTAAAAAAATAATAATAATAAAACAAAATTAGGTATTTTTAAGGTCACATACTCAGGGGGAGGCTTCTTGAAGGAAACAATATTTTAAAAAGGAGTTAAAGTAAATGTAGATGGTAGATAGGTAAAAGTGGCAAAAATAAAAGAATTCATGTACTCATTCATTGAGAAAACAAGTTCAGAATTCCTAATATTTTCTAGAAACTATTTTATAAACTGAAGAAATGGTATTAAACAGTACAGAAAATGTCTATTTTTGTTTCATTTTTCACAAGATTCTTTGATTATATATAATCAATATCTTAGTTGATCAATCAATAATAAATAATTAACAAAGTATGAGGAAGTTATCATTATCATGTAGATAATAAAGCCTAATGCAGTACAAGGGAACTAGTTTAAATGTGGTGGTCAGAAGACCACTCCTAGAAAGGTTCATTTTAACTGAAAGCTACGACTCGTGAAGAAGTCAATAAATAATGTGGGAAAATTTTGTACAAGCAGAAAGATGTGTCAATGCTAAGACTTTTCATTTGGATCAAGTTTAAGTACTAGGCACAGAAAGATGATCCTGTCTGTCATATGGAATGTAAAGGAGGCATGAAATGGAAGAATAAAATTGAGCCAGCTCATATGAAACTATGTAGGGAACTTGAGATGTTTGAATAGCATTATATAAGTTATGAGAAGTCATTGGGGGGCTTTAAATATGTACTTATGATTTTAAATGCTTAAAAGTCATTGCAGTTCTTGTAAGAAGCAAATACTGAGTAAAGGATCCAAGTGAAGATGGGAAATCTCTGTAATGAAAGAGAGAGAGAAATGAAAGAAATATGACAAAGGGTGAAAAGAAAAGAAGGGATGAAGGAAAGGGCAGTAAGAAACAATAAAAGGGAGAAATAAAAAGGAAGATAAAAATGAAAAGAAAGAAGATAAAGAAATAAAAAGAAAAGGAGAAAGAAGGAGAGAGACAGAGAGAGGGTGGAGAGGGAGAGGGAGAGGAATTAAGGAAGAGGGGAATTGAATATAAGTAGAGTAAAAAAGTATCATAATTCCTCCACTTCAGCAAGATCTCCATGACAGTGTGTGGACTTCATACAACTTCCTTAACTCATGGGTACTCTGGAATCTCACATCCCTCTTAGCAGGGTTTTTCAAATAAACCATTTGGTCAGAGCTGGGAGATATGAGAGTGCTTATTACCTCATACAAGCCTATTATTCTGCAGAAGAAAATTAGCTTCCTTATTCCCATCAACTGCAGGGCAGAAAGGTTAGTTTCTCTAGGGTTCAGTCACAGACACAATTAATGTTCTCCTCTTATATTTGTTTTTGAGATTGAAATTATTGCCTAAACCAATTGTCTCTGTCGCCACCACTAATAATCTGTTTTGCCCTGTGGTATGAATGCTGTGGGTTGTATTTGCTTTCCCATGACATGATTATCTCCAGTAGCAGTCCCTGAGCCTAGAAGACTGGATCTCTGAAAGGTGTTTGCCATTGTGTAAAGGTGGGGAAAATGGCAATTGGTCTGCACAAAGTTATCCATTTTATCAGTAAGTCAGGCTGAGGATCACATTATATTCACAAGCCAAAATACACTTTGATGGTTCTTTCCCAATTCTGTCATTTTTTGGAGGCATAATCTGAGTCACCTTGAATTTATATGTTCAGTTTAAACCTGGAGGTGAATTTTTGCAACTTTAATATCAAATATTGTCTATTTAGAAATCTGAACAACATTTAAAAAATTTCTAAACATCTTCTCACTGAAGACATGCTAATAATGGTAAAGTACATATTTAGGAAGTTTATGACCTAATTATTTTTACTAAAAGCAGAAAAACATAAAACAAATAATATTAAAATCCTAAAAATCATGAGTTTCAACTTCAACCTTTTACCAGAGACTCATAACTGTTTAATGAATAAGTATATACTATCCAGGAGAAAAAGTGTACTTTTAATTTCTAGAAGCTGAAAGTTCTGTGACTACAAAAACACTTGAGTAGTGAGGGAGTGGGTCCTTCAGTTTTGGTTACTAGTATATATTACTAGTACATATTTGAGATATCTAAAATGTAGCCTGTTGTGATACATATGACAAGTTTGTCCATGAGGAGATAAGTTTACATATCAAATAATTATCTTGACCAGGTGGTGCATCAGGTTGAGAGCACCTGTCATACCAGATAGCTACCAGTCATCTCCCCCTGATCTCACTTTAACCATCATCAGCCTCATTAATTATCCTTAATTTTGTTATCTGGTCATATGAAGTCAATTATTACACATTATTACGAGAGTTACAGTCATAAATTTATTGTTTGATCAACCATTCATCTCATACTTATATACAGAACTTGGACAAAGTCTTACAGGAGTTTCTAATTTTATAAAATTTAAAAAAATATCAGTTTTTCATATGTAAACTACTGGGTTATTTAACTATTTGGATGTTATGAATATTGTTAGGTTCTGAACATTAGTGCACAAATTTTGGGGGATATGTACTCTCAAACATCAAAGTATTAATTTGTTGGACAGGGGTAGATAGCATAATGGTTATGCAAACAGAGTGTCAAGCATGAGGCTCCAAAGTCCCAGATTCAATCTCCTGCACCACCATAAACCAGAGCAGATCAGTGCTCTGCAAAAAAAAAAAAAAGTTATAAAATATTATTGGGTTACCAATTGTTCTGAAGAGGGGATATAGAAATTACTGTTAAATCTTGAGATTTCGTGGAGCACTAAAAATGAACCTATTCTATGACCCAGTAATTTCTCTCCTGGGAGTTTACCCAAAGGAAAAAAATATTTATAAGAAGAGATAAATATATGCCTTTATAGTAACCAAAAGTAGGAAGCAACCCAGAAGTATAACAACAGATAAAACAGAAAATACCAAATGATAAATCACTTACAGGTGGAACTTAAAAAATAAGGACAGAGGGAGCCAAGATGGTGACTTGGGAGCCACAGCTGCACAGAAAAACAAAAAGTCACATACGGGGAAAACCCATAAGACTATCAGCAGACTTCTCCACTCAAACTCTAAAAGTCAGAAGGGAATGGCAAGATATCTATCGAGCCCTGAATGAAAAAGGGTTTCAACCAAGGATAATATATCCTGCTAGACTTTCATTCAAACTAGATGGAGGGATCAAAACCTTCTTAGACAAACAACAGTTAAAGGAGACAACCATCAACAAGCCTGCCCTGAAAGATGTTCTAAAAGACCTCTTATAAACAAGAACATCACTATAATACTTACAATATATCAGAGCAAATATAGAATTGTTGAATAATGGCACTACAATACATTCAATCCATAATATCAATAAATGTCAATGGCTTTAGCTCACCCATCAAAAGGCAAAGAGTGGGAGGATGGATCAGAAAACATAAGCCAGCCAAATGCTGCTTGCAAGAATCCAATCTGACACAACAAAATAAACACAGATTTAAAGTGAAAGGATGGAAAACTATCATATACGCTAATGGACCACAAAAAAGGCATGAACAGCCATTCTCATCTCAGACACCATAGACTTTAAATTAAATAAAGTAATAAAATATAGGCAAGGACGTTACATAATGATGAGATGATCAATCAACCAAGAAGATTTAACAATTATTAACATCTATGCACCCAATGAGGGACCATCTAAATACATCAAACACCTACTGAAAGAACTACAAAAATACATCAAAAGTAATACAATAATAGTGGGAGACTTCAACATCCCACTCTCACACTTAGACAGATCAATGAAGCAGACAATCAACAAAGAAAGAGGAGAATTAAATGAAGACATGGACAGACTATACCTCCTGGAAATTTACAGAGTCATTCACCCCCCAAAAAACTGAAATACACATTATTTTCAAATCCACACAGCACATCCTCAAGGGTAGACCACATGTTAGGCCACAAAGGTAGTATCAACAAATTCAAGAACACTGAAATCATCCCAAGTATCTTCTCAGACTACAGTGGAGTAAAGCTAACATTCAACAACAAACAGAAAATTATTAAAAGTCACAGAATTGGAAACTCAACAACATACTGCTTAAGAACCACTGGGTCAGAGAGGCACTCAAGCAAGAAATTCAAATGTTCCTGGAAACAAATGAAAGTGAAGACACAGTTATCAAAATATTTGAGACATAGCTAAAGCAGTATTGAGAGGGAAACTCATAGCCATACAATCACATATTAAAGAACAAGAAAAAGGTCAAATAAATGACCTTACTGCACACTTTAAGGACTTAGAGGAAGAGGAACAAAGGAACCTTAAAGCAACCAGAAGGACAGAAATCACTAAAATTAGAGCAGAAATAAACAACATCGGAAATAAGAGAACCATACAAAAGATCAATGATGCCAAATGCTAGTTCTTTGAAAAATTACATAAGACTGACAAAACTATAGCCAGACTCACTAAGAAAACAAACAAAAAAAAAGGTTGAAGACTCAAATTAATAGAATTGTAAACGATAGAGGAGATGATGCTGGGATAGCCTGAGGGTGCTTCTTCCCAAGCAAGTGCTTTCTGGGTGGGAGAGAACTCAAGTGAAGCCAACCTAGGTTGCTGTGTGGGAGAGGGATCAGTAGCTCATTCCAGGTTAGCATCGCAGGAGAGAGACTCTGGGACTCTCAGAGCCGGAAGGGAATTCCATGTTTAATCAGAAGAGCATCTGTATTTATATTCACCAAGAAGGAAATAGTAGGGTGAAAAACAAGATGTGACATAGAGAGGGTGGAGCAAAAAGAGAGTGCAAACTAGTGGTGGAAAACAGGGTGTGACTAGGAGAGGGGGCATTGCAAAAAGATAATGCGAACCAGTGGGATTAAACCAATGCCTTGCATGCAGGGTGGTTCTCAGGTAAAACAATGATTATGTAAATAGACCACAGCATTAGGCAGGGGGGAGCTGGCATACTGCCCAACATCTCTCCCTTTCTTTTTTATCTAATGGCCATAGTATTAGGAATGTGGGGCGCTTTGTGAGGCAGGGAGACTGATAGGAGGAGGCACACTTTAGGGTTCTACTGTCCCTCCTTGCTAAACCGCTCAGTAGAGAGAGATTAACAGGATTGACACACCCCTCAGGCTCAAGACCTTCCAAGCTCAACCACATCCTCACAATTTCCCAACATCTCGCTCTTATTTAATGACCATATATAAATGGGTCAATGTCTGTAAAAGGCTCCATCTCTGTCATGGGTATAGCAGTGTAAGGGTGAACAGAAACCTGTTGATAGGAATAAACATGAATGATAGTGTGTAAGCATCATCAAAAAGAACTAGCACAAGACAGGGATGGATAAGTAAGACTAGCAAGGGACAGAGTGAGATTGAAGAGAGGTCTGGTAGGCCGAGAGGAGGGCTGCCTGATGGGTGGAGGAGTTGGGGCCTGATAAGCCGAGGTGTGAGAGGGGTGATCTGGCATTGCAAAGTCCTGAGACAGCTGGAGGAAAGGTCCATGGACTGCTACAGTCAGTCCTCAAGAAGTCCAGCAGTTTAAAGGAGTGTCCAAAGGTGTACCAACAAGTCTGATTAAAGCTTTAGTCCAATGTCAATGACCAAGAAAAAAATGCCACACATCTATCTCGATGGGGAAGGACAGCCACTTGAACTTTTCTTCTCTGTAGAGAGTGAGCTGGAACTGCCAAAATGTGACAGGTAAAGCAAAATCAGGAAGAGCAGACAGTGATGGGTGAGAGAAAGGCGGTAGGAAAGTCTTGTCCTTTGGAGTCCATGAATCAGGATCTCCAGATCATGTCAGGTCACATCATGGATTTCGGGGGGGGAGGGTAGCTGTAGTTGTGGGGGATGTCAGAGGATAGGGGTCCAAGATGGGTTTCTGGGGACTCCGTATGAGGAGATGCTTCTTCATGTGAAGGCTTGACATAGCTGTAGTCAATTACTTGTGAAGAAAAAACTTGTAAAAATTAGGTTTACTATAATTGATAACTTGATCATTATAACTGGTTTAGGTATCTTTATAATTTCCTTTAAAGGTCATCTTATGTGACCTCATGTAGCAGTCTCTGTACAGCAGAATTTTCAGACCAAATTTAGGTAAAATATATATTGATTTTTAACTATTTTTTACACTGGACTTTTAAACTAACTCAGGTTACTTAGAGAGTTAACACGTTAGTGACAATGCTTTTTGGTTTTTTGTTTGAACATTTACAATGTCAGACTGATGCCAGATTTGTTGTAGATTAATTTCCACAAAATTAGTTTATAGGGCATTTTGGGGGGCCCTCCAAAAATGTCCTGTATAGAGAATTTGTATTTGAACTTTGGAGATGATGTATTCTCACATTGAATATGTACACTTTTACCTTAAATACTCAGTTACTTTAGCAAATTAATTTCGTCTTTCCTGGTAAGAATGTAGCTTCAAACTTACACTGTAACCGTTAAGTTAGTGTTTACCAAACTTGAAACACACACATAAAACATGTAGTTTATAACACACAGGAGGAGAAAAACTTTTGTTACGAAGAGGTATCATTTCAAACATGAATTTAGATCTGTACTATCTAGAACCATCTTTACTCACACAGTTTAAAATTAAACATTTGATATTTACACCAAGACTAAAAAGAAATCAAAAAAGAAAAAACAATTTTTGGACTGTTTCTGGACATCTCCAGAAACCATGGCTGTGTCTGGCATTTTTATAGAAAGTCAATTAAGTTTCAGAGTACTCTGAGCAAAATGGGTCGTACAAAAAATTTTGGTATTTCAATTCACTCAAAAAAATTTTTTTCAACTTACAAAACACAACTGGCCAGTCATAGCATATGATGTTCGGGAGGTGGGGGAGCTCTGTGAATCAGATTTTTCATTCTGCCATGTCGTATTATGGATCCTGGGTGTGTCCTGAAGCCAGTCCTCTTGCAGTGTTTCTTGTTCCTCAGATATATCAGCACCATCATGTGGGTATTGCCGGACATGGCAGGCAGGAACCCAAACAGGTTTAGAGTAATTTTGTGGAAAAACACATGCAGAACCCCGCCCCATGGTCAATAGGAGGTCAGGCCCTTTCCAAATTTTATTGAGTGGGTCTTTTTACTTAACTTTAATAGCTGGGAAGGTGGATGGTGTTTGCCAATGAAGAATAATGGGAGGTTGGTCCGAGTTTTTGTAAATATTAAAGATATTTAATGTAGTTGAGGCTTTTGCCAACTGGAAGTTGGGGGGTACATTACCCCTTTATCTTTATTTAATTGAGCCCTAAGGGTTTGATGGGCCCTCTCGACAATGCCTTGTCCCTGTAGATTATAGGGAATGCCTATGGTATAAGTAATGTTCCAGAGGGAACAAAAATCTTTAAATTGTTTGCTGGTAAATGTAGTCCCATTGTCAGTTTTCAGTTGAAGATGTAAGCCCATTACAACAAAACAGGAGAGCATATGGCTTATAAACTTTTTTGAGCTTTCTCCCGTCTGAGCTTTCGCCCACATAAATTTAGAAAAGGTATCAATTGAGACAAACACATACTTTTGTTTGCCAAAGTTGGATATGTGGGTGACATTGATTTGCCAAAGAGCATTGGCTTTTAAGCCTTGGGGGTTAACCCCGAGAGTTTGAATGGCAGATGTTTGTATAAGACCTGCACAGGAAGAAAATATAGCAAGAATACGTTTCAGCTGTGCTAAAGGAACATCAGAAAATCAAGCTCGAAGGCCTTTAAGATTAACATGGGTTAGGGAATGAAAGTCAGCAGGATTAGAGACAGAAGCTAGGAGAATTCCTATGGAGGCGAGATGGTCAGCTGCAGCATTCCTTTTGAACAGGGAGTCAGGAAGAGGGCTGTGGGAATGAAGGTGTTGAACATACAGTGGTTGGGTTTGAGAACAGAGCATAGAAGCAATTTGAATTAAAAGAGGAGAAAGTGGGTTGCCATCAATTCTTACATAAGATCAAGGAATCCATGGAAGTAAGTTAACAGTAAACACACTGTCAGAAAAAAGGTTGAAGGATTCTGGTATAGCTTTTAATGCAAGGAAAACAGCATAAAGTTCTTTGTACTGAGGGGAATTATCAGGAAGCTCATTAAAGAGAGGTTTGGGGTATTGCTGGTCTGGATAATATATAAGAGCAGCAGCTCCCTTTTCTCCACCATCAGTGAAGACTGTAGGAGCATAGGGGATGGGATCTTGAGAGGCAAAAGAGGTAAAGAAGCTATCAAATTATTAGAAGGAAAATGATTATCTAATTGTCCTGGAAACCCCATTAAACTTACAGAAAAACGAGAATGGTGGCATATGAGCCACTCTGTATCTGTGAGAGAAAAAGGAAGATTGAATCTGGTTCCTTTCCTAATACCTGTATTGCTCTATTTATTCATTGGTGAATCATAAATGCTAAGGAATGAGTCTTGGAGCTCCCCCTTCTGGTGTATGAAGCCTTTTGAGAACGCCATGCTTCTGCCACAGTGCCACCACTACAGTGGGGGTGGAGTTAAAAATTAGAAGATTTACCAGAGAGGAGGGGGAGAACTGAAAGAGGTGCATGTCCTGGAGATCCTGGTTAACTCTTTCCAGTGTCAAGGAGGCTTCTGGGGTTAACATATGCTTTGAGGAGGGCTGTTTGTTTCCTTTTAACAGATCAAACAGTGGTTGCAGGAAGTAGGGAGATAAAGATGCTGCTTAAGCTAATTTAAATTTCCAAGAAAACTTTGTAAAGAAGCAAGAGTGAGATTAGAAGGAAAAGTAACACAAGGTTTTAAAGGATGAATCTGTGTTAGGGAAATATCTGAGCCTATGAAAGATATTGGACGAATTAGCTGTACCTTCTCAGGAGCTACATTAAGGCTGGTTTTCTTTAAGGCAGGGATAAGAAAATCACGGAGGGCAGAAGATCTGTATCTAATTCTCCCCATATTAAAACATCATCCATATAATGAAAAACCTTAAGACCTTTATCAATATATGGAAAAAGCACAAATTTAACAGCCTCTTGACAAATAGTAGGACTATTGTCCATACCCTTGGGCAGTACCACCCATTCATATCTATCAGCAGGGCTGGCGTTATTAATAAAAGTAACAGAGAAGGCAAAACGTTTACAATCTTGTGGGTGTAAGGGAATAGAGAAAAAAACAATCCTGTATATCAATAGCTATGACTGGAATTCCTGTGGGAATTGCAGAAGCAAGAGGCAAACCCCTTTGGGGAGAGTCCCAAATCTGCATGGTTTTATTAATTGCATGGGTATCTTGGAGGAGGCTCCATTTTCCCTAGAACTTTTTAATCACAAAGAGAGGAGTATTCCATGGGCTCCGGGAATGATGAATGTTTCCCAAGGACAACTGGTCTTGGACGAGATATTTAAAAATTTCTAGCTTCTCCCTAGGCAAAAGCCACTGTTCCACCCAGACAGGCTCGTTAGAAAGCCAATCTAAGCAGGGAGTTCTGCTACGAACAGTGGCAGTTAGTATTGCGGGGCTGTTCGGGTCTAGTAGTCTCACAGGAGTGAGTATGGTGCCCTGCAGTGGTGTCAGAGGATATTACTACATCCAGAAATTCCATCAAGTCTCTGCCCAGTAAATTGGTACTTATATAAGCTATTAAAGGACGAAAACGTCCAGTAGCCCCTTCTGGATCTTCCCACAAAAGCAAATCTCATGTGAGAAATGCTCGAGTCAACCCTCCAACACAATGTAAATGCGGTCCTGGAAGTATTTCCCAACTCTGGGGAACCTCTGCTTGTCTTAAGATTGTATTATCTACCCCTGTGTCAATAAAACACTTTAATGAAATATTACCAATCCTTATCATCATAGTTGGGTGACCCCTTTCTAACACAGGGGTGGTCCACAAAATCTCAGGTTCTGAATCTAAGCCATTCACTTGCTCCAGCCAGTTATTTCTACTCTGGGAATTCCCACATGCCACACACTCTCCTTCCACTCACCCTCTGCCACTGTTACATGGCATGGTGGGTGGAGCAAAGGGTTGGGTCCCAGGCTGGGCTTTTGTTTATGGAAGAAGGGCACAGCACAGAGAGGATGACCTGCTTCATTCCCTCTTGAAGGTGGGGCTAAGGGATGCCCCATACCTAGTTTAAATTCCTGTTTACATTTGTCAGGGGTGTGTCATTTCTATGGAATTTTGACCAACAATCTCTCCTCCAATGAAACCCTTTCTGGCATCTGGACAAGGTATTTGTTGTCTCTTGCTCCCTGACTGGAGGTGGGGTTGCCCTGACTGGAGGCGGGTCGTGGTTTATTTCCTGGACATTGATTACACCAATGCCCTTGATGACTGCATTGAAAGCAAGCCCCTTTTCACTTATGTAGTGTAGCTGCATAGATCTGCATAATAGGTTCCAGACAAGAGCTTGATCTAAGATCCTGTGTAGCTAAAATCCAGGTATCTGGGTGTTCTTTTTGAAGACTGAGACATGCTTGTCGGAAATTCAAAAGCATGCCATCCCAGACAATGGACAAAAACGAGCGTCAGGATTAAAAATATTTCTTTCCAAGCTCTATTGGATCCTTGCAATGGATTTAGCTAGGAATTCATCCGGTTCTTGGTGAAGGGAGAGAATGGGGGCTGAGGCCTCTCCCATGGGTGGTGTTAACCTCTCCAATGCTTGTAATGTGCAGAGGTGTACCTGATCAAAATAACCAGGTGGAAACTTGGCCTCTGCCCGTTGAATTCCTGTTTCCAAATGACCCAATCCAAACAATTCATCAAAATTCCCCTCTGGCTGATTTTGACTATTTTTCCACGATTGCTGTAAACATTCGTCATGAAAAAATTCCTCCCATTGTAGGAAGAGGGGGCCTGGTAACGTAGTGCGAGTTACATCCCTCCAATTTTGGGGGTATTAAAGTTCTGGAGCAGGCCATGTAAAATGGACCTGGTAGATGGAACATGAAGACTATCCTACCTAATAGCCTATTGAAGTACTTAAGGTCTGTGGTGAGTACAGATACCAGCCCAGAGGTTTCTGTCTATTGGGGGGAACATTGAAGGGGAATGTGTGGACTTGCACTGATAGCTGTGTAGCAGCGGGCGGAGGAGTCACACATGTTGGGTACCATATGCCAGTCCCTCTTAAGGCACCAGATGCTGGGATAGCCTGAGGGTGCTTCTTTCCGAGAAAGTGCTCTCTGGGTTGGAGAGAACTCAAGTGGAGCCAACCTAGGCTGCTGTGTGCGAGAGGGATCAAGAGCTCGTGCCAGGCTAGCATCACAGGAGAGAGACTCTGGGACTCTCAGAGATGGAAGGGAATTCCATGTTTAATCAGAAGAGCATCTGTGTTTATACTCGCCAAGATGGAAATAGTAGGGTGGAAAACAGGATGTGACATAGAGAGGGTGGAGCAAAAAGAGAGTGCAAACTAGTGGTGGAAAACAGGGTGTGACTAGGATAAGGGGCATAGCAAAAAGAGAGTGTGAACCAGTGGGATTAAATCAGTGCCCTGAAGGCAGGGTGGTTCTCAGGTAAAACAGTGATTATGTAAATAGACCACAGCATTAAGCAGGGAGGAGCGAGCATACTGTCCAACAAGATATCACAACTGACAAAACAGAAATCCAGAAAATTATACAAAACTTCTATGAAGAACTATACACCAATAAACTAGAGAATCTGGAAGAAATGGAAGAAATCCTAGAAACATATGCATGTTCCATATGTTCCAAACCTGAAGAAGAACTACAAAACCTAAATGCACCAATTACAGACAAAGAAATCAAAACAGTTATTAAGAATCTCCCCACAGGAGTCAGGCGGTAGCATAGCTGGTTAAGCACATGTGGCACAAAGGGCAAAAACCAGCTTAAGGATTTGAGCCCTCAGCTCACCACTGGCAGGGTAGTCACTTTACAGGTGGTGAAGCAGGTCAGCAGGTGTCTATCTTTCTCTCCCCCCTTTCTTCCCCTCTTCTCTCCACTTCTCTTTGTCCTATCTAACAGAGACAACATCAATAACTACAACAACAATATAAAAACAAGGGCAACAAAAGGGAAAATAAATAAATATAAAGAAAAAAAAAGAATCTCCCAGCAACAAAAGTCCTGGACCAGATGGTTTTACAAATGAATTCTACAAAACTTTCAGGAAACAGTTAATACCAATACTTCTAAAGCTCTTCCACAAGATCAAAGAAACAGGAACACTCACTTCCATCTTCTATGAAGCCAACATCATCCTGATACCAAAAGCAGATAGGGACACACAAAAAAAGTAAAACTACAGACCAATATCGCTGATGAACATAGATGCCAAAATATTAAACAAGATCCTAGCCAACCAGACAGCAGTATATCAAAAATATTGTTCATCAGCATCAAGTGGGATTTATCCCAGGAATGCAAAGCTGGTTCAAAATACTTAAGTCAATAAATGTCATTCACCACATCAATAAAAGCAAAACCAAAAACCACATAATTATCTCAATAGATGCAGAGAAAGCCTTTGACAAAATCCAACACCCATTCATGCTCAAAACATTACAAAAAATGGGAATAGATGGGAAATTACTCAAGACAGTGGAGTCCATATATAACAATCCTACATCCAACATCATACTCAATGAACAGAAGCTGAGAGCATTCCCCTTCAGATCGGGGACTAGACAGGGTTGTCCACTATCACCATTACTCTTCAACATAGTATTGGAAGTTCTTGCCATAGCAATCAGGCAAGAGAAAGAAATCAAAGGAATAAAGATTGGAAAGGACGAAGTCAAGCTCTCACTACTTGCAGATGATATGATAGTATACATAGAAAAACCTAACGAATGCGGCAGAAAACTACTGGAAGTTATCAGTCAATATAGCAAGGTGTCAGGCTACAAAATCAATGTACAAATATCAATGTCATTTTTTTATGTAAACACTAAATCTGAAGAAGAAGACATCCAGAAATCACTCCCATTCACTATTGCAGCAAAATAAATTAAATATTTAGGAATAATGCTGACCAAAGAAGTGAATTACTTGCATACTGAAAACTATGAATCACTATTCAAAGAAATATTAACTGATACCAATAAATGGAAAGACATCCCATGCTCATGGATTGGAAAAATAAAAATTATCAAAATGAATATTCTCCCCAGAGCTATATACAAATTTAACATGATACCCATCAAAGTTCTGCCAAGCTTCTTTAAGAGAATAGAACATAAACTACAATAATTTATCTGGAACCAGAAAACACCCAGAATAGCCAAAACCATCTTGAGGAAAAGAAACAGAAATGGAGGCATCACACTCCCAGAACTGAAATTATATTATAAGGCCATAATCATCAAAAAAGCCTGGTACTGGAACAGAAATAGGGACACAGACCAGTGGAACAGAAATGAAAGCCCAGAACTAAACCCCCACACCTATGGGCATCTAGTCTTTGATAAGGGGGCCCAAAGTATTAAATGGAGGAAGGAGGCTCTCTTCAATAGATTGCGCTGGAAAACTGGGTTGAAACATGCAGAAGAATGAAACTGAACCACATTATCTCACCAGAAACAAAAATCAACTCCAAATGGATCAAGGACCTGCATGTTATATCAGAAACTATCAAATACTTAGAGGAAAACTTTGGTGGAACACTTTCACACCTAAACCTCAAGGACATCTTTGATGATACAAACCCAATTGCAAGGAAGACTAAAGCAGAAATAAATCAATGGGACTACATCAAATTGAAAAGCTTCTGCACAGTCAAAGAAACTATCACACAAACAAGAAAACCCCTCACAGAATGGAAAAAGATCTTCACATGCCATACATCAGACCAGAGACTAATCACATGAATGGAGGTTGTGGGGATGTGGTGGAGCCTGGCAGGGATTGACCTGAGAGGTGAGTCCTTCCTGGTAAGTCTCTCTTTCTAGGGAGGGGTTGAGCAAAAGGTGGGACACATGAACCTCAAATAGTTGGTGGCCAGATAAGTCTTCCCAGCCTCAGAAAACATCCTGCATCTTCTCGCCTCCAAGAGTTGGCATTCCTTAAAATATTAAGCCTGCTCCACCCTGCATTCCTTTTATTATCTACATATCAGTCTTCTGCTTTGTCTTACAAATGACCAAAGGTCTCCTTTCTAATTTCCCACAGGATATTGATAATCCTACTAGTTGAAGCCCTAGCAATAGTTGCTGGGGTGGTCCATACCATTCCAGTCCCCTTTGTCTGCTTTTCTCTGCTTCTTTCCTAACCATGTATTGTATTGTCAAGCCACTTTCGTTTCGATCTTGTCTCATCCCTGTTCCTAGCTGGGGGAGCACTCACCTGCAGATGGAGAGGCAGACACGGCCATTGCAGTTTGAGACACTTGGCTTAACCAGGTGAGCTACAGGATGAATCTGTGGTGCTCGAATGTATAAAGATTTGTATTGCTTTGCCACCACGAGCTTGGTTCCTGGGTCATCTCTTTCCCTCGTGTTGCTACCCCATCAATCACCAAAATATACAAAGAGCTCAGCAAACTTAGCAACAAAAAAAGCAAATGACCCCATCCAAAAATGGGCAGAGGATATGAACAGAAAATTCACTACAGAAGAGATCCAAAAGAATAACAAACATATGAAAAATTGCTCCAGGTTGCTGATTGTCAGAGAAATGCAAATAAAGACAACACTGTGATACCACCTCACCCCAAGTACTCCATAACACTCAACCAAAAAGATATTGGTACACCTATGTTCATAGCAGCACAATTCATAATACTCAGAAACCTGGAAGCAACCCAGGTGTCCAACAACAGATGAGTGGCTGAGAAAGCTTTGGTATATATACACAATGGAATACTATGCAGCTATTAAGAACAATGAACCCACCTTCTCTGACCCGTCTTGTACAGAGCAAGAAGGAATTATGTTAAGTGAGTTAAGTCAGAAAGATAAAGCTGAGTATGAGATGATCCCACTCATCAAGAGAAGTTGAGAAAGATGAAAAGAAAGGGGAAACTAAAAGCAGGATTTTACTAAATCTGGAGTAGGGCACCAAGTAAAAACCCTGGGGTGAGGGTGAGGGTGAGAGTGAGGGTGGATATTCAACTTCCTGAGGCAACAGGGAATTTGGGGGGACTGGGGGTGTAGTAAGGGACACAGTCTTTTGGTGGTGGGAATGGTGTTTATGTATACTCCTATTAATTTGTAGTCATATAAATCTCTATTTGATTAATATGAGAGTATGTCTCAAACTTTTTAAAGCACAGGCGGAGTCTTTTTAATACATAGGCTGAGTCTTTGATATCTTGACTCTCTCAAAAGCCTAGATCAGGGAGAGCAGAAGCAACTGGTGGCACAACTATATACAAATAATGTCAAAGGACATAAATTATGGTGATGTTGGTTATTATACAGCAAATACTAACAAAGGGATCTTTAAATTTAACCCAAGTACCAAACAATGTGATTATAACAATAACTATCTATTGTCTTCTTGAACCCTAAGACAGCAGGGACTTTATATTTCTCCCAGTCATGAAACCTTAGAGTGGGGCATACTTTTCTGAATGATTCTCTCAATTCGTATCAAATAATATTGCATCCACTGATCCCAACCTAATCAATGCAATGAGTACCACCTCAGCATGCTTCACTTTAGACTGTGTCCACAGACTTCTGGTGTGGAATGCCAACCCTTTAGCTTCATTACTTGGGTGAGACCTTTCCTTTCATAGTATTCTCTAATTCCATTTCAGGTGGTTCACTTCCTAACAAAGTCCCAAAATCTAGATGTATACCGGTCTAATGAAATAGTGCATATGTTCACATGTATCCATAAACTAGAGCGAAATATATACCTGAAAGCAAAAGTACACAATAGTCTGCAGTGAGTAACCCCCAACTCTTCATCTGCACTATTCCAGTCTTTAGGTTCATGATTGGTCAACATTTTGTTTTGCTTTGTATGTTAACTTTCTTTTCAACCACCAGGTTCCAGATGCCAGTATGATACCCACCAGACTTCCCTGGATAGGTGACCTTACCAATGTGTCTGTGAACTCCACTTCCCCAGAGCCTCACCTTACTAGGGAAAGATAGAGGCAGGCTGGGATTATGGATCGACCAATCAATGCCCATGTTCAGTGGGGAAGCAATTACAGAAGCCAGACCTTCCACCTTCTGCATCCCACAATGACCTTGAGTCCATACTCCAAGTGGGGTAAAGAATAGGAAAGCTATCAAGGGAGCAGACGGGATGAGGAGATTGTGTGGTGGCAATTTTGTGGAGTTGTACCCCTCTTGTCCTCTGGTTTTGTTAATGTCTCCTTTATTAAATAAATAAATACACAAATAAATAAATAAATAAATGTTGTATGCTTCACATTGGTTTTGGTCTCACCCCCCCCCCCGCCTCTGGGAGATTGTGGTATGGCCCCTGCTAGTTTTGTGGGCCCCCTTCTCCTCGCCCCCAGAACCCCTATGGATTTCGAGAGTTCTTGATGCAGCTGCAGAGGAGAAGGATGCAGGACAGATCTGTGTGGTGACTGGTTTGGGTTAGTTTATGAATCGTTGTTCATGAATAAAGAAATACAGCTTCTCTGCCCATCTATGTGTCCCCAAATCTCTGTCTACCGCCGCAAAGCTAGCCTGGCCTACTAGAGCCCCCGAATTTTAAGGACAAATTTCACCCACGTGGACCTGACCTGCGCATCCCCCCAGATAAGTGAAGACTGCCTACCTATCTACAATGGCCTTTTTTTCTGCTTGTGAAGAGGTTTCCAAAGGCCTCTACCCTTTCTTCATGAGACTGTTTCGCTGTTTCTGGAACATTTATCTCTGGACCATACTGTGGTTTCCACCCAACGCCAGCCTGCAGGAGCCCAACGCCAGCCCGCATCAACCAGCTTTCCATTGTGTGGTGCAAGGCATTAGGCATTGGCGCCTCCCACGCTGCTCGGCTGCAGAGAGCAAGGTAGCAGGCATGGTGGGCAAGGCTGCAGCCCATCATGGCCACCACCCTGGGACACCTCGGCCAGCGCCTTCTGCATGGACGGCCAGCCTGCCCTCTGGCTATGAAGTCTGGGCCTATCCTGGACCACCTGGAGACCACAGGTTCCCTGCCGAAACTGGGCCCCCTGGCCGAGATCCCCAGCTTGGGTCTGAAGGCAGACGAGCTAGAATACGCAGAGATTCGTGCAGAGATCACTACCTACAATTCCTGAAGCTGAAGTTGCACAAGAGGTCACCGCTAGACAACGCACTCCCCGAATGGCTAAAACAGTACAGATCTAAATTCATGTTTAAAATGACATGTCTTCATAACAAAGGTTTCTCTCCCTGTGTATTAAAGACCATGTTTACGTGTGTGTTTAAAGTTTGATAAACATTAACTTTAAGGTTAGAAATGTAACTTTAAGGCTATATTCTTATCAGACAGAGTTAAATAAAAAAGGTTTTCAACATAATTCTCATAAAGATAAAATTAACTTACATTTAAAGTCTGAGGTAAAAATTAGTTAAAAATCAATATATTTTAACTAAGATGGTCTAAAAAAATACCTGTGCACACCTAGGGTGTGTCTCCATCTTGAATGGGTGTAACAAAAGGTTAAAAAGATGCTGTTGATATGTAAAACTCTCAAATTCCTTCTCAGCTAGAAAAGTTAGATTGCGCTATGGTTATGCTAATGATTCTCATACATGAGGCCTTTTTTTTCCCCATGGTTCTTAAGTTTACCTTTCCACATTCTATTGTTTAAACTTTAAACAACCTTAAAATCATACTAAAAAAGACTTCCAATTGTAGTAGAGTTATCAATTGTGATAAACTTCTAACCTGCTACAAGTTTTATTTCATAGTAAGTAAATTGCAGCTGTCAAGTTCTCTACAGAAAAGCTAAATTCCAACAGCTGACCTCATACAATGTTCCACCCCCTGGCATTCTTCTGTGGACATCTGCTTTGGATTGGCATTTCTATCAGACTCACTGGTACACCTCTTGGACACTTTGCACTAAACTAACAGCTTCCCTTTATGCTGCTGGGTTTCTCAAAGACTGACTGCAGCCAGCTGCCTTGGGACTCTAGGCCGTTTCCCACCCCCATGCTAGAAAATGACCGTCGAGGCAAGTAATGCCCCCCAGAGGCAAAAAAAAAAGGTCCCCCTCAAGCATTCCCTTGGCAGCACACTGGTTCTTGTTGCTCGCTTACATGTTCCTCCATGTTTGTGCCAATTTCTTTTTAAAAAAATGCCTGTACGATATAAGTTTCTTTTTTTTCAATATTTTTATTTATTTATCATTAGATAGAGACAGAGCGAAATTGAGAGGAGAGGGGTGACAGAGAGGGCAAGAGACAGAGAGACACCTGCAGCTCTGCTTCACCTCTCCTGAACCTTTCCCCCTGCAGGTAGGGACCAGGGGCTTGAACCTGTGTCCTTGCACACTGTGATGTGTGTGCTTAACCAAGTGCACCACCTCCTGGCCCCATGATATAGGTTTCTGTTCACCCCACACCCCTGATACTATGGTCATTTAGTTAAAAAGAAAAGGGGGAATGGCTGTATGCTTCACATTGGTTTTGGTCTCACCCCCCTGCCTCTGGGAGATTGTGGTATGGCCCCTGCTAGTTTTGCGGGCCCCCTTCTCCCTGCCCCTGGAGCCCCTACAGATTTCATGAGTTCTTGACGCAGCCACCGGAGGAAAAGGATGCAGGACAGATCTGTGTGGTGATTCGCTTGGGTTAGTTTATGAATCATTGTTCGTGAATAAAGAAATACAGCTTCTCTGCCCAGCCATGTGTCCCTGAGTCTCTGTCTACCGCGAAGCTAGCCCGACCTACTGGAGCCCAGAACTTTAATGACAAATAAATAAGTAAATAAATAAGGACAGAAACACAGAACAAAATTTCAACTGGGTTTTGTATACTGCAAAAAAGGAAAGGACTCTGAGAACAGAAGTTATCCAGAAATGAATAAACCTACTTCACAGATTAAAAAAAAAAACTAAAATCTTCAAAACTGAATAAATTCAAAAGTATTTAAAACAGATGGAATGTGAGAATTTACATTGGTTTCAAACTTTCTCATTCTTCCACTTCAACCCCATGAATAGCTGAGGTTGCAAATTCTGGACAAACTCCCCAGTTTTCCACTGAACAAATCCATCCCTGCTTTTTCCTTCTGCAAGAACTTCTGGTGTTTCCCTCTGTTGCTATGGCAAAGCATAGACCATATGGGCAAACAAAGGGCTGCTTATGCCTTCTGACTAAATGCTGCTTACAGGCTGATTACCACAAGCAAAACCAGATTGAGAAGCATTCCTGAAATTCAGATAGCAATCTTTATGAGTAAAACATTTTAACTTAATTTAGCATTTTTTTTTTGTTACCAAAATGGACATATTTAGGCATTCTGATATTCACTAACACTTTCTCAGAAAGGATGCCTTTCACCTCCCTGAACTCTTTTTGTGGCTTTGGAAAGATGCAATTATAGCTTATCTGCAGTGACTGATAGGAAAGTGACAGGAGATAGCAAGAAGTGGTCGGCTGAGGACATGGCCTGCAGGAAGAGCTGACAGGTTCACTTACTGGATTGGTTAGGGAAAATGAGAAAAATGAGCATCCAGGAACAGAGATTGCCAAGTCCTGCTATGGGAAAGCCTGAAGGTTGGGGAGTGAGCCTGGTGCTGGTGGAAATCAAGAGATTTGTGTTCTTCAAGTTAACTTTGACCTAGTTAGTAGACATCCAGGTAGAAATACAGAATGGAAGCCAGGTGTCTGGATTTCAAACATTATGTGCAATACAGCTATGAAAACCTGAAGGATAACATATGTTGCTATCCCTAAAATATAGAACATTAGAAATGTAATGGAGAGAAGGCAGAAAACAACTTACAAATGATCTTCTGTAGTTAACAAAAATTTACTAACAGTTAATGTGTAGTCCAGTTTTAATCACCAAAAAATACACACCAACACACAAAAATAATAATTACTTACACTTTGGAAAGGACTGCAATATTATAAATAAATTTCTTAAAATGTAGTTCTCCATTTTGGTCTCTATGTTGCTCATTTAGAATTCTTGGTATTATCAATATATTGGAATGAATTTGCTGAGGGCGAATATCCTAATTATGGTAGAATTTTTAGCTGCATCTCTAACTTCAACAATATATCAGTAGAACCATCCCTTCCCCACAGTTCTAACAATCAATATTGTCTCCAGACATTTTCAGCTGTCCCCTGGGGACAATTACTCCCACTGAAAATCACTGACTTAGCAGTAACTAGTATCATTCATTCACTGTAGAAGATCATGGACTTATTTCTGTACATTCACCAGAGCATATATTTACTAACAACTCTTTTTCACAATGTACTTCTATATTATATGTGTCAATTTTTATTTTTCTTACTTTCATGTCAGTGCATTTGGATTATCAAAATGCCCTGGTACACAGGATGCTATCATTTTTTTATTAATTTTAATAGTGATTTACAAAATTATGAGATAACAGGTAAATTTTCATATTGTTTCCACCACCTGAGTTCTGTGTCCCTATTACCTCCATTGGAAACTTCAGTAGTTCTCCCAAGGTCACAGATATGAGTTGACTATTATTTCTATAACTATCTATAGTTACATATATTAGCCCTTTTTTCTTTCCTATGGCCCTGATTTCTCTTCCTTTCTAACTTGCATCTATACCACTTATACTTCCAAATGTCTTTCCTTCCTTGTTTTTTCTTCCTGGGTCCTCATGGAATTGAAGATGATCATCTCCCATATCATTTCTCCCATTCTAGGAGTATAGAATGAAATTCTCTATGGGGTGCAGAATGTGGAAGTTCTGGCTTCTATAATTGCTCCCCCATTGGATAATAGCAAATCAATCTGTATCCCCAGCTTGTTTCTATCTTTCCCTAGTGTGGCAGGGGTCTGGAGAATTGAGGTTCCGAAACACATTGGTGAGGTCACCTACCCAGGGAAATCAGGATGGAATCATGATAGCATCTGCAACATAGTAGCTGAAAGGCAGTAAAATATAAAACAGGACAAGACATTTAATAAACAGAAACCAAAAAAGGAATAATAGACTAGATAAGAATAGCAATCTTAGGGTAGAAAGAAGTGAGGAATTCCATTTTAGATGTGTTCCTAAGGGCTTATGACTTTAGGAAATTTTTCTTGAGTTTGATAGCTAATGTGTAGGTGACCTAAAAATATTGTCTGGAAATATGGTGTCAGAGTTGAGAATAGAGCTATAACACTGGAGTAAGGCAGAGAGTACCTCTCAAACTTGAAGAAAGTATGTAAATACAATTAACAATTTACCCACTGATCTGACCGAGAGCCCATATATATTCACATTTAGCACAGGAGCCTATGTAATCTCAGAGCAACTATCAGACTGGGCTCAAGGTCCATGGTCACAGCTGGGAACATTCTAGGCTGCATTCATTTCAGAACCAATGAGTGGTAGGGTAGGTTGACCCCGCCTCCCTTCAGCAAGTGGTGCAAACTCTACCATTGCTGCATTATAGTAAGGGCAAGGTTCTGGAAAGGCCCACAAGAGGGCTGATGCTGACATTCCTGATGGAAGTGACCAATGATCATAGACAGAGTGATCCATTAGAGGTCTAGGCCCATCATATCTATGTGGGAATCCAAGGATTCACTGACTAGGGCCCCAAGTGATATAGTTAACTGGTATTGATCAAAAAAGCTAGATGATATCATTTTTTTTACATTTCTTTATTGTGGGATTAATGTTTTACAGTCAACAGTAAATACAATAGTTTTTACATGCATAATATTTCTCAATTTTCCACATAACAATATAACTCCCATTAGGTTCTCTGTCATCCTTTTCCAGGGCCTATAGGACCTATATTATAGGTCCTGGAGTATGATGTCATTTTTTTAAGTTTTTATTTATAAAATGGAAATACTGACAAGACCATAGCATAATAGGGGTACAATTTCACACAATCCCCACCACTGGAACTCCATATCCCATTCCCTCCCCTGATAGCCCTCCTATTCATTAACCCTCTGGGAGCACAGATCCAGGGACATAATGGGGTGCAGAAGGTGGAAGGTCTGGCTTCTGTAATTGCTTCCCTGCTGAAAATAGGTGTTGACAGGTTGATCCATATGGATAATGTAATTTTTTAATGTGGTATAGTATTCAGTAGGTCTTTTTTTTTTTTTTTTTTACACTACAGTGTATTCATATCTGTTGTGACATAGCACAGATGTTGGGACACAACTGGCTGAGGCTGATGTCAGCCTATGGAGCACAGAACTAACCTATGCAAATCTATAAGGGGGCATCTAACTGCCTTAAGCTGAGGGGGGCAGAAGTCTACCCCACCCCTGGCTCGATCTCCTTCTCCTGCTTACATGGATCCTGGATCCTTTCACAGACACTGGTTCTGCTCCCTCAGTTCCTGGATACTGGTCCTGCTCTCTCTGTTGCTGCACACTGCCTGCTTTCAGTTCCTGCACTGCTTTCTCCTGGCTTTCAGCTTTCCTGAGTGCTCAAGGTACCCACCGTAGCTGCTTCTCCTGGGAACTGAACACGTGTAACTGAGCTAGCTGGTAAACTCAAAGATTCTTCTCAACAGCCATATGAATAACCCATACCCCTGCTGACAATTGCTTATTATTGCTGTAATAAATCTCTGATTGTTTAAACCTGTGCCCAGCCACACTCTGGAAAGTTCTTTATTTTTTATTACAACATATATCTACGTAGTTTATATTGAGTACGCATTTTTTGTATTTCAAGCAAATTTATAATGGATATCCTACCATGTCTTTCTTGATGCATGTGTACAAATTTTCAGTGAAAACTAAATTCTAGAGTCACAGAATGTGTGTGATTTTTAATTTCAATAAAATTGGCACATATAAATACATTCAATAACTCCTCTCCAAGTCCTGGATCCTTTCCAATATAACTTTATGGCTCCTCCCATCACATAATTCCACCCCCCATCTCTTTGTTTGAGATAACTCTGAATCTTTGTATGCAAAGAACCAGAAACATTGGACAGTTTTAGACATAATATTGATCTCCAGGGTATTCTGGACCCAAGAGTGACCTTTTTGAACCAAGGGGAAATCAACATGACAAGAAAAGAAGAGGTCTTAAATTTTCTAAGGTAGTAATAAGTGTACATAGTATCATAGGGGGAGGAATCAAGGAAGTTGGTCAGGAGATCAAGGAATTAATGTGTTTACAGGAGAAGTCAGGTCTTGAAGAACAGAAGGGAGATTGCTGATCAAACATGTAGGACCCATACAAAATGAGAAGCTACAGCTTAGGTTTCTCTCAGGAAAGAATAGATTCTCCTCTATATATGTTACAGAGAAGACTACTAGACACTAGAACTCTGCTAATAAAGTTAGATGAACAAGGGTAAGGTTGTGAGTTAATTTTCCATGGAGGAATTCAGACCTCAACCCTGAAGAAAGGATCTATTGATTTTTTATTTCAAAACATAAAATATATCCAGATAATTGGCTTAAACATGAGTTAAAGGAACACATTTCTTTTGATTAAAAGATATTGGAGGCAGGTTAGTTTTGGCTCTTGGTCAAACCAGAGGTTGGGTAGGCAAAATCTTGAGAAGATTTAGGAAACAAATCTGGAAATTTCATCCATTTTTCCCTCCTGTTTTGCCATAACGTCTCCTTTGACATCTGAAATACCCTGTTGACCTTATTTATCTCCTCATCAGAAGAATGGGGGCGGGGGGGGGGGAGGAAGAAACATAAAAAGAAAAGAAAGAATAAAAAAGAAAAGCAACATTTTATCTTTTTTCCTGAACTAATCTTCAACTTTGCAACACTGATCCCAATCAGTAGAGTGCTGGTAAATCCTTCTACCCTTCTCTTTATTTTGCTTCTACTCTACACTTTCTTTCCTGCCCCTACCCCTACCCCAGGGCTGTACTCAATAGGAATGGAGAATTTCTCCAAGAAATATAAAGAAACTGACTTCTTACACAATTATTTTGGAGATGAATTGTAGTAAGACTACTTTATTCTCCTACTGCAAACTTCTCTGTGTGAGAAAAATATACATTAAATAGTATCATTGTAAAACATTTTGAAATTGGGACTGGCTGGTGGTGCACCTGGTTGAGTGTACATACTACAATGTGCAAGGACCCGGGTTCAAGCATCTGGTCCCCACCAGCATGGGGAAATCTTTGCGAGTGATGAAACAGGGCTGCAGGTGTCTCTCTCTCCCTCTCTATTTTCCCCTTCCTCTCAATTTCTGGCTGTCTTTATCCAATAAATAAATAAAGATAATTAAAAAATTGAAATTTAAAAATAAAAGAAAGTCAATGTCTAAGACATAATCTAAATAATTGGAGAATATACCATCATTTAAGGAACAAATCTGGGGGCAAACTGGGTTAAGCACACATAGTACAAAGGGAAAGGACCTGCTTAAGGATCCCGGTTCAAACCCCCAACTTCCCACTTGTATGGGGTCGCTTCAAAAGCAGTGAAGCAGATCTTCAGGCATCTATCATTCTCTTCTCTTCTGTGTCTCCCCCTCCTCTGAGTTTCTCTCTGTTATGCCCAATAAAATGGAAAAAATGGCTGCCAAGAGAAGTGGATTTGTAGTGCTGGTATGAAGTTCTAACAATAACACTGGAGCCCCCCCCCCAAAAAAATTTAAAAAAATGGAAATAAAAGAAATAAAAGAGAAAAGAAAAAGAAATAATTCTGATAACAACCAGAAAAATAGCAAAGCTGAGAGACTGCCATCATACTTATAGACATGATGTTACCAGTTTGATCTCTGCTACTACATGTACCAGAGTAGACTTGGGCTTTTCTGTCTCTCTGAAATCCAATTATCTTTCTACATCCTATGAAATAAACAATAAATCATAAAATAGGTATAGCAATATCCTATATAATTTGCATGCCATAGGTAAGTTAAAAATAGATGCATGTAACATATAGTTAATATATGTGAAAGATAAAGAAAAACTATTTCTGTTACAGATTACAAGTCAAGGTAAATGTAGAGAAATAGATCATTAGTGTACAGTGACACTTATATACTTTAATTGTTATGGAGTTGTGCACTGTATTTTTAAAGTTAAAAAGAAGTGAGTTTATGAGCTCCAATAGCAAATGAACAACACAGGTCACTAATAGGTCATTGATTCTCAGCAGAGGATGATTTTTCCACAAGGAAATATTGTCAATATCTAGAGAATACTGCTGGCCATTAAACCTATTGGGAGGAAGGATGAAGCAATTGGAATATGGTGAGTAGAATCCAAGGATGCTGGCAAGTATGCTACAATGGATAGGATAGCCATTACCAGTAGACTCATGCAACCCAAAATGCCATAAACCCACCTGCTCTAGATACAAAACAGGACTTAAGGATAAAATGGATGCCAGAAAGAAGTTTATATGCCATGTTTTAACCATTTCAAATCAAGTGAGTTATCTATGTAATTACAAATTGAAAATTAGTCATTAGTGGATTTCCATTGAACACAGAAGATCTTTCAGTACCTTGTTTCATCTCTCTCTATTACACAGCCTACATTTTAGATATGCTAAACTGTCTATGGCCCTTTAAGGTTATGTTTGTGTCATAAGTAACTTTTGATTTTTTTTATTTTTATTTATAAAAAGGAAACACTGGCAAAAACCATAGAGCAAGAGGGGTATAACTCCACAAAATTCCCAACAAGAGTATTCTGTATCCCATCCTCTCCCTTGATAGCTTTCCTATTTTTTATTCCTCTGGGAGTATGGACCCAGGGTCATTATAGGGTGTAGAAGGTGGAAGGTCTGGCTTCTGTAATTGCTTCCCCACTGAACATGGACATTGTCAGGTTGATCCATACTCCCAGCCTGTCTCTCTCTTTCCCTAGTGGGGCAGAGCTCTGGGGAAGTAGGGCTCCAGGACACATTGGTGGGGTCATCTGCCCAGGGAAGTCATGCATGCTTCTCTCAATTCATACCAAATGATAGTTCATCTGCTGATCCCAACCTAATCAACACAACAAGTACCAGCTATTCATGTTTCACTTCAGACTGTGTCCAGAGACTTATTTTTTTACAAGAAGATCCTCTACAAAGATATCTACACACTCTCCAGAACCCAACTCAAGTAACATTGTCTCTACTCTTCCCAGGTGAAGTTGTGGTCTCTCTCTTCCATTGCCACACTCTCTAGACAATTAGGGTAAGCCGTGTCACCTTGACAGAGGAGATGAATTCTCCAGAGCAAGTCCTAACCCATTCAGTCACGTAGAAAATCTGGCTTCTCTGTGTCTCACTAAAACAAAATAAAAAGATGGTTCATATGTCATACAAACTTTTTTATGAACCCCTCCCTAGAGAGAATGAGGAATCATCTCTCTATTCAACAGGCTACCTAACTTTAAAAGTGTTGTCACCCAGTTGTATATGGAAATGACAGAACTATGAATGTATGGAGTGAATATGAAAGGTACCCTGGCAAACTGCAGAGCACAGTCCATCTAAATATGTAAACTTGGTAATATCCTACTGATTATATCCATGGAGACCTTATGCTTCCATATCTTTCCAGATAAATTGGGAATTAATGATTTCATTGTATACAGTCCCAGTGCTGAATGTTGAATATTGAAATGAATTCAATGTCATAATTGTGTTACAAGTGAAACAACTTTTATCAAGGGGTGATATATGTAGTAAAGGTTACTTATTTTTTTTAGTCTTTTTTTAATATTTTTTAAATATTTATTTTATTTATTTATTCCCTTTTGTTGCCCTTGTTGTTTTATTGTTGTAGTTATTATTGTTGTTGTCGTTGTTGGATAGGACAGAGAAAAATGGAGAGAGGAGGGGAAGACAGAGAGGAGGAGAGAAAGATAGACACCTGCAGACCTGCTTCACCGCCTGTGAAGCGACTCCCCTGCAGGTGGGGAGCCGGGGTTCGAACCGGGATCCTTATGCCGCTCCTTGTGCTTTGCGCCACCTGCGCTTAACCCGCTGCGCTACAGCCCGACTCTCTTTTTTTAAGTCTTGAATTAGAGCTACTTACAGATTAAATGCCTGAAATGGAATTAAAATGACATCCTACTATAGAAGACAGGCACAAGACACGAGAACACAAGATAAATTACATAACAATGTCTTTAATATTTTAAACCTATACTATAGAGTAATATCAAAAAATTACATCAAAACCTTGGACATGAGGCACCATTTCCTGGGGGAATGATCAAGTGGAAGAACTAGAACAAAGAAACCAATTATTTTTTTCCGGAAACTTCTGGGATGGCAGGATATGCAATTTCATTGATTGAGGCAGATGAGAACAGGATACTAAAACTTTTTTTCTCCTACAAGAGCATTGATATGGATTCATTCTGTATTCAAATCTATGATCTCACAAACTGTTTGCATATACCCAATTCTAAGACTTATCAAATAACGGATAGACGGCCACACTAGAGAGCAAAAATTTCCATATTCATACTTGGAGACCCCTTTGGCACGAGCTACCACAAAAACTTCTCTGGTTGTAACATAAATAAAATGGAAAATATCCAGATGATCTTTTCATCTCATGGCTCTCAAAACCCAGCCAATGAAGGGTACAAAGTAAGAACAGGAAAGAAGCTTGATCATCAATTTCTGATCTGTAGAAACCATGCCAAAGGTCTTTGGAGTAGATACCATTCTCCCCTGTCTCTAGTTGAATCCTTGAATTCAGTATCTTAAACTCTGGCCTCAAACACTTCTTTCTGTGTGGAAATAGGGGAGACTGACTCACAGTAGAGCATACTTAGCCAGTTATGAAGGAAGTCATATATGATCAGCTTTTCCTGACAAGGAGAGAGTGTTAGGTATTGCACTTTCACATGTAATACACTAAAATGTGCCTGTTACCATAGACACCATAATGCAGGGTAAGTAAATGCAGCCTGAATAGATTCTATCCAAAATGCTCACTGAGACCCATTGCTTGAAGTCCCTTTCATTGTCTGAGCCAGAGTCCAGCTGGAGCCAGAATTAGTGATGGGTAAATAGCTCAAAAGGCTGCTGGTCCCATTCCAGGGCATCTCCAATTTATATAAAGACTCTTGGGTTTGGAAGACTTGAGTGTCCAAACTGTCCTGTGAGAGTCTCAGCTCCTCTTTCTCATCCTGGGCCACAAACTAGCATATTACTCTGTGTGGGGAGAGTGGTATGGAAGCTAATCAAAGCAGTTTTTAAAAGGCTTTCAGGGTTTGAAAAAAAGAAAGGGAAAAAAAAAAACATAACACAATTTTGCTCCCAGCTGGTTTCTCCCTCTTTCTTAAATATACACAAATTGAGCTAGACTTGAAAGTCAGTGAGGCTGGAACATCAAAACCCTTTTAAAAAAAGTGATTAAACATCATTTTCCTTCTGTTGCAAAGCAGTAGCTATAGACCATATGCAAATCCAGAATGCTGAAAATTTGAATTGTTAAATTATAGAGGTATATTTGTTAAGTGAGGCATTCCAACTTAATTAGCTGGTAATGTGAGATGAAATTCAAAATAAAGCTCGTGTATACACACATGATTTTCAAGTAGCCTGTTATGAGGAGCAACTTGATTCAAATGAGGGGAGGAAAGAAGTTACTTCAGCACATTCATTCCACAGACAATGAGACTGGAAGTAACTTTGTGGAAGCCAAGAAGTTTTATAGATCATTTCCCACATGTGTTCAGATAGACTCTTGTTAAATAAAGGAGGCGAGATAGGATAATTATGCTAAAAGACTCTCATATCTGATATTCTAAGGTCCCTCATATCAGCAGAACAGTGCTCTTGGGTAAAAAAAAATCTATTAATGATTGTATGTTAACTTTCTAAGAAGACTCAAGTAGACATGCTATTTGGTTAATTTACACTACAGGTGTGAATAAAATAACAAAATATCATCTTACAATGCTTATAAATGTATTGTGCATGTTTAAAGTCATGAAAATGTAGACTATTGCTTTTGTTCATGCAACTATCAACATTCATACATTAAACTCCAGAATTTAAGATACATTCATCACAAATCATCAAACAGCATCCCTACATCCCATCATTTTAGCACAATCAGATTTGCTTGAGGTCAATTCTTTTTTATTATAAAAGTCAAAAGAACTAAACTGTCTAGCAATAAAGCTCTCTTTACTTAAAGAGATTTATCTCTTTCCATCTTTCTCCCATGTCTTCTTTCTTTTCTTCTTTATTTTTCTTCCCTTCTTTCTTGTCACTTTATTCCATGAACAAATAAGCGATTAAATACAATACATTTCATCAGAAAATATTGTAAACTTAAATATGCATATTTTTCTTCTTTTTTACCATTTGGTCAGATGATATATATATATATATATTATATGTTGATTTTAATAGGTGACAGCACTTTCTCCAAAAGAGAATCTTTGCTCCTGAAAGTAAAATAGTCAAAATATTGTCTATAAACCTGCAATATTTCTCAGATCCTGACTATCAGATAGTCTCTGTTTGACAAAATAAGATTTTTGTTGATATAACATCGTATCCTTTATGAAGGCATATGCAGCCCTCTGATAGAGTGAGGAAAGGAATATAATAAGTTTGCTTCTAGTTGGAAGTAAACATCAATGTTTCTCTCCATTAAGTGACCATAGACTTCCGGAGGGCAAGGCAGTGTCTTTACTATTTTATTAAAGACCTAACATAATATCTAACTCATAACAAGTGTTCAACAATTATTGAGTGAGTGAGTGAATTAATGAATGAATGTCAAAATTAAAGCATCTTCTATTCTTTAAATACATTGCACCCTCAATGAAGAAATGGAGGAAGTTGTTTTACAATTCTAAGTATAACCAAATCACCCTCTAAACTGACTAAGAACATAGTTAATTTCTTATGAAAATATTATGTGGTTTTACTTAGACAAACCCATTTTGCAACATCATAGAGTTCAGGATTGCCACCTCAATTCACCAAACAGCAGAAGCAATCAACCCAAAGCCAATCCAAGATTTAGTAGCCATAGTAAATGATCTCAGAAGACTGATGCCAAGAATGCAGCATGAGAGTTCCTAGTCTCAAAAACCTTCCACACAGGAGAACAGACCCTTTTTCTGATGCATTGTTGATTACAGCTCTGCTTGCCAGCCCACAAAGCCCTTAAGAGTCCTGCCATCTTCCCTCCACTGAAGCTGGCTCTGCCTGTGTAGAAGCCTGCAGCTATAACATTTTATTGGCTTTGCTCAACTCTATAATGATTCAGGACTGGATAAAGCAGAGTTAACACACACAGGAAGTAAGACAAGAAACATGATTGAAGGAACAGTCTTTAAGAACAAGTTCCAGAGATTAGTTTGAACTTAAGGTTCAGAAAAGTCTTCTTGGATCATATTACATATGAATGGAAGGTACAAAGGGCAGGGAGCAAAATCTGTTCTGGGTAGCTGTGAAATAAACTAAGTTTCTTATAATATTACTGTATAATATTTCATTGTGCATATATGTCATAGCTTCCTCAACCATTAATCTGTTATTAGATACTTGGGTTGTTTCCAAATGTTGACTATTAAAAAGAGTACAGCTGATCCCGGTTCGAACCCCGGCTCCCCACCTGCAGGGGAGTCGCTTCACAGGCGGTGAAGCAGGTCTGCAGGTGTCTATCTTTCTCTCCTCCTCTCTGTCTTCCCCTCCCTCTCTCCATTTCTCTCTGTCCTATCCAACAACGGCAACAACAATAATAACTACAACAATAAAACAACAAGGGCAACAAAAGGGAATAAATAAAATAAATATAAAAAAATAAAATAAAATAAAAGAGTACAGCCATTAACATGAATGTGCTTATGTCTCTCCAGATAAGTGGTCTTGTGTTCCTTGGATAGATGGCTAGGAGAGGAATTGCTGATACAAGCGGTTGATTCATTTCTGATTTTTCTCAGAAATTTCCAATTATCTGTAGGGTATGAACACATTTATAGTAAAACTGACAGTGTAGAAGAGCTCTTTACTTTCCTCTCAGCTATAGGAAATGATGAAATTGTGTCTTATGCACAACATGGAAGAAATCATACTGAATGAATTAAACCATAAGAAGAATGAATACTGGATGATTTCACTGATGCATGGGATCTAAGAAGCAAAACAATACAAGTGAAATGTCAATGAGCTGTAGTTTATCAAAAAAGATTTAGGAGAAGGGAGGAGTACTAAAAGGAGGTTTGGAATCCAAGTCCATATGGTGTAACAGGATAATGGTTTGCTTATGGGTGAGACATACTGAAATCTGTCTTGGGGAAATGTGAAAATGTACAATATGCCGATAACCCTATATAGCAATAGTTCATCCATAAAGTGATATTGAAGTTAAAAAAATGAAGTAGTCAGTAGTTAAGTAAAACAAATAGAAACAAACTAGTTTTATAAGCATCATTTTCTCATTTCCTTTCAGGAATGACTTCAACTATGAAGTTGTTATTCCATTGTTACTGCACCAAGAGTGGAAATACCAGAGCACTCACAAAGCCCACCAATAGATTTTTTTCTCAACATCTCCTAATTACTCTGATTGTCTTTCTTGGTACAGAGCCTGGCAAGTAGCTGTCAAATATACTCCAGTTTTCTTTTGTCCTCTTTATAATTAGTTAATCCATACCAGGTTCAAATTATTTCACAGCCACCTTATTAGTAGAATTTGAGCATAATATTTATGATAGGAGTAATAATGTCAATTTATAAGATAGTGCCTTCTTAATATACCCTCAAAACTTCTAGGAAAACATTCGTTTTATAATGACAACCTATTGGCTGTATCTGGTCTGACGTCTCCCTCTCAAGCCTTCCCCACTATTATTATTTTTCTTTTTTACTTTTTCTTTCTGTGCTTAAATTGTTTTGTAGAACTACTTGTGGTTCCTTGAGTCTGCCATGCCACTTCTGCACCATGTCTTTATTTGTGTCACCTAACAACATCCTAACATGTTCTGGTCAAGCTTTAAGATCTAAACCAGATGGTATCCTTTGAAAACTAGCCTTCCTCTCCCAGGATAATTTGAAGTCCTCATAATTATCTGCATCATATTGACCATTTCATTTTATAGAATGTTCATTTAGTAGAAAGGCTTCCTAAAGGTAAACACCATAAACCTAATACTGTTTTGAATGCAATAAGTAAAACTCGATGCTTTAAAAACTGGGAGAAATTTCAAGCTCATCAGATAAAGAAAGGACTACAAAAGCTATATAAAGGTATGAGACTAGCTCACTCAACGATGGCCTTTCTGGTCAATACTAGGCCTCCCTATTTTTTTCATTTATTTAAAAAAGGAGACATTAACAAAACCGTAGGATAAGAGGGGTACAGCTTCACAAAATTCCCACCACCAGATCTCCATATCCCATCCCTTCCCTGTATTTGAGGCCATAGTTAGAGAACCACTGGATTCCCACACAGATATGATGGGCCTAGGCCTCTAATATATCCCTCTCTCAAGCATCACTGGTCACTTCTATCAGGAATATCAGCATAAACCCTTTTGTGGGCCACTACTGGAACTTGTCCTCATTATAACATAGTGAAGATAGGAACTGCCCCACTCTCTGAGGAGAGGCTGGGTCATCCTGTTCTGTCACTTGAGGAACACTTGTCCTGGAATGAGAGCACCTATAATGTTCCCAGCTGCGACCATAGACTGATAGGGACTCAGAGGTTACAACGACTCCTGTGTTAAATGTAAACTTGTAAGTTACTCAGGTCAAGTTGATCTGCTCTACTCCTACTTTTTTTTCCTTTTTCTATCTTTCTACTATAACATCCATCACAGCAAGAATAAATGTGTGTGTGTATGTCTGGAGACATAACTGGTAGTGCATGGGACTTTCATGCCTGTGGTTTCCAGTTCAATCCCCAGGTAAAATGCACTGGAGGGGTGCCCTGGCTTGTCTTTCTTGTGTGGATTTCTTTCAATCATATATAATAAATGTAAAACAAAATTAGTTGCAAATTAAGTTTAGCTTCAATAAAGTTGGCTGGCTGCTTGTATACATGCAGGAAAGATAGAAATGAAGAATAAAGACTTTTTAAAGTTTGCTTTCTTGGAACTTTTCTTGAAACAAATAAAAAGATTCATTTATTAACATGAGAGTGAGAGATAGGAGGGAGTGAGAACCAAGACATGACTCTGGTACATGTGCTGGCAGGAGATCAAACTCAAGACTTTTATTTACTTTATCATTTTAGTTTTTATTCACTTATTGGATAATAGAAACAGAGGAAAGTTGAGAGGACAGGGGAGATGGAGATGGAGAAAGAGAGACACTGCTCATGAAACTTTCCTCCTGCAGGTGGGGGCTAGGGACTTGAACCTGGGTCCCCTGTAATGTTTTCACTTAACCAGGTGTGTCACTTACGCATTCCCATAGGGCAATGCTCTAGACACTGTGCCACTTTTCTAGAACTTTCCATAAGGACTTCTCACAATGAAAATTTTTTTACTCCTATTTTGATTCTTGTTTATTAATCATTTTGTCCTGCCTCATATCTTACCACCTTCCAGCCACCATGTTGCAGTGTTATCATGATTCCATCGTGATTTCCTTAGGCAGATGACCTCACCAATGTGTCCCAGAATCACCAGTGTATCCCAGAATCCAATTTTCTGATGAAGAGAGTGGGGACACAGAACTCTGGTGGTAGGAAGAGTGCATAATTATACCCATATTATCTCATAATTTTTTAATCAATATTAAATCACTAATAAAATTATAAAAGAGAGAATGTGCCTTTTCCTGTGCCAAGACTTCCCAACATGACTTTGTATTTCTAATAATCCAGGAGTAATTTCTGGCAAATTATAGCAAACTCTAGTCAACTTGACCTTAGTTTACAAAATCAGGATATGAGACATATGGTTCAGTGTATGCTAAGCAAAAGTCAGAACACAAACCTCAACCATTCTCACCAGAATTTGAACTCTCCTAGTATCCAATTTTTTCTTTCTTCTTTATGGATCTTTCTCACAACCATTTTCTTCTATACAACAGCTCATAAAACAGAACAAACATGAGTTAAAAAGGCATAAGTAAGCTTGGAAAGGAGACCAAAGACTAGATCAAGAAGAGTATATGATCATATTAAAGATTTTGTATTCTAGAAATGTATGAGGAGGTCTAGGATGAAGAGGTTAAGCACAAGAAGTAGATTTTTGTCCAATCACTTATATTTCTACTGGAAAGAATGAATGGGAGAGGCAAGAGTGGAAGAGGATTTGGCAGCTATGAGGATGTTGTAAAAATCTAGTGAATAGAATGCTCCCAGAGGGATAGAGCATGGGAAAGCTATCAGGGGAGGGGATGGGATCTGGAGATTGAGTGATGGGAATTGTGTGGAGTTGTACCCCTCCTACCCTATGGTTTTGTTAATTTATCCTTTCTTAAATAAAAAATAAATTTGAAAAAAGAAATGCTACCCTGAACTAAGAAGCTTATAATGAATATAGAGAAAAGTAGACAAAGTCATAAAGCATTTTAGAAAATTTAAAAAAACGGAAGATTGTATAACATTGAATCTGTAAGATGGTTATGGAAAGGCACAAACCAATAAGAAATTCTATATATTTTTGTCAAATAATTTTACTGGGAAAAGAATAGGACTGTTATTGATACATGAATACAGTTTCCTATATCTGTCACTAGTGACTATTACCATTTCCACCACCAACCCAAGTCACTTTTTACCATCATGTCCTGTTTGCTCTACACTCCCTCTTTTCCCCCCAGTCCAGAATATTTTGCTTTGCCTTAATATTTCATCCAATATCAGTTTAGTCTAGTTTCCCATCTCTTGCCTTCTTAAGTGTCACAATGGATCTACAACAAACTGAAAAATTTCTTCTTCATCTTTTCTTTCCTTTTTTTTAAAAAATAAATTTGAGTTCTTCAATTTACTGTTTGTGGTTTGTGTTTAAGGACTTTTGTTATTATAGCTTATATCTATCAGCAAATGACCTGCATTTCTCTCTTTTTATTTATTTTATTTATTTATTTGATAAAGACAGAAAAAGTGAGAGAGGAGGAGAGATAGACACTACACTTGAAACTTTCCCTCCGCAGATGGGGATGAGGGGCTTGAATCTGGGGCCTTGCACATTGTAATGTGTGCACTTACCCAGGTGTGCCACTGCCTGGTCCCCCAAAATAATAAAATTCTACACAACCAAAGAAACTACCATAAAACAGGAAGACACCTTACTAAATTGAAGAAAACTTTTACATGGTATGTATCAGATAGAAGGCTAAGAGTCAAAATATAAAAGACATCAGCAACAACAACAACTAGTAAACATCAGCAAAACCACTGAAAATGAAGAGAAGGTATGGACAGAATTTTACTAAAGACTTCCTTTTTTTTATGATTCTGTCTCCCATTCTGTTCTTTTCTTTTTCTTTATTTTTATTTATAAAACGGAAACACTGACAAGACCATAGGATAAGAGGGTACAACTCCACACGTTCCCACCACCAGAACTCCGTATCCCCTCCCTCCCTTGGATAGCTTTCTTATTATTTAATCATCTGGGAATATGGACCCGAGACCATTATGGGTTCAGAAGATGGTAGGTCTGGCTTCTGTAATTGCTTCCCCACTAAACAGGGGCATTGACTGGTCGATCCATACTTGCAGCCTGTCTCTCTCTTTCCTTAGTAGGGCAGAGCTCTGGGGAAGTATGGTTCCAGGACACATTGGTGGGGTTGTCTGCTCAGGGAAGTCTGGTTGGCATCATGATAGTATCTGGAACTTGGTGGCTAAAAAAAGAATTAACATATAAAGCCAAACAAATTGTTGACTAATCATGAACCTAAATCCAAGAATGCTGCAGAGGAAAATTTTGGGTCTCCATTTTGGAAATCTCTAGTAGGTCTATTTTAGGTATATTCCAAAGGGCCCATGACTATATTAGTTTTTGCATGAGCCTGACAGGAGGTAGATCCAAGTTATTTTCGGGGAGATGATGTCATAGCTGGAAAAAGGGCTAGACAGCTGGATCAAGGAAGAAAGCAGCTCCCAAATATGGAAAGGCATATAAATATTGTTGATGATAGACCCCATCAATTTAATCTGGGGCCCATATTCAGCTTAGGAGCCTATGTAACCTCTGCATACCTGTAGATCTGAGCTTGCATTCTGTGGTCATGAGTAGGAATGTTCCAAGCTCCTCTAATTTCAAGACACATCTTCCTCAGGTGGTATATAGAGTATGTTGTCCAACCTCCCTTTGGAGGATAGAACATTCTCTACCTTTATAGATCCATATGTAGGGCTGGTCCTATGGAGGCCCACAAAGGGGTCCATTGTGTTTTTCCAGATGAAGATGACCAGAAACAATGGAGAGAGGGATCTGTTCAAGGTCTAGGGTCTAGGCCCATCATATCTCTGTGGGAATCTCAGGACTCCCTGACTATGGCCCCAAATGATGGGGTGGCCTGATAGTGACAAGAGTCATCATTAAAGTATGCCAGTCTCTTGCCCTTATTCAGCTTTTGTAGTCCTTACTTTGATAAAGTTAGCTTTGGAGTAAGTGAGGGAAGTGTATGTAATAGGAAGTAGGTGAGGAGGGTATCTAGGACTAAGTAGAAACTATTTCATTTGGTATTTTACTGTATCTTTTTAGTTCTTCTACTTGTTAGCTTTATTTATTGCCCTAATTTATGGATACATGTGTAAGTATGCCCTATCATTTTTGTTTTTTAAAATTTATTTATTTATAAAATAGAAGTACTGACAAGACCATAGGATAAGAGGGGTACAATTCCCACCACCAGAGCTCTGTATCCCGTTCCCCCTCCTGATAGTTTTACTATTCTTTAACCTCCTGGGAGTATGGACCCAGGGTCATTGTTGGGTGCAATGGCTTATCATTTTCTTTATCTAAGTTTCAGACAACTTTCTATACCAGTTTTTGTATAAAATGATTTGAACAGTGGTATGGGAATAGCAAAGAGAAAGGGGAAAGTTTGGAGGTTAGAATCAGCCTTTGGTTGTATCAGTTGTTTGTAAGACATCAGATGAACTTCAGACTGGTTTGTTCATAAGTTTGCTCACCCAGACTATCCCTAGATCCATCACTGAAATAATATACTTAGAAGCTAACCCAGGGGAAAAAAAGTATAAGATACTTGAATAATAGAGACACCGCTGTTGACAACTAGAAGTTGCTTTTTAAGCCTTGAAGTCCTCTCTCTCTCTCTCTCTCTCTCTCTCTCTCTCTCTCTCTCTCTCTAAGAAAGATAGGAGAAAGAGAAAGAACAAGACATCATTCTGCTTTATGTGCAGCTGGGTATTGAACTCAGGACATTATGTTTGAGAGTACAGTGCTTTATCCACTGTGCCACCTCCCAGGTCACAGTCTTGCAGATTTTTATAGAGAGATTTGGATTTAGTGATAACAATATAATTGGAAGGAATTTATATTTGTCAATTTCAGGGATTTTTAGGAGGTTTGCATATTTTTAAAAAATGCCAGCTATAGAACTATGGATATCTGAAAGTTAGAATTCTTACTGTTTTAATATATATATATATATAACATCAGCACCAGAGGAATTTTAAATGAAAAAGATCCATGTAAGAGAAACTGGGTCCATTCTTTCTTCAGGCTCTACAATTTTGAAACAATACCAAGAACAACCTCAGCCTTCTGGTCTCAATGAAACACTTGGCTTACACTGTTTTCTTTTTCTTTCTTTTTTTTTTTTTTAACTCTCTCATTGCTCCTGCTTTGTTGCTTATAGTTTGTCCTTTATGACTTACTCTGAGATGTATTTCTTACCCCTTTGTATCTGAGTTTCTCAGGCTAAATCTATTCCATCTGGCTGAAGGTACTGGCCAGACAATATCCGACATGATGTTCTTCTCCCCATCCTCTAGGGAGCTTGGAGATGAGTTCCAGTATTTTGCCAACAAAGGAAAGGACTGAAACAACTACCTGAGAATCAAACATTGTAGGCTTTATTTATTTATTTATTTATTTATTTATTTATTTATCGATCTATTTATTTATTTATTTACTTTGCTGCAAAGCCTGGAAATGCCCAGGAAGAGGATGAGATCATCTGTCTGGTCCATGAGCTGTGTGTTCTTCTGGTCTCTTCATTCAACATTACATCATGCTGAAAGGAGAGAGTGTCTGGATGTTCCTTACAGTGTGCAGGGGTGTTAGCGAGGGAGACACTAGCCTTCCAAAAAGTTTTGATTCTCTAATTCTGGTCACACATAAGAAGGCATACCCATCAATACATCCAGCAGTTGCAGAAAGGCTTCTATGTGTCTCTGACTTTTATTATAAAAATACATCCATTCATTTCACAAATGTTTGATTTTAGTCTTTACTAAATGTAAAGTATTATTTTAGATGCTGGGGATACACAAGTGGACAAAAATGATAAAATCCTTGCGTCCTGGAAGCTGGCATTCTATTTTATATAGCTAATTGGCAAATCAAAAAGCAAATATATACCAAAAACCAAATATATGGTGTAGTGTTAGAGATATGCTGTAAAATAAGAATTAGTCTGGCTAAGAGAAAGAGACTGATAAGATTCCTGTTTTGGATAAACTCTTCAAGGACAGTTCTAGGAAAATGAGTGAAGTCTGACCAGAATCCAGAGTGTACCTGCAAACATCTCTAGAGAACAAAAATAAATATTTAGGTAGAGAGCATGGTCAGCACAAAGGTCTTAGCAATAGAATGTTTTAGGGGGTCAGGTGGTGGCACACCCAGTTGAGCTCATACATCCTCATGTTCAAAGACTTGGGTTTTAGCCCCAACTACCCATCAGCAGAGGAGATGCTTCACAAAGGATGAGACAGGTGAAACACCTACAGAGGTCTCTCTCTCTCTCTCTCTCTCTATATATATATATATATATATGTGTGTGTGTGTGTGTGTGTGTGTGTGCATGTATATATATATATATATATATGTATGTATACATATATATATGTATATATCTTTCCTTCCACTCTCAATTTCTCTCTGTCCTAGCAGATAAAATAGAGAAATAAAACAAAACAGAAAAAAAATGGCCACAAGGAGCAGTGAATTTGTAGTATAGGTCCAGTAATAACCTTGGTGGCAATTAAAAAAAAAAGAATAGAATGTTTCAGAATAGCAATTCAATAGATTTTCACATCTATTATTTTAATACATCCCTATAACTCATGGTAGTTACAGGAATTTTAATTATTTCTATCAGATAAGTAGGTCATCTATAAATAGGACTATAAAATTATAAGCATAAAAAGCTAACAAAACAAAAATTCCTAAGACTTTATGTAATATATACGAAACATACACACTCATATGCATGATATAAATATGCAGAAATATATATATATGAACAGATGGATAGAAATATAATCATTTTACTCCCTCATTCTGCTCTACCTTTTATTTAATTTTCATATGTACTTTTTCCTAGATATTTTTGATAGAAGAAAAATTAAATCATGAGTTTGTTACTAAAATTAATGATAAATAAAAGGGGTTGGAGATAGCTCTTCATGTTAGAGCACTGGCTTGCATGTTTGACGCCCCAGATGCTATAGGTTCAATCCTCAGTACTATGTGATGTCAGAATTAAGTAATAGTCTCCTATCTATAATATGTGCACTGATCTATCTATCATCTATCTATCTATCTATCTATCTATCTATCTATCTATCTATCATCTATCTATCATCTATCTATTATCCATCACCTCTTTCATTCTTTCTCATACACAACAAATAAATATTTTAAAAGCAAAAGAAGAGGAAAAACATACCCTCTCTTTCTCTCCTCCTCTCTCTCTCTGTTTTAAGATTAGTGAACCCTTCCTTTGAGGAAGAAAATCTAGGAAAGTCTGTTCAACTATATCCTTGGTTATTTAATACTATCCATAGAGTTGAGAGACACTGCACTGTGGTTGGTGCTAAGGATATCATAAAACCACCATTCTTTTATGTACTGAAATAATCAATTGATACATGCATTTACATTCATTGCAAAGAGTTTTCTTCAAACAAACATGTTGCAACCTTTTGTCCAAGCTCTTCACAATCATGAGTAGATCTTATTAGTCATTCAAAGACACTTTTTAAAGTTGCTTTTTCTAAATTTTTATTCATAAAAAGGAAACACTGACAAAACCATAGGATGAGAGGGGTACACCTCCACACAATTCCCAACAACAGAATTCTGTATCCCATTCCTTCTCCTGATATTTTTCCTATTCTTTATCCCTCTGTGAGTATGGACCCAGGATCATTATGGGGTGCAGAAGGTGGAAGGTCTGGCTTCTGTAATTGCTTCCCCGCTGAACATGGGCTTTGTCAGGTAGATCCATACTCCCAGCCTGCCTCTCTCTTTCCCTGATGGGGCTTTCTCTGGGGGTGTAGGGCTCCAGGACACACTGACGGGGTCGTCTGCCCAGGGAAGTCCAGTTAACATCATTGTAGCATCTGGAACCTGGTAGCTGAAAGAAGAGTTAACATAAAAAGCCAGACAAATTGTTGACTAATTGTGAACCTAAAGGTTGGACTATTGCAGATGAAGATTTGGGGTCTCCATTTAGAAGCTAGCTAATAGGCCTATTTCAGCTATATTCTAAAGGCCCCATGACTATACTAATTTTTCCCTGAGCCTGACATCTGATATACAGGTGGATCCAAGTTATTGTCTGAGAAGATGATTTCATAGCTGAAAAAAAGGATAGAAAGCTGGATCAGGGAAGAGATTAGCTCCCAAATATGGGAAAGGTATATAAATGTTGTTGACTGTAAACCCCATCGATTTGAACTGGGGCCCAAATTCATCTTAGAAGCATATGTAACTTCTGCATCCCTATAGATCTGAGTTCGCATTCCATGGTCATGAGTAAGAATGTTCCAAGCTGCCTCAATTTCAGGATCCATTTTCCTCAGTTGATACATAGAGTATGTTGTACAACCTCCCTTTAGGGGATGGAACATTCTATACCTTTGTTGATCCACACTGAGGGCAAGTTCCCATGGGGTCCACAGAGGGGTCTATTGTGTTGTTCTTGAAGGAGATAACCAGGGACAATGGAGAGAGGGATCTATTCTAGGTCTAGGCCGAAAAGTTGCTTTTACAGACAAACTTGGAAGGTTGTGAATGCATCCATTTTATTAATAATCAGGATTCATTTCATGAAGGTTAATGTACTGAAGTTAAATTAAAGTCATAGGAAAAAGAATAAAATTGTAACAAACAAATGAGACTTACAAAGAAGATGATAACATGAATTAGCATTATATATAGGAAGCTCCTTCAGTTCTCATCATAACTTTTTTTCTGTTTAATAATTCTTCATTTGTTATTAGTAGTGTTTTATTAGTAGATTATAAGATTACAAGCCAGGCAGTGGCACAGCTGGTTAATCACACACATTACAGTGCTTAAGGTCCCATGTTCAAACCCCTAGTCCCCGCCTGTAGTAGGGGAAGCTTTACAAGTGATGAAGTTGAGCTGCAGGTGTCTTTCTCCCTATCTCCCCATCCTCTCTCACTTTCTCTCTTTCCAAATAATAAATAAATAAATAAATAATCTAAGGTCACAATGTTTAGTTTCACACCATATCCATCACCAAAGTTCAGTATCCCCATCATCCAATATCCCAAAGATGACTACCATAGTTCTCACAGGTCTTACAGTTTGCTTGCTTGTTTATTTCTTTTCCACATTCATGTTTATCAGATCTCTAGATTCCACATATAAGTGAAACAGTCTGGTAGTTCTTTACTTATTTCGATAAACATAATCACCTCCAGTTCCATCCATTTTGTCACCAAGGATTCAATATCATGTTTTCTGATTCCAGAGTAATATTCCATAGAATATGTATCCCATAACTTCTTTTGTCAGCCATCCATTAATGATATTTAGGCTGCTTCCACTCTTTGGCTATTGTGAATAATGCAGCTATAAACATAGGGGTGTTTATGTCCCTTCTAATTAGTACTTGATTGTCCACTGGGTAAATGCTTAAGAGTGGTATAGTTGAATCATAAGGTAATTCTGGTTTTATTCGTAAAAGACTCTCCATACAATCTTCCAAAAGGACTGTACCAGTTTGCAGTTCCACCAGTAATGTAGCTGAGTTGCCTTTTCTCCACAACCTTTCCAACATCTTGTTTGTTGATGTAAGCCATTCTCTCAGGTAGGAGATGGAATCTCAGTGTACTTTGAATTTGAATTTCTCTAATGGTAAATGAAGTGGAGCATTTCTCCATGTGTCTGTGGTCCATGTGTCTCTCTTCTTTAGAAAACTGTCTGTTAAATTCTTTGTCCCACTATTTTATTGGGTTATTTTTGCTTCTTTTGTAGATCTCTACCAATTCTGCACACTGATATCAGTAGTTTGTCTAGCATCATGGCCTTTTAAGGTGTATTTCTTTATCTCCATTTAAAGACAAATTAAATGAGGTTTAGAGTTTCCATAATCAGCTAAAAAAACTAAATTTTTCAACTGGAGTACAACCCAGGTTTATATTTGCTATACTAACCTACCTACCAGTTGTCAAAGCTTTCTCTCTGAAAAGTCAGAGATAGTAAAAAAAGAAAAAAAAACTGATATTTGATGCCTAGTGCTCTATAATTTTTTCCCATCATTAAAAGTGATAGATACTGATTTTTTTATTTATTGGAGAAATACTGGATTACAAGAGAGTCGTCATGTGATACAGCTTCTTATCTCATGATTGGGACGCATTGGATCGACCTTCTCGTGGTGCATCCCGTGAGTACCCATTCATTGGGGAAACTGACGATCCTTCCTAGCCGACTGAATCCACATGGATCCCAGTCACTTTCAAAGCCAGCAACAAGCAGCTCCTGACAGCTTTCAACCTGACGCTGTTGACTGGCTACAGAAGAAGGGCAAACGCTAGAAGAAGAATCTCATGATTGATGCCTGCACACAAATCCCACTACTTAAACCTTCCTCCACCAATCTTCACTGGGACCCCAAAGCCCTCTAACCCCCACCCCCTCCCCCTCAGACCCCTCACCCTTTACCCTTTAGAGTCTTTAGCTGTTCTGTAATAGATCACAACTAATTTAGATTTCACCCTGTATTCTCTCTTTCTCTAGTTAGAACTGATATTTTACTTAGTACTCCCAAACAGCTAGCTCTTCCAAATTTAAACATGCTAATATCCTCTTAGAACAGTCCTTCCAGAAAATTCTAGGCCCACACACTTATCTCCTTTTTGAGGTTAGTTAATGAGGTTCATATAGTAGATATAAATAGCACTAGGCAATCCTCACTTGCTGAGTGATCATTGATACAGTCTGGGGCTCGGATGAGACTATCACAAGACATGCTAGCACAGATGAATACTGTGCTCATTAGAACAGTGGCCTCTCTCCAGATGAAACATAAGTTTCCCTAAAAGGAATTCACATGTTCCTGTAATATATATATATATATATATATATGAAAAATTCCATACTATGGTTATTTGTTCGCTGTTTGAATTCCCATTTGAAGTGTTGTGTCCTTCAAAATAAGAACCACGACTTTGTCACTCCTTTGTCTTTTAACAAAAGACATAAAATTTGTAGGGATATAAACTTTGCCATCTCTGGACTAGAAAGAGTATGCTGTACTGCCATATACAAGACCTAGACTTGAGTCCTAGCCTCTGTGGCACAGAGAGAGGCTTTGGAGCTGTGTTCTTTCTCCCTGTCTCTCTCTTTTGCCTGAAGAAGCAGGCTGGGATCAAGAAAGTCTCAGAGATGATAAAAAAAATCACCAACCAAAATATGGTTCTTTAGTATAGGGATTATTTTGAATTGTTTAATATTTATTATTTAGATAGTCATTTTCATGAGAAGACAGAGGTCAAAGTGTTGCTCATTACTGACAGATGATGGTGCTGGACATTGAGCCTGAGACTTCTGAGGCCTCAGGCATGCAACTATCACACACTAAAACTGTGATATCCCCCCAGTCCAGAGCTGATTATGTCTTTTTTTTAAATTTCTTTATTAGGGAATTAATGTTTTACATTTGATAGTAAATACAATAGTTTTTACATGCATAACATTTCCCAGTTTTCAGTATAACAATACAACTTTTTAAAAAGATTTTCTTTATTTATTTTAATGAAAGAAATATACAGATAGATACACATAGAGAATGACCAGAGCACTGCTCTGTTCTGGCTTATGGTAGTGCTGGGGATTGAACCTGGGGCTTTGGAGCCTCAGGCACGAAAGTATTTTGCATAACCATTATGCTGTCTCCCCAATGTTTTGTTTTGTTTTAAGAAACAGTTTACGGAGGAAATACTCTAAAAGCTGAGTAGAAATGGTCTGTTTTATAAGAAACAAAAATATAAAGGAGAATGTGGGTTTAAAAGATGTCATTCTCACTCCTCTTTGTATAGTATGAGGATATTTATCCATTAATTTATCAAATAGAGACAGAGAAGTAGAGAGAGAGGGAGGGAAGGAGGGAGGGAGAGGGAGGGAGGGAGAGAGAGAGAGAGAGACTCTACATCACCAAAGTGAATTTCAATGTGGAGGAGTTCAAACATGGGTGGTAAGCATAGCAAAGCAGGACACTAACCAAGTGAGCTATTTCACCAGGCCTCTCTTAATCTTTCATCCAAAGAGGAGGCTACAATTTCAACTTGTATCACAAACATACCCTTGTTCATTTTTTACTTTTTAGACAATCTCCCGTAACTAGTCTTATTCTTCCCAGCCCTATTCCCTCTTACACCATCATTCTCTGTCTCTAACTGAAGATTTTACTAAGAAGATGACTTGGTAGGTCATTTAGGTGAATTACCTGTTTCTCCTGAGTGTCCTCTATCTATACAGAAGTTATCCTTGTATAGATTTCTGTTTCTGACCTATCTTTTATTACAGAGCTAGTTTTAGCTATGAACATAGGATAGAGGAAAAATCACACACACACACACACACACACACACACACACACACACGTACACTCGCATGCACACTCGCACGCACACATACCATGTCTTCATAATATGCCATGATGTTGGCATTCAATTTTATTTTAGTGAATAGATTACCCATTTTCCATTATCTACTGCTGCAAAGCAAACCACTCCACAACTTTGTGGCTTAAAAATAACCAACATTTATTTAGCTCACAGTTCTGTGGGTCAGCAATTTAAAGCAGACATTACTGGGCAGATCTGGTTTCTGCTAGGCTCCCCAATGAGAATGTGGTTAGCTGCCTTTATTTAGACAGCTCTGTTTCTGACTATCTCTCTGCTCCTACAATTTCTGGCTCAGTCTTGTGCCTATGGCATGGCAGAGGTGCAAGAATAAATGAAATAAACAGAAACACACAAAGCTTTGTAAAGTCAAGGCTCAGAACTAACCTAGTGTAAGATTTACCACAATCTATTGGATGAATTGAGTTACAAGGACAACCCATATAAACATTGCTGCCATAGAAATTACCCTCTTGAGGAAAGAAATGGGATGAGTAGAGAACTAGGAATCAGTCATATTTCAATCTACTACCAAAATTTATAATGAACAAACCACATGGCATATTGAATTACAAACTATGGTATGTACTTTTTTTAGATAGGACAGAGTGTCAGAGAGAGAGAGACAGAGAGAGAGAGAGACAGAGAGAGATCATAGCACTGAAGCTTCCTTCAATACAGTGAGTACCAGACTCAAAGCTGAATCACAGGTATGGCAAAGCAGCACACAATACAAGTGAACTATTTTACTAGCCCTTAAAATGTTTAATTGGCAATCTGAGGTTTTATTTATTTATGATTATTTTTAAATATTTTATTTAAATGAGAGAAGGATGCAGAGTGAGAAGAATATTGCTCATCTCTGGCTTATGGTAGGGACTGAACCTGGAATAAGAGCCTTAGACATGAAAATTGTTCACATAATTTTTATGCTATCTTCCTAGCCTCCTTAATCTATTTTTCCCTAAAACTAATACTCATTTCATAAATAGGTTACTTTCTAGATGTCAAGAATCAAACCCAAGGTCTCCTACAAGCAAAGCATGTGACCTCCCACTGAGTTATAGTATGTATCATAACTAGTTTATTTTCCAACCTAGATAAAAATGTCAAACATCACCACTAAAGAGCATAAGATAATGCACAGGCTGTTTACAGCAAATACCATAAAATGAGACTCTCAATTATGGTATTGAAATTCCAAATCATAATATTGAAACTCATGGCTTTTTATTCTGTTAAAGGCTTTCCTTTGATAATTCTCCTAACCTGATGGTCTATGTGGATTTAAATTGACAGCACCAGTTTTCTACTTTACCCTGAGAGACAGTGAAAAAACATATGCCTAAAGTGAGACATTCAAACTTGAGTTTCAAATTCTGGCTCCTGGTCTTCCTAGTCTTATGAACAGCTACAATTTATGAACTGGTATAACTTAAATCTTCCTAGTCATATGAACTGGTATAACTTAAATCACTTTTCTGGGTCAACTGGTTCCTCTGGAAAATGGGGATAAATAATAGCAACTTTGTATGTCTGTTGTAAAATTTAAATGGGATGGATATGCCTAACTGTAATTCAGTGGCAGATACAACATAATTGGCATGTAAATGTTTTTGTGTCTTGCACATGTGTTTTTTTTCCCTTTGCCTCTGCATTGCTGGGAGATGTTTTTTTCATGCAAGAAAAGTAAAATTGGGGTAAGGAGACCTAACTGAATATTGATATAAAAGTGTTCTCAGGAATACTCAGATACTTATCTAAAGATAAATATCAGGGCATTATTATTTTTTGCTTGAAAATAGAATTAAAAAATTTAACTGAACAGTAATATAAACAAATATTTCCTTGTAAAATAAACACAAATGTGAATTCAAATGTGGTAGGTATGTAATTAACAAAATATGTTACTTCAAAATCACGTTAAATGAAATAAGTCAGAAACAGAAGGTTGAATATGGGATGATCTCACTCTCAGGCAGAAGTTGAAAAACAAGATCAAAAGGGAAAACACAAGTAGAACCTGAACTGGAGTTGGTGTATTGCACCAAAGTAAAAGACTCTGGGGTGGATAGGCATGGGGGGAAGAGTACAGATCTAAAAAGGATGACAGAGGACTTAGTGGGGGTTGTATTGTTATATGGGAAACTGGCAAATGTTATGCATGTACAAACTATCGAATTTACTGCTGAACATAAAAAATAATAAATAAATAAACATATATATATATATATATATATATATATATATATGTTACTTCAAAGGAGTTTCCAGTGTGTGAAAATACATTTCATGCCTTACATATATGTTTACCTTATACTTGAAGACACTGGAGAAGGAAAGTGGAGAATAAAGCATAGGGTAATAGCTTTCTCATTCAGAATTTCTCCAGATGTCCATTTCTTATTTCCATGTTTGCACTTAAAGAAATATCACCTCTGTTTTTCCTTCTATCTCTGGCCCTTTGTTTTGAAAAGAAAACTGGCTGGCATTAGTTTTTCCTTCATCTTATTCAATGGTCTATCTTGCAGCTGAACCTCCACCACATACCCACTCATAACTTTTCCCACTTTCAACATTCCAGATTTCAGCATGATTTATTCAGCCTATAGATAAACTTTGACCACATCATGAGCACTGCTCATGAAAAAAGCCAGACAGAAGGAGAATTTGTCACAGCTTGTAGTGCTTTTTATTGCCTAGCAGAGTTCCAGCTTTCTGAAAAAGTATATATTTCATACAGGTCACTTTTGTATGCCATTGACATTCAGTTTAAACTCCCAGACATCACTGCATATCTGTGTCAATAACTATAATCACTACTGCCATGACATGCATCAGGTCCTGACCTGTCAACACAATGAGGTCAGCAGCAGAGACTGAAAGACTGAAAAAGTTATAGACTTCTAAATCCAGCAACATAAATCCATGGTTATAAAAATAATAATAATAAAGGTTCTGAAATTATACAAACAAACACCATGGAAGCATTGTTACAGACTCTGACTCAGTGCCCAGGACTGTGCTGATCCACATTCTAGTCTCCCACTCCACTGAACAATTGAAACATCAGTTTTCTGTGTCTCAGTTTTCTCACTTGCACAATACATGTGATGTTATCTAACTCTTAGAATTTTTGAGGGAATACAATGAATTAACCATGTCAATTTTTTTCAAAAGTATTTATCTTCACAAACTAAAGCTTGTTTTTTATTAGTATTTATGTAGTTCTGATTAAATGGTTATATTGTAACCTTGCATGAGTTGACAAATGTTGTTGCATCTCACTTAAAAGATCTAAAGGGGTTTGGGCATTTGTGTATCCAGCTGAAGATGCACATTAATATGCCCAAGGAACTAGGTTCCAGTCCCTGGTTCCCACCTGCAGAGGAAGCTTCATAAGCAGTGGAGCAGTGCTATAGTTTTCTCTCTTGGTCTCTCATTCCTCACTTCTATTTCTCTTTGACATTTGAATAATAGAAAGAAAGAAAGAAAGAAAGAAAGAAAGAAAGAAAGAAAGAAAGAAAGAAAGGGAGAGAGATTCCATGAATGATGCATTTGTTATGCAGACACTAAGCCCAAGTGTTAACCCTGGTGGCCATAAATATATAAGTGAACAAAATACACAAATGGGGTAACAATATTTGCTCCAAATGTCATGACAATGATTCAGGATATGGTAAGTGACAAATATTACACTCAGAGAAAAATAGTTACTATTATTTGTAACATCAATACTTATCCTTACTAAGAAGTTAATAAACAGAGCAATGACTAATGAAGAACCATTCTAACTATCAAATTACATTTGAAACTGAAGTTTTAGAAATATATTCTATGGAGAAAAAGACATGAAAAGTTAAGGGACTGGAGTTTGCAAAATAGATTTATTAGATTCACCATTTAGCAAAAGAAATTTAGAGAATGCACTATTTGACTTCTCTTAGTTTCTCTTTCCTCATTGGAATAAATCAAAAAATAATATCAATTTCACAAAACTGTTAAAAAATTAAATGTAATACTTCATAAAGCATTTAGCACATTGTTGGAGCTCAATAAATGGTTGCTCTTCTAATTAAAGATCTATGACAGAAAAATAGCCTGCAATTTTTGTTAATATGAAGTGAACTTAAAATCTGATTTATTCTTGTGAGCATAACTCTCTGGCTAATTTAATGAAGATAGAAAAAAGGAGTAAAGAGGACTGGGAGGGCTAAGGGACATAGAGTGTGTAGGGAGTTTGCTGAGGTTAGCTATAAAGAACTTGTGGTTTGAATAAAAAGATTTCAATTTTATGAGGTTTGAGGGCCTTTTTCAAAAGGAAAACCAGATGTATCAATGGAAATTTCATTCAAACTGTGCTATCTTCAGCAAATCCTGCTTTGAGTTGTATTTTGTCATACAAAATAGGGGTGCAATGGAGAGATATCCTAAGGTTTTATTAAATATTCATTTATTCCTATCATGTAGTCCCTCAGTGATGTTTTCAAGTGAGTTATAAGGCCAATACTTTGTAGATAAAATGTCCCAAAACCACAAGCAAAGTAATGATCCTAATATTCCACAAAGCACTGTAGCCTCACAGCTCTTTTATCTGCTTCAAATCTTTTAGTAAAGTCAGCTTTTCTTCTCCCAAGAATCTAAAAATCTACAAATTCAAAACTCTCCATCACAGTCAACTGGGATAAGTTGCTTCCCTAAACCATCCAGTTTCTGTTGCGAAATTGTGAGGAGCCTCACAAAGCACCCTGCATTTTTCTACCTCCAGGAGCCTAGCATTCCTTAAAACATTAAGCTAACTCCCTCTGCTCCACCCTGCATTCTTGACACTATGGCCTATCTATGTAATCAATGTTTTACCTGAAAGATCCCCACCCATTCCATTCATTTTATTTATCTTCTTTCTACCCTCAAGACCCTCCCTGCCTGCAGGGTATTATTAATCCTACCAGTAAAAACCTTTGCAACAGTTGCTAAGGAAGTTCTTACCTTTCCAGCCCCTTTTTACCTTTTTCTGCCCCATTCCTAGCCATTTCCGTTTCTGACTTGCCACTTCCAGGTCTGTCCTTTAAAAGCCTTGGCTCTCTGATCAGTAAAGAATTGTATTGCCTCGCCACCATGAGTTTGGTTCATGAGTCATCTCTCTTGCATCGCTGAGTGAGTAGCGGCCCAGGCTGGCTCAGTTCCATTCTCTCCAACCCAGAGTATGCACCTGGGAAGAGGCACCCCACGCTAGCCCCACAAGTTTCTAGATCATAAATGCCAGGGAAATAATGGACATACATGACACAATAGTATTTGAATTAAATTTCTTAGTCATCTAGACTTTAAAGACAACAAAATTTCTGATGAGTTCATCAGAATTAACTTCCAGCTCAAGACAAGATTTGGAATAATATAAAATTTATCCTAAACACATGAAAACACAAACTTGAAGGGACACCTGTACCCCCATGTTTCTAAAAGAATTATTCACAATAGCCACAACATGGCTAAGCAACCTAAATACCTGATGACTGGATAATGACACTATGGGACATATACTCAATAGAGTATTACTCAGCAATTGAAAAAAAGGTAATATTATGCCCTTTGGGGAAAATGGGTAGAACCGGAAATGATTATGCTCAGTGAAGTAAGTAAAGAAGTGAAGGACAACTACCAGATAATTGAAACACATGAACTTAAAAGAAATAGTAAACCTATATCTAAAACCTTGGGAGAACTACAGTGGTTATCACTGGCAGGTGAGAGCACAGAACTTTGGTGGTGGGAGTGGTGTGGATTTTAATCCCTATGACCTTATAATTTTGTAAATTACTAACAAAAGTAAAATTAAAAAAAAAAAGAAATTAGAAAAAGTTATAAAAAGATCAACTATGCAAATTAATGTTTTTGTGTTTTTACTTTGCTACTCAACATCTTCCATAAAACACAACTAAATCTTTAATCAGGTGAGGTGTTACATCCATTTCATATACCAAGAAGAGAAAGTCCAGGGAGACCTATTGGCAAACTCAAGTCTAGTTTAAATCTCTCAGTCTATACTCTGACCATGACATTAGTATTCAAATGCATATGATATGTTTAGTAGGAATTGTATGTGAAATTATTTTATATGGTTTCTGGAAGGATATACTTCCTTTATAAAAAAAGATTTATTTATTCTAAAAGTAGAATTACCTTATGAATCAGTGATACCACTGTTAAGTATTTATCCAGTGAACACTCAAGCACGAATTAGGAAGGACATAAACACCCCTATGCTAATAGCTGCATTATTCACAATAGCCAAAGAGTAGCCTAAATGCCCACAAACAGATAACTGGCTAAAGAAGTTATGGAATATATATTCCATGGACTATTACTCTGGAGTCATAAAAGATAATGATGTATCCTTGGTGATAAAATGAGTGGAACTGGAGAGGTGATTATGCTTAACAAAATAAGTAAAGAGATGAGACACAACTACCAGATTGTTTCACTCATAAGTGGAATTTAGAGATGTGGTAAACATGAATCCAGAAAGAAAACAAACAAGCAAACTGTTGTTGATAGTTTCTGGTCTAACATCCAAAAGGTGTTGAAATCACCTGCTACTACTGTGTTGCTGTTAATTTATTTTGGTAGCTCTTTCAGTAGATGTTTAATGCATTTATATGTCCTCTAACTGGGTGCAGAGATGTTAATAATCATTGCGACCTCTTGATTGACTAATCCTAGGAGCACTAAGTAATGTTCATCCCTATCTTTTAAAATTTTAGTTGTTTTAATGTCTATTGAGTCAGATTGAGAATAGCTGTTTCTGCCCCCTTTTGTGGTCCATTGGCTTGTATGGTAGGTTTCCATCCTTTCACATTGAGTCTATGTTTATCTTGTTAATTTAGGTAGGATTCTTGCAGACAACACATGGTTGGATTGTGTTTTCTGATCGATCTTCCTACTCTGTGCCTTTTAATAACTGAATTCATGCCATTGTATTGATGTTATAGAATGAAAATATTTTAATGCCATTATTCTAAAAATTTAGAGTCTTCTGATATATAGCATATTTATGATGATGTGATTGTTTATGAGACCTTTCAGAACTTCTTGCAAGGCAAGTTTAGTTATAGTTGATTCCTTTAATTGTTGCTTGTCTGAGAAGGTTTTTATGCCTCCATCTAGTTTGAATGACAGTCTATAAAGATACAGTAGTCTTGTTTAAAAGCCTTTCTCATTGACAGCTCAATATATATCTTACAATTTGTTTCTGGTCTTTAGTGTTTGTGTGGAGAAATCTGCTGCTAATCTTACGGGTTTTCCTCTGTAGGTTACTTTTTGTTTCTCTTGCAGAGTTCAAGATACTTTTTTATCCTTATTTCTTTTCATTCTAAATATGATGTGCCTTGATGTCTGTAAGTCTGAGTTAATTCTGTTTGGGACCCTTTAAGCTTCTTGAACCTTTATGTCTTTTATGTTGTCTACACTAGGGAAGTTCTCAGCTATTGTGTCCTATAAAATGATTTCTTCCCCTCCCTGTCTTTCTTCCTCTGGCAAGTGAATAATGCATATATTACTTCTTTTGAAGTTATCCCATATGTTTGTTGTGGTTTTCAGCATCTCTCAATCTCTTTTTGAGATCTCTTCTTTCTTTTTTTCTCTAATTCATACTCAAATTTTCTAATTCTGCTTTCTGCATCACTTATTCTATTCTCTCTCCCCTCTGTTGTTTTCTGTAGCTTAGCTATTTCATTACCCTGTTCTACTAATGTATTAGCTTGTTTAGCTAGTTGTGCTCTTAGCTTAGCTATTTCAGGTTTCAACTCTCTAATTACCTTAACATAGTTGGTGTTGTCTTTCAGAGTCTCATTTTCAGTTTCCCCATTTCTTATTATATTACTTTAAAATGCTTTCCTTACTCCTGTGACTAACACCTCAATTAGTGTTTTCATCTTGTCCTCATTCTTGTGTGTTTCTACCTTGGGGGGGGGGCAGTTATCTGATCTTTTGTCCTGGTTCATTTCTGCAGTGTTTCTTCTTGGTTTAACCATTGTATATGGTGTGTTATGATCTCTTTCTATCTATTTATCTATCTATCTATCTATCTATCTATCTATCTATCTATCTCAATACTTTGAATCTACTAATCACACTTGTCAGAATTGACTTGTGTCTAATTAATTTACTTAAATAGGTCACAGTTATGAAAATTAACAGTTGTTTCAATTTTGTCTTAATCCTTGAAGTGAAGCACAGTGGTTGTTAATCCCTCTTTTGTTCTTTATCTTCCCTGTAGGCTATGTGAGCTTGTGGGTTTTTTTTAAACTTTAAGTGGATTTTTTAGCTCAGCTACTCAGTCCTAACCTAGAGATAAAACAGGGTGGTGGAAAGATAACACAACAATTATGAAAAGAGACTCCTTGACCTAAGGGTCCAAAGCCCCAAGGCCAATTCAGCTTCTCTGACAACAGCCAGAGCTAAGCTAGGCTGCAGTCCTTAGTGCTGTGAGTTTCTAAACAAATCCTGTTTGTACTCAGTGGGTTCTGAGGTAATTATTCAATATGTCTCTGAATTCACTACAAGAACAGTGTGTAAAGGCTCCCACTATACAGCCCCACTTCTAGACCACTGGGATTTTATGTCTTCTCCTGAGTTGGCCAATCATGTCTCTGCCCCTGATGCCATCACAGGGCCTAACAGCCACTGTTACAGCCTCCAGGGGATGGTAACAGAGGACACTCTACTATTTAATGAGCCTTAGGGGAGCCTTTCCTCCTGTCAGCAGTTTATTTGTTGATAAAACTCAGACTTCTGGTGGCACATCAACTGGCAAGCTGCTATATTGTTACTAGACACTCCTCAGTAGATATGGGCTTTCATCCCCAGGAATCTCTCCTTATTCCCCTCTCTGTCCATGAGCCACACGTGTTTGCACTCACCCATGATCTGGTGGGTTCCAATAGTAATCTGAGTCTTGTCTTGTTGTGTTTTCAGGTGATCTACTTTGTTACTCCACTATTTGGATATTTATAACATCATCCATGGGTCATACAAAATTATAAACTAAAAATTTGCACTTAATGTTGCTATGAAAAAAGCTCTGTTCCCCTAAGCAGGGCAAGACCAAATGGTATAGCCCTTAGGCTGAACATTCCCTATCCCTACCTTAAAGGATAATGTAGAATTTAAGAAAATTGTTTTAAGTTTTTCTTTTTTTTGCCTCCAGGAATTGCTGGGGCTGGGTGCCTGTGCCACAAATCCAATGCTCCTGGAGACTATATTTTCCCCTTTTTTTGCCCTTGTTGTTTTGTCATTGTTGTGTTTAATATTATTATTGTTGTTGTTGCTGTAGTTGGCTAGGATAGAGAGAAATCTAGAGAAGAGGAGATGACAGAGAAGGGGAGAGAAAGATAGACACCTGCAGACCAGCTTCACCACCTGTGAAGCAACTCCCCTGCAGGTGGGGAGCTGGGAGCTCCAACTGGAATCCTTACACTGATTTTGCTCTTTGCACCACATGCACTTAACCCGGCTACTGCCCAACTCCTGTTTTAAGTTTTCCTAACTATATAAATTTCTGGAACAGTTTCTTTTCTATATTACTGAATTACATTCAAGCCCAGATATTGGGCTCTCAAGCACTGGGTCTTGATTTTTTTTATATATAATTTTTATTTATAAAAAGGAAACACTGAAAAAAAAACCATAAGATAAGAGTGGCACAACTCCACACAATTCCCAGCAGAACTCTGCATCCCATCCCCTCCCCTGATAGGTTTCCTATTATTTATCCCTCTGGGAGTATGGACCAAGGACATTATGTGGTGCAGAAGGTGGAAGGTCTGGCTTCTGTAATTGCTTCCCCGCTGAACATGGTTGTTGACAGGTCAATCCATACTCCCAGCCTGTCTATCTTTCCCTGGTGGGACAGGGACTCTGGGGAAGTGGGGCTCTAGGACACCTTGGTGGGCTTGTCTGCCAGGGAAGGTCAGTGGCATCACGGTAGCATATAGAACCTGGTGATTGAAAGATGTGTTAACATATAAAGCCAAACAAATTGTTGACTAATCATGAACCTAAAGGATGGAATAGTGCAGATGAATATTTGGGGTCTCCATTTTGTAGATAGTTTTTAGGCCTATTTTAGTTATATTCCAAAGGGCCCATGACTATATTAGTGTTTATTTCTTTTCTGACCCTGGCAGGTAGACCCAAATTATTGTCTGGGTAGATGATGTCTTGGCTGTAAAAAGGACCAGAAAGCTGGATCAGGGAAGAGATTAGCTCCCAAATATGGGAAAGGTGTATAAATATTCTTGACTGTAAACCCAATCAAAGTGATCTGATCTGGGGAGTCCTGAGATTCCCAAACAGAAAAGATAGGCCTAAACCTCAAATAAATCCCTCTCTCCATTGTTACTGGTCATTTATATCAGGAACAACACAGTATTGTCTAGACTAGAGAAGTTCTCAGCCATTATGTCCTAAAGAATGCTTTCTTCTCTTCCCTCTCTTTCTTCTTCTGGTAAGCCAATGTGTATATTATTTCTTTTGAAGTCATCCCATAAAGTCTCTGTTGTTATTTTCAGTATCTCTTAAACTCATTTTGAGATCTCTTACTTATTTTTTAGTTGTCTCTAATTCGTCCTCGATCTTGCTAATTCTCTATTCAGCCTCATTTATTCTATTCCCTCTATCCTCTACTGTTTTCCAGTGTTCATCTATTTTGTTACCCTGTTCTGATACTTTTAACTTGTTCAGCTAACTTTGTTTTAAGCTCAACTATTTCAACTTCCAGCTCTCTAATAACCTTGAGATAATTAGTGTTTTCTTCCTGGTTCTCATTTGTTGTTTTTGCATTTCTGATGACAATTTTTTCAACTCTTTACTCAGTCCCATGATTATTTCCTTAATTAGTGTTTGGATGTTGACCTCATTATTTTGTGCTTCAACTTTTAGGTGGATTTTAGCTGGACTTGTGTCTAAGTAACATAATTTAAGAGTTCACAGTTGTAGAAATTGACATTTGTTTCAGTATTATTTTAATCCCTGAGTTGGAGTACAGTAGCTTAAAAAACTCTTTTGTTCTTTTTCTTCCCTGTAGGCTATGGGTGCCTGAGGGATTTTAAACTATAAGTAGTCTTCTTAGCTTAATCCCTAACTCCTGATCAAGAGATAAAGCAGGTTTGGGTAGAGATAATACAGTAGTTATGCAAAGAGACTCTCACAGCCCCACCACTAGGCCACCGAGGTATAGATCTTCTCTTGGGTTCTCATTAGTTCTCTGTTCCTTGGTGTAAGCACAGGGCCTCCCCCCCGCTGCTGTAGCTTCTGAAGGTAGTAGCAATGGATTTGTAGGCAGGCACAGAGCTACAGTGATACCCCTGGAGGCAAATAAGATTATTTTGGTAAATTCAGTGTAATTGCAAAAGTGCTTATAAGAGGGAAGCACATGAGTCTGAGTTAGATAAGCAAATACAGAAAGAATAACATGGAAGATAATGGAAAGTGTGATGAACTGGGCATCTTGAATTTGATAAACTTCTAACTGAGCCACTAGGTTATGATGAGACAGGAGGAAGTCACCTTCACCTTTAAACCTTAGTGCCAGATAGTAGCACATCTGGTTAAGTGCACATGGTGCCATTTGCAAGTACCCAAGTCAAATTCCAGACCCCACTTGCAGGAGGAAAGCTTCATGAGTGATGAAGCAGTGTTACAGATGTCTCTCTATTGCTGTCTCTCTCTCCCTTCTCTATCCCCCCTCCCTCTCAATAAATAAATAAAGTTAAAAATAGAAAGCTGAACATGCTTAGATGATATCACAGGACCTGAATGAATATACTATATACAAAGGAAGCAGGGCTTCTTTTGACCCAATTTATTCATTCTTATCCCATCAAACCACAGAATGTTTTCCCTTAGATGGACTGCTCACAGCAGAATCCCCACACTCACACACTCTCTACTCATCCACTCTGTGAGAAGCAGGATGAGTTAGTTGCACCTTCAGACTTTGGCCTGATGATGCATGTTTGTGTGGAGTTGATGATTGATTTCATATGGCCACATAATCCAGCAGCTGGGGACATCTGCTTACATTTAGAGAAGAGACAAACTTTCCACAGTCAGGAGTCAGTGTGCTCCTGGCCAAATAGGATTTGTCCCCTCTGGGCTGCGTGCATGGGGTCTTGGACTTATGTCCTGAACTCACATGTCGGGAGGAATAAATTAGAAGTGAAACAATTGGGGCAAGTATCAGCACTCTGGCATCTCTAGATGTACGAGTTGCCTATGGAAATAGGACAATGAACAAGAAGCAACACAGGACACTGATGAGAGGATTAAGGGAAACCCTTAGGTATGCTTTATTCCCAAGGGAAAATTCAGGCTTTTGGATACTGACCCACATAGCCGGGGCATCTGTCTAGGAAATGCCCTCAGCATGTGACCCATACTCATTATGGGTGGGGACTTTGCACTTTGTATACATTTCCCTGCAGGGCTGTGTTTTTGCTCTAGAGTAGTAAATAGCATGCATAGGAGAAGTAACACTGGCCTTGGAATTACTTGATCAAGTCCATCTCCCAAGTATTCCATTCACTTTGTCTCCTTGGGTAATTCTGCTGCTTCTTATGCAAGAGTTTTGTCTAATGTAAAATATTGTCCATGTGTCAGGAACTGCTTCCATTAGTCAAAGTATAAGGCTGACAGAGACAGTATAATGATTATGCAAAAAGACTTTCATGCCTGAGGCTCCAAAAATCCCAGGTTTGATCCACAACACCACCATAAGCAAAAGCTGAGAATCTTTTGAGACACACACACACACACACATATATATATATATATATATATATATATATATATATATATATATATATATATATATATATATATCAAGTTTATAATGACAGAAGTAGATATATTTCATACTATCAACCAGAACAGAATCAATTCAGTAGATGCTCTGAGAGATGGTTGCTCATTTTTCACATCAACTTCTTATCTCTAGGGATAGGCATACAAAGTCTTAGAGAAAAGACATCCGTGTTCAATGGAGAAGCAATTACAGAAGCCAGATCTTTCACCTTCTTCACCCCATAAAAGATATTTGTTCATACTCCCAAAGGGATAAAGAACAGAAAAGTTTCCAGTGGAGAAGATGGTACACAGAACTCTGGTGGTGAGAACTGTATGGAATGCAGTTATCTTATAATCATTTTAATCATTCTTAAATCATTAACAAAAATCTTTAAAAAGGAAATTAAGTTCTAGCAACAAAAGTTATTACTCCTAATACACACTGAATAGATTAAGGTTCATATTTTAGGAGTTTACCTGATTTTTTTAAGATTCATCTTTTTTATTTTTTTTATTATCTTTACTTATTTATTGGATAGAGACAGTCAGAAATTAAGAGGGTAGGAGTGATAGAGAGGAAGAGAGAAAGAGAGAGAAACCTGCAACACTACTTCACCACTCGAAAAGCTTTCCCTCTACAGGTGGGGACTGGGGGCTTGAACCTGAGTGCTTGTTCATTTTGACTTGTGTACTCAACCAGGTGCACCACAGCCCTGCCCCAGAAGTTAACGGGAATTTAATGAGTCAGTTCTTTACACTGATCAAGATGGATCTGACAAAACATTATGATCTGAACCAACTTTTCTATTTCAGCTTTGAGCATTTATAAAGAACATAATAATTTCCTTAAGCCTTTAGTGTAAGCGCTTCCAAAAAAACTAATAATAACACCAGATGGAGAAGCAGTCTATGGATTTATATGCTCAGTCTGTATTTCTCATTTGAGTTCTGCCTGGCTCCTGTTCCCCTACAAATGGTGCTTGTACCCAGTTTCTGCTTTCAGAAGCTGCCCACTGTCTTGGCCACACTGATTTGCTTTGATGACTCATGGGTCTGACACCTGGTAAAGCAGATCCATGTGCTGACCCAGAAAATAATGAGGATACTGCACTAGTATCAGGAGAGGCCTGTGTCTCTGAGTACTAAGAGGGCAGCATGGGTTCAGAGAAGAGGTCTGAATGCCTTTCTGATTTCACTTATCATATGATAGCATCAGCCTTTCCACTATTCTGCCAACTTGCAGAATTTTATGTCATAAAATTAACTCAGTTCTTGAAACCTAAAACAAATTATTTTTATAGTTTTTTAAAAATTTTTATTTATAAAAAGGAAACACTGACAAAAACCATAGGATAAGAGGGGTACAACTCCACACAATTCCCACCGCCAGAACTCCCTATCCCATCCTGTCCCATCCCCTGATATCTTTCCTATTCTTTAACCCTCTGGGAATATGAACCCAGGGTCATTGTGGGATGCAGAAGGTGGAAGGAAGCTCTAGCTTCTGTAATTGCTTCCCCACCGAACATGGGCATTGACAGGTCAATCCATATTCCCAGACTGTCTCTCTCTTTCCCTAGTGGGGTGGGGCTCTGGGGAAGCAGGGCTCTAGGACACATCACATGGGTGGGGCCATCTGCCCAGGTAAGTCCAGCTGGCATCATGGTAGCATCTGGAACCTGGTGGCTGAAAAATCAGTCAACATATAAAGCCAAGCAAATTGTTGACTAGTCATGAACCTAAAGGCTAAAATATTTCAGATGAAGAGTTGGGGGTTCTCCGTTTCATAAGTAGTAAGTAGGCCTATTTTAGTTATATTCCAAAGAGCCCATGACTATACTAGTTTTTTTTTTTTTTCCTGAGCTTGACATATGATATGCAGGTGGATCCAAGTTATTGTCTGGGGAGATGATGTCATGACTGGAAAAAGGACCAAAAAACTGAATCAAGGAAAAGAGTAGCTCCCAAAAATGGGAAAGGTGTAGAAATATTGTTGACTATAAATCCCATTGATTTGATCTGATCTGCTTCCCATATTCAGCTTAGGAGCCTATGTGACAAGTTTTTTTTTAATCATTAGACTTCTGCCTCCCTGAAATGTATTTGGTTCCCAAACTTGCAAAAAGATAGAGTGATGAGGGAAATCCATTCAGCTGTTTCAAACTAAATAAAAGGAAGGAAAAGGTAGAAATTTATTTTCATTACGAAATTAGTTTGTTTTTATACCTTCAGCTAATCCCTTCTCTGCTAGTGACTCACTCACCAATGTCATTTGTGGCATGCCATTATCCTCTGCTAAAATGAAGTCACTACCTTCTACTTCTATGGTTTAGTGCTTCCAGTACCTGTAAAAAGTCATAGGAAAAAACAATTGACTTCTGGTGGTCAGTTTTTAAATGGAACAAAGAACACATCTGAGAAAGCAGGAATATTTTTAGATCAAGAAATAGACAGAACAGCTTCATCAAAGTGCCTTTACGTGCTTAGTTTCCAGCTGGCCTTAATGTTTTGCCACCCAGAACTCACTAAAAAATCTGTTCTATAGAGACTCCATGCATTCCTGTACATTAAAATAATAAAATCTCTCCTTGGTCCTGGACAGATGCACAAGATGTATATAAATACAAAAGTATTTCTTAATAGTGAAAAACATTTCACAGCCAGATAGAGAGGTAAGTGCTTGGGAGTTGGCCAAGGTGTTGAAGGGATATATGTGTTCATTTGAACACCACATGTTAGCATTCTCATGTGGTTGAAATATTCTTTAGGGTACATTTGATATCACATGGATATTAAGTGTATGTACATATGCACATGTGCACATCCATATATCCTCTTTGGAAAGCTATGAATTTGACCTCTGATCTGAGGGAACCTCCAGGAGAAAAAGGCAGCTGATTCTTTAGTTTTCATTGCACTGATAGCTGTTCCTTGACCAGCTTGACTGTTCTCTGTTAGAATTATCAACAATCCTTATCTCATCACCAGGCTTCCAACCCATGCTATGCTGCCATGTTACCCTACCTCTAAAGCCCTGTTGTGCTCCAATTGCTCATAGACCCAGCTGGGATGCAAATCCTACCTGAGAAGAGGCTGAGGAATTTATTCCAATCTAGGCTTGTGGGAGGGAGTCATAAGGGAGTCAGAAGACCTAAGTAACGCTACTAACAGCTAGCTGATTAATTTGCAGGCATTCTCCAGGCTTCATCTTATCTTCCAGAAAAATCTAATTAAGGATGATAATCCTTTGGCAACCCTATTCTTTTGGTTCCTATAAAGGTCTCAGTTAATGGGGCATGTATATGTGTATGTATATGTATGTGTGTGTGTATATATCTGTATATATATAATGTGTGTATGTATATATATAATTTATCTTAATAGCTAATAACTAATGGTCCTCCTTTTATTAACTTTTAGTACACTAATGGCAATACTTAAATACTGGGGTGGTCTATTTTACAGTAATTTAGTATAATTTATCTTCCTTAATACAAACAAAAATTATGTGCTATATTAAAATATTTTGAAACTGGATGAAAGCACACAGATCTTATTAATTCTCCAAAAGGGAAAGAAAACAATAACAGCAAAATTCCTTTGCAAGCCTGTAAGATGGGTTGAAAAAATAAGGAAAGGGTATTTTAAGATCTAATTTTACTGTGAGAAAGTTATTCACTGCTCCATTTTCTTCAAATTTTTTTTTTTTACCTCAAAGAAATCTTGGGGGCAGCTTATCTTTAACAAGTCTTAAATTCTTGACCACTTCTTTTATTACAAAACAAACATGATGATAGAAGTTTAGACCTTTCTTCAGTCAATTTCACCTAGATAAAAGTTAGATAAATTAAGCTTTGAGAGGTTTGTTTGCTTTTCTTTTGCTGTTGTTTTAATGTGGTGCTAGGGGAAAATACCCAGTGCCTTATGCATGAGTTGTACCATTGAGAATCCTCCTTGATCTAATTCTTATTGTATATATTTTAGAGACACAGTGGAAGGAAGGAAGGAGAAGGAGAGAGGGAAAGTCACTGATAGCAAGACATTCCTCAGTCATCCTGAACTCTTACCAGCTGTTAACCTTACTGCTATCCAAGGTGCCCATATGTACTGGGGATTGAAATTCGGGCTTCACATTAAAGGCATACACTCTATTATGGAGCCATCTCCTTGGATCCCTGAGTTTCCCTCTTTCCTTCCTCTTTCCCTTCCTCCCTTTCTTTTTTTCACCCCCCCTTCTTCTATCTTCACTTTATTCATTTATCTCTCTCTTTCTTATCATTGGTGCATGTAATCTATGCATGACATGAAAATGTTTTTCTTTTGATGTAACTACATATACTAAAGTAAAAACATGTCAAGCCCAACATCAAAATTATCTTGGGGATTAAAGGAAGTTCTTAAAAGAGACTTGAAAGAGAAGGATATGCCTTTATGAAAGACTGGATTTAAAATATTTCTTGCTAAGATAATAAAAAATAATATATGAGGACTTATATAAACCTTTATAGATTAAAGTAGTATTATCAAGAAAATAAATGTATTATAAATACTAAATGATTTACAGAAATACAGAATTATATAATATACCATTGAAACAACATGTATGTATCTCTAAGGCTTTATGTTAAATGAAATAAAACACAAAAACATGACTACCGAATATGATTACTAGTTGTGGAATCTAAGTGGTAAAAACACAAATGCATAGAAACCAAGAATTAGCAGCTGCTCCTAGAGATTGAGAGATGGAGGAAATATAGATAAATTGGCTAAAGGTTACTTACTCTCAGCTGTAAGATGAATTAAATCTGAGAATTGAATGTAATTTTGGTGACTATAGTTTAAAACACTATTAAATAACTGGGATTTTCTAAATGCTCAGAACTTAAATATTCTTAAAAAACAAACATGTGAGGAGATGAGCTTGTTAACTTGAAAGTAGGAATCCTATCAAAGAGGAAACATGTAAAATCACAATGATCTACACCATAAATGTCTTAAAATTATTCAGTTATGCCTCAATAAAACTGAAAAATATCATTGATAGTGAGTAGGTAAGCCAATGATCATAACTTTGTAGTCATAATCAAGGAATGCAATTTTTGGCTTAAACAAAATTTAAGGCTTTTATCTTTTTGTAGTTTCAGAAAATTAAGATCGTTTGGGTGGGGCCCTAGTCGGGGAGTCATGAGATTCTCAGGTGAGCAGGATGGGCCTAGACCTCAAATGGATCCCTCTCTCCATTGTTACTGGTCATCTCTATCAGGAACAACACAATAGACCCCTCTGTGGGCCCCCATAGGACCTTGTTCTCAAAATAGATCAACAATGGTGGAGAATGTTCCATCCTCCGAAGGAAGACAACATGCCCTATATTCCACCTGAGGAAGATGGGCCCTAAAATTGAGGAAGCTTGGAATGTTCCTACTCATGACCACAGAATGTGAGCTCAGAACTACAGGGATGCTGAGGTCACATAGGATCCTAAGCCGAATATGGGCCCCAGGTCATGATGATAAAATTGATGGGGTTTGCAGTCAACAACATTTATACACCTTTCCCATATTTGGAAACTAATCTCTTCCCTGACCCTGCTTCCTGGTCCTTTTTCCATGATACTATCTCCCCAGACAATAACTTGGGTCCACCTGCATATCAGATGGGCTCAGAAAAAAAAAAAACACTAATATTGTCATGGTCCCTTTGGAATATAACTAGAATGGGCCTACTGACTATCTGTGTCTACCTTCAACTCTTTATCTGAACTATTCCAGCCTTTATGTTCATGATTAGTCAGCAGTTTGTTTGGCTTTATATGTTAACTTTTCTTTCAGCCACCAGGTTCTAGATGCTACAGTGATACCAACTACCTTCCCTAGGCAGAAAACCCCACCAATGTGTCCCGCTTCCCTTCCCCAGAGGCCCACCCCACCAGTGAAAGAGAGAGACAGGCTGGAAGTATGAATTGACCTGTCAATTCCTATGTTCAGCGGGGAAGCAATTACAGAAGCCAGACCTTACACCTTCTGAACCCCATAAAGTTCTTTGGTTCATACTCCCAGAAGGATAAATAATAGGATAAATAAATATCAGAGGATGGGATGGGATACAGAGTTCTGGTGGTGGGAATTATGTGGAACTGTACCTCTCTTATCCTATTGTTTTTGTCAGTGTTAGCCTTTTTATTTATTTATTTATATTTAAGAAAGGATTAATTAACAAAACCATAAAGTGGGAGGGGTACAACTCCACACAATTCCCACCACCCAATCTCCATAACCCACCCCCTCCCCTGATAGCTTTCCCATTCTCTATCCCTCTGGGAGCATGGACCCAGGGTCATTGAGGGTTGCAGAAGGTAGAAGGTCTGGATTCTGTAATTGCTTCCCCGCTGAACATGGGCGTTGACTGGTCGGTCCAGACTCCCAGTCTGCCTCTCTCTTTCCCTAGTAGGGTGTGACTCTGGGGAAGCGGAACTCCAGGACATATTGGTGGGGTCTTCAATCCAGGGAAGCCTGGCCAGCATCCTGGTGGCATCTGGAACCTGGTGATTGAAAAGAGAGTTAACATACGAAGCCAAACAAATTGTTGAGCAATCATGGGCCCAAAGCTTGGAATAGTGGAGAGGAAGTGTTAGGGGGGTACTCACTGCAAACTCTAGTGTACTTCTGCTTTCAGGTATATATTTTGCAGTAGTTTATGGATATGTGTGAATATAAGCTCTCTCTCACAGAAACTGGTGTATATCTAGGTTATGGGACTTTGTTAGAAAGTGAACCACCTGAGATGAAATTAGAGTGTACTATAAAAGGAAAGGTCTCACCTGAGTAATGAAGCTGAAGGGTTGTCATTCCACTCCTGAAGTTTCTGGACACAGTCTGAGGTGAAGCATGTTGAGGTGGCAATCGTTGCGTTGGTTAGGTTGTGATCAGTGGATGCAATATTATTTGGTATTAATATTAATATGGATTGGGAGAGGCATATGGGAAAGTGGGCCCTATCCAAGAGTTCCAGGACTGGGGGAAGTAGGGGATCTATAGTGGAGATGTGACGTTCCTGCTGTCTTAGGCTTCTAAAAGACAATCGATAGTTAAGCAGGACCTGATCAAATTGTAAGTAGGGCACCAAAATAAAAACCCTGTGGTGAGGGGTAGACATGCAGCTTCCTGGGCCAGTGGGGGGTGGGAGTGGGTGGGAGGGGTGGGTCACAGTCTTTTGGTGGTGGGAATGGTGTTTATGTACACTCCTAGCAAAATGTAGACATATAAATCACTAGTTAATTAATTTGAGAGGGGGAAAATCAGTTGTATGTCTCAAAGTTTTTCAAAACACAAACTGAATCTTTTTAATATATAGGCTGTGTATTTGATATGCGGGCTCTCTTAAAAGCCTAGACCAAGTAGATTAGAAGCATCCAATAGCACAGCTATATACAAGATACTGGATACTGTACAGCAAACCATAACAAAAGGACTTTTCAAAGTTAACCCAATTACCAAATAGTGTTACCCTTTTTATAAACAAAATTACATTAAGAAAAAGAAAAGAAAGAAAAAGGGAGTTGGGTGGTAGTGTAGTGAGTTAAGTGCACATGGCGTGGAGTGCAAGAAGTGGCATAAGGATCCCGGTTTGAGCCCCAGCTCAACACCTGCAGGGGAGTGGCTTCACAAGCAGTGAAGCAGGTCTGCAGGTGTCTATTTCTCCCCCCATCTCTGTTTTCCCCTCCTCTCTCCATTTCTAGCTGTCCTATTTAACAATAACAGCATCAGTAACAACAACAATAATAACTATAACAACAATAAAAACAAGGGCAATAAAAGGGAAAAGAAAGGGAGAGAGAAAGAAAGAAAAAGAAAGAAAGAAAGAAAGAAAGAAAGAAAGAAAGAAAGAAAGAAAATTAGAATGGTTATGATTCATGGTCATTCATGAGGCTACAATAAAAATATAGGACAGAATGGCTAGATAAAGAAATTATGGGATATATAAATCATATAGTACTACTCTCTAATCAAAAAAGATGATTTTATGTATTTTGAAACAAAATGGATGGAACTAGAGGTGATTATGTTTATTGAAATAAGTAAAGAGATGAACAAACACTGTATGGTATCACTCATATGTGAAATGTAGAGAAATTATATACATGAACTTTCGAAAGCAAGCAAACAAAAAAGAAGCTAACAAGCTGTCTCTAAAACCTTGTTAGAATTATGGTGGCTATCACTGGGTAGTGAGAAGATGAGTACATAGAACATTGGCAATAAGTACAGTGTGGAAGTATAACCTGCAATCTTATAATTTGTAACACACTGTTAATCAGGTGTGTGTGCGTGTGTGTGTGTGTGTGCGTGTGCGTGTGCGTGTGCGTGTGCGTGTGCGTGTGCGTGTGCGTGTGCGTGTGTGTGTGTGTGTCATAGACAGTTATCTGATAGCTCAGTTTGGACTGGAAGATCAGCTTTTAAAATGATTCTCTCAAGTATGAGGCCAGTGGTGCAATGGGTAACACTTTTTTCAATAAGATCATAGGATAAGAGGGGTACAATTCCACACAATATCCACTACCAGAGTTCTGTATCTTATCCCCTCCCTTGAAAGCTTTTCTATTATTTATCCCTCTGGGAGCATGAACCCAGAGTCATTATGGAGAGCAAAATGTGTAAGGTCTGCTGAACATGGATGTTGGCAGGTCAATCCATATTCCCAGCCTGTCCCTATCTTTCCCTAGTGGGGCAGGGCTCTGGAGATGTGGAGTTCCAGGACACATTGGTGAGGTCCTCTGTGCGGTGAAATCAGTTTAGCATCACTGTAGGATCTGCAACTTGGTGGCTGAAAAATAATTAAAATCTAAAACAGAACAAATTATTTAATAATCAGGAACCTAAAAGCAAAAATATAGCAGATGAGATTTGGAGTCTCCATTTTGGAAAATGCTAGTATATCTATTTTATTCCAAGGGGTCCATGACTTTACTAATTTTTGCCTGAGCCTGACAGCTAACATACAGGTAGAACAAATGTATTGTCTGGACAGATGGTTTCAGAGTTGGATAACACTTCTAACTGTAGATCAGAAAATTCTAAAATTACTCTTTCAGAACACCTAGAAGCCAGTACTCGCTGTTCATCATCATGTAAGTCATTCAAAGTGGATATGAAGAGATTAGGATCTTCTGAGAGACTGATTGTCTCACTAGTAACTACAGTTTGAGAAATGCTAATGGGACCTAAGGCTATAATTCTACCAAGAGAACAATTGAGCATTAGAGAAAGGCAAGTGTTTCTGAAGCACCAACTTTGAATTAAGATCAACCCTAACATAGAGTAACCGCCACCATATTGCAAATATAAACACCACTGTAACCCCTAGAATCTTAGGAGAAATCCAATGCTCTCTCAGAGCAATACATTGCCTCCTCATCCTCTAAGAGGTTGTATCTGTTTTTGTCAATTACCAGGCTCACAAAACCCCTATCTGGGGCTGAGTCCAGGTAGATCTAATGTCATAATTCATGTATTCCTTGGGCAACAGACTGACCGTCCACAGGCAATGTTCAGAACACATATATGCATGTTTGACCTAATAGTGTATTTATAGTTTGTTTTTCCTTTTAGTGAGTTTCTAATTAGATGTGGAATCAGGATATTTTACATAATAATGTAGATCTTGGGTCTCCTTTCAAATAATCAGAAGTGCTAATAGTGCCTGGTCTGAATATTGCATAGTAGTCATTTGCTAGAGATAGGTTAAGCTCCACAAGTTCTCTGGTTCACTATGGTTCTCCTTACTTAACTTCTGTACTTATTTGTTTATTTTTTCCCCTTTTTATTTTTAATAAGTCAAGACTGCCCTTGAATTAAACTGTTTACAGGTAGGTGAACTGAGTTCTTGAAGGCTGGTGGACTAAAACCAGTTAAGTGGCATTCCAAATCCCCTAGCTGGCAAATGATTAGGCAAAGACTATCACAGCAGATTTTACAGTTCTCCTCTATTTATTTCATGAGTGAAATAATAAATGTTTCACTGTTATTTTCAGGTTTCACAAAAATCCCAGGATATATTACTCAGCTAACAAGACTCTCTCTCACTAAATTCATAACCTGTAGAGTGGTCTGTTTTAGGAAAAAAGTACTGGCTACCTCAGACCCAACTCATCGCCACATTACCCTAAAGGAAAGATAGCAAGTAAAAGGTGGTAGATAAACAATATGTGGGTTCAAAGGCATTTAAGTCCTAGGAAAAGGTTGGTAAGAATCCTCAAACATTATATATTTTAGCCCATCTAACCATCAAAGTTATATATCTTAAATCTTTCAATTTAGGATTTATTGGGTCATTGAGAAAGTCATGATGTATTATTATTATGTTTTTACATCAAATAATATTATTACTAAAATAATTTATTTTAAACCTCAAGGAAATGTTTTGGTTCCACACTTCCTGGTTTCTATGAAGTCACTAACTTGGCTTCTACATGAAAGGCAAGCACTTTGATTAAAATTGCATATAAAATGGTGGAGGGCAAGGAGGGAGGAGGGGTTTGGCATGCCAAAGTTTTCCCATAAGGGATAATATTGAAAGCCAGATTCAACAGCTGCAATACAAAGTGATCAATACAAATAGCTCAGATTCCCCAGTACCAATTGATCTCAGACATCAACACAGGCTTGTGTCCAAAAGAAAGAAACCAAATCTACTTCAGAATGGGAAGCATGGATTTCTTTCCCCAAGAGCCTCTGAGCTCAGACTTGTTTTTGCTTGTGAATCTGTAAGGATCAGTGGACTAAAGTGGGATGTTCTCTAATAATTACCAGAATTACACAAGATACTACAGACATGGAAGTCTGTGAGCTACTCCCCAGCAAAATGAAATAATGATAAAAGGATGTCTGTGTCATACATCTCTGAAAATTCTGACTCAGTTCTCCAGATCCATCAAAGTCCATGATGGAATCTCACCACATCCTTTTTCACCACTCCAAGGAGCACAGGATTGAGCCATGGAAATTCATAAGTGACCTCATGATATAGCTAGAATAATTCTTACCACATGCAAGTCAGGGCTACCTCAGACAGCAAGAAAGAAGTGAAGTAAATGGGAGAATTGTGTCTTCTTTCATATCTTAATCCTTCTAGTATCTATTATGTATCTATAATAGGCTAAGTGCAGTGACCAAGGACTGAATTAACTAGACATGAATCCTTCTCACTGGGAGCTTCATTCTTGAAGGATGACAATGCTGCTAGGTGGAAATAATATCAGTGCTATCATATAGTCAGTGAGGGTTGGAAAATTGAAATTACATGAAGTGAAAAAGAGGGGAGCAAATGTCACTATGGACAGACAGATCAAGGGAGTAGAGCACAAATAAAACTTAGGAGTGAAAGTGTATACGTTAGATAAAATATACAAGATAAATCTTGATGAAAGACCTAAAGAAGACACCATAAAATGCTTCATCAAATATTTACTACTTAGGCCTAGACATCCTCCTATCATACCCCCAACTTGACTTCAATCAATCAATCTATCTACACAACTAACAGCACAAAAGAATGTTAACTAAGATATGTCTCAATCTCTGACAGCATCAGCATTATTATCACCATTTGATAATCTTTAGAAGAAACACTGTTTACAATTTGCTAAGAGATATACTAGCAAACAGTATGTATCAACTAGAGGACAATTATTGGCCCTATGACAAACTTTATCAAAATCACCAAACAAGTGAATGCAATATAACTTAAGGTTAATTTGGATTCAACTAAAATCTCTGGTGTGTTTCCACATGAGGCCAGATCCCATAAGCTTAGTGCCTATTTGGAAATAAATGACACTAAGCAATTTAGCAACTAAGAGAAAGTCTAAGTTTGTCATATAAAGATGGGACTGCAAAAGCTGGATAAAGGAAAGAGACTGGCTCACTTAATGATGACCTTTTTGGTCAGTACCAGACAAGTTCATCACCTGGGGCCCTAGCCAGGAAATCCTAGGATTCCCCTATAGATATGAGGGGCCTAGACCTCTAGCAGATCTCTCTTTCTCCACCACCATTGGTCACTTACATCAGTAATGTCAGCATAATCCCTCCTGTAGGCATCTCCAGGACCTTGCCCTCACTATAAACAGCCTCCTCTGAAGGGAGGCTGGGTCATCCTACTTACACTGTCACTCAAGGAAGATTGGTCTGGAAATGAGTACAGCATAGACTTTTCCCAGATGTGACCATGAACTTTGTGCTCAGACTGACAGGGACTCAGAAGTTATATAAATGCTTCTGCTAAATATGAATATACATGGGCCCTGGATCAAATTGATGTGGTTAACAGGTAATCAAATTTATATATTTTCTTCAAGTTTGGAGCTACTCTTTGCCTTAATATAGCTTTCTAGTTCTATTCTCAGATTTTGACACCATCTTCACAGTCAGTATTTCTAGTCTACTTCCATGTAAGCTATCAAGCTCAAGCCAAAATTACTAAAGTCATGGGCCCCTAGGAGCATACCTAAAATTAGACTTTGTAACTCTCTTTTTAATTTATTATTATTATCTTCATTTATTATTATCTTCATTCCAGGAATTGAGAAGGAATGAGAGATAGAAAGGGAGAGAGATAGAGAGACATTTTCTGTCCTGCTTCACCACTAGCAAAGCTTTATCCCTGCAGATGGGGACCTAGGGCTCAAACCCAGGCCCTTGTGCATTGTAACATGTGCAATCAGCCAGTTGCACTACCACCCAGCCCTGACTTCCTAGCTTCTTTCCACCCTAAAATCCCTAGTAGAGTCTCATCTGCTCTGTTCCTACTTTATGGTTCCTGATTATTAAACATTTTGTCCTGGTTTTTATCTTACTGCCTTTAAGCCACCAGGCTGCAGATGCTACTATGATCCCATCTGAACTCCCTAGGCAGATAAACTTACCAAAGTGTTGAAGAGTCTTACCTCTCCAGAGCCCTCCCCCCACTAGTAAAAGGTAGAAACATGCTGGGGGTATGGATCAACCTGCTAATGTCCATGTTCAGTAGAGAAGTATTACAGAATACGTAACTTCCACCTTTGGCATCACATAAGTAATTTGGTCCATATTCCCAGAGACAGAGAGAAATGATAGAGGGAAGATAACCAGAGGGCTCAGAACACCACCCAATTCTATTGGGAGTTGAAGAGAGAAGAGGAAAAAATGAAGGACACTTAGAAGTAGTGAAAGGTATAGGTGTGACTTAGAACCAAAGAGAAAGCAGGACCAGAGGGAAAAAAATGGGCAAGAACACACGTTTAAATATAAAAAGATAGTTATAAAAATAGTCCAAAATCTAGATATAGACCAGGTCCCAAGAGATAGAGCATATGTATGCATGTCTCCATAAATTAGGGCAAAATATATACCTGAAAGGAAAAGTGCACAATAGTTTGCAGTGAGTCAATAAATGTAGCAATCAAGTAGAAAGAACTAAAAAGACACCATAAAGTTCATAATGAAATAGTGTTTACTTAGAAGTAGATAACCTCCTCACCTACTTCCTATTACACTTTCCTCAATCACTCCAAATCTAACCTTGTAAAAGTAAGGACTACAGAAGCTGAATAAGGGCAAGAGACTGGCATACTTTAATGATGACTCTTCAGTTACTACCAGGTCACCCCATCGTCTGGGGTCCTGATAGGGGCATCCTGGGATTCTCACACAGACATGAGGGGCCTAGATCTCAAATAGATCCCACTCTCCATTGTCACTGGTTATCTCCATCAGGAACAACATAATTTGTGAGCCCCCGTAGGACCTTTCCCTCAATGTGGATCAACAATGTTAGAGAGTGTTCCATCCTCCAAAGTGGTTTGGATAATATACTCTAGCTACCACCTGAAGAAGATGGGTCCTGAAATGGGTGCAACCTGGAACGTTCCTACTAGTGACCACAGAATATGAGCTCGTACCTACAGAGATACAGAGATTACCTAGTCTCCTATGCTGAATATGGGCCCCAGATTAAATTGATGGGGTTTATAATCAATAATGTTTATACACTTTCCTCATATTTAGGAGCTATTGTATTCCCTGTTGCAGCTTTTTAGCCCTTTTTCCAGCCAGGATATCATCTCCTCAGACAATAACTTGGGTCCACCTACATGTCAGGTGTTAGGCTCAGGCAAAAACTAGTAAAGTCATGGACCCCTTGGAATATACCTAAAACAGACCTACTAGCTATTTCCAAAATGGAGACCCCAAATCTTCATCTGCAATATTTCAGCCTTTAGGTTCATGATTAGTCAACACTTTGTCCTGCTTTATATCTTAGTTATTTTTCAGCCACAAGGTTCCAGATGCTACCATGATGCCAACCAGACTTCCTAGGAAAGAAGACCTCACTAATGAGTCTTGGAACCCAACCTCTTCACAGCCCTGCCACTCTAGGGAAAGAGAGAGACAGACTTGGAATATGAATAGACCTTTCAATGCCATGTTCAGTGGGGAAGTAATTACAGAAGCCAGACCTTCCACCTTCTGCACCCCATAATGACTCTGGGTCCATACTCCCAGAGGGTTAAATACTAGGAAAGCTATTGGAAGAGGGGATGAGATACAGAGTTCTGGTGGTGAAAATTGTGCAGAATTATACCCTTCTTATCCTATGGTCTTGTCAGTGTTTCCCTTTTATAAATAAAATTATTTTAAAAATAAAATTAAATTAAAGCCTGTCGTGCTGCAATGTGGAGGAGAGAGAGAGAAAGGAGATCTGGAACATAGAGGGAACACAATTCTTTATTCCCACGGGCACCTCAGAGTTGGGTGAGAGTGCAGCAGTTTGGGCCACGTGGAGCTAGCCAAAATGGCCACCTTGCGCTGCACCCTTCCCTGCGTCTAATCACCTAAGTGAAAACGGGCAAGAGAGAGAGGGGCAGAAGAAGAAGGGCTTTACAGGGCAAAAACTAGGAGTGATGAGCCAGGACAGGATTGGTTGGGAAGGGCACTTCGAGAATATCGTATTTACTCTCACAGGAACTGGCACTAGCCTGAGGGGACATCTGCACAGCAAAAGCCAACCCACATCTGTGATCTTGGGAGAACCACTGCAGTTTCCAATGGAGGAAATGAGGACACAGAACTTTGGTGACGTGAACAGTGTAGAATTATACCCCTGTCATCTTATGGTTTTATAAATCAATATTAAATAACTAAGAAAAATCTATATCTTTGTTACTCATAGGGTATAATTTAATATGCTCATTTCCAAGATAATAACTTTGTCTAAAATGTTGGATTGTATTTCTTGATACTTTAGAAAATAGATCTGTATCAAAGGCAGACTAGAAATGCTAAGTAAACCCTTCACATAAGAAGAGATTGATATCCAAAGGGACCAAACACTTCCCATAGGTCAATCTCTCTACTAGGAACTCTGCATGTGTTATTAAACCCCCTCCATCCCTTCTGAAGCTGCTATTATCATTATCATCTCCACTTTACAGATTAGGTTCAATGGCTACAACTGAGTTGCCTAAGGTCACACAGCTGATGAGTCACAGAGTCTTATAGAAAAAACAATGTTTTTGTCTTAATTTTATTTATTTACTATTTGATAGAGACAGATAGAAATTGAGAGGGAAGGGGATATAGAGAGGAAGAGACAGAGAGATACCTCCATCCCTGCTTCACTACCCGTGAAGCTTTCCCCTGTAGGTAGGGACCAGGGGCTTGAACCTGGGTCTTTGTGCACTGTAGTATGTGCACTTAATCATGTGCGCCACTGCCTGGCCCCTAAAAAACAATGCTTTTATTTTTGTAATCAAGCTCCTTTCTCTAGATAAACCTCTAGAAGAGTGAGTAGGAAGGCATGGAAAGAGTAGTTGCATAAGACTAAAGAGTTACCGGAATTTTTCTATCTCCTATGCAATCTTCACGGCAACTTTAGGAGGAATGCTGATCATTAATAGATTAAGAATATGAGACATAAGTTTATAACTTGACCAATATAGCTTAGCTAGAAGGGGAAATGCTGGAATTTTGATGCTGGGCACATGCATCAGAATTATGTAGCCACCCCACTATAATACGCTACCTGTTGGGAAAGAGTACTGTGTGTGGTAAATTTATTTCCAGAATAGATGGTATCCAGGTCTTTCTGAAATTTATTCACTCCACTAAGAATGGTACCTTTTGACTAAGCAGTAATACTCTAAATTTCAAGAACTTAGATGACTCAAGTCTAGGCCAGATAGACTTCCAGATGTAGAAAATGAAATAGCTCTGCCCAAAATTAAAAGGCCTGTCAATTGTAATGATGATATTAGTCTCTAGGTACTCTAGCCTCCACTCTGGGACTTTCTCTTCTGCCAGCTCAGTCAAATGCCCCAGGCACTGTATTTATGGAGAGGAGGATCAAAGCATAGAATCACCATTCTAGGCATAAATTCTTAATGGAAACCACCATTTCACAGCCTGGGGCAGCAAGAGCCTTCTCTCCTTATGACATTGTAGCTTTGGACAGAGTCTATGACTCACCCAGGGTATTTGGGGTGTGTCTTTTCCTCAAAGTTAGGATATCCCAGGCCAAATCTCAGGAGAAATACAAAAAGAATAGGGGATCTATACCTACTTTCAGACAAAGAAAGTGACTATCAGGGAATATGTAAAGGTCTTCCAGTGTTCCTCTGATGACAGCAGGGAAACACGGACATGAAATATTTGGCATTTCTCATATAATCACTTAAAAATAAGAAAATAACTCCAGAGATGGATAATTTGAATTGTTATGGAAAAATGTCTAAATCAGACCAATTTGCAATCCAGTCCTATTTGCTTCTCTTAAAAACCAAATATTTTAACTTACCCAAACTTAAGTTTCTTCATTAATAGAATAAAATAGTTAAGGGGGTGGGCAGTACCTGAAAGCAAAAGTGCACAACAGTTTTCAGTGAGTCAATAAATGTAGCCGACAATCAGAAAGACCTAAAGTACCTGATGAAATAGTTTCTACCTAGACCCAGTTACCCTCATCTCCTACCTTCTATTGCACATCCCTCAACCACTCCAAAGGTAACCTTGTCAGACAAAGTAAGGACTACAAAAGCTGAATAAGGGCAAGAGACTGGCATACTTTAATGATGACTCTTTAGTCACTACCAGGCTAACCCATCACCTGGAGCCCTAGTAAGGGATTCTTGTGATTCCCCCACAGACACAATGAGCCTAGACCTCTAACAGATCCCTCTCGCCACTGTCACTGGTCATCTCCATCAGGAGCGACATAATGGGCCCATCTGTGGGCCCCTATCAGACCTGGTCCTCAATGTGAATCAACAATGGCAGGGAATTCTCCATTATCCAAAGGGAGGTTGGATACATACTCTGCCTATCACCCAAGGATCATGGGTCCTGAAATTGATGCAGCCTGGAATGTTCCTAGCCATGACCACGGAATGAGAGCTCAAACCTACAGGGATGCAGAGGCTAAATAGGCCCCTGTGCTGAACACTGGCCCCAGATCAGATCAATGGGGTTTACAGTTAATAATATTTATATATTTTTTCCATATTTTGGAGCTACTCTCTTCCCTGATACAGCTTTCTAGTTCTTTTTTCCAACCATCTCCCTAGATAATACCTTGGGTCCACTTACATGTTAGCTGTCAGATTTAGGCAAAAACTAGTTTGGTTATGGGGACCTTTTGAATATACCTAAAATAGATCTACTAGCTTTTTCCAAAATGGAGACCCCAAATCTCCAACCACAATATTCTTACCTTTAGGTTCATGATTAGTCAACAAATTGCTCAGCTTTCTATCCTAACTCTTTTTCAGCTACCAGGTTCCAGATGCTACCATGATGCCAACCTGACTTCCTTGGGCAGCTGGACACCATGTGTCCTGAAGCACCACCTGCCCAGATCCCTGCCTCCCTAGGGAAAGAAAGAGACAGTCTGAGAGTATGGATTGAACTGACAATGCCCATGTTCAGTGGGAAAGCAATTACAGAAGCCAGACCGTCTACCTTCTGCACCCCATAATGACCCTCGGCCCACACTCCCAGAAGGTTAAAGAATAGGAAAGCTATCAGGGGAGGCAATGGGATATAGAGTTCTGGTGATGGGATTTGTGTGGAATTTTACTTCTCTTATCCTATGGTCTTGTCAGTGTTTCCATTTTATAAATAAAAATTTTTAAAAAGTGTCTCTTCTAGACAAAATTAAGTCAAATCCAATAGGAACTATTCATAGGATATTGTGTACTTATTACATGGCAGCAAGAATTTGCATATATGATCAGGGGAAGGGTTGGTTATGAAATGTAGATTCCACAGAATTAATTTTATGAAAGCAAAGTGAGAGTGTCAGATCCAGGGTAAAGGATTTTAAAGATGCTGTATTTCTGAATTAGATGAAGCAAAGGACATGAGTCAAAGACAAAGTGTGATTATCAGAATCTACAAAAATGTGACAAACTACTTTCCCCCAGTAATTTCAGAACACCCTATTTTAAGCCTGAGAAATTGATTTTAGACTTCTGATCATCAGAAATATAAGAAAATGAATTTATTTTTTCCTAATCTACTCAGTAGCCAACATGCTACCAGTAATAGTAAAGTAGAATATCACAAAAAGAATATCCAAACCACATTGAAGGTTTACTGGTCCTGCAGGAGAATTGGTATGATTTCAATATTCAATATTTCAGGCTCCAGAATCCTGGGAATAAATGAATGTGTGTGTGTGTGCGTATGCGCGCGCGCGTGCGCACACACACACACACACACACACACACACAATTTCAACCATGGGTAAATAGTGATGGTTTTGTATTACTTCCAAGTATCACCATCAATTCTTAATACCTTATACTTTACTCTTTTTGTTTCTCCTGTTCTTTTTTTTCAAACATTCTCATGAACAAGTTGACCAGTTTTGCTTTGAAAATTCTCTTCTAAACAAACTATTTGGGAAGGAACCTTACTAGTGCTCACAAATGCTGGTACCTTGGTGAAAATCTCTCTCTTGGTGAAAGATTCTCTCTGAAAGTCTCATGGTGAGATATCTATCTCTCTCTTTCTGGGCCTCCTCTTATCACCATATTATTGCACAAATCCTGCCAGATGGTTACTGAGTTCAGCAGAACAAGCTTAAAAATTTAATTTCACATCTTCCCAAAATATATGTTAATGTACCTGACCTCCCAGCATAGTGGCATCTCACTTTTTCTATTACTCTAGCACAAATGGTACTGAAAAATCAAACTGTGCCTTGCACTCTACTCTCTGAGTCACTTACTCAGCCTCTTGTCCCAAGTTTTTATAACAAGACAGGGTCATGGTTACAAATTTAATTGCTCTCATGGCAGTAGGGTACAGTGTTGTGAAGGCTTTGGATACTCCTAAGTCTCCGAATTACTATACTCAATAGAGTCCGAAATTCATAAGTGTAAAATGTCTTCTTATTTTAAGCCATTGAAAGGATAGGGCTGTTATCACGGAAGCATAATATGGCCACGCTTACTGGTACACTATGGCTTAGAAAATCTCCCACAACATTAAGGTGGATATTTAGGTCTTGAACCCAAACACTGAAGACTGGTACTCTTCTCCACATGTATGCTCTCCAATAGCAGGTTCAGGTTAGGATGGAGATTGTCATGAAAATGATGTATTGGATCACAAGCAGATTTTTTTCAAGTGAAATAATAAAACAAATGAAATATAACGGGGAGTATGTGTGTGTTTGTGTGTGTGTGTTACACATCACTATGGTATTTTTTTCATGAAAGTATGTTTTGGTGCATAAATATATTTAAATTCATAATATAAAATTTCCTCTCACTAAGAACAATTGTAAAAAAAAATGTTAAAAGCCACTCCTGTACCTCATGCTTTCAGCACAGGAAATACAAATAAGTCTGTACATGTCATCCTAAATGATCAAGAGACTCAAATTTTATTTTTAAATTAGTTAAATGGGGGGAAAAACTGGAGCTTCTTTTGCCAACGCCATCAATGATTTGTACTTTACAGTTTCCCAGATAGGATCCTCTCTAGATTCCATGCAATACAATGATCAAACTTTGCCATGTGCTCCTTTGACTCCATTAATCCCTCACCACCTCCATCCTAACTCTTATTTCACCATAAAAGGACTATGAAGTCATTGCTTCCGGTATAGGCAACAATAGTTCATTGTCTTTTGACACATGTTGACAAAATCTGGGCACAGATGTACCCACTGGGGTATCTATTAAAAAGCAGTGTTACCAGCACTGGGCCTAAGGCCAGACCTTTTCCTTTCTTCAATTCTGTCATGACCACATCCTTCAGAAGTGAGTCATCAAAAAGTGTTAGCATCTGCTAATGGAGGGAGACCTTCTACTGAGAGCAGAAGTCTGTGAGTGAAACTTATGCTTTGCTGTGCTAGGAGCTGTCAAGCCTGCTTCTTACCTCTGCAACTATGGGGCCAACCCATCTGCTTACAACACAAAGAGCAAGTGAAAAAAACTGAAAATAGCTTTTATTTTTTTCTCAATTACTGCCTGTGGACTCACAGGGGTGAGCTGTAATGGTTGTGTGGTGGACAGATTTGGGATTTGAGAGTGGAGATGCTCTCTAAATGCTTCTGGCTGACTAGAAAATTAAAGAAAGGAAATTATTAATCCTGTAGATGAAGGTTGGAGTTCTTCCCCACACTTCTTTTCAAGACCCTGATTTCTAGGTTTTGGGGGTTTGAAGGACATGATCATGATGCTTTCTCTGTGCAGTAATCACCTTCCCCTGGTGTAATGCAGTGCCTCAAGCTTACAAGTTGCTATCACTATAACATGTTTTGAGTCTCTTCATACACTTCTAGGCCACCCTCATTGTTGACCAGCATGTTTCCATAAACTCTTCATAGTCTCCAGATTTTCTTTGGTGCCCTTGCTTACTCCTCTTGCTTATTATCTGCAACAGCTAGAGAGAGAGAGCACTGTCTTAAATGTGAATCTAATCACCCAATTTGTCCCATAAGAGATTTCACTAGCTCTAGTTGTTCCCTAAAGCATAGATACTATACATTACCAGAGTCACTAAGACTTTGCAAGAAAGGGTTCTGGTCCTTTTCACTCTCAGGGATCTTCTCAGCCTCCCCCTTCCCCCCTCACATATACAAACACACACCACTACCACCCCTGTCCTCAGAGTCCCATACTGCCATTGCAAGTATCTGGAAACTATCAGAATTTTATTTTATTTATTATTTATTTTTTAATATTTTTATTTATTATTGCATAGAGACAGGTAGAAATTGAGAGGGAAGAAGGAGATAGGGAGACAGAGAAATACTTGAAGCACTACTTCACCACTTGTGAAGCTTTCCCCATGCAGAGGGGGGACCAGGGGGTTGAACATGGATGTTTGCACATTATAATGTATGCATTTAACCAGGTACACCACCACCTGGCCCCACTCTATCAGGATTCTACCAGCTCCAGAACCTTTGAATAATTTGTCCATATTGAATAAAGTTACTATTTTTACATTTGCTCCTTATTACTAAAATATAGTCACCATTCCACTATCTACCTAAATAATGTTTTCTCTTGAGAGAAAATTCCAGGTTTCTCCAAATAAACCAAGTCACTATACCAACATTTTATCATTTTCTGTCACTATTCCTATAATTATATATTTTTAAAAATATGATTTCAGATGAATCTCTCCTCCAATAGACTGAACTTTATAAGGATAAAGACAATATTTATTTAATATATATATGATAAGTACTATACCCCCCAAAAAAGACTTCTCTGAGAACAAAGGATTGCAAAAGAATTTTTTGTTTCCATAACTCATTTTCTTATATAGAAATTAACAAATATGTTTCTGTTTTTCCTTTGAATGGTAGTCACAGCTCTAACATAAGCACAGTTATATAATAAAAGAAATAGAGAAGCCAGAGTACTGCTGAGCTCTGGCATATGGTGTTGAACGGATTGAATCTGGGACCTCAAAGCCTCAGGCGTAAAAGTCTTTTACATAACAATTATGCTATCTCTGGTGGTCCTAGATATAATAATTATATGAATACACAGGGTCTACATGATTATATTTTCTCTTCCCCTTGGTTTTGATTTTATACTTCTTAAATTTTACTTACTCATTTTAATGAGAGAAGCACAGAGAAGGAGAGGGAGAAACTAACTAGAGCACTGCTTATAGTAGTGCTTATAGAGCACTGCTCTGGTTTATAGTAGTGTGCTGGGGATTGAATCTGGAACCTCAAAGATTCAGCCATGAAACTCTTTTGGATAAGTGCTATCTCCCCAGACATGATATTTTTTTCTTCTTTTAAAATAGTCTTATTTATTTATTATTGACATGAGACAGGGAGAAATTAAAAGAGGAGGGTGAAATAGAGGGAAAGAGAGAAAAAAAATTGCAGTCCTATTTCACCACTCATGTGTTGCTTCATAATTGGTGAAGCAAGTCTACAGGTGTCTATCTTTCTGTCCCCCATTTTCCCCTCCTCTCTCAATTTCTCTCTAACCTATCCTATAGAAAAAAAGAAAAAAGAAAAAAGAAAAAAATGGCCTCCAAGAGCAGTGGATTCATAGTGTTGGCACTGAGCCACAGTGAGCCCTGGAGGCAAAAAAAAAAAAAAAAAAAGGAATGGAAACAAATGTTTCTCTGAAGTATATGAAGACACTCCATAGCATTACTGAGGACAAAGGTAAAGTCTGAGGCCTATAAGTCCTTTACCCGTTAAGCACTTTACCCGTTAGTTCACCTCCCTTATAGACCTTTCATATTTGCAAAATGAAAAGTGAATAGAATAGTTACAGTGGGTATCAGAAGTCCTATCATGTTTGCACAGACTGCAGCTCAAATTCTAGACTTCATTCATGAATGAGAAGATCAGTACTGTAAGCACAAGGATTGAAAACTTGAAACACTGTATGACAGCACTTTATAAGCCGAAAAGCAAACACAAGAATGTGTAGCTATAATCAAGAGAGGAAATCTTTGATGAGATCACATTTGATTTCAGGACTGGCTCATGGACAAATTTTCAAGTGAGCAAAGTTTTCCATTGTTACATCCCTTTTCTCCAGTTGCTCCTGGATCTTACTCACAAAGTTGCTCAAAGCTGTCAGGATCTGAGACCCCCCACTGGGGCACCTCTGAAACTGCTCAGATGTTTTCCTTCAGCTTATTGTCCTTCACTGAAAACTGAGTCCTTTGAAAAGTAACTTCAGGGTCTGCAAATACCAAAGTGCTCTAGAGCTGATGAATTCATCAGCTGAACTAATTAGAGCTGAAGATGATTAGCAATATAAAGGGATATTTAAGCAATCTATCTACAAAGAATGAGGAGAGAAATCTGAAGAGAGGCTATATAAATGTACAGATAGTACTGAGTCAAATGAATATTAAGATTTAGCAAAGAGGGAGTCGGGCAGTAGTGCAGCAGGTTAAACTCAGGTGGCACAAAGTGCAAGGATCCTGGTTTGAGCCCTCAGTTCCCCACCTGCAGAGGAGTTCCTTCACAGGCAGTGAAGCAGGTCTGCAGGTGTCTGTCTTTCCTCCTTTCTGCCTTCCCCTTGTCTCTCTATTTCTCTCTGTCCTATCCAACAACAACAATGTCAATAACAACAACAATAATAACTACAACAATAAAACAAGGGCAAAAAACAGAATAAATAAAAAAAACTTTTAAAAATTTAGCAAAGAGAGAAATTGCTTATAGAATGCCTTTATAAAAAAATATCCAAGTTGGGGCTGGGTGGTGGTGCACCAGATTAAGAGCACACTCTACAGTATACAAGGACCCAGGTTCAAGCACCGGGTCTCCACCTCCAGGGGCAAAGCCTCACGAGTAGTGAAGCAGGGCTGCAGGTATCTCTCTGGCTCTCTCCCACTTTATCACCCCCCTTATCAATTTCTTTCTATCTCTACCTAATAATAAATAATTTTTAAAAAAAAATACTCAAGTTCAAGAAGCACAGAAGATACTGACAACTTGAGGGTAGGTGGTAAATTTGGGTTGTTAATATATTTTACCAGAGCACTGCTCAGTTCTGGCTTATGATGGTGCTATAGCTTGAAACTACGACTCAGATTCCCAAGAAATAAATACCTTTACATAAGCACTATCCTATCTCCAAGCTCTTTAGTTATTTTTCTACCTGATAATGCAGAAGCACACTAGAAGCTGTGTCTCTCATAGGCTCAGAGATATTGCAGGTCTCTTAGAACACCAGTAACTGGGGATTGTGGGAAGATGGCGGCGGCCTGAGAAATCGCTAACAGCGAGTGCTCTGATAGCATCGTCGGCAACGGTAGGATTTTCTGCCTTTAGCAGGCCAGTCAATAAGGGGGGGGCACCAAAGAAGTGATTACAGTTTAATTTGGGTTAACAATTAGAGCAAAGATGACACGGACTAGCAGGGTGCCAGAATTCCCAGGCGGCGCCAGGCAAGGCGAGTGCGCCGGGCATTGTCCTCCGCCTGCCCGGGAAGGCGGCTCCTCCGCCGGTTGCAGAGCGTCGCGGGCAGAGGACCCGGAGAGAGCACTTTAGCTCGGGGGCTGCCTCTTGGGAGTTGCCAGGGTCCACCGCGACCCTGAGGGTGGATCCAAAGACTTCTTGAGTATAGCTCTCATTGGATCAAAGGACTTGGAGCTAGTTTTCATTTTTGAGAAATCCTTTAAAAAAGTCTGGAGGGCGGGGTTTCCCGGAAGATGGCGGATTGAGAAGCGGCTAGCCTTTGAGCTCCGGACACATCTCGTGTAAACAATAGGATTTTCTGCCTTTAGCAGGCCAGCCAATAAGGGGCCATAACGGTCATACCAAGGATGTGTCTATAACTTAATTTGGGTTAAGAATTAGAGTAGGGGAAAAAATTCTTTTTTCTTCCTTTTAATTTTCAAGCATACATCCTTCCCGCCGCCCCCCCCCCCCCCATAAGCAATGCCTGGGACCAGCTACTAGCAGGATACCCCATACCACCAAACAGGGTTTTTTTTTTTTTTTTTAATTCACTGATACACATTTGGGAAGTTCCTCGCACTGCTCTTTAATTACAACTCTTCTTCTTATCTTCTCCCTTTTCTCTCTCTTATCTCTCTCTATCTCTCTTTTTTTTTTCTTTCTTTCTTTTTTTTTTTAATCTTGTCATACACTTCTTTCTTCTTTGCCTTTCTGAATTTGTGAATTACTTTGGGGAAGAAATCTGACCCAGAGTGGACTCTCTATGTGTCTATCTCTGCTCTAGTTCCCTTTACACTCTTGTTACCCTTAGAATATACACTGGGTAGTAGATTTGCATAACTGTCTATTCTTGCTATCCTCTCTTCCTTTTCTCTTTCTTCACTGGGATTTGGTTACTATTTTTTCACGGACTGGAGAAATTGTTTGGCTAACTGGTAACGATTAAACTCCTTCAATACTTACTTCAGTTGCTACTGTTATTCCGGAGGTTGGTGAGTGCAATTGTCATAAAGGTATTTAGTACAGTGTTACTTGTGCTCAAAACACAACAACTGAGGAACAACAGAGCATTAAAAAAAAAAAAAGAGAGAAACACATAAATTAAAAAAAAAATGGGTAGATTAAAAACAAATAAAACTGCTACCCCAATGAATGAAGACAAGAGCCCAGAAGAAACCAAAAATCAGTCAGAAGTAACCATAGATAAGAAAAGTATGCAAGCAATAATAAACTTATTAATCACAGAAATGAAAACAACATTGGAGAAAAGAAATGGCAGTATTAGGGAAACAACAGTTGAGACCCCCAAGGAAAATACTGATTATCTTGAGACAATTAGAGAACTGAAAGCTGAAATAGCTGTAATGAAGAAAGAAGCTGAGGCAAGGGAAAGCAGACTAACAGAAGCAGAAAACAGAATTAGTCAGACAGAGGATGAGTTAGAGAAAACTAAGAAAGAGGTGAAAGAGCTTAAAAAGAGATTGAGAGACACTGAAAACAACAACAGAGACATATGGGATGATCTCAAAAGAAGTAACATTCGTATAATTGGCCTGCCAGAGGAAGAAAGAGAGGAAGGGGAAGCAAACATTCTAGAGGAAATAATACAAGAAAATTTCCCAGACCTGAATAATAGAAAGGATATCAAGGTGCAAGAGGCCCAGAGAGTACCAAACAGAATCAACCCCGACCTGAAAACACCAAGACACATCATAGTCACAATGAGAAGAAGTAAGGATAAAGAAAGGATCCTAAAGGCTGCAAGAGAGAAACAAAAAGTCACATACAGGGGAAAACCCATAAGATTATCTGCAGATTTCTCCACTCAAACTCTAAAAGCCAGAAGGGAGTGGCAAGATATCTATCGAGCCCTGAATGAAAAAGGGTTTCAACCAAGGATTATATATCCTGCTAGACTTTCATTCAATCTAGATGGAGGGATCAAAACCTTCTTAGACAAACAACAGTTAAAGGAGGCAACTATCACCAAGCCGGCCCTGAAAGAGGTATTAAAAGACCTCTTATAAACAAGAACATCACTATAATACTTGTAATATATCAGAGTAAACAAATTGTTTTTTAGAACAATGGCACTACAATACATTAAATCCATAATATCAATAAATGTCAATGGCTTAAACTCACCCATCAAAAGGCACAGGGTGGGGGGATGGATCAGAAAACATAACCCAACCATATGCTGCTTGCAAGAATCCCATCTGTCACCACAAGATAAACACAGACTTAAAGTGAAAGGATGGAAAACTATCATACAGGCTAACGGTCCACAAAAAAGGGCAGGAACAGCCATTCTTATCTCAGACACGATAGATTTTAAATTAAATAAAGTAATAAAAGATAGGCAAGGACATTACATAATGATTAGAGGAACAATCAGCCAAGAAGACTTAACAATTATTAACATCTATGCACCCAATGAGGGACCATCTAAATACATTAAGCATCTACTGAAATAATTTCAAAAATACATCCATAGTAATACAATAATAGTGGGAGACTTCAATACCCCACTCTCACACTTAGACAGAACAAAGCAGAGAACCAATAAAGATACAAGAGAATTGAATGAAGAGATTGACAGACTAGACCTCTTGGACATTTTCAGACTCCTCCACCCCAAAAAACTGGAATATACCTTCTTTTCAAATTCACATAACACATACTCAAGGATAGACCACATGTTAGGCCACAAAGACAGCATCAATAAATTCAAGAGCATTGAAATCATCCCAAGTATCTTCTCAGACCACAGTGGAGTAAAACTAACTTTTAACAACAAACGGAAAATTATTAAAAGACATAGAATTTGGAAACTAAACAACATGCTCCTTAAGAACCACTGGGTCAGACACTCACTCAAACAGGAAATTCAAATGTTCCTGGAAACTAATGAAAATGAAGACACAACCTATCAAAATATTTGGGACACAGCTAAAGCAGTACTGAGAGGGAAACTTATAGCTATACAATCACATATTAAACACCAAGAAGAAGCCCAAATGAACGAACTTACTACACACCTCAAGGACTTAGAGGAAGAGGAACAAAGGAACCCTAAAGCAACCAGAAGGACAGAAATCACTAAAGTTAGAGCAGAAATAAACAACATCGAAAATAAAAGAACCAGACAAAAGATCAATGAAGCCAAATGTTGGTTCTTTGAAAGATTAAACAAAATTGACAAACCCCTAGCCAGACTCACCAAACAAAAAAGAGAGAAGACTCAAATTAATAGAATTGTAAACGATACAGGAGATATCACAACTGACACCACAGAAATCCAGAGAATTCTGCGAAACTTCTATAAAGAACTATATGCCACCAAGCTAGAGAATCTGGAAGAAATGGAACAATTCCTAGAAACCTATGCACTTCCAAAACTGAACCAAGAAGAACTACAAAATCTAAATGCACCAATCACAGACAAAGAAATTGAAACCATTATTAAGAATCTCCCCAACAACAAAAGTCCTGGACCAGATGGCTTCACAAATGAATTCTACAAAACTTTCAGGAAACAGTTAATACCCATACTTCTTAAGCTATTCCATAAGATTGAAGAAACAGGAATACTCCCTTCCACCTTTTATGAAGCCAACATCACCCTGATACCAAAAGCTGATAGGGACAGAACAAAAAAGGAAAACTACAGACCAATATCTCTGATGAACATAGATGCCAAAATATTAAACAAGATCTTGGCCAACCGGATACAGCAACACATCAAAAAGATTGTTCATCATGACCAAGTGGGATTCATCCCAGGAATGCAAGGCTGGTTCAACATCCATAAATCAATCAATGTCATTCATCACATCAATAAAAGCAAAGCCAAAAACCACATGATTATCTCAATAGATGCAGAGAAAGCCTTTGACAAAATCCAACACCCATTCATGCTCAAAACTCTACAAAAAATGGGAATAGATGGGAAATTCCTCAAGATAGTGGAGTCTATATATAGCAAACCTACAGCCAACATCATACTCAATGGAGAGAAGCTGAAAGCATTCCCCCTCAGATCAGGGACTAGACAGGGCTGCCCACTGTCACCGTTACTCTTCAACATAGTATTGGAAGTTCTTGCCATAGCAATCAGGCAAGAGAAAGAAATCAAAGGGATACAGATTGGAAGGGAAGAAGTCAAGCTCTCACTATTTGCAGATGATATGATAGTATACATAGAAAGACCTAAATAATCCAGTAGAAAATTACTGGAAGTTGTTAGGCAATATAGCAAGGTATCAGGCTACAAAATCAATGTACAAAAATCAGTGGCATTTCTTTATGCAAACACTAAATCTGAAGAAGAACACATCCAGAAATCACTCCCATTTACTGTTTCAGCAAAATCAATCAAATACCTAGGAATAAAGTTGACCAAAGAAGGGAAAGACTTGTATGCTGAAAACTATGAGTCGCTACTCAAGGAGATAGAAACTGATACCAAGAAATGGAAAGATATCCCATGCTCATGGATTGGAAGAATAAATATCATCAAAATGAACATTCTCCCCAGAGCCATATACAAATTTAATGCAATACCCATCAAAGTTCCACCAAGCTTCTTTAAGAGAATAGAACAAACACTACAATCATTTATCTGGAACCTGAAAACACCTAGAATTGCCAAAACCATCCTAAGGAAAAGAAACAGAAATGGAGGCATCACACTCCCAGACCTTAAACTATATTATAAGGCCATCATCATCAAAACAGCATGGTACTGGAACAAAAATAGGCACACAGACCAGTGGAACAGAATTGAAAGCCCAGAAGTAAATCCCAACACCTATGGGCATCTAATCTTTGATAAGGGGGCCCAAAGGATTAAATGGAAGAAGGAGGCTCTCTTCAATAAATGGTGCTGGGAAAACTGGGTTGAAACATGCAGAAGAATGAAATTGAACCACTTTATCTCACCAGAAACAAAAATCAACTCCAAATGGATCAAAGACCTAGATGTCAGACCAGAAACAATCAAATACTTAGAGGAAAACATTGGTAAAACACTTTCCCATCTACACCTCAAGGACATCTTTGATGAATCAAACCCAATTGCAAGGAAGACCAAAGCAGAAACAAACCAATGGGACTACATCAAATTGAAAAGCTTCTGCACATCCAAAGAAACTATTAAACAAACAGAGAGACCCCTCACAGAATGGGAGAAGATCTTCACATGCCAGACATCAGACAAGAAACTAATCACCAAAATATATAAAGAGCTCAGCAAACTTAGCCGCAAAAAAGCAAATGACCCCATCCAAAAATGGGCAGAGGAAATGAACAAAACATTCACCACAGAGGAGATCCAAAAGGCCAACAAACATATGAAAAACTGCTCTAGGTCACTGATTGTCAGAGAAATGCAAATTAAGACAACACTAAGATACCACCTCACTCCTGTAAGAATGGCATACATCAAAAAGGACAGCAGCAACAAATGCTGGAGAGGATGTGGGGACAGAGGAACCCTTTTACATTGCTGGTGGGAATGTAAATTGGTACAGCCTCTGTGGAGAGCAGTCTGGAAAACTCTCAGAAGGCTAGACATGGACCTTCCATATGACCCAGTAATTCCTCTCCTGGGGTTATACCCCAAGGACTCCATAACACCCAACCAAAAAGAGGTGTGTACTCCTATGTTCATAGCAGCACAATTCATAATAGCTAAAACCTGGAAGCAACCCAGGTGCCCAACAACAGATGAATGGCTGAGAAAGCTGTGGTATATATACACAATGGAATACTATGCAGCTATCAAGAACAATGAACCCACCTTCTCTGACCCATCTTGGACAGAGCTAGAAGGAATTATGTTAAGTGAACTAAGTCAGAAAGTTAAAGATGAGTATGGGATGATCCCACTCATCAACAGAAGCTGACTTAGAAGATCTGAAAGGGAAACTAAAAGCAGGACCTGATCAAATTGTAAGTAGGGCACCAAAGTAAAAACCCAGTGGTGAGGGGTAGACATGTAGCTTCCTGGGCCAGTGGGGGGTGGGAATGGGCGGGAGGGATGGGTCACGGTCCTTTGGTGATGGGAATGGTGTTTATGTACACTCCTAGCAAAATGTAGACATATAAATCAGTAGTTAATTAATATGAGAGGGGGAAATCAATTGTATGTCTCAAAGGTTCTCAAAAGACAAACTGAATCTTTTTAATAGATAGGCTACGTATTTGATATGCGGACTCTCTCAAAAGCCTAGACCAAGTAGATTAGAAGCTTCCAATAGCACAGCTATATACTAGATACTGGGTACTGTACAGCAAACCATAACAAAGGGACTTTTCAAAGTTAACCCAATTAACAAATAATGTGATGATAATATTAACTATTGATTGTCTTTTTGAACCCTAAGACAGCAGGAACCTCACATCTTCACTATAGAGCCCCTACTTCCCCCAGTCCTGGCACCCTTGGATAGGGCTCACTTTCCCGTATGCATCTCCCAATCCATACCAAATAATATTGCATCTGCCGATCACAACCTAACCAAAGCAACGATTGCCATCTCAACATGCTTCACCTCAGAGTGTATCCAGAGACTTCACGTGTGGAATGACAACCCTTCAGCTTCATTACTCGGGTGAGACCTTTCCTTTTATAGTACACTCTAATTTCATCTCAGGTAGTTCACTTTCTAACAAAGTCCCATAACCTAGACATACACCAGTTTCTGTGAGAGAGAGCGTATGTGCACACGTATCCATAAACTACTGCAAAATATATACCTGAAAGCAGGACTACACTAGAGTTTGCAGTGAGTACCTCCCTAACACTTCCTCTCAACTATTCCAAACTTGGGATCCATGATTGCTCAACAAATTGTTTGGCTTTGTATGTTAACTCTCTTTTCAATCACCAGGTTCCAGATGCCACCAGGATGCTGGCTAGGCTTCCCTGGATTGAAGACCCCACCAATGTGTCCTGGAGCTCAGCTTCCCCAGAGACACACCTTACTAGGGAAAGAGAGAGGCAGACTGGGAGTATGGACCGACCAGTCAACGCCCATGTTCAGCGGGGAAGCAATTACAGAAGCCAGACCCTCTACCTTCTGCAACCCTCAACGACCCTGGGTCCATGCTCCCAGAGGGCTAGAGAATGGGAAGGCTATCATGGGAGAGGGTGGGTTATGGGGATTGGGTGGTGGGAATTGTGTGGAGTTTTACCCCTCCTACCTTATGCTTTTGTTCACTAATCCTTTCTTAAATAAAAAATTTAAAAATAAAAAAAATAATAAAAAAAATTAAAAAAATAAAAAAAATAAAAAATAAAAAAGAACACCAGTAACTTCCTGTGGCAAGTTGCTGATTGGCAACTTAAAGAAATTTACCACACAGGAATCATGATGGGGGTGGGGGGGAGTGATCAAAGTGCCTCCCAAAAATTGTGACGTAAGCGGCAGGAAGTACTTATTTTCACAGGGCTACAGGGAAAAGTCTGGATATGTTCAATATATCTTTGCTCTGCGATCCAGCACTTGTTAGCCTTTGCCAAACAGACACTGGGAAACATCTCTCCAAAGATCACCAGCCTGAAACAGAGCAACCCAGCCAATTGATGTTCACTACTCCCTACAAGACAAGATTCTGGCATTTGCTGAGTACCAAGCATGGTTATATTAAGAAAGCAACAAGGAAGAAAGAAAGAAAGAAAGAAAGAAAGAAAGAAAGAAAGAAAGAAAGAAAGAAAGAAAGAAAGAGAGAAACTTACTCTCAAGGAGTTCATAACTAGTAAACAAGAACCAATCTAAACACCAGTAGCAAAGCAATGAGCAAGGGAAAGAGTGATGCAGAAAGCACAGACTATTCCATAAAGGGTACCTGGATTGACTTCTCAGGTCTTCGGGGTTAATGGCAGCCACCCACCACCAAGTATTAGGTGACCATCTTATCCATAACCTCTCCACTGAATCTCCCAGTATCTCCAATACACACTTCAGTCCTTGAGTTAGCAACATTATCCAGGAATTACTATCTGATATGAATTGAATGTTATATAACCTTCCTCCAAATGTATAGGTTGAAACCCAACTGCTTAGTTTTGGGTGGTGGGGCCACTGAGAGTTAAATATTTCATGAGGGTGAACCTCTATTAATGAAGTTAATATTTTTATAAAAAAATACCCAAGAAAGTTATTTTGTTCTTTCCATGTGATGATACAGTGTAAAACAGTCTTCCATAAACTAGGAAATGAGTCCTCAGAAGACACAGAATCTGATACACTATAATCTTAGATATATAAGCCTCCAGAATTATAAGCAATAAATATCTGCTATTTAGCTATACAATCTATGGTATTTTTGTTATAGCAGCTTGCATAGACTAAATCACTGTGATCCTGGGAGCATGTATGGAACAAAACACTCCTTATCAATCACACTCTTATGACTTCAAATAAACTATGAGATGTGGCTAAGAGTCAGGGTGCCGGTCCCTGTTTTAGGCGCCAGATGCCAGGCTAGCTTCGCGGGTGGGAGAGGGACACCAGGGACTGACCATGGCTGAGCTGGGACACAGTTCAATCTTTATTGATGAAGAATGCAGTGCAAGCTAGCTATCTCTAATCACAATCCTGTCCTATATATATATCTCCTGAGGCGGAAGTGTCAGGTCAGAAGAGGATGTAAGTAGGATAGGGGGTGGGGAGAAAGAAAAAGCTAACCAGTGGGGATTAAACCAATGAAAACAGTGATTATGTAATTAGACCACAGCCTTAAGCAATACAAGCGAACCTAATGTGATGATCGAAACAGAAGGTCTTATAAGCAGAATTTAGAAGCATACCAACATCAGGGAACATGATTTTCTTTGTCTACCAAAGACTAAGCACTTATTAAGTACTCTATACATTTTTGATGTCCCCAAATGAATTAGTTCTATATAAATCCATTGATCTTCAGTGTTTGACATAGAAACTGTTAACTTTTTTATGTCTTGCAATGAAAGATCATTATCAATACACTGTGACACTTAATAGACTTTGGTTTAAATTCCAGCTCTGGGTTAAGGGCAAGAGACACACGTCAATGATGGCCCTTTTGGTCACTCATCATGTAGGGCCCTAGTCTGGGAGTCCTGGGATTCACACATAGATATGATGGACCTAGACCTCTAACTTCACTCCCCTCTTTTCACCATCACTGGTTATCACCATCAGGAATAACATCAAAGACCCTCTTGTGATCCTCTCCAGAATCTTGCCCTCAATGTAGAACAATAGTGGCAGAAATTGCCCCAGTCTCCAAAGGAAGTCTGAGACAACATAGTCTGCCATTTGAGGAAGACTGGTCCTGAAATGAGTACAGCCTAGGATATTCCAAGCTGTGACCATGGAATGTGAGCTCAGACTGATAGAGACTCAGAGGTTACACAGGCTCCTGTGCTGAATATGAATAGATATGTGCCCTAGGTCAAATGGATGGGGTATACAGTTAACAGTACTTATATACTTTTCACATATTTGGGAGCTTCTCTCTGGCCTGATCCATCTTTCTAGTCCTATTGTCAACTCTGTCATCACCTTACCAAACAATACTTTTTGCCCACCTTCATGTTTGCTATGGAGCTCATGCCAAAAAACTGTGCAAGGGTTCACCATAGATCACTGGTCACTGCTCCATGTTGAGAAATATGTTCTAGTAAAAAAGGCCTTCTCACTACCACTAGGAAACACAACTCAAGAAAGCTCTTCATTCCTTTTTATAACTGGAAATGATGTGTAATTGGAATATATGGAAAATCTCAACAATGCCTGACACCACTATTTTTATGTTGCCAGTGACTGAGATTTTTCCATTAAGATGCAATAGGGAAGGAAGGAAAACAAAATTTCAAAATGTCACAGCACCCAGCACAGAAAGTCCTCCTTCCAGAAGGCTCAGAGGTGTCAGAAAATACATCTGTACCCTGCAGTTGGCTTGAGAATAAAATAATGCATCGTCTGGCTTTTGTATCACAATATGCTGTCAAAAGTATATTGCAGGGTATGCTTACAGGACATGCCCACCTGAATTCTGTCACTGTTTCCAGGATCTATAAGTGCCAGACTTAAAGAAATCACATGGAATGTCAAATAGCTTTGTGAACCCAGCTCTAATGAAAGTGCGGCCTATTCATGCAAATTTTTAAGAATGAAAATGAAGAACACAATATTGTTGTCACTAAAATATAACAAGTCTTCCCTAAGTGACAGAGCTTTGGAAAAGGGCTTTGCATCTGTTTAGTAACCACAACACCCTCATTAAAGGACATCTTAATTTTACACATGAACAGAATTAGCCTTAATGGTTGGCCTAATGATTTTAAATTACTGTCACTTGAACTTCCTAATTTTTCTCAGTAGATGATATTCATTTTATATTTTATTTATTTTATAGTTTATAGTGTGTGTGTATGTGTGTGTGTTTGTTGTTATTTACAATATTTCTGTCATTTTATAGTTTTACTCTGGTAGGATGGCTGTTGGATATTTGTTAATGCTTTACAAAATTATATCTCCATTCTTTTTCATTTTTATTTGTGGATTAGAAAATTTTTATAAAATTGTAATATTTCAGGGCTATATTTCATACCCACATATGATGTAAGTTACTATGCTTTCCACCAAAGTTCTGTGCCAACCCTCATAACCACCATAGTTCTCACAAAGTCCAAAGACAGCTTGATTACCATTTTTATGCAAATTAATTTGTTTTATTCATCTACCTTCCACAAATGAGCAAAACCATATGGTAGTTGTAAATTGAACACTTTGAGTCATTGGTTGATTCATTCCAATATTCTTATTTATAGTGTGCTTACTCTGATCAGACATTGTATTAGAACCTAAATATATGGTAATTTTTAGAATACAATAGCTGCTCCTAAGTAGGAAATTATGCACTGAAATAAATGAGAGAAGCAGACATTTAGTGACACTACTATGTCTTTAAAGAGTTCAAAATAAGAGCCAGGTGGTGGTGAATGTAGTTAAGTCTATGCATTACCATGTACAAGGGCCCCAGGTTCAAGGCCCTGATCCCTACCTGCAGAAGGAAAGCTTCACGAGTGATGAAGTAGTGCTGCAAGTGCCTCTCTACTTTTCTCTCCCTCTTATCCTCCTTCTCCCTCTTCACTTCTCACTGTTCTATAAAATAAAATAAAGTTTTAAAAAGTCTAGTGTCAATATAAACAGGCAACAGGCAATGTATAATATAAAATACAATTATTAGGTGCCAGCACTGATGCAAGCTACTTAGGAATAAGGATGGGGAAATTTATGTGAGGCCCTCAGAAGAAATGAAGGGAATTATGAGTTGAGCTCTAGAAGACCTATTTTAATTAATTACAAGTCAGTAATTGCATAAACAAATATGCTGCAGACTGAAGTGTGGGTGGCTCAAGGTGCTATTACCAATTTAATGTTTTATGTTTCTCAGAGACTATGGTAGATTTAAACCTTGTGTGATAAAGGACAGAACAGCACAATTAAGATAGGAAGAAATATGGAAAGGGGGGAGTCGGGCTGTAGCGCAGCAGGTTAAGCGCAGGTGGCGCAAAGCACAAGGACCTGCATAAGGATCCCGGTTCGAACCCCGGCTCCCCACCTGCAGGGGAGTCGCTTCACAGGTGGTGAAGCAGGTCTGCAGGTGTCTATCTTTCTCTCCTCCACTCTGTCTTCCCCTCCTCTCTCCATTTCTCTCTGTCCTATCCAACAACGACAACAACAATAATAACTACAACAATAAAACAACAAGGGCAACAAAAGGGAATAAATAAATAAAACAAATATTTAAAAAATAAAAAAATTTAAAAAATAAAAAAAAAGAAATATGGAAAGGGATGAAACCAAAAAGACTGACAAGAGGTTGGAGTTGGAAAAGAGAAGCTAAATGATGTAAGCTCATTAGAAGAGCAGAAAGCCGTGAACATATGTTCATCAGAACTGAAATGGCATTAAGTTTTTCTGTTGTAGAATAGATAAGAGTCATGTAAACTAGGGACAAACAAGATAAGAGTCTATGGAGTTCACAGTCATCAATAGTTATACAACTTTCCCATATTTGGGAGCTACTCTCTTCCTTGATCCAGCTTTCTAGCCATTTTTTAGGCTATGGCATCATTTTGCCAGACAATAACTTGGGTCTACCAGCATATCAGATGTCAGGCTCAGGAAAAAACTAGTATTGTCATGGGTCCTTTGGAATATAACTAAAATAGGCCTACTAGCTATCTACAAAACAGAGACCCCAAATCTTCATCTGAAGTATTTAAGCCTTTAGGTTCATGACTAGTCAACAACTTGCTTGGCTGTATATGTTAACTCTTTTTTCAGCCACCAGGTTCTAGATGCTACCATGATGTAAACCTGATGTCCCTTGGCAGACAACCCCACCAATGTGTCCTGAAGCCCCACTTTCCCAGAGCCCTGCCACACTAGTGAAACAGAGAGACAGGCTGGGAGTATGGACCAACCTGACAATGCCCGTGTTCAGCAGGGAAGCAATTACAGAAGCCAGATCTTTCACCTTCTGCACTCATAATGACCCTGGGTCCATACTCCCAGAGGGATAAAGAATAGAAAAGCTATCAGGGTAGGGGATGGGATATAGAATTCTGATGGTGGGAATTGTAACCCTCTTATCTTCTGGTTTTTGTCATTTTCTCTCTCTCTCTCTCTCTCTATATATATATATATATATTTATATATTTATAAATATAAATTTATAAATTTATCTTCTGGTTTTTTTCATTTTCTCTCTCTCTCTCTCTATATATATATATATTTTTTTTTTTTTTCCCCCCCAGGGTTATTGCTGGGCTCGGTGCCTGCACCATGAATCCACCGCTTCTGGAGGCCATTTTTTTCCCCTTTTGTTGCCCTTGTTGTAGCTTCGTTGTGGTTATTATTATTGCCCTTGTTGATGCAATTCGTTGTTGGATAGGACAGAGAGAAATGGAGAGAGGAGGGGAAGACAGAGAGGAGGAGAGAAAGACACCTGCAGACCTGCTTCAACGACTGTGAAGCGACTCCCCTGCAGGTGGGGAGCCAGGGGCTCGAACCGGGATCCTTACGCCGGTTCCTGCGCTTTGCATCACATGCGCTTAACCCACTGCGCCACCGCCCGACCCCCTGTTTTTTTTTTTTTTTAAGAGTCTATTAGGTAATACAAGTGAAGAAAAAATGGCAACCTAAATTAAGGTAATTTCAATTTCAGGAAGTGTATGGTCCAAATTGGACAATAGGAAAATGTTAAAAAAATATCCTGGAGACTTAAGCAAACATCCTGATGTCTGAATTAATAATATGCCTTCCATAAGCATGTGCTTTTGTGGATTCAGCATTATTTTTTAATGCAATAACTACACAATAAAAATTCTTCATTCTTTTTGTAGATAAATAAGAAGAGAAAAAGAGTGAAAGAGATCACAGCGCTGAAGCTTTCTTCAAAGAAATAGAGGCCAGACTCTAACCTCCCTTCACATGGTAAGGCAGTGCACTATCCAAGTGAGCGACTTTGCTGATCCCCAAATTCCTCATGTTTGCAGCAGTTAGTAATGGCAATGTATCTTTACATAGCTAATGTTCAAGTAAGTTTGGTACTAAACTCTAGGGATTAAATGAATAAAGTTTCTGTATCTCCAAACAGCCCTTTGAGGTAAACAGAAAAACTGTGATCAGTATGTCCGTTTTACAGACAATATGAGGCTTAAAGAAGTTAATAGCTTCCTGAAGGTCAAAGAAAATCCAAGAGTCAGAAGTGAGCTTAAATTCAACATGGTCTTTGCTAGCTATTCTACCTACCTCAATGCCAAAGTATGAGAGCATGATTCTTGGGGCAGTCCTACAGACAGGTTCCTTACTTTGTGAGTATACTAGTAGATGTTACAACTTATCTTCCCCATTCATTAATTTAAGGATATTATGAATGCAATGTAATAAACACAGCTAGGTAGCAGGAAGCAAATAAAGGGGCACAAAACACCTCAGGAAGTCAATATATATATAGATGAGTAGCTCTACTCCAAAGTTCCAAATAGTCAGGAAAATCTGAGTGTTAGTATGGCTTTTTGTATGTCCATATTTGTACATGTTTATTCCTACTGACAAGAGAGGGTCTGGTCATTATCCCCTTTCCTGTCTCAACTTCCCCTTTGGCTTCTACAGATGCCAAGCCCCACATATGCCACTGTCCATCCTCACCACTGGCACATGCTGAGGCAATAGTGTCTGCCAATGAGAATTTCTCAAGCATCTGAACCACCAGCCCTCTATCCTGGAAAAGCTCACTTCCAAACAGTATCAGGAGAACTCAGAGGGTAGAATCCATCTTTCTACCTCCTGAATAGACACATCCCTGCCAGGATCTTTCTGGCTCTGGACATAGGTCTCTTCCCTCCTTTGCCCACCCTGGATGAGATGGAGATGAAGTCAGCCTTTTGGTTCTTCCAACTCATCTTTGACCATTGAGTTCAGTCCACAGCTCTCCCACACTAAATTAGGTTGATAACTGTATACTCTTAAGAGGAGCAGTTGCTGGAGGCACAGCAGAAGAGACAGAGAGTGTACTTAGACCATGCTTTATCTCTTGTGGCAAATAATATTGCTGTTGATACATCCCACGACTCTGTCATGGAGGATTTTTACCTCTATCCTGTTCAATTTGTATTGTCATTTGACTTGCTTTTGGGTAAGAAAGCATGAGCAGAACTGACATCTGTGACCTCCAGAAAGAAGTATCTAAAAACCTATGTGTGGTTGTACATTATGTTTATTGTCAGTGGTCCAGGTAGTCTTCTCCCTCACTTGGATTCCAGATCAAATGTGAAGTGGAACAAAGCTACAGGAAAGCCACAGTAGCTGCACATGTAATAAAGAAATAAAGCCTATGGTTGGACTTTAAGATTTAGGGAACATTCAGGCACCTCAGACTCTTAGCATTCAAGCATCTCAGAACCTTAAGCATCTCAGACTCTGTTTTTAACCCTTTCCTAACCCACTGTAACAGGTCATGCCCCCCCTCCAGTTCCCTATAATAATGCCTTAAGCATATGTCATAGCATATTATGTTGCCTCATTTGCCTGCCAACCCACAGGCTCTTTGCTTCTTGATCTACAGTTATTCAGTTCCTATTGAGCAACAATCATTTAATGAATGGTTACTGAAATGAAATAAATGTGGATTTTTATGAAATTAATGATTTGTGTTATCAAACATACCTTGAGCAGTGTATGTTCTACCCTTGAGAGAATAATGTGGAGAGATAAATAGCAACAGTGTCTTAATAAATTTCCCAGGAGAATAAGGATAAGTTTTATAAAACTGTTAATTTACTAGTAACAGTGGAAAAAATAGTAATAGACAAATGTAATCATACTCAAAGGAAATACACTATTAATAAGCACATGAAAAGATGTGCATAACATCAGCTCTGGGGGAAAAAGCAATTTTTTAAAAATGAAATACTTCACACCCACTAGCCTGACCACTGTAAAAATGATAGCTAATAAGAAACATTGACAATGATATGGGGAAACTAGAATGCCCATCCAATGTTAGTAGGAAAATAAAATGGTGTACTTACTTTGGAAAACAGTTTGGCAGTTGCTGATAATGTTAAATACAATGTTTGTGTATGATTCAGTGATTCCACTGCTAAAGTATCTACCTAGATGAAAGTATATGTCCAAATGAAAACTTGCTTATAATTCTCCATAGTGCCATAATAGACAAAATGCAGAAAAGCATACACATCCATAAATTAATGAAAGAATCAACTTAATATATTATTAGTCATTAATAAAAAAATAAAGAGATACTGACATGCTGCAATATCGATGGGCCTTGGAAACATTATGTCAAATGAAAGAAGCCAGACATAAAAGACCACATGTTTTATGACTCCATTCGTACAAAATGTCCAGAATGGGAAGACTTGTAAAGATTAAAAAGTAAACTCAGGGGATAGGAGCAGAGAGGGAAAATGAGAGTGATTCAGGAAACTGGATATGTGACTTCTTTTTCAGGGTGATTAAAATGCTCTAAAATCAGATTGTGGTGATGATTGCTTAACACTGAATATACAAAAAGTATCTAATTTATACCTTAAAGGGGTGAATTATATCAACATATATGTTTTTTAAAAATAAAATGAAGCAATCAAGGAAGAAAAAAAAGAAAATGGAAACAAGAGAGGTTAGAATGTAAATATACATATTCTATATTCTTTTTTTCTAATTATTTTTTAAATATTTATTTTATTTATTTATTCCCTTTTGTTCCTTGTTTGTTATTATTGTAGTCATTATTGTTGTCATCGTTGTTGGATAGGACAGAGAGAAATGGAGAGAGGAGGGGAAGACAGAGAGGGGGAGAGAAAGATAAACACCTGCAGACCTGCTTCACCACCTGTGAAGAGACACTCCTGCAGGTGGGGCGCCGGGGGCTCAAACTGGGATCCTTAAGCTGATCCTTGAGTTTTGCGCCACATGCGCTTAACCCGCCGCGCTAACGCCCGACTCCTATATTCTAGATTCTTATACTTGAAGATGATAGTGTAATCCAGAGTTAAAGGAAAGTGTGAAGAGTCAGATAACAGGGACTCAAATATTAAATTCCTCATTCCCTTGCTGTGTAACCTTGAAAAAGTTTATTGGCCTCAGTCTGCCTCATGTTACCACCTAAAAAGTCAGGATTATAACCATATCTACCTCATGGATTACAGTTAGACTCTATTAAGCCAATGCATGAAAAGTGCTTAGAACACAGTAATTGTTTAATGAAATTACCTAGTACATCTAGTTAGAAAGGTAAATTGGTTGGTTTGAATCATAAGAACTGGGAGCTACTGTGAAACTCCTAAGAGGAAAAATGCATGCAAGCAGGCAGTTCAGAAAAAGAATCAGGAAAGAGAAAAGTAGAGTGACAATACAAATTAGATTGGTCAAAATACAATTCTAAAAGCCAGACTTATTAACTCATGAGAAATGTCTCTTGCACAGGATTAAGGAACACAATTTGAAGACATAATTAGACTGCAAACTGGAAATAAAAATGACTAAAAGGAAAAGAAGTTTAGCTCACTGTTGGATTTTGAGAGCATTTCATTGCAAGACGTATTTTCCCGGGCATGAACTCCGTTTATAGATTGAAGTATTTGGTCTACTACACAGAGACACTGAACAGCTGTAATTCATTTTTCGATTCCTGTCCAGGAAGTTGGTTACAAGAAGTTGGGGCAGGAATGCAAGGATGTGGCATTGAGAGAGGTTATATTCACCACGAAGTCATGGAAATGAGGTAGATACAGAGATACTTAAACTTAGAATGTAAATTATAAAACTTTCAAGGTGCTGAGACAGACTTCTCAAAATATGTGTTTTTTGTTCCAGCTTGGAACTTTTTAAGGTACTATGGTCCAGATACATGAGTCTGAGCCCAAGGCTGGAACCTGCTACTTCCACATAACTTTCTAAATGGCCATGAATAATATACATTTCCCTCCTGCCATCAGCTGTCCTAAATGTAAATGAAATAAACAGGATCACTCAAAATTTCCTTCTAACTTTAGATGGACTAGATATGTCACCATAAATAAAAATAAGTCAGTAACCAATGTTGTGTTTTAATGGATCCAGTAAAGAACACACTATCCCTCTTCCCAAATTTATAGCCAACTTCATAAGTCATAAGTAAGCATAAATATCAACATGTCAGATTCATTAGAGCAGTGTTTTGTTTATTTATATAAAAATATGTTTTATTTCTTTTTATTTTTCTTTTCTTTTTTCCCCTAAAATTATTGCTCAGAGTCTGCATTACTCCACTATTCTAGGTGTTTTTTTTTTTCAATACAAGATGAGGGAGAGAGAGAGAGAGAGAGAGAGAGAGAGAGAATGTAAGAAAGGCTGGGGTGATAGCATAATGGTTATGCAAACAGAGTCCTGAGGACCTCCAGGTCCCAGGTTCAGTCCAGAGCACCACCATAAACCAGAGCAGAGCAGATCAATGTTCTGGTCTTTCCTCTGTGTATTTCTCTGTCTAATTAAATAAATTAATAAATTATTTTTTTAAATGAAAGGGAGAGAGTGAGGAGAGAGAGAGAGAGAGAGAGAGAGAGAGAGACTTGCAGCACTAATACCCTGTTCTTAAAGCTTCTGCCCTGGAGGTGGAGACCAAAGAGACCTGAACCTGGATTCTTGACATGGTAATGTTGCACTCTCCTGAGTATAAAACTGCTCAGCCATAAAATTGCATGCTTTTTAACAATGAATAAGAAAATAACAGCATGAACACCATGTCACAGATAAGCATGTTCTCTGCAGTCTTGATCCTGCCCAGCAAACATTTTTTAACCACATAGCATAAAGTGGACCAACACACAAATGCTCTGAGGCAGACAGATCCAAGAGACAAAGGAGAGATCAGCTAATGGGTGGTGCTCAAACTTGAATAGGCATAATAACCACCCGGTCAGTTTGTTAACACACAGGTGCCAAACCCATTGCCAGAGTTTCTGGCTTCATAGACATGGAAGGAGTCGTAAGTTTTTATTTCTTTTTTTATTTTTAATTTTTAAAAATATTTATTCCCTTCTGTAGCCCTTGTTATTTTGCTGTTGTAATTATAGTTGTTATCGTTATCGTCATTGTTGGATAGGACAGAGAGAAATGGAGAGAGGAGGGGAAGACAGAGAGGGGGAGTGAAGCGACTTCCCTGTATGTGGGGAGCCAGGGCCTCTAACCACAATCCTTAAGCTAGTTCTTAAGCTTTGCGCCACGTGAGCTTAACCCGATGCACTACTGCCCGACTTCCTTAAGTTTTTATTTCTAAGATCTCCTTTAGTGATATAGATATCCCTGATCTTGGGACTGAATTGAGAACTGCTGAGATGAAATAAGTAGGCTCAGCAACTTTTCCCAAAGTTATCAAGCTGACAAGTCATTTTTCTTGCACTGAGGCCATAGGGGAAGAGGGAATACATCTCAGATTTCCAGAGATATCTCTACATGGGACAAGGGATGAGTGCCACCTTTACACCAACTAGCGAATTATTACATTACGTGTATATGCATGATTAATGTGATTTTATATTATTTATTAAATAATTGTTGATTTGCTGATAGAAATAATAGATTATAATTATGCATTATTATATTGATGTATGTGTTGGTAATTCACAGAAATACTAGCATAGTTGCTAAGAACAAGTATGATACTCTTCCAATAAAAAACAGACTTTGGGGAGTTGGGCAGTATCTTAGCGGGTTAAGAGCATGCGGTGCAAAGCACAAGGACAGGCATAAGGATACCTGTTGGAGCCCCTGGCTCCCCACCTGCAGGGGAGTTGCTTCACAACCTGTAAAGCAGGTCTTCAGGTGTCTATTTTCTCTCTCCTTTTCTGTCTTCCCCTCCTCTCTCCATTTCTCTCTGTCCTATCCAGCAACTATAACATCAACAACAATAATAACTACAACAATAAAACAAGGGCAACAAAAGGGAATAAATAAATAAGTATTTTTAAAAAAACTGAAAAATGACTTTAAGGGGACCAGGAAGCTGACTCAGCAGTAGAGCACATACATTCCATATGTGAGTCCCTAGGTTTGATATGATAGCCCCATACAGCAGCAATCTTGATAAAATCAAGGATAAAAATACTTAAAACTCCATGGAAGCTGCATGTCTACCCCTCACCACAGGGTTTTTACTTTGGTGCCCTACTTACAATTTGATCAGGTCCTGCTTTTAGATTCCCTTTCAGATCTTCTTCCTCAACTTCTGTTGGTGAGTGGGATCATCCCATACCCATCTTTATCTTTCTGACTTAGCTCACTTAACATAATTCCTTCTAGCTCTGTCCAAGATGGGTCAGAGAAGGTGGGTTCATTGTTCTTGATAGCTGTATAGTATTCCATTGTGTATAAATACCACAGCCTTCTCAGCCACTCATCTGTTGTTGGGCACCTGGGTTGCTTCCAGGTTTTAGCTATTGTGAATTGTGCTGCTATGAACATAGGAGTACACACCTCTTTTTGGTTGGGTGTTATAACCCCAGGAGAGGAATTACTGGAACATATGGTGTTGGTATGCTTCTAAAAACCCCTTCTGTTTCATTTGGTTTAAATCTCCCCTGCTTAACACTGCATTCTATTTACATAACCACTGTATTCTATTTACATAACCTCTGTTAACAAGCACCACCCTCCCTTCAGGGCATTGGTGGTTCAGTGATAGAATTCTTGCCTGCTCCGCCCCCTCTCCTTGTCATACCCTGATTTTCACCAGTCACTTTTCTCTCCACCCTCTCTGCGTCGTATCCTGTTCCCACCCTACTGGGCTAGTATATTTATAAGGACAAGATTGTTTGTAGTTAGTTTAACTTAGCTTGGTATAGATTGCGCTGCGTCCTGCATGAATAAAGAGATACTGCATACAACCCAGCCAGCATTGGATCGACCTTCCCATGGTGCATTTCCTGAGTACCCATTCATTGGGGAAACTGACGATCCTTCCTAGCCGACTGAATCCACATGGATCCCAGTCACTTTCAAAGCCAGCAACAAGCAGCTCCTGTCAGCTTTCAAGCTGTTGGTCCTGCTCTTCGAGTCCTCCAACTTAATGTTGAGGGGCTGTCCTTTGCCAAACGCGTTCTTATTGGACAATTGGCGATACAGCATCAGGCAGATGTTATCTGCCTACAAGAAACACATATAGCAGTCGATGATGCTGCTCGATTCACCATCAGTGGATTCGATTTAATATGCTATAATCTCCATCCTAAACATGGCCGAGCCATCTACGCCAAATCGTGTCTTGCAGACATTTACCATACGGCCTCTTCGACCTTCTACGACTCCATTACTATTGGAACTATTCAGCTCGTCAACGTATATAAGCCTCCCAGTGCCTCATGGGATAATGAGGTCCTGCCTAGCCCGAATCACCCAGCCGTTTACGTTGGAGACTTTAATAGTCATCACCAAGACTGGGGATATTCCTCCACTCGTGCTGATGGCTCTATCTTAGCCGACTGGGCTTCAGTGAATGACCTCTCCCTATTATACGATCCCAAACAGCCAGGCTCTTTTCACAGTGCTAGATGGAATAAAGACTTGTCACCTGACCTGTGCTGGATTAGCACAGTCAACGGCCAAGCCTTTCCCACTACGAGACAAGTTCTCAAGATCTTCCCGCACAGTCATCACTGCCCAGCTATCATCCACATTGGTCTCCAGCTCCCACTGATTCTGTGCTAGGAGAAACTAAGATGGAACTTTCGGAAAGCAAACTGGCGTCTGTTCGGTGATCTTACCAACAAATCTATTCCTGCAATTCCAATTAACTCTATCCCCTCTGAAGATTCCTACAGGCGCTTCCACCAAGCCATCTTCAAAGCAGCTTCCCAAGCCATTCCTCGTGGGAGACGTGCTAACTATTCGCCTTGTCTTGATGCTGAATGCGAGCAACTACTAAAGCAGTATGATGAGTCGGGCGACCCAGATGTGGCTGATCATCTCATTGCCTCCCTGGATGCAGCATGCCAAGCCCGCTGGCAACAACTCACGGAAAGTCTGAACTTCACCCACTCAAGTAGGAAGGCTGGAAGCTTCTTCACAGACTGGGTGCCGGTAGCCAACCCCCTCCCGTCTCCCATCCTCCCGTCTCTCCAAACTCAGTGGCCAGTCACCTAACTCAAGTTGGACGTGCTAAGATTGCCCAGTCTGGAAAAGAGAAATTTCCCATGAGTGGTCATCCCACTTCCATTTATCTTGTCCATCTCCAAAACTCTCTCCCTTTACACTGTCTGAACTGGAAGACGCTTTGAAGAGGGTTAAACCGGTAACAGCTGCTGGCTATGATAACATCAACCCAGAACTCATTCTTAACCTGGGTCCCGTGGCAAAAAGTGGCTCGCTTCATTCCTGTCCCACACCTTGGAATCTGAGTCTATGCCCAAAGTTTGGCGTTGTGCGAAGATTATAGCGGTTTTGAAACCAAAGAAAGACCCAACACTGGCCGCCAGCTATAGACCAATTTCTCTCCTCTCTGTGTGTTACAAACTCCTTGAGAGGCTGCTTCTGTCACGTATTTCTCATCTTACAGAGAAATTCCTATCACCCGCCCAAGCTGGTTTCCGCCCAGGAAGATCTACCTGCGAACAAGCCCTGGCCCTCTCAACTTACACTGAAAATGGATTCCAGAAGAATTTAAAGATGGGTGCTGTCTTTGTTGATCTCACAGCAGCCTATGACACGGTCTGGCACTGTGGTCTCCTAGTCAAGATCTCAAGATGCCTGCCTCCATGGGTGGCCAACACTATATCATTTCTTCTCCAAAACAGAAGATTCCGGGTGCATCTGGGTGACAAGTCTAGCAGATGGAGACTTGTCTCAAGTGGCCTCCCCCAGGGCTCTGTTCTGGCTCCTACACTATTTAATATTTACATCAATGACCTCCCAGAAACTTCTTCAAGGAAGTTCATCTACGCCAATGACATCTGCTGTGCAACTCAGGCATCCAAGTTCGACATCCTCGAGGAAACACGAAAGACATGTCTCTGATATCTGATTACTGTAAAAAATGGTGACTAATTCCTAGCACTGCAAAAACGGTATCATCTGTTTTCCATCTACACCATGCCTCGGCCTCGCGTGAGCTTAATGTGCAGCTTGGCGATACGAGAATCCGGCATGAAGCCCAGCCAGTCTATCTTGACGTTACTCTCGATCGCACTCTGTCATTTCATGAACATCTCATAAAAACTGCAGCAAAGGTGGGCGCGAGGAATAACATCATTGCAAGACTGGCCAGCTCCTCATGGGGTGCAAGCGCTTCCACACTACGATCATCATCTCTGGCATTATGCTATTCCAATGCAGAATACTGTGCCCCAGTATGGTTCCGTAGCCCCCATGTCCACTTGGTCGATTCCAAATTATATTCCTCCATGAGGATAATTTCTGGAACCATCCGTTCCACCCCGGTTCCATGGCTGCCAGTTCTTAGCAACTTCGCCCCGCCAGATATTCGTCGGGATGCGGCATCATCTAAGTTCATTTACCACGTCTACGCTCGACCCGACCTGCCAATATACGCGGATATCTTCGTCCACCCTGTCCAACGCTTGATGTCTCGTCACCCAATCTGGTCCCCTACGCCTACACTGAACTTCTCTGTTACAGTCTCTTGGAAACAGAGTTGGCAGTCAGCTGAGGTAAAGAACAAACACCTCATCACAGACCCCTGCAAGCATCAACCCGGCTTTGACCTAGCACGTTATGATTGGGCCCTCCTCAATCGCTATCGAATAGGCCATGGCCGGTGCACCGCTATGTTCCATCGCTGGGGAGCCAGAGATGACCCGAACTGCCGCTGCGGCTCCAGACAGACTATGACCCACATAGTCAACGACTGCCATCTCTCCAGATTTAAAGGAGGTCTCAAAACTTTACATCAGGCTCAACCTGATGCTATTGACTGGCTACGGAAGAAGGGCAAACGCTAGAAGAAGAACACAGCCATGAGTCCCAGGTCGTCTGTTACCCGCCCGTGAAGCCAGTCCGGCGAAAACAACAATATGGAAGGTCCATGTCTAGCCTACTGAGAGTTTTCCAGGGTGCTCTCCAGAGAGGCTGTACCAATTTACATTCCCACCAGCAATGTAAAAGGGTTCCTCTGTCCCCACAACCTCTCCAGCATTTGTTGCTGCTGTCCTTTTTCATGTATGCCATTCTTACAGGAGTGAGGTGGTATCTTAGTGTTGTCTTAATTTGCATTTCTCTGACAATCAGTGACCTAGAGCAGTTTTCATATGTTTGTTGGCCTTTTGGATCTCCTCTGTAGTGAATGTTTTGTTCATATCCTCTGCCCATTTTTGGATGGGGTCATTTGCTTTTTTGGTGCTAAGTTTGCTGAGCTCTTTATATATTTTGGTGATTAGTTTCTTGTCTGATGTATGGCATGTGAAGATTTTATCCCATTCTGTGAGGGGTCTGGGCCGGGGGGGGTGGGAGTGGGTGGGAGGGATGGGTCACAGTCTTTTGGTGGTGGGAATGGTGTTTATGTACACTCCTAGTAAAATGTAGTCATATAAATCACTCGTTAATTAATATGAGAGGGGGAAAATTAATTGTGTGTCTCAATTTTTTTTTAAAACACAGGCTGAATCTTTTTAATATATAGGCTGTGTAATTGATATGCAGACTCTTTCAAAAGCCTAGACCAAGTAGATCAGAAGCAACCAATAGCACAGCTATAGACAAGATATTGGGTACTATACAGCAAACCCTAACAAAAAGACTTTTCAAAGTTAACCTAATTACCAAATAATGTGATGATAACATTAACTATCGATTGTCTTTTTGAACCCTAAGACAGCAGGAACCTCACATCTCCACTATAGAGCTTTTACTTCCCCCAGTCCTGGAACCCTTGGATAGGGCCCTCTTTCCCGTATGCCTCTCCCAATCCATATCAAATAATAGTGCATCTGCTGATCACAACCTAATCAACGCAATGATGGCCACCTCAACATGCTTCACTTCAGACTGTGTCCAGAGATTTCACGTGTGGAATGACAACCCTTCGGCTTCATTACTCAGGTGAGACCTTTCCTTTCATAGTATACTCTAATTCCATCTCAGGTGGTTCATTTTCTAACAAAGTCCCAAAAATTATATATACACCAGTTTCTGTGAGAGAGAGCATATGTTCACACGTATCCATAAACTCCTGCAAAATATATACCTGAAAGCAGAAGTACACTAGAGTTTGTAGTGAGTATCCCCCCTAACACTTCCTCTCCACTATTCCAAGCTCTGGGTCTATAATTGCTCAACAATTTGTTTGGCTTTGTATGTTAACTCTCTTTTCAGTCACCAGGTTCCAAATGTCATCAGGATGCCGGCCAGGCTTCCCTGAACTGAAGACCCTACCAATGTGTCCTGGAGCTCCGCTTCCCCAGAGACCCACCCTACTAGGGAAAGAGAGAGGCGGACTGGGAGTATGGACCGACCAGTCAACGTCCGTGTTCAGCAGGGAAGCAATTACAGAAGCCAGACCTTCCACCTTCTACAACCCACAATGACCCTGGGTCCATGCTCCCAGAGGGATAGAGAATGAGAAAGTTATCAGGGGAGGGGGTCGAATATGGAGATTGGGTGGTGGGAATTGTGTGGAGTTGTACCCCATCTACCCTATGGTTTTGTTAATTAATCCTTTCTTAAATAAATAAAAAAAAACTCCATGGATGGTGGATCATTGATGTTTATTCTCCATCTCTCTCCCTCCCCCTCTCTCTAATCAAAGTGTGCAATAAATACTGGGTTGTGGAGGCAGCTTATCAGAATAGTTCCTGAGTGAGGCCCTGGGATCATTCCCTGGCACCACATAAAAATTTAAATGAAGTATAATAATAGACTACAATGAAACAGCATAATAATCAAATGGACCAGGAGACTTATTATAATTCTACTCTTTGAAATTTCTATAAAGCTACACTAGATAATGCCCTAGAATGAGTACATATGCTATTGATTTGAACAAGTTGCAGTCTTCATTAAACACATACTTAAAAGTCTTACTAATTTCCATTATGCGCTGTTCTGGATAATGTTATTATTTTTATAGATACAAGAGCAGATTTTTATTTTTTATTATTTTTTTGTATTGTAAATTAAGTAAACTTGGGATTGTCACATGCCCTCTTTTTTGGTCCTCTTTTATCATTTATAAAAATTACAGATTATAACATCAAATAGATGGCTCAGCATATATACATGCCTATCTTTCTATGTTAAGCTTTCAGTGTATTTCATTTTTTGCCTGCCATAAATTTATTTGATGTTTGCTGATTAAGACATCCTAAAATCAAACAATTCAGTTCATTCACTAAGAAAAAAGGCACAGATGCTAGAGACATTGAATGCTAGTGAGATAATGACTGTCAATTCAACCTTTCCAGTCTAAACTGATCTAATTAAAAGACAAGGGTAAAATTCACCCTAAGGCCTAGAAAAGCATTCTCATTCTGCCCAGAAGTCATCTGGGAGAAGTTTAAACCTTCCTCCAGCTGTAGAAGTTGTCATATGACTGAAAACTAAATCAAATAAGAATATGCCATCATCAAACATTCAAGAGGAATGAATAATTTCCTTTAGTTACTAGGAGAACATATTTTTACTGTATCCCTAAGGAAATATTCAGCAAGTAAATCTGATAACAGGTAAAGAGGAAATAGTAGATGGAATGAGAATAGCAATAAGAAGGTACATTCAATATCACTTTCAAGTCTATTAAGTGAGAATGAGAGTTGGCAGGGACTTAGCTCTTCATAACCATAGACAGAAGATGACTATTAAGTGTAAGTTGGGCCAGGTGATGGCGCCTCTGGTTGAATACACATGTTACAATGTGCAAGGACCCAGGTTTGAGCCTTCAGTCCCCACCTACGGGGGAAGCTTCACAAGTGGTGAAGCAGTGCTGCAGGTGTCTCTCTGTCTCTCACCCTCTGTATCCCTCCCTTCCCTCTCAATTTCTGACTGTCTCTATCTAATAAATAAACAAAGGTAATAAAATATATTTTTTAAAAAAGTGTAAGTATAACGGGAGATTAAAAACCCTAGAATTGATCAGACTGGTGGTGGTAAGGATCTAAAGGAAGAGAAGAGTGCCAAAGACACAAACCATGAGAAATTAAAAATTCAAGAGACAGAAAAAAAAGAAAACAAGCCAGAGCTAAGTAGGCAAAAGAATGTTGCAAGAAGATAATAAGAAAGATGATATAAGTTCTAAAAATAACTTATTAGTTTTAAGGGAAATATCTAGTGAAATAAGAATTGGTAAAATGGTTATTTGGCTTAGTAATATAGACTGGACTGATCTAAGCAGTAACAGACTCAGGAAGAGGTTAGAAGAAGCAGGTCAATGTAAATGTATTGACAAATAACTATGAGGAGAGGAAGTATATACAGACACTTCAGGGATCTTTTTAACAGAACCTAACACACAGAATGTTATCTGAAACATAGGGATATATGATAGAAGACAAAAAGAGATAAAAGAAAAACAGGACTGTGGATTCCAGGATGAATACACAGAATTGAATGAATGCGCAGAGAGGCATATATGGTATGGGGCACAGAAAAACCACAAAGAAGCTTGGGTTTCACTCATTTAGGTAAATTGATAGTTATGTATTATTCAGAAACATGTATCCATGAGTTAAATTACCCGCCTGAAGAGACAATAAAGAGAAAGGTCTTATCTCGCTATGGACAGATTCTTTGCATCTTTGGCACATTTTATTTTCAGTCTAAATATTTATAGAGACAGATTTACTTGGAATTGTGCTGTCTCCTTCAAGGGATGTTAGCAGCATGATATAAAAATAAATAAATAAAAAACAGAAAGAAAAAATATGATAGTGATGGATATAAGCTGCATATAGGGTGGTTAGCAAAGTAGGAGATCCTTTGATTCTAAGCACTGCATTTTCTATAAATTTTTTTAATAGAATCTGACCTTGGGGGTTCAAAGGTATTAAAAATAATCCATTTTTATTTCAAATTGGCAAGAAGAATGAATGATTGACTATTACTGTTGTCTTTGTCTATGTGTTAATGTACTGGAACTGTCAGTAATATATAACAAAAAGAAAAGAGTAGAAAGTCTTTCTTACCTTGATTGCCATGTGTGTGGCCTATGTGACTCATAATGACCCTTGTCTAGGTCTCTCCCTTTTTCTACAGTAAGCCTCATTAACTCTACTCTGCCCATATTGACTTTAGCCCTTACTCAAGTACAAGTTAGTTCTGGCTCAAGACATTAGTTTTTTTTTTTTAATCCTATTCTAGGAAGCAACTATCAAGTATATTTACTTTTGGAAGTTTTATTTATCAATTAATGACAGAGATAGAGAGGGTTGGGTAGGGAAGTGACTCTGGCAAACGTACTATTGGGATGTGAATTTAAGACTTCATGCTTGAGAATCCAATGCTTTACCCACTGCACCACCTCCCAGAAAACCAAAGATATTTTTCTGAGTCTCAAAAGATGTCTTTTAAATAGTTCTTCCTTGACTATATTATTAGGTAATTTCTCAACTCTGTGCTATTCACTAAACAATACTTTGAAAAATTCTCCTTCATTACTGTCACTTTGAATATGCTGCTTATTTGTATACTATATTTTCCTACTAGACAGAGGAATACTTTCTTAGTACTTCATCCCTTAATATAAGGAAAAATGCTTGATACAAAAAATGCCCACTAAAGGTCTGGTGAATAGCTGAAATCATTAATCAATTTAACACAATTTATTGATCCTGTAGGAAAGTTCCTGTTTTCTCAGGCTGTTATGTGTCTCTCATCTCTGCTTCTCCACCCAATTCTGCATATTGCATATGATTATATATTGATAAGATCAGCTGTTTTCTTTTCTTTTTTTTTTTGCCTCCAGGGTTATTGCTGGGTCTCAGGGCCTACACTACAAATCCACTGCTCATGGAGGTCATTTTTCCCATTTTGTTGCCCTTGTTGTTGTCATTATTATTATTGTCATTGCTGTTGTTGTTGTTGGATAGGACAGAAAGATATTGGAGGGGAGAAGGGGGAAAAGAAAGACAGACACCTGCAGATCTGTTTCCCCATCCGTGAAGTGACCCCCCCCCGCAAGTGGAGATCCAGGGTCTCAAACCAGTACCCTTACGCTGGTCCTTGAGCTTCAAGCCATGTGTGCTTAACCTGCCGCACTACTGCCCGATCCCCCTAATCAGCTGTTTTCTTGACATGGGTCATTCATAGATCAATAAGTAGAGTGCATGCCTTCCTGGTGTTTGTCTCTAGATTTAATCTCCAACACCATGAGAGAGCACCATGGACATTATAGACATGTGGAACTCTATAAATGATAGTGCACTATTCGCCAGCTCTATCTGTCTGTCTATCATCTATCTGTCTAACTCTATTTCACACACACACACATACACATACATTATGCATATGCACATGTATACAAACATATAAAACAAAAATGTTGAATCATGGAAGTGGCTCAGCAGTAGAGTGCATGCATGAAGTACTGTTTTAGTTCTGGGTACCACATAAAACAGAGGCTCTCATATCTGGTTCTATCAGTAAGCTCCTGAAGAACATGCACCATTGCTGACTTATGTTTGTATCTCCATTATCTTACAAAGGATTGTAGTTCATTTATTTTGGACTAAAGAGGAAAAATTTTATACATGAAATGTTAATAATGTTCAGGTAGAGAAAGAGTAACAAGATAAAATGTGAGTTCTAAAGCTTAGCAATAGCCTTTTCTAAAAGGATGCTATTAAAAAAGTGTTTTGAAAAATTCAACCATCAAAGTACATTAAATATTTATTAAAAGTAATGTGACTATTGTGAAGCTAACATTTTTTTTTAATTTTTTATTTAAGAAAGGATTAGTGAACAAAAGCATAAGGTAGGAGGGGTACAACTCCACACAATTCCCAACACCCAATCCCCATAACCCACCCCCTCCCATGGTAGCTTTCCCATTCTCTATCCCTCTGGGAGCATGGACCCAGGGTCGTTGAGGGTTGCAGAAGGTAGAAGGTCTGGCTTCTGTAATTGCATCTCCCAATCCAAACCAAATAACATTGCATCTGCCGATCACAACCTAACCAAAGCAACGATTGCTACCTCAACATGCTTCACCTCAGAATGTATCCAGAGACTTCACGTGTGGAATGACAACCCTTCAGCTTCATTACTCGGGTGAGACCTTTCCTTTAATAGTACACTCTAATTTCATCTCAGGTAGTTCACTTTCTAACAAAGTCCCATAACCTAGATATACACCAGTTTCTATGAGAGAGAGCTTATGTGCACACGTATCCATAAACTACTGCAAAATATATACCTGAAAGCAGGACTACACTAGAGTTTGCAGTTCCAGATGCCACCAGGATGCTGGCTAGGCTTCCCTGGATTGAAGACCCCACCAATGTGTCCTGGAGCTCAGCTTCCCCAGAGTCACACCCTACTAGGGAAAGAGAGAGGCAGACTGGGGGTATGGACCAACCAGTCAACGCCCATGTTCAGCGGGGAAGCTAACATTTTGAGGTGAGATACGGTCAACTTCTGTTCCAAACCAGAGCTTTTTTAGGGTGATTATGAGGAAAGCCTTTTCTCTGCATGCTCTTTTTTTTTTCCTTAATCCTTCTCTTCTTATTTTTTTCTTTACTTTCTTTCTTTTATTATTATTTTTGTATAGTAAGAATATCAGGCTAGAGATGTCCAAAGATTCCTGTATTCCTGATGTTCCAAGATTTTATTTACCTAGGAAAGAAATAGTGCTATACTCAGGATAGGAGAAATATGTAGAATATGTCACCCAATTTGAAAATAACATAAAATAGACTTCCTAGCTTCTTCTATAATGAAGATGTCAAATTTCACCTGTTACACTCTTATTTTTATTTTCCTGATTATTAAACAACTTATTCTGTTTTATATCTTAATGTTTTACAGCCACCAAGTTGCAGATGCTACTGTGACATCACCTGACTTCTTTGGGCAGACAGTCTCACCTATGTGTCCTGGAATCCCACCTCTCCAGAGTCCTATCCCACTAGGGAAAGATAGAAATAGGCTGGGAGTACATATTGACCTGCCAATGCCCATGTTCAGCAGAGAAACAATTACAGAAGCCACACCGTGCACCCTCTGCTTCCCATAAAGAGTCTTGGTCCATACTCCCAGAGAGATAAAAAATAGATTAAAAATAGGGAAATTTCTCAGGAACAGCACAAAGGACAATGCCCTCAGTGTGGATCAACGGTAGAGAATGTTACATCCTCTGAAAGAAGACTGGGTAACATACTCTACCACCTGAGGAAGATGGCTCCTGAAATTGGAAAAGCTTGGAATGTTCCTACTTATAACCACAGAATACGAGCTCATATCTACACAAATGCAGAGATTAAATAGGTTCCTAAGCTGAATATGGGGTTTACAGTCAACATACTTATATACCTTTCCCATATCCAGGAGCTACTCTTTTTCCTGACAAGATTTCTAGGCCTTTTTCCAGCCATGACATCATCTCCCCAGACAATAACTTGGGTCCACCTGCATAGCATATGTCAGGCTCAGGAAAAAACTAATATAGTTATGGGCCTTTTGGAATATAACTATAATAGACCTACGAGCTATCTCCAAAATGGAGACCCCAAATCTGCAATATTCCATCCTTTAGGTTCATGATTAGTCAACAATATTTTTGGCTTTATATGTTAATTTTTTATATCCTTTAATGTTTTTATCATCTTTATTTATTTATTGGGTAGAGACAGAAATCAAGAGGAAAGGGGGAGATAGAGAGAGGGAGTGAGACAGAGAGATACTTGCAGCACTGTTTCAACATTTGTGAAGCTTTCCCCTTGCAGGTGGAGACTGAGGACTTGAACCTGGCTGTAACATGTGCACTCAACAGGTGCGCCACCACCCAGCCCCTATATGTTAACTTTTTTTTTCAGCCACCAGGTTCCAGATGCTACCAGGATGTCAACCTGATGTCCCTGGGCAGATAACCCCACTAATGTGTCCTGGAGCTCCGCTTCCCCAGAGCCCTGCCCCTCTAAGGAAAGAGAGAGACATGCTGGGAGTATGGGTCAACTTGACAATACCCATATTCAGCAGGGAAGCAATTACAGAAGCCAGACCTTCCACCTTCTGCACCCCATAATGACCCTGGGTCCATACTCCCAGAGGGTTAAAGAACAGGAAAGCTATTAGGGGAGGGAATGGGATACGGAGTTCTGGTGGTGGGAATTGTGTGCAGTTTTACCCTTCTTTTCCTATGGTTTTGTCAGTGTTCCCTTTTTAAAAATAAATTTAAAAAAAGAAAGAAAGAAAAAGACACTCCCACAGGAAGATCTATCTACACGTTTGAAAGAAAGAGAACTTTATTCAACCTCTCGTTTCTTTGATTCTGTAATGTTTGCATTTTATTGTTTGGATGTACTATAAATACTCTTATGAGTAAACATTCTCATAAAAAATAAGGAAACTTCTAAGGGGAGGGGGTACAGAATGCTGGTGATGGGAATTGAATTGTATGGAACTGTACCCCTCTTATCCCATAATTTAATCACTAATTATTTTAAATAATAATTAAAAACACACTTGGACTTGAATTCAGACAGAAATTTAAAACTTGCAAATTTAGGATACTTCACTAGTTAGTATAAGTCTCTGTAAAATGGAAATAGTGCTTCTTTAGGTTCATACTCAGTACTTGGTACCTTGCTATGTACTTCATGAATCCCACAACTCACCTTTTTTAAAACCTTTTCTTATTTTAGTTTATTTTTAATCATTTTATTGGGGGTAATAGTTTATAGTACAGGGAAAGCACAATTAAACTTTTAAATTGAACTGCCCAGTAAAACAGTTTTTTTTTTTTAAATAAACATCACCCTAGCAATCTGGATGTCTCAAATACTGCTACAATTATAGCTAACTTTAACACAGAAGTAGACAATATCCCTGACAAGATTAAAATTTTCCAGAACTTGCCTTTAGGGACCTTTGAACAGACTCCATTTGTGTTGCCTGGGCTGTTTCTATTGCTAGAATTCAAGGCTAAGCATTCATACAGATAACTTATTGCTTGTCACAACACTTTGCGGCTCCCTTTCCAGCAGGAATTCCTACAGAATGAGGTAAGTTGCTTCCTAACCATGACTTCCCTTTTTTTCACCCCATTTGGTCTTGCTGTTAAGATGCTGAGCAACTGCCTCAGGCTACATTAACAAGTCTCTTCCAACAGCTGTGGGATCAAATGTTCCAGCAATCTAAGATGAAGCCCAGAGGATCCAGGGCAATGAATTACAGACTCCAAATCCAATCAGTGAGCCACCTGAGGAAATTCCAAGTTAGTAGATGCAATTAATATGAAGTAGAGTTAATAAGTTCTTAGATATGCTAGTTAAAAAAAGTACTATTAAAGGTGCTTGCCCTCTCGTAGACATCACTCATCAATGACCCCCATTGTACCAGGAATGGTATTTTTTTCTCACTGTGCTTCCAAAATATCAAACACTTGAGCTAATCAATTTGTAGAGTGCATACAATTCCACATTTGACAGAGTGGCATGTAGGAACACAAGTCAGGGGTCTTCAGGTAAATGCCTGCCACTATTCTATCCAAAAGGACCAGGGATGTCTTAGAATGGAACCTCTGAATGTGTATTTACATGGGCATTCACTTGCCCTCATATCCTCATGTTGGTGAATTATAAATGTATATAATAAATCACACTATCTCCCACCTTATATGCTTGGATACAGAGATGAAAGTTTAACAGTCTGAACAAAAGATGCTGGATGAGCATGACTCAGGAAAGTTCTCCTAATTCTTTCTCACATAAAAATTTCCATAGGACTTCTCACTAAAGTAGAATTTCAGAAACAGCATCAGAAGACCTCAATTTAATTAAACTAATCAATATTCAATTCAGTTATTCAATGGGCTTCATAAAACCTCTGAGAGAAACATAAGTTCTGGATCTATATCTCCAGCCTCTTGATAAGTAAGTGGCTTAATGTCTCTTAGGCTTCAGTTTCTAAATCCTGCAATGGTAATGTTACAGAACCTACCACCGAGGCTTGTTGGGAGGATTAAGAATACATTAAGTATGATTTCAATAGGTGTTAACTATTATTTGTGGCAGTGATAATAATCAACAGTAGGGAAATAGTCTTTTGTGCAACAGAAGTGGCAGTGTGAACAGATAGTATAGTAAAATAGTAGTACAGTATCACTAGTGGTATAGAATTATGAGTAACATAATAGCAATAGCCATATTGTAACAATAGTGTCATACGAACAGTAGTAGAACTGTGTTGTGATATTGGCAGTAACAATGATAAAGTACTGATGGTAGAAGCAATAGTTTACTCATGAAACATAGTGTTTTAGTAATACTAGGAGAAAACATAAAACTATTACAATAACAATACTAATATTTTTTTTTTTTAGTACCAAGCATGAGGCCTTTGTCCTCATAGAGCTCCTAGTCTCCCAGATTTCCTGAATGCTCAATATAAAGGAGACTCTCAGGAATCGTCCAATCCATGACCCACAATGTATAGACAGGAAAGGTAAGCGCAAAAAAGAATGAAATGACACTAATCTCCTGAAGAGTTTGGGTTCAAATTCCAATCTTTTTTACTTTCTCTCTCCCCAATGAACCATAGGTCCACTTTCAAATCTCCATTTGTGAATCTATTTACAAATCTCTTTACATGTTCTCACTCCAATGCCCTCTTCTCCCCAAATTTGTCATATTCTCTGATACTGTTGTGCTATTTTATAATCTATTTCTCTACCTTGCTGACACCTTGCTCAACGCTTTAACTCCTTTTTATCTTTTGAAACTCATCTTCTCTTCAAAATGCTTTCTGACTGTATACACCTATCATAGGGACATGAGAGGTTGTACACATATGTCAACAATTGAATTATAAACCCTTAACATCCCAATAAAGTGTATTAAAAAATGTTTCCTGAACTAGCAAGATAGCTTGCCAGGGAAGTATTCCTGCTTTGTTACACACACAATACAGGTCCCAGCCTGGTCTCCATTGAAAGCTTTAACATTGTGGTTATGATTCTCCCTCTTCTCTCTCTCTCTCTCTCTCCCTCCCTCTCCCTCTCCCTCTCCCTCTCCCCCCCTCTCTCTCTTTCTCTCTCTGTCTCTCTCTCTCCCCCTCCTCTTCCCCCTCTTTCCCCCGCCTCCTCCCCCTCCCCCTCCCTCTCCCTCCCTTTCCCTCCCTCTCCCTCTCCCTCTTCCTCCTTTCCTTTCTCTTTCTCTCCCTCTCCCTCTCCCTCTCACTTCCCTCTCCCTCCCCTCTCCCTCTTCTTCCTTTCCTTTCTCTTTCTCTCCCTCTCCCTTCCCTCTCCCTTCCCTCTCCCTTCCCTCTCCCTCCCCTCTCCCTCTTCCTCCTTTGCTCTCTCTTTCTCTCTACTCCATCTATCTCTCATTATCTACCTTCATTTCACTCTTTCTGTCTGAAAAAAGTCAGCCTGGAGCAATGAAGCCCTGCAGACAACAACAACAACAACAACAACAAAAGTATTTTCTACATTCTCCCTCCATCTTGGTTAACAGGATTAATACAGGAGCTCCAGTGGCACAATCAGATCAATACAACACTCTTATTTTCCTCTATAACTCCTAACAAAAGGAGCTATCATAGGATTTTTACATTTTTAATTATCTTTATTTACTTATTGGATAGAGACAGTCAGAAATTGAGAAGGAAAGGGGTGATAGAGAGGGAAAAAGACAGAGAGACACCTGTAGCTCAGCTTTACCACTAGCAAAGCTTTCCCACTTCAGGTGGAGACCAGGGGCTCAAACCTGGGTCCTTGTACATTGTAACATATGTTCTCAACCAGGTGTGCTACCACCCGGCACCCCTATCACAGGATTTATATAAGAGTTTGGAATCCTTTTTATAGGGCCAGGCATTATTCTGAGTATTTGACCAGTATTAGTTCACTCAGTGCTCAAGAGCCCCTTTAAATTTCTTAAAATTGACTTATTTTGTCTTCCTTTTCTGTTTTCAAGTTATTTATTCCAAAATTATTCAGAGCCTGCTGCAGTCAAGTGCTAGGTAAATATTTGTGAACAAGAAAATATTTTATCTGTCCTCAATGGTTTACAGTTAAATGAGAGAAGTAAGAAAGGAAGTAATTTATTGCAATGCAACCTATCATGTTTTATAATGAGGGTGACTCCAGTTCACATGTAAAGGTCAGAAGCTAGTTTGGGAGCGGAGGTCAGCAAATCTTCCTGTTGAGTGTGGCTATCTCAGTTCTGGCTTGAATAATGTGTCAGTTGGATAGAGAAAAGATGAAACAATGATATAGGGGAAAGGGAACACATAATATAGAGACAAAGAAAGAATAGAAATGTCAAGAGAAAAGAGCTGGTGTAAGAAACAGTGCAGTGAGCAATGGCATTCTGAGAACCTGTGGCTCAATTGTCCAGAATCAAAGGTTACTGAGAAAAGACTTCTACTTGGTCTACAATGTTCTTTACATGCAATGCAACATCTAAAGCTGAGATGTACTTGACTAATGTTTGCCAAATAATTGTATTAATGAATGATGAATAAAAAACAGAAGTTCATAGTGTCTCTATTAATTAAAATAGACAATTCCATCCCTAAATACTGCAGATACTTTCTGGGAGGGACTATGTTCAAATCAATTGCTATAGAATTGGTTTCTAAAAATTACCTTAAATAGTTTCACTTTCCTGGAAACATATTTTGGACATGTGTTTGGTATCTTGTTTATATGAGGAAAATAAATAGGCAGATTCCACAGATACATCAAGTGCAAGTGATAAGGGAGTGACCAGACAAAGAGTAACAGGAAAAAAGAAACCTTTTGAAAATATTCACAAGTCTGTAAATCATCCTTTAAGCATGCTATTCTGTTGTGAAACTCAAAATAGAAAAGAAATTATTTTCTTTTGTGCTAATATTTCATTATAACTGGTACCTCAAAAGCACCAGGAACCCAGAGTTTGTAGATCTTTCAGTTGGGAGCTGAAATAACTGATCTCAGAGCATTCATTACCTTCTACTCAGTTCTCAAAGGGTGAAAAAAAAAAAAAAACACTCTAAGTGTGGGCTTCTGGCACCCTTGTTGAGAGCTCTCATTCCAGCATAGGATTTCAAGGAAGAGACAAGGCTCTCCCAGGGATTGGCTGACAAAAGAAACAGTTACAGGATAAAGTCATATCGGGCATAGTGCCAAGCCCCAAGCATCCCTGGGGGTCACTGGCGAAGGACCAGGCTGTCAGGAGTCTGCTGATTGGTCATTTAGACAGCACTCTGTGCCTATGACTGTACAGTGACCACAGTCCCTGCACATGTTCTCACTATGGTTAAAGAGAGAGGCAGATTCAAATGCTCGTCCTGCCATTATACTTTGCTTAACCAAGCTAAATACCCATAATTTGTCTAGAAATTGGAAAAAAAAAATAAAGGATGGAAAAAAACCACACAGAAAGCTGTTGTTCCAAGAACTAAATGAAATCAAGCACTAATTCAAAGCACAGCTCCTTGTATATTCTTATACTTATTATCAGTATAAGGGTCTTTTAGAACTTCCTTATTACTTGGTCCAGAGGTCTCAAAATATGTGCATGTGTATACAAATTATCCCTCCAGCTTTTGCCTAAATCAATAAGGGTTTAATAAACATTGCACATATAGAAAATTGCTTACCTTGATGAGGACAAAGAGGAGTATCTAATCATGCTCACCTAGAAATGCCTTTGATGGCCATAGCTCTCACAGCTTATGTAAGTCTCTAGTTTTAGAGAGTTTATTTTTTTATTTTTATTTTTTTATTTAATTTTATTTTTGAAACTTTTATTTGTAAAATGGAAATACTGACAAGACCATAGGATAAGAAAGGTACAAGCCCACATAATTCCCACCACTGGAACTCTGATTTCCCAGAGCAGACAACCCCACCAATGTGTCCTGGAGATCCACTTCCCCAGATCCTTACCCCACTAGGGAAAGAAAGAAACAGGCTGGGAGTATGGATCGACCTGACAATGACCATGTTTAGCAGGAACCAATTACAGAAGCTAGACCTTCCACCTTTTGCACCCCATAATGACCCTGGGTCTGTACTTCAAGAGGGTTAAAGAATAAGAAATCTTTCAAGGGAGGGGATAGGCTAGGGAGTGCTAGTGGTGGTAGAGTTTAAATTCTGAAAGGTGAGAATACTGCCAGTTCAGAAGCTACCTGTGGGGTGATCCAGGTAAAAATGTCAGCCTTTATTCTCATAATAACCTGGAGTCCCTTTCCCTTAGCCATAAAAACTATAGCTTGCAAAAGATAATTATTAAATAAGATGACATACATGAAATTGTACAGCATAAGAGGTTCTCATTAGAATAATTCATCAATTCATTCAACACATATGCACCAGGATTCTCCAGTATGCCAGGAAATATTTTAGGGAGTGATGACATGGTCATGGACTAAACAATATCCTTGTCCTCATGGAACTTTCACTCTTGTAGAGAAGGTAGACAGTATAAATATAAGAGATGAGGAAAAAGAAGCAGAATAATAGGGTGGACAACAGTAGTATTACAAATAACCACTGCCATCTTTACTCCTTGGCTCTCACAGTTGTTCTTTTTACACTTATCAGAAATTCTCCCAGTTCCTGCCCATGGGCTTCCAGTAAGAGTGAATAAGATACTACAGTCTGTTGAATTGAGTAATACGACATCCTCTAAATAAAATTATGGATACCAATAGAAAAATGCATGGTCACCAACAGAATGAAGAGTTTGGGAGTCACTTTGGACATTCCTGGAGACTCATAGCCATGCTGTCTCTGGGCTTGTCATAGCTGACACTACAGAGGCAATTCCTGGAAAGTAACTAACTCCTCAATAATGCCATCTTTGTTGCACCATAACATCGAGGACCTTGTTCTGAGTTGACTCCAAGATGAAGGGAAAGAAGAGAAGAGCCAGCTGTAAAAAAAATCAATTTGTTTCCAATTCACTCTTCCTTGAGTCAGAGAGGCTGTCTCCACACACTGGTTGGATCTGTCAGGGACAGATGCCAAGTAGGGCGTAGACCAATGAAACACACCCCTGTTCTCACTGAAGTAAGCACATTCAGTCTTTTGAGCACAGTCTTTGGTTTGGGATATATATATATATGTATATATATATATTACTTTGGGGATTCACAGGTTAAATTAGAAGGGTAGGGGGGCTCAAATTCAAAACTGACTCTTTAAGTCTTCCTATTCACATTTTAATACTGCCAGTGCTAACTGTATGTAGGCAAGTTGACACTGATATGCACCATCCTTGGAAATGTAAATTGATCTGACCTCTTTAGAGACTCATTTGGCAAAAATCTATAAAAATTGAAAACTATTTATGGATGATCCAGCTACAGCAAGACATTCTTTATAGGAATTCTAAGAAATGTGCCAAGATGAATGCATGAGAACATTTATGGCAGCATTTGCACTAGCAAAAGTCTGGAATAACCTGAATATTATGATGTAGCTAAAAGGAAGGAGATACACACTGATTTATGTGGAAAGAAGTAAAAAATAAAAAGGAGATAATTGGGGGGCAGAGCTAAGATGGTAACTTGGAAGCAACTGCTGGCTTGAGCTTCCACAACAACTGCTGGAAAGGGTAGGGATATGTGACCTTCAGCAGGACAGTGAATAAGGGGTCCTAAGGATGACACCAAGGAGGTGACTATAGCAAAATTTGGGTTAGAAAACAGAGAAAAAAGAAAGGAAATTCTCTGATTATTTCCAAAGCGCACCCCTCTCCTTATAACCAGACTCCAGGGCCTGGAGAGCTGTTACTAGCAGGTTTTTCTTTACAAAGATTCCTGGCTCACCAGGGGTATCATTCCAACCCTTTTCCTTTCTGAGAGCCAATCTGAGCCATCCAAACTGCAGACTGACTGTTAAGGTTTTTTTACTCTGTTCTATTTTATTATTAATATTATATATATGCATGTCCCTTTGCCCTCCCTCCCTCAGGTTGACCAACATTACCTCTTAGTGTATTTTCCATTGCTACGTTACTGTGTGTCCTATTCATTGGGAGAGGAACTTGTTTCACTCTACCTACCTCCTCTATCCACTCTACCACTTCTCCCTCCTCCTAGCTAATTAAAACAACAACAACAAAAAAAAAACCTCTTTCCTTTCACTGCTCTTTTTTTTTCTTTCTTTTTTTTTTCTTTCTCATTCTTGTCTTCCTTTCTTCCTTCCTCCTTCTTCGGCTTTCTGAATTCACTGATTCAGTGGTACAGTGGACAGTAGATTTGCATAACTGTCTACTCTTGCTATCCCTTTTGTCCTTACTCTTTCTTTTCATTTGGATTTGTTGGCTATTTTTTCTTGGACTGGAGGCATTATTTGTTTAACTGGGATTGGTTAAATTGCTTCAATTCTTACTTTAATTACTATTATAATTTTCGAGGTTGGTGAGTGCATTTGTTAAAAAGGCATTTAGTGTAGCATGGCTTGTACTCAAAAAACAACAACTGAGGAACAACAGAACATAAAAATTTTTAAAAAATCAATAAAAAAAATGGTTAAACCAAGAGCAAATAAAACTGCTACTACAATGAATGAAGACAAGAGCACAGAAGAAACTACAAATCAGTCAGAGGTAACTATAGATAAGAAAACTATGCAAGCAATAATAAATTTAATAATCACAAAAATGAAGACAACTATGGAGGAAAGGGCTAGCAGAATTAGGGAAACAACAGATGAGACCCTCAAGGAAAATACTAGCTACCTCAAGGTAATTAAAGAACTGAAAGCTGAAATGAAGAAAGAAGCTGAGGGAAGGGAAAGCAGACTAACAGAAGCAGAAAACAGAATTATCCAGGCAGAGGATGAGCTAGAGAAAACTGAGAAAGAGGTAAAATATCTCAAAAAGAGATTGAGAGACACGTAAAGCAACAACAGAAACATATGGGATGATCTCAAAAGAACTAACATTTGTATGATTGGCCTGCCAGAGGAAGAAAGAGAGGAAGGGGAAGTAAGCATTCTAGAGAAAATTATAGAATAAAACTTCTCATACCTGAACAATATAAAGGACATTAAGATTCAAGAGGCCCAGAGAGTCCCAAACAGAATCAGCCCAGACCTGAAGACACCAAGACACATCATAGTCACAATGAAAAGAAGTAAGGATAAAGAAAAAATTCTAAAGGCTGCAAGAGAAAAACAAAAAGTCATATACAGGGAAAAACTATCAGCAGACTTCTCAACTCAAACTCTAAAAGCCATAATAGAATGCCAAGATATCTATCCAGCCCTGAATGAAAAAAGGGTTTCAACCAAGGATAATAGATCCTGCTAGACTTTCATTTGAACTAGATGGAGGGATAAAAACCTTCTTAGACAAACAACAGTTAAAAGAGGCAACCATCACCAAGCCTGCCTTGAAAGAGGTAATGAAAGACCTCTTATAAACAAGAACTTCACTATAATACTTACAATATATTAGAGCAAATATAAAATTGTTGAATAATGGCACTACAATATATTAAATCCATAATATCAATAAATGTCAGCGGCTTAAACTCACCCATCAAAAGGCACAGAGTGGGAGGATGGATCAGAAAACGTAACCCAACCATATGCTGCTTGCAAGAATCCCACCTGACCCACAAGATAAACACAGGCTTAAAGTGAAAGGATGGAAAAATATCATATAGGCATTTAATGGACCACAAAAAAAGGAACGGACAGCCATTCTCGTCTCTGACACAATAGATTTTACATTTTACATTCAATAAAGTAATAAAAAGGAGACAATTGATATGTAATATTGTATTATGATTAAATTCATTTGTTACGTACAAAATCACCCTCTGTCAATGTGTATCTTCTAAAATGCCTATGCTTACACTTCTATCTAGTCCCAGCCCTCAACCCCCAAACCTTATAATATTCACATAGCAAGATGATTCATACAGGGTGCTTGAGGGATGAGAAATGCTAAGAACAAATGTAAACTATAGATTGATAGTTGAGGCTTTGAGACTTCTGGTAACTCACCTCTAGATGAGCTTGTCTGAACAGAGTGAAGTAGAATTAATAGACAGATACGTAGCATTTTTTCTGGGCTTTATGGTTTTTACTAGCTCCATTTATGTATGTAACTAAGACCACACTCCTACTATTTTCAACTTTTCAGTCTCTACATAATGGATGACCCATTTCCTTCTTTCAACAAGTAGCACAGAAAAAATATGAAGAATTCTACAAGTTTCCTGAAGCAATAACAGTTCACATTTACATGATCAGAATTTCTCACTCATCTCTAAAATAAAAATAAATAAAAAATCAGTACCAAATGTTACCAAGTCACCATTGGCACAAAGTGTTGAAAGGTAAGTAATTCTGTCCATTATGCTGCTAATTAACTGTAGAATTTTGATGACTCTTCCTGCTCTCATGGGGTTTCAGTTCTCTCTGTGGTACAATGATATGGATTATATATGCTTGGATCAACTGAGGGATGGCACCTGTAGCATTTCTCTCTCTTTTTCCTCTAGCTAGTCTATGACTACTTGGACTTCCTTCCATGACTAGGCATAACTAGTCAATAACAGAATTCTTTACTAAAGATTCTAGATGAATTCACTAAAATCATTCTTGATATAAAACTCTAGTCATTAATAATCCAAGTTGATATAAAATATAACAATCAGTTGCTTTCTCCAAGATATATAATCTGTGTAGATTATTCAGATTTAACCTTCTGCTTTCATTTGACTGGGGAGATAGGCAACTAGCACAATACTGGATAAGTATATTTGAGGATACTGGTTCTATCCCTGGGACTACATGCAAATGCTCTAACTTCTCTCTCTGTTCCTCTGATGAAGCTATTTTTTCTAGTTTGTATTAAATAAATAAAATATAAAGTCAGGATACAAAACATTTCTATCTGGTAATTTAAGAAATGACTTGAGTCAGTTTATTCATTAAGTCAACATAGACTGCTTAATCAGAAGTCATTTTTTTCTCTACTCCTGAGGTGTAGAGTCTGGCTCATATAAGTCAATATAAACTTAACTTCTAGCTTTGCGTCATTATCTCATTACTGTTATTTGTAGAAACATGCTGCCTCTCTGAGGAGACTATGTAATTTTGGAAAGGTTATCTCATAATAATTTTCTAACTGCAGTGCCCAGTTCTTTCAGTTGCTTGAGGGTTTTCCTGTAGTTCCAGCTGGCATATAGTTACAAGGGAATTTCAGGTTCCTCATCTTCCAACTTCACTCTCTCAAGAATCTGAATATATGAAATCTTATTATTTATTCCTTTCCCTGACTTTACAAAATGAGACTACACTTCTCATTCATTTTGAGTTGACTTGGGTGATCAAACAAACACGGAATTCAAACATCTGCTATAGTTGTTGAGAAAATGAGTGACTAATGATCTAGTAACAAATAATTTTGTAAGTCAGGTGACTTCCAACACTTTGGTTACAACACGACTGGTTGAAACTAATAGAAATATCTGTTGCGAAATCATTAAGATGATTTTGATGATTATTCCTAATTGATTTTTGGTATATAGCCCTACAGGAAATTATTCACAGAAACATATAGAAAAGAAAGTTTTATTGTTGGTGGTGTTTTCACAGTATTATAGTAGGAGACTCTCAAAAGAGTCTTAGCTGAATTCTCAACTTCATTTCTTTCTCAAAAATAGCAATCTACAGAATACATTTAATCCAGGAAACACTTTAAACTGAGAAGAAAAAAATAGGAAATGAGCCAAGAAAAAGTAAGAACAATAGTTATATTGTTATATCAACATTTATCAAGTGTCTAATCTCTTTGTGTGATTCTTTACATTGTCCATGTATAATGCATCTGTCGAGTCATAGCTATGATTCCTACTTTAATAATGTGGACCCTGAGTTACAGCTGGGTTAAGTAACCTTGCCACATTAGTGGCAAAAATAAACTACTGATAAAACTGTACAATCTGGCCTATAGAAGTAGGCTTTTTGTTGTCATTGCCTCTCATTCCAACTCAGGAAGAGAGGCGATGACAACAAAAAGCCTATATCTATAGACCAGATCCAAATAAATGACCATTTTCAAATAAATCTAGTCAGATTCAAATAAATATCCATTGTCATGTTTTCCCCACTACCATCTCTGTGAATGGCATCAACATGTATTGGGCCGCTCAACTAAGATGCTGAGTTTATGTACAATCCCCATGGCTAATAAATCAGCAAACCTTGGCAAGCTTGCTTCTGCTAGGACTAAGATATTCCTATTTATCTCCATCCCATAGCTTCTATCCAAGATCAAACCATCATCTCTTGTTAAAATGACTATGACAGCCTCCCCCAGTCCCACTTATTCCACTGTTCCCAATTTGCCTTCTATTTAACTCTGCTTCACACTACAGCCAGTATGATATTTCAAAAGCATGTCTCTATCTTTAGACATGCTTCATTGATACCTGGAGTGGCTTCCCATTCCCTGTCTATTGAAGAAGACTGAAATATTTCACTGTGTTTTAAAGACCCTGCATGATAATCTGCCAACCTAGTCTCTGACTATCTCTTATCTTCAGCATTCATTCCATGTCCCCACACTCTCACTTTTCTAACATTCCTAGAGTGTGGTTTGTTTTCTCATTTTCTATATTCTGGCCTTGGTAATTGTACTCAAAATTCTGTTCAGACATAACCTGTTGTTAAAATTTGTAGGCTCTTGCCGGGCTGGCTTGCTTCACGGCGGGTAACAGAGACGCGGAGACAACGGCTGGGCAGGGAAGCTGTATTTCTTTATTCAGGAACAACGATTCATAAACTAAGACAAACTAATCACCAAACAGAACTCTGCTGTCTCTTTGCGGCAGCGCAAGCACTCTCTCTTACTCTGGAACTCAGGAACTTTCTAACTCTGGAACTCTCGTACTGGGGAACCCCCTGAAACTCTTCCACTGTGGAACTCTCTCTTACTCTGTAACTCAGGAACCCAGAAACTCTGTCTCTCTGGCACTCTCTCTTACTCTGTAACTCTGGAACTTTCCAACTCTGGAACTCTGGAACTCTTGTACTGGGGAACCCCCTGAAACTCTTCCACTGTGGAACTCTCTCTTACTCTGTAACTCTGAAACTCTCGAACTCAGGAACTCCGGAACTCTGTCACTCTCGAACTCAGGAACCCTCTCCCGGGGTTCCTCTGGGGCGGGGCCAAGCGGGCCTGCGAAATTAGCAGGCCTGATCCAATTCTCTTGGCGGGGGAAGGGCTAGGACAAACAAATGTAAAGCATACGACAATTCCCCCTTTTCTTTTTAACTAAATGACTATAGTATCAAGGGTGTGGGGTGAACAGAAACATATATAACAAAAACCAGCATGTTGTCAAGGGAAGGCCTGAGGGGGCCATATCTGAAAAAAAAAAACATTTCTTGCCTCTGGGGGGCTACTTGCCTCAATGGGCATTAGCATGGGGGCGGAGAACGGCCTAGGGTCCCAAAGGCAGCTGGCTGCAACTTACTTACTACGAAACAAAACTTGTTATTAGCATATCTACTGCACGATCTAACATTTCTAATAGAGAAGGAATTTGAGACTTTTACATATCAACAACGTCTTTTAACCTTTTGTTACACCCATTCAAGATGGAGACACACCCTAGGTCCTCAGGCATAAGAATAATTAGCATAGCCATTGTGCGATCTACCATTTCTAATAGAGAAGGTAGTGTTTTACATATCAACAAGTCTATTTAACCTTTTGTTTAGACTAACTTAGTTAAAATATATTGATTGTTAACTAATTTTTACCTTAGACTTTAAATGTAAGTTAATTTTATCTTTATGAGAATTACATTGAAAACCTTTTTCATTTAACTTTGACTAGTAAGAATTTAGCCTTAAAGCTACTGTTTACCAAACTTTAAACATACACATAAACATGGTCATTAATACACAAGGAGAGAAACCTTTGTTGCGAAGACATGTCATTTTAAACACAAATTTAAATCTGTACTGTCTTAGTGGTTGGGGGGGGTCACCATTCGGAGGTGGCTTCCCGCGCAGCTCCATTCTCGAGCAGCTCCACTTCTAGGAATTGCAGGTTGCGATCTCTGCACAAATCTCTGCGTACTCCAGCTTGTCTGTCTTCAGACCGGACCGGCGGCTGGAGATCTCGTGTGTCCAGTTTCGGCAGGGAGCCCGGGGGGTCCGGGAGGCCCGGGATGGTTCCAGAATTCATAGAAAGAGGGCAGGCAGGCCAGTTTTGCAGAAGGCGTGGGCCTAGGTGCCCAGGGGTGGCGGCCATGATAGGCCACCGCGGCCCTGCCCCATGGCCCTGCCATGTCTGCTGCCCTGCTCGCAGTGGCCGAGCAGCGTGGAGGGATCACTAGTCCAGTGCCCTGCTCCACGCGGTGGAGAGCCGGCTCCTGTGGGCTGGCCTCGGGCTCTAGCATGTTGGCATCGGGCTCTAGCGTGTTGGCATCGGGCTCTAGCGTGTTGGCATCGGGCTCTAGCGTGCTGGCATGGGGCTCTTGCATGGTGGCATCAGGCTCTTGTGGGCTGGCGTCAGCCTCCTGCGGGCTGCGGGGCTGCAGGGCTGCGGGCACGGTGTGCGGGTTGTCTGGGCGCAGCCGGCTGGCTGGCTGTTTAACCAGGTGGAAACAGCAGCTCCGTACCTCGCCTCCCACCCGCTGGCTCTTCCCGCTGGCTGTTCTGAGTTCGCCCGAGCGAGTGGAAACCACAGAGTGGTCCAGAGATAAATGTTCCAGAAACAGCAAAACAGTCTCGTGAAGAAAGAGCAGAGGCCTTTGGAGATCTCTTCACAAGCAGAAGAGAAGGCCATAGTGCATAGGTAGCCAAATTGTCTTCACTTATCTGAGAGATGCGCAGGTCAGGTACACGTGGGCGCCATTTGTTGTTAAAATTTCGGAGGCTCTTGCCGGCCTGGCTTGCTTCACGGCGGGTAACAGAGACGCGGAGACAACGGCTGGGCAGGGAAGCTGTATTTCTTTATTCAGGAACAACGATTCATAAACTAAGACAAACTAATCACCAAACAGAACTCTGCTGTCTCTTTGCGGCGGCACAAGCACTCTCCCTTACTCTCGAACTCAGGAACCGTCTCTTACTCTGGAACTCAGGAACCCAGGAACTCTGTCTCTCTGGCACTCTCTCTTACTCTAAAACTCTGGAACTTTCCAACTCTGGAACTCTGGAACTCTCGTACTGGGAAACCCCCTGAAACTCTTCCACTGTGGAACTCTCTCTTACTCTGTAACTCTGAAACTCTTGAACTCAGGAACTCCAGAACTCTGTCAGTCTCGAACTCAGGAACCCTCTCCCGGGGTTCCTCTGGGGCGGGGCCAAGCGGGCCCGCGAAATTAGCAGGCCTGATCCAATTCTCTTGGCGGGGGGAGGGCTAAGACAAACCAATGTAAAGCATACGACAATAACCCGACCTTCTCCTATCTCCAGATAATAAATCCTCTCTCAGCTCTGTCATTACACTGGACTGTAACTGTCACTGAGGGAAAATGTGGGACTTGCATTGTGAGGCCCCATGTTTGGTCCCTATCAAAGCAGGGTTCTGGTCTCTTTCTCTCTTTCTCTCTCTCTCTGTCTCTGTCTCTGTCTCTCTCTCTCAGATTAATATATAGGCTGAAATTTCATTATCCTGAAAAACACTAAGCATAAAAGTGGTCAGTAAATATGCATTCTTCTTTGAATCATAATGTATTCAATATGTTCTCTTAATAGATGCCTTCTGTTTGCAAGCAGGATTATTACAAAATTTAAATGGAACATTGTCATTAACTCATTAGGGCCACTTTTAGTCACTTCTTCAGCAAGGGAGACCAGTTCATCTAGCTAATTGGAAACAGGAGCTAACAAACATTCCCTTTGCAATTCGAAATATCTGAGCAGACCTTCTGACTATGAATGGGAGCATAATGGAATTTTCACAACTGCTTTTGCAAAACCACTCCAAGTTCTGCAAAAGAAGAGTTCTTCCAGCAGTTCCCTTTTATAGGAGGGGTTTTCCAAGATAGTGAGTCTCATACTATTGTTTGGAAACTACTTTTCCACTGTTACCTCCTTTACACACACACACACACACACACACACACACACACACACACACACAAGCAGGTATGTGGATATGTGGATTCTTTCTGAAATCAGGAATGGAATTAATGTTGGGAAAGCTTGCTGTGTTAACAAACCAAAGTGACACTAGGCTTTCTAAAGATCAAGAAAGAAAATGAAAACGGGCAGAACACAGGGTGGTCCAGATGCCCAAATTCTTCCCACATTATGACACACAGCTGCTTGGAAAGAAAAGTTTTGCAAATCTGATCTTAAAATACATGCTGGCGTCACTGAACATTCTTTCTGTCCTGATGAAGCACAGAACAATACATGTTCTATGGTAAATGGGACCGCGAGAGCCCAAGTTATTTATCACTGACTCCTCGGTTACACCACCATTCAATTTTTCTAGTTTTTGTTTTTAATATAAAACAAGTTTTGGATGAATGTTGTATTACTTGGACAGGAAAAAGGAGAATTCCAAGAATTTCAGTAAAATGTATTGTGTTCCCTAACACTTTCTGGGAACAATTACACCATGCCAGTGGAGCATGCAGAGTTAGAAAAAGGCTTAAGAGATTAAGCCCTCCTGGAGCTTAAAGCCTAGGAACTTCCATTTATTCATTTTTAATACAGAGCTAATATCATAGCTCATAGCCAAGTTGAGAAAATCCCATGAAATAGAAAGTGTAAAACAATTATTCTAGTTCCTGGCACATGTAGGCTCTTAATAGATGTTACTTTCCCTATTTTATAATCTCACGGGAGAGGCATATATGGAAGCAATCCTTTAGTATTCAGGCTAAGAGGGTAATCAAGGAACAGATATATACATAAAATGCTATAAAGAGACAGTCTCGGTTAATTATTGAGGAATGATTTACAGAGCAGGTGGCATCTTAGTTGATACAGATAAAATAAAATTTTGGACAAGTTAAAGGCTATTTTCCCAGAAGTCTATGTAAGTGAAGAACATCATTTGAATGTAAACAGAAATACTTTCTGGCTCAGCTATGACTATTCTGTCATTTGTTAACATTATCAAATATTTTCCAGGTGGCTCTGCTTCCTATCCAAAAATAGATTACAAATGAAAAACTGAGACTCTAGTTCCTAGTGCATTCTCAGAGTTTAACTACTACTGACTAGTGGGTAACTATGTAACCATATCATGACTGTGTGACTTGTTCTTTCCTGGAGAACAGAAACATCTATCAGTTCCCTGGAGATGGAAGGCAGAGGACATTCATTTTACAGGAAAGTCCTTTAGGAAACAGGCAGCAAGACTAAAGTGGGTAGAGAATCAGTGTCTTGTCTGAACCACACCACTCCAATGAGAAACTATGATGTGTAACAGGGATTATATCTGAACTATAATTACAAGGGCATCTGACTAAATGACTTTCCTACCCTAGTGGTCAGCACATAGAAGTTCTGATGGTGATCAAATTCCTATAGACAAGGAACAAGTTCCCATCATATGAAACTCCATGTTCCAGGCAAACATTGTCATTTGGGGAAGGTGAGGAAGAGAGAGAGAGAAAGAAAGGAAGAAAGAAAGGAAGAAATAAAGGAAGAAAAAAAGAAAGAAAGAAAGAAAGAAAGAAATAAGGAGAGAGAGAAAGAGAGGGAGGGAGGAAGGAAGGAAAGAAGGAAAGAAGAAAAGAAAGGAAGGTGGAAAAGAAGAAAGAAAAATGGAAAGAAAGAGAAAGGAAGCAAGGAAGAATGAAAGGGAGAAAATAGAAAGAGAGAGAGAGAAGGAGAGAAAGGGAAAAAGAAGTGAGAGGGCCAGGCAGCAGCACATCTGGTAGAGCTGACACATTACAGTGCACAGAGACCCAGGTTTAAGCCCCCAAACTCACCTGTAAAGGAAGGGCTTCACAAGAGAAGAAACAGTGATTTATGTATCTCTTTATTTCTATATCCCCTGTTAATTTCTCTGTCTATCATAAATAAATAAATAAATGAAATATTAAAAATAAATCTCTTTAGGAAGGAAAGAAGGAAGGAAGAAAGGAAGAAAAGAAGGTAGGAAGGATAGCTGACAAAAGGATCAGCAAGGTAGTTCAGCAGGGAAGTCTTTGCCATGCACTTGACCCAGATTTGAGCCTGGTTCCTACCACACTGGAGGAAGTTCTGGTGCTGTGATTCCTTTCTCTTTCTTTCTCTCTTCTTTCTTTCTTTCTTTCTTTCTTTCTTTCTTTCTTTCTTTCTTTCTTTCTTCTTCCTCTTTCTTTCTTTCTTTCTTTCTACTTTCCTTCCTTCCATCCTTTCTTTCTTTCTTTCTTTCTCTGTCTCTGTCTTGTTTCTGTCTTTCTATGTGGAAAATGTCAACTCATAGTGAGAAAGCCCTGTGATGACAAAATTAAAGTTAAAAAGCTTAAAAGAATATAAATGTTTGGCACTATGGTGTTGGGTAAAATGTGCTGACATCTACTTTAGGCAGATGTGAAATTGTGACCCTGTGACAAAGTCAGTCTTGTAAAATAATATTCACCTAGCCAAAATAAACTGATAAAATTTTAAAAATACAATACGCCTGGTTGATCACATGTGCTTCAATGCTCAAAGACCCAGGTATAAGCCCTCAGTCCCCAACTCCAGGAGGAAAACTTTGTGAATCAGTGCTGCAGGCATCTCTGAGTCTCTCCTTCTCTACATCTCCTTTACCCCTCTCAATTTACCTCTGTCCTTATTCAAATAAATAAATAAATAAGTAATAAAAATATAAAAAATTAAACTTAATCAATGCATGCCCCTTAAATAAGAACACACTTCATCATTCCTGAATGTTCCATGACTTCTTCTCTTTGTTGTGCCTTCTAGCATATTCTTCTGCCCCATGCATTGCTTTGAATGTGGCTCAAAAGTTGGGGGTAGATATAAATGAGTAAACCCTCCTTCCAATCTAAATTAGATGGCCCTCATTCATCATGCACTTTTTCTCTTTATAGGAGAAACATCACTGGATTGCAAAAGTCTGACTCCTTGTTTTTACCACAGTTGACTGTAAGCAACTCAAGAACAGAGAGTGGTTGCTATCCATTATGCCCAAACACAAACTTAACAGGAAAAGAGAATTGATGAATAAATTAATTACAAGAGAAAATTCTTCATGAAATAAAAAATAAGAGGGCTACACTGAGCCAGCTTCTCAAAATTTACGCTTTCATGCCACACATTGATTAGTCCATTACACTCCCTAACCCCTTGTCCCTTAGCAACTATTGTCACCAGAAAGCAGGTCTATGGGTAGAAAGAACTAGACAACTGAAAGGTGAGATGCCTGTGGGACACCACCAGCTATGTATTACCAGTCAAAATAATCTCTGCCCCCATATCTCTACTCATTTCTTCAAATTCAAGAACAAGCTTAGAGACTCCTACTGAGGCAATAGCAATCTAGATATTGATGAAACTTGTTTCCCTGCTTTCTTAAGAAAACTAACATTTTCTTTGCTTCTTTTGATGCTAAGTGTGATTATGTGACTGAGTACTAGTCCATATTATATCATTACTATGACTGATCTTTATGGTCTCATTCTTGCTCTTTCCACTCCAGTATATTTGTCTACAGAAATCAAGATGGTAGAACCACAAAATGAATGATTTGGATGTTACTGCTGTGATACCAGAATCTCTATCATGGCTTTGAAAGAGCAAGATATAAACCTTCATATTGTTATGTCACTGAAGTTGTGAAGTTTTGTTTTTCATTCTAATGATACCAACTATTGCTACTCTAATAAATATACCCTGAATCTGCACATATATCAAATTTGTATTTATTATATGACTTATCAGAAAACCATAATTGAAAAAGTTCTCAGAAACAATAAGAATACCTAGAGCCTAAGATTGAAGGCATCAGGGCAGGATGACCATGCTTGAAATGGGATGCTTAATAATTAACTTTAGCTATTTGCTAAAGAAAACTTCCAAGGGAAATACTAGAGACTTTCAGCATTCCTTAATAGTGGGCATTTCATAACACAGTACTTGACAAATGTAGTATGATGCTAGGAATAGTATGAACTGCTCAATAATCTCTATCCATACTAACTTTTAAATATATCATACTATTATAGTAAATCATAAAGAGAAAGTTCCTCTGAGATTTATATGATTCTTCTATTGCTTTTAAAAATACACATACATTACTTAATTCAGGAGACACTTATTTAGTAGAGGGTTCATTTTATCATGATTGAAGGCCTGAAGTTGTGTCCTTAGTTACCATGTGAGAGTACCATTAAAGGAATATCTTCATTGGATAAGTGCTGTGGCATCTTTCTTCTCCCTCTACCTATATCTTCATTTCCCTCTGACATGGACTTTCTATCTGGAAGAAAAAGGAAAAATTCAGCTAAAGGCAGTGGATTTACACTTCTAGGAAACCCCGGTGAAGACCTGCCTTGGAGCAGGGTGTGGAAGGGAAACCATCAAGATAGCTCACTTGAAAGGGTTCTTGTTTTGTTATGTACTACCCAGCTTCAAGCCCAGTGCCCCACTGCATTAGAGGAAATTTCAGTGCTTTTGGAATCTTTTCTTCTATCCCTCTGTCTCAAAAAAAAAAAAAGTCTTCTCCAGAGTAGTTAAGCCCCAGCAATGACAGAAAACACAGCAAATATATTACTTTACTGAATATTCATCAGTTATCATGACAAAATAAGGCATACACAGACAGAAATATCAAGTTCTTGACCCCCAAAAGAAGACACTCAGAATTTTTTACTTCTATTTCTCAGCTTGCTTTCTTTTAATAGAGCAGACAACCAGCACCTCTCCTCAACAATCTTGCAGTTCTATCACAAGGAATAAAGAGCAGAAATTGAAGATGTATTTGGGCCCTGGAAGGTGAAAGGCCAGCACAGAGAACATCAGGCAACTGTGGGTCTCTGGGAGCCAGAGCTGCTGTGGTTGTAATCCGACCTGGCCGCAGCAAATGTGACTAAGTGAAACCCCATCTGCTATGAGCTTTCCCTGTGCTCCCAGGAGAAACCAGAGCCGGATATGAGATGGCGGAGTCAGCGAGGTGAGGGTTCTGCATGGAAATGGTAAGATCCTGTACTTGTAATATGTCTCACCACAGTGGGAGTGGGTCTCCCCCAGTCTGACATCATCCTGGAACTCACGAGGACTCTGCATGCTGCTTCTTCCCTGTGAGCAGAGGACTCCATGTGAATAAACATGTATGAGTGTGCATGTGTATCTGTTTTTGCTGTTGTTGTTGTTGTTGTTGTTGTTGTTTTTGCCTGTGCTGCCAGGAGACATAATCCAGGATTTTCCAGCCATGGTATTATTGACATATTTATGTTCACTCATTTTTGGGGGGGTAAAAGATTGCATTTTAAGATGTTCACAGCTTCTAGCCTCTATATACTAGTTGACAGCAATACTCCCCACCAAACTGACAACTCAAAATATCTCCAGTCATTTTCAAAGACCATGGATGGCTATAAAATTACCACCTGGTTGAGCACAGCTGGCATAAACCAAAGCATGAAAAAAAAATTGCAATACATTGTTATTAAAGACAAGGAAAAGATCTCAAGAGGAAAATAAAATATAGTGGCAAACTCCTTCTCCAGGTGTAGAAATCAAGTAAACATTTTGTTGAGATAATTTTTTTTTTAATTTTATTTATTTATTTAGTTTCCCTTTTGTTGCCCTTGTTGTCTTTTTTTTATTGTTGTTGTAGTTATTATTGTTGTTGTTATTGATGTGGTTGTTATTGGATAGGACAGAGAGAAATGGGAGAAAGGAGGGGAAGACAGAGGGGGGAGAGAAAGATAGACACCTGCAGACCTGCTTCACCACCTGTGAAGCGACTCCCCTGCAGGTGGGGAGCAGGGGGCTGGAACCCGGATCCTTACGAGATAAATTTGATAGTTTAGGTGATGTTTTTTCCAACAGCGGGGAAAGTCCAGAAATAATAATAGTCACCAACTATACAGACTTTCTATACCTATGATGATGCTTTAGTTCACTGACTATTAACACTAGTTGACATGTGGGTGCTCTTGTCTTCATTTTAGAAATGAAGAGATTGAGGTTCAGGGAATAAGCAGTCTTACTCAGGAGAACACACATCCTGTACGTGACTGAGCCAAATCCAGGTTTGCATGATTCAAAACCCAAGCCCAGAGCCATTGGGTTATCTGAGATCATTACTTTGGAATCTGCGTACAGCATCATAAAAATGTCAAACTCTGTGATTTAAACCAATGAGTATTTAATAAAAATGTCAACATTCAACATCAGCCTAGACAGAAGGTGGGTGGATTTGAGTGGAAGAATCAGACTTTCCATATTCTTATTTAAACAAGACTAGCACACATTTACAAATTATCATGAGAGAGTGCATAATTAAGCCCTCGGTTTGTGATAAGTATTAAAAGACATACAAGCAAGAAATATGCTGATGGGAAATGATATGTTTTAATGACTATGTGGCTAATTTTATGGGTAACCCATATACCCTGGAGATCCTGGGTGAAAACATGGAGTTGAAAGCCCAAACTTAGAGACTTCTAGGTTCTAATTCTAGTCCTGTCACTTGCCAGCTATGTGGGTTTGGACAAAATTTACAAGTGGGAATCTCAGTTAACTCCTCAGCAAAAAACTGAGATTAAAATACTCACTTATCAGGGTCAAACTAAGACTAGGTATAAAACATATCACAGATGTTTGACGTGTTAATTTTAAGTCACATTCATCGATGTTGTACTTATATGCTTATCTGTGGATTTGTATTTAATGGTCATCTCTCCCTAAACTCAAAGGTTCTATGAAAGCAGAAGATTACTCTTCCCTAATCCATCTCTTTTCATGTCTTCTCAGTACTTGGTACATAGTAAAAACTCATTTAAAATACAGTGAAAAATAAAAAGTGTTAATGCACAGATTCTTCTTACATTTTCTCCTAACAATGAATTTCCTGACACTGGAAGTATTCAAACAAAGGAATATTTCATTTATCTCTCCTTCCTTGTTCCTACACAAACTTTATAGTATCTTGCACTATAACACACATTGCATTGTTTTTGTAATAATCTATTTATGTTCCTGTCCCACCCAGGGGACTATAAGTTCCTTCATACTAGATAGATTACATTTTAGTCTCTGTGACCTTGTTCCATTACCTACACCTAACATGAAATACATTTCTGAGTCCAATAAATATTTGTAAAATATATACATGCCCTAGAGTGCATCTTGTTAATCAAATTGTAGCTCAAGCAAAAAATTATAATGTTGATATTTTTGAATTAATCAATTTTGGACTTTAGCAACTTTACATGCTTCCAAGTTTGGCCACACAACATCTTGTGATCACAGACAAAAGACTGAGGTTGTCATTTTTATTTTTCCAACCAATAAATGAATCTGTATTAAATGAACTGGATGCTTTTACAAGAAAAATTATTAAGCAGAATTTTTCATATTCAGGTTTATATTTCAAAGAGCCAAAGTGTTACTGTGAAACAGTTATTATTCAAAGTGCAGGTCAAATTCTGTTTTATAGTTCAAGACTTAGAGAATATTTTTATACTGGGGATTCATCTGCTACCCAAAAGAACTAGAGGATCCAACTGGATTGTTTGAGTTAGACAACAAAAGAGATGGAGTCAGTAGTCTTAGGGCTTAACATCATTGGAAAAGGGAACATCTGACGTACAAAGAACATCATTAAGCCACAGGTACTTCTTCCAAAGCAGATGGTCTCCAAAGTAGAAGGCATTGGTACTGGAAAATTTTACATAGCTCTAGATCTCATCTCTCTAAAAAATGTCATGCAATTTCCATGAAAACTAGACAATCTACTTCACTTATGATTATTCTTCATGGAAAGGAAATTGGCATTTTTTGTGTGTGTAACTGATCATGAACTAGTAGTATCATGTTTCAATATTCTACAATACCAGAGGTTATTAGGAAACATCTAATTCTTTGATTCTTTTTACTTATTTCAAATTCATGTCATTCACTATTCTCTGAGTCTTCATCTAAATAACTGGTAGAATATTAATTTATATTGAATTGTGTTAGGACGTTCTTCCTGCTCACTGTCTTATGTTGAAGTCCAGGGGTCATATATAGTCCAGAATATCTAGAAACTAGATATGTTCTGCCTTTCACTCTTGCCTTGATAGATATAATCTCAGTTTTCAAGCTTGTACATATAGAAATGAATTGTTCTACTCCTGTGTCACCTAGTAGGATACCCACAAATGGGAAGGTGTTCATTGGCCAATAACAAGACTAGGGGTTTGAATTATTGCACTGCCTACTATCCACAAAGCTCTTATCCACACCAGTCTGTCTGTCTAGTTACAAAGTTCCTTTTTGTTCAGCTTTGATCATAGAGTTTGGAACATAATGAATTGAATGAACATGTAAGTGCCATTTCTGTAGGTCAAATGTAGTCATGTTACAGATTTCATAGAGAACATTTATTAGATCACTGGTGCAAATGAAACTGAAACTTGCTAAAGATACAAAGTGCTTCCAATTAAAAAAAAAAAACCAGCCTTTTACTACTGTGTTTTGTTCATTAAGCCAAGCTCCCAGAAGATCTCTCTTTGGCAATGGTTTGCTAGCTTAGATAAGCTATTGGCAGAATGTACATCAAAGTGAGTATCCTCCACATGGTCTTCTACACAGCAGCTGTCTCACTGATTCACCCCCTCCTCCTACCCCCTCCTGTCCAGAGGGATTATCAAGGTTTACTGCAATTTCCTTATAAAGTATTTTGACAGGGGGAAATCCTCTACCATCTGCCTCAGAAGATGAGTCATTTATCTATACTCACTGGAGAACACTCCCTTATATACCGTTCATCTGCAAGTCAAGTTCAATCCTGGCCTAGGCAGGTGTTCCAAAGAATTTAGAAATGCTTTGAACTTGCCCTACAGAGGTAGCTCTCTCAAATAATGTTAAAAAGTCTTGTTGCATCCACCGATCACAACCTAACCAACGCAACGATTGCCACCTCAACATGCTTCACCTCAGACTGTGTCCAGAGTGGAATGACAACCCTTCAGCTTCATTACTTGGGTTCCAGATGCCACCAGGATGCTGGCCAGGCTTCCCTGGATTGAAGACCCCACCAATGTGTCCTAGAGCTCAGCTTCCCCAGAGACACACCCTACTAGGGAAAGAGAGAGGCAGACTGGGAGTATGGACCGACCAGTCAACGTCCATGTTCAGGGGGAAGCAATTACAGAAGCCAGACCTTCTACCTTCTGCAACCCTCAATCCCCTGGGTCCATGCTCCCAGAAGGATAGAGAATGGGAAAGCTATCAGGGGAGGGGGTGGGATATGGAGATTGGGTGGTGGGAATTGTGTGGAGTTGTACCCCTCCTACCTTATGGTTTTGTTAGTTAATCCTTTCTTAAATAAAAAAAAGTCTTGTTTAGTGTCTTATAAGGGGCTCCCTCCATCCCCAGATACCACAGTTTGATCTGATGAGATCACTGAACTAAAAGGAAACCACATGGAACCTGAAGAGAGAGACAGGTTTTCTGAATGATGCATAGGGAGCATTGGGGAGCTTAGAATGTGTTCACCTGTTCTGCTCGATATCCTATCTAGCAGAGCATCTCAAAGTGAAAGAATAATATTTTTTTATTTTTACTTATAAAAAGGAAACATTGACAAAAACCATAGGATAAGAGGGGTACAACTCCATACAGTTCCCACCAATAGAACTCCGTATCCCATCCCCTCCCCTGACAGCTTTCCTATTCCTCATCCCTCTGGGAGTATGGACCTAGGGTCATTATGGGATGCAGAAGGTGGAAGGTCTGCCTTCTGTAATTGCTTCCCTGCTGAACATGGGCATTGACAGGTCGATCCATACTCCCAGCCTGTTTCTCTCTTTCCCTAATGGGGTGGGGTTCTGGGGAAGCGGGACTCTAGAACACATTGGTGGGTTCATCTGCACTGGAAAGTCTGATTGGCATCATGGTAGCATCTGGAACCTGGTGGCTGAAAAAAAAGTTAACATATAAAGCCAAACAAATTAATCATGAACCTAAAGGCTGGAATAGTGCAAATGAAGAGTTGGGGGAGGGATCTCTGTTTTGTGGATAATTATTAGGCCTATTTTAGGTATATTCCAAAGGGCCCAAGACTATACTAGTGTGTGTGTGTGTGTGTGTGTGTGTGTGTGTGTGTGTGTGTTTACTTTGTTTGTTTTTTCTGATCCTGACATCTGATATGCAGGTGGATCCAAGTTATTGTAGGGGGAGATGATATCATGGCTCATGGTTGGAAAAAGGACCGGAAAGCTGGATGAGACAAGACAGTAGCTCCCAAATATGGAAAGGTTGACTGTAAACTCATCAATTTGATCTGATCTGGGACCCATATTTAGCTTAGGAGCCTATGTGACCTTTGTATCCCTGTAGATCTAAACTCACATTCTGGTCATGTGTAGGAATGTTCCAAGCTGCCCCAATTTCAGTATTCATTTCCTCAGGTGAAACATAGAATATGTTGTCCAGCCTCCCTTTGAAGGATGGAACATTCTCTGCCACTGTTGATCCATGCTGAAAGCAAGGTCCTTTGGGGGCTCACGAAGGGGTCTATTATATTGTCCATGATAAAAATGATTGGTAACAATGGAGATAGGGATTTATTTGAAGTGTAGGCCCATTATGTCTGGTGCATGAATGATATTTTAAGCAATATACTTAACCAGTGCTTATCTCACAGAATGTAGGCTTTCTTCATGTAAAATATTATTTCAAGAATATCTGTATTTTAGCCCCAGATTATCTCAACTCACAAGTTATAGGTGCAGCAGACACCTATCTTAGGTATTCTTTTCTTCCCTCCCACTTGAGCACATGTTCTCTTAGCCCTTTGCTAGCTGACAAAATATGTTGAGGATGAATCCTTGGTGTTGTGAATGAGCTGTTACCCAGATAAGACTGACACTTATTATGGTAGAGCTGACTCTAGATTGATAAGAAAGTAATATGTAAGCCCAATTTATTTACCTTCCTGGACTAAATCACTCAGCACTGCCAAACATGAACATCAAGAACCACTTCAAAACTATCAGGAAAATGGCAAGGATTGATAGTACCTCCAATTCTCCTATCATAATATATAAAATGTCTTATTAAAAGAGCAACAATAAGATTTTGGAATCATGGGCAGGAATATAAATCACCAGATAGATGGTACCTTTTATCCTGTGCAAGAATATATCCTGTGCAAGAATATGGGAGAAAACCCTGACATGACAACAGAGCATCATGGATGGCATAGGAGGAGAGTAATGAGTGGTGGAACACTAGTGAACTGTCTGTCTCCTCTCTCTCCTCTCCCTCCCTCTCTCCTGTCCAAATAGAAAACTAAAAACAAAACCAAAAAGGAATTAGCCTGGCATGCTGTTGAGATTATTATCCAGCATCACATTATCACATTAACAAAATTTTAATAGGGAAAATCCAGTTATACACAAAACAGATATATTATCCCATTTAGTCTCTGTATTGATTTCTTAAGGCAGCTATAACAAATCACCACAGACTTAATGACCTTAAACAATTTTTTTTCTCCACAGTCTGGCAGTGCAGCAGCCAAAATGAGCCTTACTGGGTTAAAATTAGATTGTTCCAGGACTAGATCCATCTGGATGTTTGGAGAAAAAAAATCTGTTCCCTACCTCTTTAGACCACTGATAGCTGCCAATGTTTCTTGATGTGCAGCTACATTACTTCAATCTGTTTGTTGTTCACATTTCCTTCTCTTCTTCTTTAGTCAAACCCTTCCTTTCCTTCTTACATTTGTGACTGTATTCAAGATAATCTCTTTATGTTGCAATACCCCACTTAATCATATCTGCGAATTACCTTTTCCCCATCTGAGGTGACATTAACAAGTTCTGTGTAGTTGGGACACGTATATCTTGGGGGAGAGGTATTCAGTCAACTATAATCCTCCTGCCAATTGAATGAAACAAATTTTATCACTCTAATTTTATAGACAAAGAATCAGGTGGGGCTCACAGGAGTGACTGTACATGAAACATTTCATATACTCATACAATTGGGGTTAAATTCAAATCTACCTTTTTTTAAACCATAAACTTCTTCTATTATAACATCATACTTCAAAACTGATAAAATCTCACTCTGTAGTTTCTTCAGTGGAAGCCAAACAGCCCAGTATTTTTTTTTTTTTTTTGCATGTGGAAATCTTCCACTAAAGCACAACAGAATATGTGACTAAGCTAGTCTTTCAATCTCTCCTCTGTTTAGCCTCCCTCCCCCCAAATAAACATGAGGGTACCCTAGATATTAGTGGTGAAACTATTAATTCATTGTAATGGTATTAGCTAATATATTAAGGCTAGCGCTCACCACTGCTGCTACTGGTAGGGAATGGAGTAAAGAGGGAACAGAGGAATGACTGATCTATAGGGACAAAATACTAGCCCGGGGTATACCCTCCAAAGAGAAAAGTGACCTACACACATTTGTGCAACTAGTCTATCAACATCTGGGCCCTGCTGAGGCAGCTCCCAGTAAAATATGATACATTCCATCTGACTCTGAATATGGGAAACATTTTCTAGTATCACCTGCAGAAATAGAATGTGTGAAGACTTAGCAGTAGGAGTTCCTAACTCTTCAAGTTTGCTATGAAGTGGATAGGCAGATGTAGGTCCAGCTTTCAAAAAGAACTTTAATATCATTTCTCCCAGACAAATAATCTCTCAGACTAACATTAGACATACCTTTAGGCAGAAACACTTTCCAATGAGCTCACACATTTGGCATCTGTGCCTTTGTATATGTATGTGTTTCATATGCATAGCATGATAGAGGAGAAATTTAGGAAGGATGTTTGAGTATAAAAAAGTACTCTAGAGTAAGGAGAATACACTCAGTTTGGTCAACCTGGGAATCTCATGGCGTATTAAGAAAGCTTTTATGTATTTTTATTCAGTTCTACATTTTTTTAAAAGACAGTTCTACATTTTTTAATCTTTCTCATTTTAGTAAGTCTAAATTTGGACCATGAATCTGAAATTGACTTTCCTGACTTTTACAAATTATATATATTTCACTGTTGTTCATAGCCTCAGATCACTATTTTAAAGTTACTTAGAACATAGCAAGCATAAATACTTGATATATTTCCTTTACTCTTGATAATGATTCTTACTAAGTGTTGCTTACTGTTGTAGTCATTTTAAAAATGAGGGACTATATATAATAGAGAAGTAAAGTAATTTGTTCAAGTGATTTAATTACTGGATTGGAATGAAATTATTCTCTCGATTATTTAGCAATTCACAAATTCTCACTACACTCTGCTGTTATAGTGCATGAAGGAACAGAACCAGAGAGCCTTTCTATCTCATTAAATCTCTATGCACAACCTCCATAATCTCTCAGGATAGTGTTTCTGGGGCCAAATGTTCCTTTTTTTCCTTTGAGTAAGTGTTAAATTAAGTATATAACAAAGATCCCTTATAAAATACAATATCTTTTATATAACATTATATTACATATGTTATGTGAATAAGAATATAGTGGAGAATAGAACTGAGGTCTAAATTTTGAGCTGTATCTTCTATCTCCTGTTTATTACTGGTGTGTTTTAGATAATTTACTTAATTACTCTATATTTTACCATTTCCATCTGAAAAATGGGGAGTAATGATAACACCTACCCAATAGACTCATTTTGAAGTCACAAAGATTAATTCATACATACTACCTATATTTCATAAATGCTCAGTATTAATATTGTAATGATTTTCAGCCACCAACTTACAGATGCTACTATGAAGCTAACCTGATTTCCATGGGCATACAACATCACCAATAAGTCCTAGAATCCCACCTCCCCAGAGGACTACTCTACTAGAGAAAGATAGGAATAGGCTGGGGGTATAATTCACCTGTCAATGTCCATGACCAGTGGAGAAGCAATTACAGAAGCCAGACATTCCACCTTTTGCATTCCATAAAGATATTTGGTCTATAGTCTCAGAAAGATAAAGACTAGGAAAACTTCTGATGGAGGGGAGGGAATGTGGAACTCTGGTGGTGTAAATGTATGGAGTTGTACCATTCTTACCCCCAATCTTGTCAATCATTATTAAATTATTATTAAATCACTGATAAAAAATAAATACTCAGTAAATCTATGCCATTATTATTATCTGTCATTGGCCATTAAAGTAATCTAAGAAAAAAAACTAGAGAAATATAGAAAAAGATAAGTGTGTGTCCTCACAAATATTGAACTAAGTTGTGGAAAATAAGTCAAATAAATTAATTTATTGTTGACTGTAAACCCCATTGACTTGATGTGATCTGGGGCCCATATTCAGTTTAGGAGCCTATGTGAACTCTGTATCCCTGTATGGTTTACTCAGTGTTTCTTTTTTTATAAATATATTTTTTTAAAAAAGAAAGAAATTAATTAAATTTTTATTGACTTCAAAATCGTTTTTCCTCTGTGACCTGCATCAAACTCAAGATAGCTTAATTTGTGTTCAGCACTACAGCCTAGGCTCAAATCAGCAAACATAATCTTCAACTCCAAAATGCACAGTTTCAGACCTTCCAACCTGGTAATGACTAATGATGGTCTTTTGAAATTTCCCACCTCCCCTTCAAGTCTCCACTTTAGAAACAATTTGTAGCATACCTGACCACAGGAGACAATAACAGGTGACTTCAGCTCCTTTCTCTCTTTTCACTAATCCCTGCAAATCCCAGCTATACTTTACACAGAAATTGGCATTCATGCTTTCATAAACATAATATAGCCTGTAAAGTGTGAGCTTTGAAATAAAATCATTCATCATCAGAAAAGATCCACACAAAGCATCATAGTCTCTTGGCCTTTTACACCAACTCGGGAAAGTAATTCAAGGGAGATATTTTTGTAAGTAGTGTTAATAAACTGAGATTCAGAGATGGGACAAAATTTTCTCAAGGTGAGTCATCATGAAAATGGTCTAGCTGATTAAATCCAAAACTTCTTATGTCAGAAAGTTTTATTTTTTCAATTTCTTTCAGTCATTTATTTCATGGTGGCATTAACTTACCTTCCAATGTTTTAGGGTAAAAGAAAAAGGAAAGGAAAAAGAAAAAGAAAAAGAAAATAGTTCTTGCCTTCAAGGTACTTATTAACTTATAAGGAGAATAAATGAGCACATTGGTGATAGCAATAAGGGTTCCTTTAATCTAATAAATTATTTCAAGAAAGCTTTATTATTTACCTCCAAAATTTGACACAGGTTATACACCTTTCTAAAATAAATTATATGCACAAATAATATTCAAACCAAGTAGAAAGTTGTATTGTATAGGCATCAACCATAAGCAGATCTGTTAACAAGGTATAGTATCTATTGTTGAAGTTATTTAATGTAAGTGCAAGTATGCAATCTTCTAAATAATGATGGTGATGATAGTAATACTAATAATTGGAAGTTTGCATGAACACAAAAACAATGAACATTCTCTGAATATAAAGTCATGGAAAATTCACAGATGTGCTATGAAGTGAAACATGTAAAATAATATAAGAATTTGCTTGTAAATAAAGTGTGGAGAGTATTCTCAGGATAGGATAATGAAAAGCCAAAGAATCAAAGATGTCTAAACTATTTATTTGAATTTTTTTCTTAAAATGTAAAAGGTCCTTAAGAATTTTTTAAGTGCTTATATTGAAGAAATATATACTCAGAGCTTTGGTCTATGCATGAAAAAGTTTGAGATATTCATAGGCTCCTGTGCTGAATATGGGCCCCAGAACAAATTGATGGGTTTACAGTTAACAATATTTATATACTCTTCCCATATTTGGAAGCTACTCTCTTCCCTGAGCCAGCTTTCTAGTTCTTTTTCCTACTATGACATCATCTCCCCAGACAATACCTTGGGGCCACCTGTATGTTAGCTGTCAGACTCGGGGCAAAAATCAGTAAAGTCATGGGGCCTTTGAAATATACCTAAAATAGATCTACTAGCTTTTTCCAAAACAGAGACCCCAAATCTTCATCTGTAACATTCTTGGCTTTAGGTTCATGCTTAGTCAACAATTTGTTCTGTTTTATATCTTAACTCTTTTTCAGCCACCAGGTTCCAGATATTACCATGATGCTAACCTGACTTCCCTGGGCAGATGAGCCCACCAATGTGTCTTGGAGCCCAGCCTCCCCAGAGGCCTGCTCAACTTGAGAAAGAGAGAGAGAGAGAAGCTGGGAGTATGGATTGACCTGCTAACACCTATGTTCAGCAGGGAAGCAATGACAGAAGCCAGACCTTCCACCTTCTGCACCCCATAATGATTCTCCCTGTAGAAAAGCTTTCAAGGGAGGGGATGGGATATGTAGTTCTGTTGGTGGGTATTGTGTGGAATTGTACCTCTCATCTTATGGTCTTGTCAATATTTCCATTTTATAAATAAAAATTTTTTAAAAAGAATTTCTTATTTGGTAACCATGAGCTCAAAGTCTCAGTGTAAGTTAATACAGCATTACAAATTAAACTACCCCAGGGAGTTGGACCATAGTGCAGCGGGTTAAGGTCATGTGGCATAAAGCACAAGGACCAGCATGAGGATCACGGTTCGAGGCCCCGGCTCCCCGCCTCCAGGGGAGTCACTTCATGGGTGGTGAAGCAGGTCTGCAGATGTCTATCTTCTTTCCCCCTCCCTATCTTCCCCTCCTTTCTTCATTTCTCTCTGTCCTACCCAACAACAACATCAATAATAACTGCAACAATAAAAAAAGGCAACAAAAGGAAATAAATAAATAAATATATATTTACTTAAAAAAAAAGAAATTAAACTACTTCAAACCAAAGTCTTTAAATTGTGTTGTGATGCCCAAACATTCTATACCATGGTTACCTATGCAGCTAATTTACCCTTTGCTGTCAGTCAAGGAAGATCACGTCTATCTAACTATTATTTCAATGGTATATTCAGTTGCTTTTGTTATCTAAGAAAATATGAGAAAAGATGGCAGAAGACAATAAACACATACCTGAAGACAACAAGTTGCAGACACTTGACCCTAAAAATATGCATTAATTGAATGGCTAGTCAATTACATTGCTTAAGTAGAGAATTTTGACCATTACAAAATCATCTGGGAGTTCTGGATGTGGATAAACTCATAGGTAGCACATCACACTAATTCTAAGAAGAAAAGAAGATTGAGAGCACTAAAGGAAAAGCAGAGAGAAAGGGTGTCCCATGGTAAATGGATGCCAGAACTTCCTCTGATCCAGTGTCACTGGATAAGTTATCTCAATAACAACAATAGCAACAAAAATCATTTAACAAGGTTCAAGCAAATGAGAATTATCTCACTTAAGGTAAACCTCCATGACCCTAAGCTCTTCAAACTAAGCTCTTCAATCATGAATGTGAAAATCAGTTTCCTTGCAGAAGTGGTATTTATAAGCAATCATTCTGCCTCTAGAATGGAAAAAGTTCTCACAATACTCAGAAGGATACAATCGGAGATCAGATGCCAAGAGGCAAAGTCTTTGCCAAAAAAGGGGAAATGGTTATTATCTCTATAAACATTCTCTGCTATAACATCAAGTGTGGTTTGGTTGACTTAATCTGACTGTATGACCACCTGCACAAAGAGCAGTTATTGTGGTCTTGGGTAGATCATTTATTCTCTCTGGGCCCTTATTCCTCATTTGACATCTATATGATTGATGTCTTGAACACACTATCTCTTCCATGGGTAGGGGAAATAATGAGTTGGGGTAGAAAAATAATTTAATTATAAAGTACAGCATGTCATATATTTACTTGTTTTTTCTCATAATTTTTTACTGAACTTTTGTTTGTATATAGATGGAGAGGCAGAGGCAAAGACAGAGAGAGAAAGGAAAGGGAGAGAGAGAGAGAAATAGAGTGAGAGAAGGGAGAGGGAGAGAGAGAGAAGGGAGAGGGAGAGAGAGATGTCACAGCATGGAAACTTCTCTCAGTGGGAGACAGGCTTGAACCTCGATCATACAAGTGACAAAGCAACACACTATCCAAGTGACCAATTTGGCTGGCCCATCACTTACTAAACTACAATAGTCAATGCTCTGCACTAGGTATGGAAAAGGCAAGTATGATCTCTTCCTCAGGAAATTTAGAGTGTAAGAAGAAAACCTACATGTTATACCATGTAGAGACAAGAGAGTCCTGACAGAACTGCAAAATTCTGTGCAACATAGAAGCATATCAAGTGGAAGAAAATTGGGAATTTGGGAGTTGGGCTGTAGCGCAGCGGGTTAAGCGCAGGTGGCACAAAGTACAAGGACTGGCATAAGGATCCCGGTTCGAACCCCGGCTCCCCACCTGCAGGGGAGTCGCTTCACAGGCGGTGAAGCAGGTCTGCAAGTGTCTATCTTTCTCTCCTCCTCTCTGTCTTCCCCTCCTCTCTCCATTTCTCTCTGTCCTATCCAACAACGACAACAACAATAATAACTACAACAATAAACAACAAGGGCAACAAAAGGGAATAAATAAATAAAATAAATTTTAAAAAATAACATAAAAATGAAAAGATATTAAAAGAAAATTGGGAATTTCCATTATGAAGAGATGATAAGTGGACTTGAGGAAGTGGATGAGTATTCTAAGTAGAGATAAAGATTGGCAAAGATTCAGTACTGTAATGTATATGGTGTATACATACACATTTGCCCCAGTCAAAGACTGTAAGAAGTTCCCAGGCAGAAAGGTAGAAACAGATGTACCTAAAATAGACTTCCTAGCTTCTTTCAACATGAAGACCCCAAATCTCATCTGGTACTTTGAAGTTCCTGATTATTAAAATTTTTCCCTGCTTTATTTTTAATGCTTTTCAGGCACCAAGTTGCAGAAGCTACCATGGGGCCAACCTGACTTCCTTAGAAAGACAACTTCACCAATGAGTCCAGCAGCTCTGCCACCCCAGAGCCATACCCCACTAGGGAAAGATTGGAATAGGCTGGGAATATGAATTGACCTGTCAATGTCCATGTCCAGTGGAGAAGCAGTTACAGAAGCCAGACATTCTGAACCCCATAAAGATCTCTGGTCCATAATCTTAGAAGGATAAATAGTAGGGAACTTTATAATGGAAGGGATGGGACGTGAAACTCTGGTGGTGAGAATTGCATGGAATAGTACCCCTCTTATCCGACAATCTTGTCAATCATTATTAAATCACTAAAAAAATATATTTAAAAGAAACATGTTGGGGTTATGAATTGATCTGTGAAGGTCCATGTCCAGTAGAGAAGCAATTAAAGAAGTCAGACCTCCTACCTTCTTCACCCAAAAAATAATTTTGATTCATACTCCCAGAGGGGGAGAAATGATAGGTGGAAGATGACCAGAGGGCTCTGAACTCCAATTTCACCAGGACCCAGAGAGAGAAGAGAGATAAGGAGGGACATTTGGATATAGCTATACTTGTATGTGTGATTTGGAAAGGAAGATAAATGCGACATTAAAAAATAAGCAAATATACAAAAATATAGACAGATAGTTGTAGAAATAATAACAGCCTTAAGAGAACTACTATAGTTTACAATGGAGGGAATGGAAATTGCTAACTCTGATAGTGGGAATGGTGTGGAGTTGTACCTCTGTTATCTTGTAACTTTGTAACTCAATATTAAATCACTATAAAAATGGTCTTTGTCAGACGTCTTATAAACAAGAACATCACTATAATACTTGCAATATATCAGAGAAAACAAAATTTTTTTTGAACAATGGCACTACAATACATTAAATCCATAATATCAATAAACGTCAATGGCTTAAACTCACCCATCAAAAGGCACAGGGTGGGGGGATGGATCAGAAAACATAACCCAACCATATGTGGCTTGCAAGAATCCCATCTGTCTCAACAAGATGAACACAGACTTAAGTGAAAGATTGGAAAACTATCATACAGGCTAACGGACCACAAAAAAGGGCAGGAACAGCCATTTTCATCTCAGACACGATAGATTTTAAATTAAATAAAGTAATAAAAGATAGGCAAGGACATTACATAATGATTAGAAGATCAACAAACCAGAAGACTTAACAATTATTAACATCTATGCACCCAATGAGGGACCATCTAAATACATTAAGCACCTACTGAAAGAATTTCAAAAATACATCCAAAGTACTACAATAATAGTGGGAGACTTCAATAGCCCACTCTCACACTTAGACAGATCAACAAAGCAGAGAACCAATAAAGATATAAGAGAATTGAATGAAGAGATTGACAGACTAGACCTCTTGGACATTTTCAGAGTCCTTCACCCCCCAAAACTGGAATACACCTTCTTTTCAAATCCACATAACACATACTCAAGGATAGACCACATGTAGGCCACAAACGTTTCAAATCCACATAACACATACTCAAGGATAGACCACATGTTAGGCCACAAAGACAGCATCAATAAATTCAAGAGCATTGAAATTATCCCAAGTATCTTCTCAGACCACAGTGGAGTAAAACTAACATTCAACAACAAACAGAAAATTACTAAAAGTCACAAAATTTGGAAACTCAACAACATAATGCATAATAACTTCTGGGTCAAGGAGGCACTGAAGAAAGAAATTTTAATGTTCCTGGAAACAAATGAAAATGAAGACACAACCTATCAAAATATTTGGGACACAGCTAAAGCAGTACTTAGAGGGAAACTTATAGCCATACAATCACATATTAACACCAAGAAGAAGCTCAAATGAACGACCTTACTGCACACCTCAAGGACTTAGAGGAAGAGGAACAAAGGAACCCTAAAGCAACCAGAAGGACATAAATCACTAAAGTTAGAGCAGAAAAAAACAACATCGAAAATAAAAGAACCATACAAAGATCAATGAAGCCAAATGTTGGTTCTTTGAAAGATTAAACAAAATTGACAAACCCCTAGCCAGACTCACCAAACAAAAAAGAGAGAAGACTCAAATTAATAGAATTGTAAACGATGGAGGAGATATCACAACTGACACCACAGAAATCAAGAGAATCCTGCGAAACTTCTATAAAGAACTATCCGCCACCAAGCTAGAGAATCTGCAAGAAATGGAACAATTCCTAGAAGCATATGCCCTTCCAAAACTGAACCAAGAAGAACTGCAAAAATCTCAATGCACCAATCAGAGACAAAGAAATTGAAACCATTATTAAGAACCTCCCCAACAACAAAAGTCTTGGACCAGATGGCTTCACAAACGAATTCTACAAAACTTTCAGAATACAGTTAGTACCCATACTTCTTAAGCTTTTCCATAAGATGGAAAAAAAAACAGAATACTCCATTCCACCTTCTATGAAGCCAACATCACCCTGATATCAAAAGCTGATAGGGACAGAACAAAAAAGGAAAACTATAGACCAATATCGCTGATGAACATAGATGCCAAAATATTAAACAAGATCTTGGCCAACCAGATACAGCAACATATAAAAAGATTGTTCATCACAACCAAGTGGGATTCATCCCAGGAATGCAAGGCTGGTTCAACATCCGTAAGTCAATCAATGTCATTCACCACATCAATAAAAGCAAAGCCAAAAACCACATGATTATCTCAATAGACCCAGAGAACGCCTTTGACAAAATCCAACACCCATTCATGCTCAAAACTCTACAAAAAATGGGAATAGATGGGAAATTCCTCAAGATAGTGGAGTCTATATATAGCAAACCTACAACCAATATCATACTCAATGGACAGAAGCTGAAAGCATTCCCCCTCAGATCGGGGACTAGACAGGGCTGTCCACTGTCACCGTTACTCTTCAACATAGTATTGGAAGTTCTTGCCATAGCAATCAGGCAAGAGAAAGAAATCAAAGAAATACAGATTGGAAGGGAAGAAGTCAAGATCTCACTATTTGCAAATGATATGATAGTATACATAGTGTGATGCCTCCATTTCTGTTTCTTTTCCTCAAGATGGCTTTGGCAATTCTAGGTGTTTTCAGGTTCCAGACAAATGATTGTAGTGTTTGTTCTATTCTCTTAAAGAAGCTTGGTGGAACTTTGATGGGTATTGCATTAAAGTTGTATATGGATCTGGGGAGAATATTCATTTTGATGATATTTATTCTTCCAATCCATGAGCATGGGATATCTTTCCATTTCTTGGTATCAGTTTCTATCTCCTTGAGTAGCGACTCATAGTTTTTAGTATACAAGTCTTTCACTTCTTTGGTCAACTTTATTCCTAGGTATTTGATTGATTTTGCTGAAACAGTAAATGGGAGTGATTTCTGGATGTGTTCTTCTTCAGATTTAGTGTTTGCATAAAGAAATGCCACTGATTTTTGTACACTGATTTTGGACCCTGATACCTTGCTATATTGCCTAATAACTTCCAGTAATTTTCTACTGGATTCTTTAGGTCTTTCTATGTATACTATCATATCATCTGCAAATAGTGTAAGCTTGACTTCTTCACTTCCAATCTGTATCCCTTTGATTTCTTTCTCTTGCCTGATTGCTATGGCAAAAACTTCCAATACTATGTTGAAGAGTAACGGTGACAGTGGACAGCCCTGTCTAGTCCCCGATCTGAGGGGGAATGCTTTCAGCTTCTGTCCATTGAGTATGATGTTGGCTGTAGGTTTGCTATATATAGACTCCACTATCTTGAGGAATTTCCCATCTATTCCCATTTTTTGTAGAGCTTTGAGCATGAATGGGTGTTGGATTTTGTCAAAGGCGTTCTCTGGGTCTATTGAGATAATCATGTGGTTTTTGGCTTTGCTTTTATTGATGTGGTGAATGACATTGATTGACTTACGGATGTTGAACCAGCCTTGCATACCTGGGATGAATCCCACTTGGTCATGATGAACAATTTTTTTGATGTGTTGCTGTATCCGGTTGGCCAAGATCTTGTTTAATATTTTGGCATCTATGTTCATCAGAGATATAGGTCTGTAGTTTTCCTTTTTTGTTCTGTCCCTATCAGCTTTTGGTATCAGGGTGATGTTGGCTTCATAAAAGGTGGAAGGGAGTATTCCTGTTTCTTCAATCTTATGGAATAGCTTAAGAATTATGGGTATTAACTGTTTCCTGAAAGTTTTGTAGAATTCGTTTGTGAAGCCATCTGGTCCAGGACTTTTGTTGTTTGGGAGATTCTTAATAATGGTTTCAATTTCTTTGTCTGTGATTGGTGAATTTAGATTTTGTAGTTCTTCTTTGTTCAGTTTTGGAAGGGCATAGGTTTCTAGGTATTGTTCCATTTCTTCCAGATTCTCTACCTTGGTGGCATATAGTTCTTTATAGAAGTTTCGCAGGATTCTCTGGATTTCTGTGGTGTCAGTTGTGATATCTCCTGCATCGTTTACAATTCTATTAATTTGAGTCTTCTCTCTTTTTTGTTTGGTGAGTCTGGCTAGGGGTTTGTCAATTTTGTTTAATCTTTCAAAGAACCAATATTTGGCTTCATTGTTCTTTTGTATGGTTCTTTTATATTCGATGTTGTTTTTTTCTGCTCTAACTTTAGTGATTTATGTCCTTCTGGTTGCTTTAGGGTTCCTTTGTTCCTCTTCCTCTAAGTCCTTGAGGTGTGCAGTAAGGTCGTTCATTTGTGCTTCTTCTTGGTGTTTAATATGTGATTGTATGGCTATAAGTTTCCCTCTCAGTACTGATTTAGCTGTGTCCCAAATATTTTGATAGTTTGTGTCTTCATTTTCATTAGTTTCCAGGAACATTTGAATTTCCTGTTTGAGTGAGTCTCTGACACAGTGGTTCTTAAGGAGCATGTTGTTTAGTTTCCAAATTCTATGTCTTTTAATAATTTTCCGTTTGTTGTTAAATGTTAGTTTTACTCCACTGTGGTCTGAGAAGATACTTGGGATGATTTCAATGCTCTTGAATTTATTGATGCTGTCTTTGTGGCCTAACATGTGGTCTATCCTTGAGTATGTGTTATGTGAATTTGAAAAGAAGGTATATTCCAGTTTTTTGGGGTGGAGGAGTCTGAAAATGTCCAAGAGGTCTAGTCTGTCAATCTCTTCATTCAATTCTCTTGTATCTTTATTGGTTCTCTGCTTTGTTCTGTCTAAGTGTGAGAGTGGGGTATTGAAGTCTCCCACTATTATTGTATTACTATGGATGTATTTTTGAAATTCTTTCAGTAGATGCTTAATGTATTTAGATGGTCCCTCATTGGGTGCATAGATGTTAATAATTGTTAAGTCTTCTTGGCTGATTGTTCCTCTAATCATTATGTAATGTCCTTGCCTATCTTTTATTACTTTATTTAATTTAAAATCTATCGTGTCTGAGATAAGAATGGCTGTTCCTGCCCTTTTTTGTGGACCGTTAGCCTGTATGATAGTTTTCCATCCTTTCACTTTAAGTCTGTGTTTATCTTGTTGTGACAGATGGGATTCTTGCAAGCAGCATATGGTTGGGTTATGTTTTCTGATCCATCCCCCCACCCTGTGCCTTTTGATGGGTGAGTTTAAGCCATTGACATTTATTGATATTATGGATTTAATTATTTTAATGTATGGATTTAATGTAGTGCCATTGTTCTAAAAAACAATTTGTTTACTCTGATATATTGCAAGTATTATAGTGATGTTCTTGTTTATAAGAGGTCTTTTAGTACCTCTTTCAGGGCCGGCTTGGTGATGGTTGCCTCCTTTAACTGTTGTTTGTCTAAGAAGGTTTTGATCCCTCCATCTAGCTTGAATGAAAGTCTAGCAGGATATATTATCCTTGGTTGAAACCCTTTTTCATTCAGGGCTCGATAGATATCTTGCCACTCCCTTCTGGCTTTTAGAGTTTGACTGGAGAAATCTGCAGATAATCTTATGGGTTTTCCCCTGTATGTGACTTTTTGTTTCTCTCTTGCAGCCTTTAGGATCCTTTCTTTATCCTTACTTCTTCTCATTGTGACTATGATGTGTCTTGGTGTTTTCAGGTCGGGGTTGATTCTGTTTGGTACTCTCTGGGCCTCTTGCACCTTGATATCCTTTCTGTTATTCAGGTCTGGGAAGTTTTCTTGTATTATTTCCTCTAGAATGTTTGCTTCCCCTTCCTCTTTTTCTTCCTCTGGCAGGCCAATTATACGAATGTTACTTCTTTTGATATCATCCCATATGTCTCTTTTTTTGTTTTCAGTGTCTCTCAATCTCTTTTTAAGCTCTTTCACCTCTTTCTTAGTTTTCTCTAACTCATCCTCTGTCTGACTAATTCTGTTTTCTGCTTCTGTTAGTCTGCTTTCCCTTGCCTCAGCTTCTTTCTTCATTACAGCTATTTCAGCTTTCAGTTCTCTAATTGCCTCAAGATAATCAGTATTTTCCTTGGGGGTCTCAACTGTTGTTTCCCTAATACTGCCATTCCTTTCCTCCAATGTTGTTTTCATTTCTGTGATTATAAGTTTATTATTGCTTGCATACTTTTCTTATCTATGGTTACTTCTGACTGATTTGTAGTTTCTTCTGGGCTCTTGTCTTCATTCATTGGGGTAGCAGTTTTATTTGTTTTTAATCTACCCATTTTTTTATTTATGTGTTTCTCTCTTTTTTTATGCTCTGTTGTTCCTCGGTTGTTGTGTCTTGAGTACCAGTAACACTGTACTAAATACCTTTATGACAATTGCACTCACCAACCTCCGGAATTACAGTAGCAACTGAAGTCAGTATTGAAGTAGTTTAATTGCTACCAGTTAGCCAAACAATTTCTCCAGTCTGTGAAAAAATAGTAACCAAATCCCAGTGAAGAAAGAGAAAAGAAAGAGAAGATAGCAAGAATAGACAGTTATGCAAATCTACTATCCAGTGTATATTCTAGGGGTAACAAGAGGGGAAAGGGAACTAGAGCAGAGATACACACATAGAGAGTCCACTCTGAGTCAGATTTCTTCCCCAAAGTAATTCACAAATTCAGAAAGGCAAAGAAGAAAGAAGTGTATGACAAGATTAAAAAAAGAAAAAAAAAAGAGAGAGAGATAAGAGAGAGAAAAGGGAGAAGATAAGAAGAAGAGTTGTAATTAAAGAGCAGTGCAAGGAACTTCCCAAATGTGTAACAGTGAATTAAAAAAAAAAAAACACCCTGTTTGGTGGTATGGGGTATCCTGCTAGGAGCTGGTCCCAGGGACTGCTTATGGAGGGGGGTGGCGGCGGGAAGGATGTATGCTTGAAAATTAAAAGGAAGAAAAAAGAATTTTTTCCCCTACTCTAATTCTTAACCCAAATTAAGTTATAGTCACCTCCTGGTGTCTAAGGACACCTTATTGGCTGGCCTGCTAAAGGCAGAAAATCCTATTGTCTCCAGGGGAGTGCGTTCGGAGCTCAGAGGCTAGCAACTTCTCCGTCCGCCATCTTCCTGGAAACCCCCCCCCCCCCGGACTTTTTTAAAGGATTTCTCAAAAATGAAAACTAGCTCCAAATCCTTTGATCCAATGAGAGCTATACTCAAGAAGTCTTTGGATCTGCCCTCAGGGTTGCGGTGGACCCTGGAGACTCTCAAGAGAAAGCCCCCGAGCTAAAGTGCTCTCTCCGGGTCCTCTGCCCGCCGCGCTCTGCAACCGGCAGAGGAGCCGCCTTCCTGGGCGGAGGACAATGCCCGGCGCACTCGCCTTGCCTGGCGCCGCCTGGGAAGTCTGGAGCCCCGCCAGGCCGTATCACCTTTACTCTAATTCTTAACCCAAATTAAATTATAATCACTTCTTTGGTGTCACCCCTTATTGACTGGCCTGCTAAAGGCAGAAAATCCTACCGTTGCCGACGATGTGATCAGAGCACTCGCTGTTAGGAGCTTCTCAGTCCGCCATCTTTTCCTCCCCGCGGACTCTTTCAAAAGCCTAGACCAAGTAGATCAGAAGCATCCAATAGCACAGCTATATACAAGATACTGGGTACTGTACAGCAAACCCTAACAAAAAGACTTTTCAAAGTTAGCCCAATTACCAAATAATGTGATGATAACATTAACTATCAATTATCTTTTTGAACCCTAAGACAGCAGGAACCTCACATCTCCACTATAGAGCCTCTACTTCCCCCAGTCCTGGAACCCTTGGATAGGGCCCACTTTCCCGTATGCCTCTCCCAATCCATATCAAATAATATTGCATCCGCCGATCACAACCTAACCAACGCAATGATTGCCACCTCAACATGCTTCACCTCAGACTGTGTCCAGAGACTTCACGTGTAGAATGACAACCCTTCAGCTTCATTACTTGGGTGAGACCTTTCCTTTTATAGTACACTCTAATTTCATCTCAGGTGGTTCACTTTCTAACAAAGTCCCAAAACCTAGATATAGACCAGTTTCTGTGAGAGAGAGCATATGTTCACACATATCCATAAACTACTGCAAAATATACCTGAAAGCAGAAGTACACTAGAGTTTGCAGTGAATACCTCCCTAACACTTCCTCTCCACTATTCCAAGCTTTGGGTCCATGATTGCTCAACAATTTGTTTGGCTTTGTATGTTAACTCTCTTTTCAATCACCAGGTTCCAGATGCCATCAGGATGCTGGTCAGGCTTCCCTGGATTGAAGACCCCACCAATGTGTCCTGGAGCTCAGCTTCCCCAGAGACACACCTTACTAGGGAAAGAGAGAGGCAGACTGGGAGTCTGGACCGACCAGTCAAAGCCCATGTTCAGCGGGGAAGCAATTACAGAAGCCAGACCTTCTACCTTCTGCAACCCTCAATGACCCTGTGTCCATGCTCCCAGAGGGATAGAGAATGGGAAAGCTATTAGGGGAGGGGGTGGGATATGGAGATTGGGTGATGGGAATTGTGTGGAGTTGTATCCCTCCTACCCTATGGTTTTGTTAATTCTTTCTTAAATAAAAAAAATTTTAAAAAATGGTCTTTGTGCTTGCTTATTCAAATGCCAAGATACAGTTTAAGAGACCAGGTAGCATCCTCTAAACATATGTAACATTATCTCATCCCTGTGTTATCAAATCTTAGTTCTATGATAGTTGAAAATATAAGACTTAATATATCTGTCTGCTTCACGGATCTGTTTCTAGCCTTCAGGGTTAGTCTAGTCATTTTTTGCATCATGATATTTATTTATTTATTTATTTATTACCAGAGCACTGCTCAGCTCTGGTTTATGGTAGTATGGGTGATTGAACCTGAGACTTTGGAGCCTCAGGCACTAGAGTCTCTTTGCAAAGTCATTATGCTATCTACCCCCTCATAGTCTAGTCATTTTTTTACTTTTTTTCCTCAGAAACTGACTAAGCCACTTGTCCTAGGCCTTAACCAAAGATTGTAGATTGCTACCAGAATGGGAGGGGAGACACGTTTGGGACATTCTCAGAAGAAACCATGCTTATCACCCATTTTCTCAGCATGTTCTCTTGTCTCACTTAAATACACACATAATTCCAAATGTATGTATGATTATGTCATATGTGTACATTGTCTATATGTCATAATATATCACGTGTTACAGACTATTCTGTTTTATATTCTGACCCAAAAGATAAATTCAGTAGATTTGGAAAGTCAAGAGACATGGAAGCATTAGCTACTAGTTGAAAGAGACAGTCTCATGCTACCTCAGTATGTTTTGGCTAAAGCACAGATTTTAAAACTTTCAAAACAATGAACATTTGCATCAACCAAAAATGGTTAAAAATTCAAATGGCATATTTTATGATACGACTGTGTATGGTTTTTCTTGCTGCCTGGGGCGGGGGGGTCAAATCCGAAAATGCCAGGGCCCTAGGGTCAGAGTGAAGAACAAATTGCATCTCACTTTTATCAGATGGGGAACAACAACAACAGTAATAACAAGGGCAACAAAAAGGAAAACAGTCTCCAGGAGCAGTGGATTCATAGTGCAGTCACTACCCCTGGAGGCAAAATGAAAGTAGGCCTGTAGTGGTGAGGTGATGTCAAAAAATAAAAGAAACAGGGAAAAATGAAAAAGAAAAAAATGTCAAATACTCTCTTGCAATACACCTGGGCTATGAAGTAGGGTAGAAAAAATGATGGAGTTCAGTGTAGAGATTTAAACACCAGTTTCCAGGTTTATTCCCTTAGTCAAGAAAATGATTTCTCTGAAACTATGTTTCTTCATCTGAAAAAAAAAATGTGTGTGGGGAGAGGGGGGGGCAATATCCACCCAACCATATGGTTGTGAGGCTGTAATCTGATGATCTTGGAAATTACCTCCTGCAACACCTAATGCAGACTTAATAGAGGGCCTTATGGTAACTGCAAGTTATGTAATGCTTCATTTGCTTCCAGTATCACTAAACAACTATGTGCTGTGATAAGTAAGCTCAGGCATGGGTGCCCAGCCCTTGCTTCTTCCTGGCTCCCTCAAATGCTTCTGTGGGCCCTGAGGATACTGAACGCATATTAAGCACCTAATGGATGACTCAGAGTTTGGAAAGAGTCCACCACCACCGCAGGCTAGTGAAAAAGACATAGTTTATGTCTCAAAGATTTAAGTTGTTGCATTTTTTTTTTCTTGTGGTGGATATATTCCATTCTTGACAAGAAAGTTTTCCTCAGAGATCTTTCCCCAGAAGACACTGCTCAGAAGACAAAACCCAAAATGTTGTTCTGCTACGGGGCTCTGGGGCTAGGATATTGATACCTTTGGCAGCTGGGCTAGATTGAAGCTCACAATAGAAAAACAGGGCTCTTTTGTGCTCCCAGCTCTGTCCCCACCTGCTGAGATCAAATCCTGGGTTATCTCTCCAATGGCCTAGCAAAACCCAAGAAGCTCCAAGCTCTGGAAGAGTTTTAGCGCCTCTTTTCAGGAACTGGGCTTGGCCCTTTTGCTTTCTCCGAGATGCCGCGGAGCAGCAGCTGGCCAAGTCTGCTTTCCAGCCTGTCCTAGTCATGGAGCCAGAGCTGCCGCTTCTGCTTACTTGCTTCCTGGGCTTCTATCTAACAGTTACAGAATCCGTTTGGGGAGCAGAGCAAAAATCACTAGCAGCCCAGGGCGGGGTGTGTGTGTGTGTGGGGGGGGGGGGGGCTGGAATTCCTGCTTTCGCAAAAATAAACTGTATGCAAATGAGCTCTTTTCCTGGCAGAGAGCTGGGAGTGAGTGTGTCTTTCATGAGCTAACCCTGTTCCTTTGGGAGGGCTGTTCCTTTAATTCACCAACTGAAGTGGGAAAGGATGTCTGGAGGCGAGGCGTCCCATTACAGAGGAAGGAGCTTGCTATATAAGCCAGCCAAAGCTGGCTGCACCAGCCACAGCCTGCCTACTGTCACAAACTCTCCCAACCCGCAGAGCAGACAGCGTCTCCTGAGCACAAAGGCAGCACAAACTGGAGAGACCCCAGAGGGCACCTCACGCGGGCGTCCCTCTGCTGCTGGCATCCAGGTGCTTGTTTTTCCATGGAGCTGGTTCCCTTAAAGATCTCGGTCTAAAGGTAAGTAAATCCACTTTGCACCCATCACCAAAGAGTTTTATGATAAGTTGTTTTTTTTTTTTTTTGCATTGTTGTTAGCAAATGAGTTGTGCTCACACAGTTATAAAACTTTTGTTCACTCACTTTCGGAACTATGAAACTTTTGCTTTATCTTCACAGTTTGGCAAAATGGGGTACTTTACTATGATCAGATGCACCTTGGTATTTTTCTACGTGTCCCCTTTCCTGGTTTGTAGATTTTTTGTTTCTGTTTCAGTCATTAATAGCCATACAGGGAAGGAACCCTAAATTGATTATCTCTGCTGTTCTTCAAAGGAAAATAAGAATTTAACCTCAACGTCCTTCTTGTCTGATTCACCTGTGGGTAGTTTTTATCAGAGGGCCAAGGAAGTATAGTTTCAAAGTGGAGTTTGTTCACACCCTTACTTTGAGATGTATACATAGAAAACGGACAGAGAACTGTAGAAAAAAAAAAAAAACTTCTGAGTATCCCTTACCTTATAGTTTATACAGAGTTGTGTATCCTTGTTCTCCTTTCACAATAGCCAGCCTGTGTGCAGACACTGAGAAGGCTGAGGGCTGGGGAATAAAAGAGAGGTGACTGCTAGATCCAGATGGATATGGATGGGCATGGGGGGGCACCAGCTTCCACTCTTATAGTCTGGATTACGAGTTGGGGGGTGGATTCATCTTAACTCAGTTACTCTTGGGCTGACTATGTGTGACTCTTTGGGGAGGGGTGTACTTATACCCATCAGTAACCTTTATCTTTCTAGAATGGAGTCTCCCTCTTCACATAATTATCACCGAAAGCCCTGGGAAAGTTTTGCCCCAGGAGAGAGTTGTTGTATAAGGACTATGTGAAAAGCTCAGGGGTTTCTCTCTCCCCTCAGAGGTCTAAGGGGATTCAGAGAGTCTCTGTTCTGAAGTCAGAGGTCACTATGGCAGCCCCATGACCACCATGCTGATGAAAAATATAATCTCTGAACCTCAGCTTCCACTTTCCTAAAATAGGGACAAAGACTTCTGTCATCTTCAGGAGGAAGAAATAAGGGCAAAGAGCTCGAAAGACAGAAATTGGAAATTGGGCTAATCACTGTCACTGTCAAAACTTACCATCACTTCTGAAGTTGAAGGTAGCACTTACTGATTTTTGAATTGTTTCAGGTGGGCTCCTCACAATACCCTACCAGTCTGTCATATATATATATATATATATATATATATGTGTGTGTGTGTGTGTGTGTGTGTGTGTGTGTGTGTGTGTGTGTGTGTGTATTAAAGCTTGCCAGGTCTGATGGTATCTCTTTAGGCTGGATGGTGGGAGACTCAGCAGTCTTTCACAAACAGGAGAGGTTATTGGCATACTTTGGGTGAAATGGAACTGGCCCAGACTGGATGTCTCAAGTCCTGATTCTAGAATGCATGAGATTTTACTTTGGGCATTTACAGGTTATAAAGCTGTCAGCTATAAAATAAGGTGGTACAGAGAGACAGTGGTGCTCTTTGGAAATGCTTGCTCTTTGTTGAGAGAGAGAGAGTGACAGAGAGACAGAGAGAGAGGCAGGGAGTTCCACTTACAGAATAAATACTTCTTTTTCAAAATTTTGTGGACCATTTCCCCCATTTTTATGGAGCTTTCCCATATGTGCTTTAGAAATAAAACCTATTTCCCACCCTAGCCAGCTTCTCACCCTATCCTGTGAGATTACAAGCTCAAGTCAGTGCTTTAAAAACCCATGGAAAATTTGCTGGCATCATGTGTATCTGAGCCCTTTGCTCAGAAGATGTGAGTGAGCCTTGAAGCTGTGCATTTCATGGAGTTGACTACATGAGAGGGAAGAAAAGGGTGCACAATAAGAGTATTCTCTGATATGCTCCAACAGTGTGAATTGGGTAAGAATGGTAAGAGGGTGTTTGTGATCAAGCTCTAATAGTCTCCCCCAACCTCATTACTTGCTTGAAGAACCCAGCTTCCTTACATCATCTCCCATTTACCAGGTCATTCCTTTCTCCTCAAAACTCCCTTGCCTCAACTTTGACAATCTACATTTCAGAAGGCTCATGTGACATTCAAATGGAATAATATAGAGCAAACCCAAGAATTAGAAAACTTGGCATATAGTAAGGAGCCAATAAGTGGAGGATCATTTGCTTCTCAATTTCAAAAACTTATCCAAGGCTTCTGTTCTAAGAGTGGTTTTCAAACTTACTTTCATTTGTGGAAATATTCATTAAATGATATGGAGTGCAAAAACTCACATAGTATGAGACAAATGGGTGTAGAGCTGCTTTGCCTGAAGTGGGGGTGGAGGGTTCAAAACTCTTCCTATTAACTCTCCTCTGGAATGTTCAAACAGGAATTTGAATGATACAAGATGCAGTACAAAACCAGAATTAGAGTTGGTGTGTGTCCAGGCTACAACCTTGAACTTCAAAAAGGATTTCTACCCTTCTGAGTTTTTACCCATAGCGGGAGAACAAACAGTCCCTTATAAGGTGGGAAGGTAAACTTATATAGTATGTTTAAAATGCTTATTTGAGATGATTATTTTAGTAACAATAGTCAAAACTTAGAGCACCTTTTTCCCCCAATCAGAACCTTTTCTATAGCCTTAGGTACACTCACTAAACAGCCATAACATAGTTCTGAGAGTCTGGCCAGAAAGATATCTCACCTGGTAATGAGCCTTTCTTGCTATATATATGACTCAGTTTGGAACCCTCCAGCATACCACACAGGAGAACTGTGGCACAGAAGAAACTTTGGGGCTGTGGTGTGTGTCTCTGTGCATGTGTATGTGTGTGTGTGTGTGTTCCTGTTTGTAGCTGAAAAGAAAAATGGCCAGCGAAGTGAAATTATCCATGTAACACAGTCATTGTAATTCAGAAAAAGAAACTAAGTAAAATTTCCAGAGCTCTAGAATTCAGTGAAGAAGCCAGTTTTTCAGACAAGGGACCCCCATGATCACCAAGAGGTACATCCACTCTTTTCCTTCTAATCATTGCAGTTTCTTATATTGCCTTTAAGGAAAAAGAAAAAAAAATAATAAAAATCTTCCTTTGTCACTAAATGTGCCCCTCCAGTCAGACTGTGGCCACCCATAAATGTAGTGGTACCCTTCTCATATAACCATAGTGGAATCTGGAGAGGAAATTCAAGCTGACAGAATGAAAAACAAATCACCCTTAATCCTATGCTTTCTACTGCTTGCAGTGAACTAGAATACCCACTTTTCTTCTCCTCCTTGAATTTCTGTATGCATACAGCCTGTTTTATACAGGGAAAGAAATTAAGCATTCTATGGGTTTCAAGCACAAATCCCTCCTTACTGAACTGATTTTAGTTTGAAAAGTAAATGCCAGGGCTGGCGGTAGCGCACAGGGTTAAGTGCACTTAGTATGATGCACAAGGACCCACATATTCGGGTTCAAGCCTCCAGTTCACACCTGCAGGGGGATGGTTTCATAAACAGTGAAGCAGATCTGCAACTGTCTACCTTTCTCTCCATCTTGGTCTTCCCCTCCTCTCTCAATTTCTCTCTGTCTTACCCAATAAAATGAAAAAAAGAAAAGAAGACCTCCTGGAGTAGTGGATTCATAGTGCAGGCAGTGAGCCCCAGAAATAATCCTGGAGGCAAAAAAAAAAAAGAAAAGAAAATTAGGTGGCAGGTAGTAAACATTTTGTTGATTCTTAAGTATGCGATCTTCGTAATGCTAAAGCATACACACAGAGAGACACACAATAGTGTTGAGGGCTGTGTATCATAGGTGTGATAGGAGGGTTTGTCAATTGTTTTTCTTCTGATTCTCACTCTACCAGTATGTGTTATAAATTACTGGTTTCATTTCATGGATAGAAAATTAAAGTACAAGGAAGTTAAGTGACTCAGCTTAGGGCTTCCCATAAATGAAGATCAGACTTGGCTTTAAACACAAACTTTCCAACTAAAAACCTACTCTTCTTTCAACCATGTTGCAAGGCCTCCTGGAGTCATTGTATAGAAGACTGAATGATATCTTTCAGTGATTAGCCAAGATTTCAGTGAAGCTCCTAACTGCCAGCATTGTCTATAAATTTTACAGGGTAGTGCTACATGGATCATTTTTCATAGTGTTCATAAGAAGTCAGCTCTTAGTGGTTCAGTTCTCTGCTTGGCAATAGAAAAGTTCAAATTTCAGCTCTATGGGACAGAAGAAATAACACAACAAGAGGTAGCAGTCAGGCCACCAATGCTGACTTTGATCTCAGAGACAATGAAACACTGCACCGTGTTCTATAGGTCAGAATTCTTCAGGCTTCTTAGAGTACCTGGTAAATTGAGCATTGGGTTAAACATAAAAAAGATAGAAGATTAACTCAGATTGTGTACCCAGTCTTAGAGTAGTGAATCCAAGAAATCAGGAAATGATTGTTGGCTCTGAGTCACATAGTGCCCCTGAAGTCATAGATATGAGAATTATGGTTCAGAATTATGGTATTCTTTCTCTCTTTGTGAAGATCACAGGGAATTCCCCCTTGAATCTAATCCCAGATCAGTATGAACAACTTTAACATATGGAAAACATTAGATGAGAGTTCTCTTCCAAAAATGAAAACCCCACAGACTTTTAGAAATTCAAGACAATGATCCCCTCCAACAAAAAGTACGATAGCCGAGAGTCAGGTGGTAGCACAGCGGGTTAAGTGCATGTGGTGCAAAGTGCAAGGACCAGTTAGGATCCAGGTTCAAACCCCCGGCTCCCCAACGGCAGAGGAGTCATTTCACAGGCAGTGAAGCAGGTCTGCAGGAGTCTCTCTGTCTCTCTTCCTCTTTATCTCCCCCTTCTCTCTCAATTTCTCTCTGTCTCTATCCAATAACAAAAAAATAAATAAATAAGAAGGCATTAAAAAATACAGTACCCTATCCTACCAGAAAGAGACCACATACATCTTATTGCTATCTTGCAGAGAAAAGTCTCTATATGTCTATATGTCTATTTGTCCTAATCCTGGTGGCCTTATCCTTATACCTAGAAACTCTTGCTTCTGTTTCCTTCTTTTTTTAATGTATTTTTTCTTTTCTTTTCTTTTCTTTTTTTTTTTTGCCTCCAGGGTTATTTCTGGGGCTTGGTACCTGCACCAGGAATCCACTGCTCCTGGAGCCTATTTTTTTCTCTTTTGTTGACCTTGTTGTTTATCGCTGTTGTTGTTGTTATTGCTTTTGTTGTTGGATAGGACAGAGAGAAACTGAGAGAGATGGGGAAAGCAGAGAGGGGAGAGAATGATAGATACCTGCAGACCTTCTTCACCACTTGAGAAACGATCCTTCTGCAGGTGGGAAGCGGGGGGCTTGAACCAGAATCTTAACTCCAGTCCTTGAGCTTTGTGCCATGTGCATGTGCTGCACTATCACCTGGTCCCCATGTTTTCTTCTCTCTTAAATGCTATTTCTGACCTCTCTTTTACTTTAACAACAGCCCACTTCATTATTATCATTTCTGTGTCATGAAACAAAAGCAGAGATACCATTTTGAAAATAGATCACAAATGGAAAAATTCATTCCATGAGTAATTTTAGAAAATAGAGTGGAAAAAAAAAAAAAAACGTACTCCATGCCAGGTTGCCTCGGAATTTTTTAATTTTCTGAAATTCGCAAGCCCTTAATTATGCAGCTATGGTAACTCAGATAGCTCTAATTGATTCTCTAAACCTTCACCCAAGACTCTAGTGCCAGGAGTCAGTGATATTTTGTAAGCTCTGAAAGTAGACAGTTTTACATTAGAATTAAGTGCCTGGAGGAAGTAACTAACTTATACATGAATATGTCCAAAGGTGTCTTCTAAGTGGAGCTTGGGGAATGATCATCATCACTACTATGTACCTATACAGTGGATGTGAAATCTGCAGATACTATGACAATTAATCACCAACCATTGTTTCCAATAAATATAGCTATTCTCCAATTCAGACTGGGAAACCTGAGACTGAAATGTCTTAGTACTTTCTACAACAGTATCCACATAGTGAAAAACAAAGTCATAACTGAAACAAGCCAGTGGTTAAAACCATGAGGGTAAGCAAGTCATACTCAGTGCCACAATAGTATTTGCCTTTTGAAAAGAGAACAGACAAGACACAATAAAACTAATAAAGTTAGAATGAAATGCTTGTCTTTTAGGTCCTCATGTTTTTGTCAGCTACAGGGTTGCCATCTCCAACTTGCTTCTTCAGATTTCAGCTCCTTTAAAACTATAATAAATAATTAAGTATATGATTTCAGTGTGATATGCTTCTTCTGTGGGGCTCTAATCTACAGGCAAGTAAAGTCTGTTCTACACACACGCACAGACCTCCTACCAATCTAGGGTCTGAAAATAGACACAGGGGTAATGCTTTCCTAGTGGAGGTGTACCTGCTCTGCAGGTTGACTGAAATATCCCTTTTCCAGGTTACCACTGAACTGTATGCCTCCCCCCACCACTGACCTCTGTAACAATTGCTACCTACTCTGAAGAGTCAAAAATTCAGTGACACAGAAAGAATATTCTAGAGCTCTTTTTTTTTTTTTTTACCCCTGGAGCCTATCAGCTGTTGGCAGATGCCAGCCCCCTGTGAAGTTATTGCTGAAAAAATAATATTGATCCAAAAGAAATGGGACAGTAGCACACTATCAGTGCACTTCCTAATTGTGTTCTGTGGTGTATGAATCATTTTCACATTCAAGAAAACATGTTGAATGTGGCACAGAACTCACATATTTATAAAATATCTTTTCTACACATCACTGTCAGCTTTCATAATAGCTATATATTATTTTACAGGCAGGTAAACTGTTGCCTGAGAGGCTGTCACAAATACAAAGTGTAATGAAGATCTAACTCCTCAAACTGTTTTCACTTCACTGAACTATTCAGTATTCAGGTATTAGATACTTACTAAGGGTTTTTATTTCCAGTACCAGGGCCTTCCACATGTACAGTTGCACCATTCATGGACAGACTTTTTCATTCTTTTTATTTTGGGTAGAGAAACAAGGAGAGTAAGAGAGAGAGGTTGAATACTGAATATCGAACTTTTGCGATGTCATGCCACTCTTGTATTGTGCTAGGGCATACAATCATGTATACACGCCAAGGTACATGTTTTACCAGGTGAACTCTCCTCCAATATCAAGATATTTATATTCTACGAAGGTAGTTTGGTAAAGAAGACAATGATTAACACATGAAGCAGACATTCAATGGTGGGCTTTATGCAAGAGAATGTAGTGACAAGAGAGGAGAGCTCAAATTTATTTAGGGTTAAAATTAAACTTGAGTAGAGAAAAAATGGCAGAAACTGGACTCAAGTAGAAGTCAGTAGACTACTGAATAAACTTGCAACTGGGGCCCATTATCCGATAGTAGTGTGCTAGGGGTTTTTTTGCTAGGCACACTGTGCAATGGGAGTACACATAACCTCACTGAAGAAGTAATGCACCATAGACAGAATGTGGAAGCCTACAGCAACTTCCTGCTAGCCAGAGAACCTCAGGAATACTGAGTTCAGGGTAGGGCCACCACACAAAACAGCAGCAATTACTACAATGCTTGCAAGTACCTCTAGGTAAGGAAGTCGTCCATGCCTTTACACTTGGGGAAAGGCAATCTGGCAGAATCAATGTCTAAAGCTATTGGATACAGAATGCGAAGCTCACCTGTGGAACTCTCAGGAAGTCAAAATCAGCTCACACTGGGCAGCAGGTGCCTTCTTTCTGGGCACTGGGATGGCCTCACAGATTTAGCATGACATAGACATGTCATAGAAGAAATCTGTAGTCTGTTCAAAATTAAAGTTTTCCTACAACCCATGGAGTGCTGAAACTAAATTGACTCATGAGTGACTATAAGCCAGCAACTTGGAGACTCAGTTTAAAAGGTTCCTCTCAGAGATTAGAGGGTTAGCTCACCAGGCACTGCACATACTGCACTGCTTTATAATATGTACAGCCCAGGTTCGAACACTGTAACCACATGGGAAAAAGCTCCTTTTTTGTAGGGTCTCTCCATCCCTCTGTCTCTTTCTCATCTCCCATTTTGAATGAAAAAGTGAACCAGGAATATAAAACTCTAACTTTGCAAAAATAATAATAAAATAAATAAAAATAATAACAGATTAAATTAAATACATTCAAAAAGTTTCTTCTAAAGCAATTGGAAGCCACCATGGGAGAAATGGTGAGGCCAAATTTGGGGCTCCACTAACCTTTATTTCAAATAAAGTCCTGTCATATATCTATTTTTTACATTGAGATTTCCTATGAATTTTCATTTGATGAAAAAATTCAGTTGCAAATTGTTTTGTTAGTTACTGACCTACTTTAATTCCTTTCATTTTCAAGGTGGTGAAATTGAGATGGAGAGAAGGGAAACGTTTTGCTAAGATCTAATGCCAGTTGGCAATAGGGTTAGAACTGATGCTAGGTCTTCTGACTCTTGCTCTTAGAAGCCACATATAATATAAAAAGCACCAGAGTGATTGCATTCTCTAAAATTGGGGGTGGGGGGGGAGAGTTGTTCTGAAAGCCTTAGCTCACATAAACAGAGTCAAAGAATCTCCTGTATTAGTATCTATTGTTTTATGACAGAATCGAGCAATACACACGACAACTAAATGCAACACAGTTCTTCATTTTATATTCCCATAGGCCAGGAATCCAAGCCCAGCTTCATTATGTTTCAGAATCTCACATTAGGCTACAATATAGTATTGGTCATAATTGGTGTCTCAGCTGAAGAGTCAGCTGGGGAGGATTAGCTTTTAAGTTAACATATGTAATTGTTGACTGGATTCAGTTGCTTGAAGACTGTTGGACTGAGGCCTTTGGTTCCTTGCTGGCCATTGGTCCAGATACCTTCAGGTTTTCCACTACTCCCATTTGCTCCATCAAAACTAGTCGGGGCGGGGGTGGTAGAGATAAAGCTTGCAAGTAAGAGAGACATTATTTTTGTGTCACCTAATTAATTATGGAAGAAACATCCATACCATATACTCTTGGTTAGAAGCAAATCACTGTGTCATCCCATAGTAAAGGAAAGGGAATTACAAAGGATGTGAATAATAGAAAGTAATGTCATTGAGTCCTTTCTTAGAATCTGATCACTACTGCCTCCAAAATAACAGTATCATTAGTTTTGACAATTTGTCAATGCAAAAACACCCAACAGACCTGTATTTCTATTGAGGAATAAGCAATAATTAAGGAAGGTAATAGGGTAGACTGTCTTATTTAAACGTCTTCATCTATAAGTGAGAGTCAAGTATTTGTCAGAGTTCAGGGCTTGGGCAGTGTCAAACCTGGTTAAACACACATATTACCATACTCAAGGACCCAAATTCAAGTCCTCAGTTCCTACCTGAAGGAGGGAAGCTTCACAAGTGGTGAAGCAGAGTTGCAGATAACTCTCTTTCTTTCTCCTCCTTCCTTTTCAATTTCTTTCTGTCCTATCATATATAAGAAAGGAAGGAGAGAAAAAAATAGCCTCCAGGAGCAGTGGATACATCATGCAGGCACCGAGCTCCAGTGATAACCCTGGTGGCAATAAAAAAAAAAAGGCTATGCCTTTAAATATATTTTATTCAAAATGACCCAAACTGAAGTTTATTCAATAACCCTCAATCTCTTAGCAAATAAAATGAAGACTAAAGTTTAGAATTAATTACTTCCTTCTTTCACCACTGAGCACTTTATATCTCTCATAAGTAAATAATTTACAGCCTTCCCACTACCTCCATTGCCACCTTAGTTTAGAATGTGACATCTTGCAGATGAACCACGGCAGTAGCTGTCTCATTAGTCTCCATCTCACCAGTTTTCTATCTCAACCTGTTAACCTTGAGTTTTAGAAGTCATGTTCCTACATTTAAAGACTTCTAAATGATATACTTCTAGTAATAGGAAACATCCAAATTCCTAGCTATATATTCACTGTTTTTCATGATCAGATTCCTGACCTCCAAAAAGACCACATAGTCATAGTTTATGTTTTCTTTTCTTTTTCTTTTTTTTACAATTTCAGACCCTCCCAACTTCCAACTCTGCTATCCTACAATATCTTGCCCCACGTGTTTTATCTGCTTGTATTGCTCTTTCAAAATTCAGTTCCTGAGTCACCTTCTACAATTAAGTTGAACAGAACTTTACTGTCTCCAATTTCATTGTATGTTTTACTCTATTGTGAACTTATCATTCTGGAATTGACTATATGCTCCTTCTTCTAATGACCTTGAAAGGAGAATTTATACCTGATCGTTCTGAAAAATGAACATAGCTAGAGTAAAATTTGCTAGTTTAGACAGCAGACAGAAGTACTTGCAATGGCTATATATATATATATATCCACTTAGCAAAGTTTATTCAGAAATCCTACAACTTGAAGCAGTTTCCATTTTTTGGCCCCTCTAGGGTCTCAATTGTGCCGAATGATGTCATAACATGTGACAGGAGGAAACCAGTCTAGTCCTGGGACAGGAAACTGTCTCAGGAGGCAGACTGCTGGGAATGCACTTGTTTTCAAGGTGGCCCCTGGGATGAAAACATGCAATGACTGGGATTTTGAAAAGCCAGTACCAAGGACAGAGGAGATCTGTCTGGAGTTTAAGGTTGAGTCAGCGGTAGTGGCAAATCTGCAGGTTATAACGAGGATCACTCTACAACTAGTGGAAGTGGTTAAAAGAAAATTTTAAAGGAAGGAGTGGAGACAAAGTGTCCTATATCTTAGGACATACAGAAATTCACAGTGCAGGGGAAAGAGTAGGCAATGGGTTAAAGTATTGGCATTGGAATGTCCTGAGTTCAAAAATATGTTATTTGCATGTTCTGTGATCTTGATCATGCTATCTGACTTCTCTAAGTTTCATTTCCTCATTGGTAGCGAAGACTAAGTAATAGCACCAACACTATAAGATCATTGTGATGATTAAATGATTAAATAGCGCCAGTGGGCTGCTTAGTATTGAAGCTAGTGTTCAATTGTGTCTGTCACCTATTATTGAAAAGGTTCTTTCTGTCTTTCTTCTTTCTTTCTTTCTTTCTTTCTTTTTTTTTTTTTTTGATAATTAGATTCTGTTAGTACAACCAGTCTTTCTAAGAATGCCCTGTGAAGCAATGTTCCCAGGAGATGCATCTTGAGAAACATTCTGTGGACAAATAAGTTTAGAGAACATTTGATATAGTGTCATGTTCTTGGAAATTCATTTTTCATATAGTCATTCAATACATAGTCCTAAGGGATGGAGGGAATGTGATGGGAAAGATCTTTTCTTTCATGAAAATTTATATTTATGATGAAAGAAGGCAGACAAACAAAGGAATCAAATGAAATGATAGTGTAATTACAGGCTGATATTTATTAAGAAGAAAAGTAGGATAAGGAAAGGAAATAGCAAATGATTGATGGTGAGAGGGACACTATTCTGAATAGGGTGGAAATATAACATTTGAACAGAAGTCTCAATGTATTGAGTAAATGAACTTTAGAGGCAGTAAACAGACTTTCAACTTTATTCTGTTGGTAACCAGATGCCAGTGAGAGGTTTAGGGTAGAAGAGTGGATGATATAAGAAATCTGGCAGGTCAAATAGGTAATCATCTTTGTTTAATCCAGTATCCCTAATCATATTTGATCATAAATAACACCTTCCCCAGGGCATCTATCTACCTAAGAATATCTTGGAGTATAGTCTTGTTACTTCTTCACTAGACTATTAGGCTGAAGATATTTAGAACTGTAAATTTGTTCTTGCTCATCTAGATTTACAGTAAATAATATAAAATGAATAGCTTGGGCTGAAACAGGAATGCCCAAAGAGGAAAAATCTAATTCTAGAGGTAGAGACAAGCAGGGTGTTACCCTAATTAGCAACTCTTTTTTGGCTTAGATGATCAATGAACACAGCCAGGATCCAGTAGATTCTGCAATCCCATCTCAGGCCAAAGACAACTTGCCAACATCAGCCTAGAAGCTAATAAGCACTTGCAAACACTACACCTTGGCTTAAGCTTTCTCCAGAGGGGAAGTATATAAAACCTAAGATCTAGCCAGAGGCTATGGGGGAAAAAAATCAGAGGTCAAATACGTGTGTGCTTATAAGGGAATAGTCATAGGTTTGATGCCAAAAATCTAGCAAGAGAATGGTGAGGGTGTTTACTTGGATTCTGATCTCTCTCTCTCTTTCTCACCCCCTCCCCCCCACCCCCCCCACCCCCCCGCTAACTTGATTTGTCACCTTATATGAACTACAAAAAGTTGCTTGATGAGGCAGGTTGGTGTAATAGTTTATCATACACATTTTAGAATTACAAGTCAGAGTCTAAAAACTGACTCTACCTTTTGAGTCAGTCACAGAATTTATCAGAATTACCATTTAGTATCCAAATAGTCATAGCAATTCTGGTCTCACCAATGAGACATCGCAAATGACGTAAGAGATAATCTCATTACAAAAAAAAAAGTCTAGTATAAGTTTTGGCACAAAACAGGTATACAGTAAGATCTCAACAAAATGTTAATCTCTTTCTAGTCTAGCACAATATGCACTTGGTTTTTTGTTTGTCATCAGGGCTGTCACTGGGGATCAGGGCCTGCACAATAAATCAATTTTCTTTTCTTTCCTTTCTTTATTTACCAGGAGAGATAGAAATTTAGAGGAGAAAGATATACCTACAACCTTGCTTCACTGCTCATGAAGCTCCCCCCTTGGGGATAAGGGCCCAGTTTCTTATGCATAATAACAGTTGTACTCAATCATGGGTGCTACTGCCCAGTCTTCTGTACTTGGTTTTATAATAGTAGCTGTCATTTGTTAAATGACTACTATAGTCCAGCAAGGGTCAGAAAACTGTCAACTGGCAGCTGATTTTTATAATTAAAACTTTATTGAAACAGTCACTTACTAAGCCATGTTCATGGTTACATTTTCTGTTATATAGAATCAAGAATTTATGACAAAAAATCTGGCCACAAAGCCTAACAGTGCTTAATATCAGAAAATGTTCACCAATTCCTGCCCATCAATGAGTTAAATTTATACACATTTTTTCAACCACCTTAACCTAGCAAGATGTGTATATATATATATATACTTATATATGAAAGATTGAAGCAGAAATTAAAATTTCTCCAGTAAACTTTTCCCAAAGAAACAATTTTTATGTATTATTATTTTATTAGTTATTTAATAATGATTAACAACATTGTAAGATAATGGTTCCCACACAGTTCCCACCACCAGAGTTCCATATCCCATCACTTCCATTGGAAGCTTCCTATTCATTATCTACTCTGGGAGTATGGACCAAAAGTTTTTATGGGGTGCAGAAGGTAGAAGGTCTGGCTTCTATAATTGCTTCTCTGCTGGACATAGATGTTGACATGTTAATCCATACCCCCAGCCTGAAGAAATATAATTAACTTTGTGTCTAAAGAAAGATTCCAAGGATGGTTTATTATTTCTTTATAGGAGTCATCCTTGTTTTGTCCCTGACTACTCCTTACTTTCAACTCTAAATATTTAATTACCTACCATATGATCAATAAAAAAATTATATCTATAAGATAATTTCTTCGGGAGTTGGATGGTAGTGCAGTGGTTAAGCGCATGTGGCACAAAGTGCAAGGACCTGAGTAAGGATCCTGGTTGAGCCCCGGGCTCCCCACCTGCAGGGGAGTAGCTTCACAGGCGGTGAAACAGGTATGCAGGTGTCTATCTTTCTCTCCCCCTCTTTGGCTTCCCCTCCTCTCTCTATTTCTCTCTGCCCTATCTAACAATGACGACATCAATAACAACAATAATAACTACAACAACAATAAAAAAACAACAAGGGCAATAAAAGGGAAAATAAATTTTAAAAAGTTTTAAATAAAAGATAAATTTCTTTCTTTTCTTTGTTTTTTTCATAGAAATCCATTCTACCTAAAGTAAAACATGTAATTTCTAGGACCTTTGAGAAGCTATTTCTCTGAGACCAGTTTCCTGGAATACATAAAGATATATGGCAGGAGGCCCAGTTTTCCAGAGAGGAGAGACTTTTTAACTCCCCTGTCTGCTACTTCTCACTTTATCTTATTCTCACTTACTCATGTTCTATGAAGGCCCAACTCAAGGAGAATAAGTTGCCTCAAGAGACTTTAAAAATTTGCCTGAAATAAAAATATTATAACATACTTGACTCAGGTCCAACTCTACAAATAAAATAGTTATGTACACTTCTTTCCAAGAGATGATGGTTTAAGATTTCTATTTACATCTATGATATTTTACTCATCTCTGACACATATTTTACAAATGTTAATTCCTTAAATTTAACTGAATAATAATTATTTCTTGACCGCATAAACTAATTTAGCATACAAAGAACAGGGTATGGAATTATAGGAGTGAGGTCCTAATTTTGAGTGAAGTAATTATTGACTGTCCAACTTATATTACTTTCTTTGGCCTTCATTTCTCTTAACAGTAAAGTATAAATAATACTTCATACTTCATGATGTTGGCAGTTAATGTCATCTGTAAAGTGGTTTATAGGTAAAGGATAAATGTTATTCTATTTCTCGTGCTAAGGAGCCTCAGTTGACTTTATATTTATTACAGAGATCATAAATATATCAGTACTCTCATCTAACATATTAAGAAATCAAAGGAGACTTGAATTCATTTCAAAACTTCACTTCCTCCATTGTGTGTCATCAAATTTAATCCTGTGATGTACTTCCAACATAAAACAATCAAATGAATTTCTAAAACTCTCTATCATTTTCTTCTCCTTAGAGATTTATGAAGAACACAAATGCTTTAATGATCTGGAAAATCCTGAAGTTAAAAAAAAAACAACTATGTAATTAGTTTCTTTTCAAAATGGGATTTAGTTTAAAAGACTGTTTTTCAAACATGTTTAAATAGAAATTCTTTTTTCCTTTAGCTTAATACCTGTCAACATATTATAGATTACATTTTTAAAAGTACTACTTCCAGTTAGACTACTAAATTGATCAGAAGTCAAGGATTAGAGACTGTTTTTTGATATCATATTCAGCTTCTTTTAGTCTCTCTGTAAGCTATGAAAGTATTTCAATGTCTATTCTAGACTGAACCACCACATAAATGTGCAACTAGCCCTTTCTTCTTATTTGTTTATTTTTTACTAGAGCACTCCTAGGTTCTGAGTGCTAGGTATTCAAGGGGTCTAACTGGGAATTCTAGCAAGTAGCTATCCTTCACAACCAAGTACTAGCTCCCCACCCTGTATTATTTTTAAACATGTATTTTATTAATTTTATGTAAGACAGAGCAGTTTCACAGGAGAGAGAGAAGTCAGAGAACTGATACCTGTACAGTGGGGATCAAACCAGGAACCTAAAGCACTTTTAAAAAGTCTGTGCTCTAGGGGGTGAGGCTGTAGCACAGTGGGTTGAGGCAACAATTCGAGCCCCCAGCTCCCCACCTGCAGGGAGGTCACTTCACGGGCTGTGAAGCAGGTCTGCAGGTGTCTATCTTTCACTCCCCCTCTCTGTCTCCCTCCTCTCTCGATTTATGTCTATCCTATTCAATATCAAGGACATAACAATAAGGACATAACAACAACAATAATAACCACAACAATGATAAAAAACAAGGGAAACAAAAGGGAAAAAAAACTGCTCTACTAACAGAATTATTTTCCTGGCTGAAAAATCTGTCTTTTTTTTTCTTTTTTAAATTTTTTATTTATAAAAAGGAAACATTGACAAAACCATAGGATAAGAGGGGTACAACGACACACAACTCCCACCACCAGAACTCCAAATCCATCCCCTCCCCTGATAGCTTTCCTATTCTTTAACCCTCTGAGAGTATAGACCCAAGGTCATTATGGGGTGCAGAAGGTGGAAGGTCTGGCATCTGTAATTGCTTCCCCACTGAACATTGACAGGTTGATTCATACTCCCAGCCAGTCTCTCTTTCCCTAGTAGGGTGGGGTTCTGGAGAAGTGGGGTTCCAGGACACGTTGGTAGGGTTGTCTGTCCAGGTAAGTCTGGTTGGCATCATGCTAGCATCTGGAACCTGGTGGCTGGAAAGAGAGTTAACATATAAAGCCAAACAAATTGTTGATTAATTGTGAACCTAAAGTCTAGAATAGTGTGGATGAAGAGTTGGGGGGGTCTCCATTTTGTAGAGTTTGTAGGCATGTTTTAGTTATATTCCAAAGGACCTATGACTATACTAGAAGAAAAGAAAAAAAATTTTAAAAAAAGAAGAGAAGAAAATAAAAAGAAAAAAAACAAGGAAAAAAATAGAAAAAAAGAAAAAAAATCTGACCTTTTAACACAGCCAGGCAAATCACCTTTTACATCTGAGATAATCATGCCAAGAAATAGGATCTCTAACTGCTGAATCAGCTCACCTGAATGAAATTCCTCTCCTCCTGTCTATTATAGTTTAATAGCCTTGAATCCCATGAACCTTTTCATAATATGAGAAAAAAAAAAAGGGCTGGTAGTGATGACCTGGTTGAGTGCACATGTTACAATGCAGAAGGACCCAGCTTCAAGTCCCCAGTCCCTACCTGCAGGGTGATAGCTTCATGAATGGTAAATCCCCCCCTTCTCTCTTGATTTCTATCCAATAAATAAAAAGTAAATTAAAAATACTTTTTAGAAAGAGAGAAAAATGGGAGCCGGGCGGTAGTACAGCAGGTTAAGCACAGGTGGTGCAAAGCTAAGGGCCAACATAAGGATCCCGGTTTGAAACCCCGGCTCCACACCTGCAGAGGAGTCGCTTCACAGGTGGTGAAGCAGGTCTGCAGGTGTCTATCTTTCTCTTCCCCTCTCTGTCTTCCCCTATCTCTGTCCTATCCAACAATGATGACAATAATAACTACAACAATGAAACAACAAGGGCAACAAAAGGGAATAAATAAATAAATAAATATTTTTTTAAAAAAAAGAAAGAGAAAAATAAAAGTAGTTACCTCAGATCCATTGAGAGGACTCAAAGAGATAAGATATATTAAACAGTTCCTAACGCAGACATATTCAACCAATGTTATTTATTGTTGTAGTATGTAAGTGTCTTCATTTTGAGAACAAGTCAATAAGACAAGAAGTATATCTGAAATTGTCCAAGATGAGAAAGATTAATTTTTAGAGAAGCCATAGCTTCCTCTGAGAGTCCCGATACCTCTTTCCAATCTTGGCGCTGTATTTTCATTTTGAGTCAATCAGTGTTTATCAGAGTCTACCAAATATGACTGAATGTGATTCACACAACCTTTTATAACTACTAGCAACTCATTATATGATTATATGCCTCCCTGTAACATGGATTTCAATTAGCATCACTCCTTTATTTGAATAACAGCATATTGGTTTGGAAAAGATTTCAAAATGATTTAGTTTTGCTATGTCGGGTATTTGGCACAAATATCAATAATACCCCACTTCTTTATTATGGAAGATGTCATTAATCCTCCATAGTACCTTTTCTCTAAGAATCCAGGCATGCCCACTGATTCTTTCTCCATCTGCTCTAGGTGGCCATATCAGCTAATTGAAGTTAGCATGTAAATTGAAACATAATCACCATTCCAAAACAGTTCAACCACTAAATCCATGCAGTACTTCTGCCTACAAGATTATTTTCTCTTTTAACATAAATCTAGTGCTGTGAGAATCCCAGGTTAAGAAAATAAGAAACAAAGAGAAAATAATGTAATTAGCATCTACCATTAATATGCCAGGCATTAAAAAATACTTCTGGGAGTTGGGTTGTAGCGCAGCGGGTTAAGCACAGGTGGCGCAAAGCACAAGGACCGGCATAAGGATCCCGGTTCAAACCCCGGCTCCCCACCTGCAGGGGAGTCGCTTCACAGGTGGTGAAGCAGGTCTGCAGGTGTCTATCTTTCTCTCCTCCTCTCTGTCTTCCCCTCCTCTCTCCATTTCTCTCTGTCCTATCCAACGACAACAACAATAATAACTACAACAATAAAACAACAAGGGCAACAAAAGGGAATAAATAAATAAAATAAATTAAAAAATTTAAAAAAATACTTCTGTTTACATGAAAGAAAGTGATAACCAGAACATCACACTGGCATATGCATTGCCTGGAATTAAACTCAGGACCTCATTGTTGAGGGCCCAACATTTTATCTACTGCACAACTTCTCGAATCACTGTGCCAAGCATTTTTAGTCCCATTATTCAATTCACTGTCTTTAATAACTGTGGAGAGAATCTCATTTTAAAGTTAAGCCATAGCTCAACAAAGTTAGAATACTTTGTCCAAGGCCCCACAAAACATAAGCAAAATTAGATTGCAAGTCGTCTTAATTCTAAAGGTTATATTCTCCTCTTTTCTTATATACTTTATTTATTTGTTTATTTATCTGGGCAGAGACAAAAAATAAATGGAGAGAGGAATGGGAAGATAAACAGGGAGAGAGACAGAGAGACACCTGAAGCATTCCTTCACCACGTGTGAAGCTTTCCCACTGCAGAGGTTTGGATCGGATCTGGGTCCTTGTGCACTGCGGCATGTGCACTCAACTAGGTGTGCCACCACTGGCCCCATTATTCTTATCTCTCCATCATAAAGTCTCCTTAGGAGTTTTCAAATTTTCTTAAGGTTACATATCTGGCATCAGGTAGTTGGCAATATTTTCAAAAAAGTTATCATGTCTTAGAGATACTTTCAGACATTTTCTTATTTAATCATAAGTTATGACTTAATCTATAACTTCTCCATGTATAAATCTCTTTAATTTCTTCACCTTGACTCAAGAGCTCAAGAAATTCCTAATACATATGAAAGAGTTGAACTAGATGTTAAAGTTCTGGATGAAAACCAAAACAGAAGAGCTCATTGTTCTATTGGGAAATGAATTTAAATATATATTTTTGAAATAATTTTCCAGAGTTTTATAGGAATCTATACAGTTGCCATTTTGGACAAACCTACTTTTTATTTTCTTTTCTGTCTGGGAAAGAAATACAAGAGTGAAATCAAACATTTTGCAGAATTTTTATTTTAAAAATTGAAACCAGACGATGCCAGGGCTTTTTCTGTTGTGGTCTGAATATATCAATAGATCTAGTGATATTTCATCTGAGCTTTTCTTAAGTATAGTAAACCACAAATATGAATCTCATTATTGTGTCTGAATGGAAATATTTTATGAATTAAGATTTGCAAGCTTAATTTGTTTGATAATGAAACTTCTGTTTGGGGATGGGGAGGAAGGAAGCCACCAGTGCTTACGTCTTACAATTTAAGAAAACATTCAGTACTTGAAGGGTTTTGGATATAATGTAGGCCATTTGACTTGAATCTATAATGAAACCCAAAATTAGGGTCAAAAGAAATATCGCCAAATAAGCAATGGACCTAAAGTCATTATAACCAAAGAGATTCTAGAATATGGATAACTTTGCAATTGCTTATTTTACAGGAAATTCTGAAGTTCCAAGAGTAGATGTGACTTTCCCATGAGGGCTTGTCAGAAAGATAGTCCAGAGATTATTATCTGCTTCTTCAGTACTTCCCACTAACCCATGTAAACTTTCAATCTCCAAGAATTAAAATTTAAATAAAGGTCAAGATTCAGAAGGAAAGAACATCATCTGAATTTGACAAGTAACAAAAGCCACAATAATATTGGAAGGATTAAAAGCCCAAGATGTTTCCTTCAAACTAAAACTAGAGTCTAACACTGAGTATATTACAATCCTCACTAAGTTTACCTCTTGCCAAAGGTGTACTTCAGTTTACTTTCGTTCACACAGAAATGTTGTCTCAATGCTGATGGCTCTTGACCTTCAAGAACCCTTGAGATACTTAGCAGAATCTAATGGGAATGAACCATGTCTGTGGTGATCACTTTTATAACTCTTATATGTACTGTTATATATAACATAAAGAATACGCTCACCAAATAGCTGAATGAATAAAAATGAACAAATTCCAGGAGTGTGACTATGATGATGACCTTGATACATTTTGCTTTAAAAGGCATCAGAGGGTCATCAGGAAAATGAGAGTATTTGTTAATTTATTAATTTTGTTATGTCTAAGTTAAAATCATGAAGTGTGGTCACTATTTTATTTTAACAAGCATATTATGCTTGCACTATGTTCTAGACATAGTGCTTAGGGCATAGTACTTAGTGTTGGATTACTAGGGTATAGTTTCTGTCATTATGTATATTACAGGTTAACTTAATGAAAAGTAATGGTATGAGGACCAACTGTTTACAGTCTAATATAAATAATGAGTACCTATGAAGAAAGTATCTATTAATTGCTCAAAAAGAAAAGGCTATGCATTCATGATACAGCCACCCAAAAGAAATTTTAGAATGCCATATGGCACTTTAAAAATTAAAAAATTCCAGTGGGGGGTGGGGGTGGGTGGGTGGGATGGGACACAGTCTTTTGGTGGTGGGAATAGTGTTTATGAATACAGAAAAAAAAATTAAAAACTTGGGGCCAGGTGGTGGTGCACCTGGTTGAGCACATGCATTACAGTACGCAAGGACCCAGGTTCAAGTCCCTGGTCCTCACCTGCAGGGGGAAAGCTTTGCAAGTGGTGAACTAGTGTTGCAGGTGTCTCCCTTATCTTTCACCCTTTCTATCATTCCCTTCCTCTTGATTTCTGGCTGTTTCTATCAAACAAAATTGTTACAGCGCGAAATCAAACCACCATCCACTAAAAGGAAGAAAAAGATGTTTATTCACGAATTGCAATACGGGCCGAGATGGTGACCGGCAGCAGTCCACCAAGCTCGACCCTGAACAGGGCTCAAACCACACAATTTATAGGAATTCAGACTACACTCAGGGAGGGGGAACACATCACCTTATCAACCTACATCCAATAACAGGCTATAGCAAACACAAAATCCAATCATTTCAAACTTAGCAAAAGCATGATCCATTCAAAGCAAAGCGCGGGCTAGTTTTAAATATATTAAGATCACACAACCAATAAAATCTAGCCAGGTAGGGTCACCACATCCCTCCGCCATCAGTGACCCATTCCTAGAAAATAATTTCCTAGTGCAAAGGCCCTGATAAGCTTTGTCTGTTTGCAGGGTCTCAGTAAACATCCGGTGGCTTACTGATTAGGTCCTGTTCCTTTCAACAGGTGGCTTACTAATTAAGTCCTATTCCTAAAGGGACAAAGGGAAAGGAATTTTCTATCTTTCACCACCAACAACTTATACTAAAAGCACTTAACGAATAACTGCATGAAAGAGAACTTTTAAAACTACTTCTAACATTCTTTAAAACTACTGCTTCTAACAAAAATAAAGATATTAAAATTTTTTGAGAAAATTATAAAAAAATAAAAATATGTAATACATAGAGTTGAAATCAGCATTTATTGACCTTCCAGGAAGAAATTATAAGTGTTTATAACTATAAAGGGTATTTTTTCTTTATATTTTATTCTTCATGCCAAATTCAGAGACTGTCACATAATAGGTATTTGATAAATATACACTGAAATCGATAATTGGACATATGGATGGGCAGATAGATGGGTGGGTAGTTGAGAGGATGAAGCCCAGAGGATCAAGAAATTTGGAAAGCCCTTTATACAGATGTTCTCCATTGTCTCTTTGTTTTTCTCTTTGTGGATATGTGTAATGGTCCTCAGACTATGAATTACAAAAAAATCTTTCATATACACTAATTTTTAAAGTTCTCCAGTAGTTTGGAAGAAGAGGCAAAACAGTCAAATTTGCTAAGCTAGAGGAAGGATCTCTGGTTTTAATATCAGATATCTCTAACATGTAGCATAAAATTCTCACTCAACCCAACCTATACTCAAGATCTACTACTAATTAACTGGAGGTCTTCTGTGGGTGTTTCATTTCAGTTATTTTCTTTCATATGGTGAACTATCACTACTTAATTAGATGTAGTTTCCTGAAAGTTCTATTTATGATGATCTTGATAATGAGCAGGGTTCTAGAGAAATGATTTTGTATTGATAAGCAATGTCCATGATGTAAACCATAAGGATATATGTAGTTACCACAGATTTGTCATCCCTGAACTCTTAGGTATTCTATGGTTGCTTCTAAGCCCTGCTCCAATCTGATTTGCATTCTAGAATCTGATTCTTGCCTCTGTCAATGGAAAGTGTTGAAAAAATCCAGCCAAACATTTCCGGACAGGAGGAATGTCTTGAAAATCTAAACCACAGGCAGCCAGTTCTGGAGAAAGCCCTGGCTGAGTAGCATGGACTACCATCCCAGTAGCTGTACTCCCTCTTGGCCAGGATACTGACCTCCCAGAAAAAAACTCCACCCAAGCTCATGGGGTTGATTTTCTTGCTACTGAATGAGAATAGATAGAATAAACTAGGAAGGAAAACCAATAACCAAGTCCACACTCTCCTATGAATTCTGGTCATTAGAGCCAGGGAGACATGAGACAGCATAATGGTTATGCAAAAGACTTCCATGCCTGAGACTGACATCCCAGACTCAATGCTTGTTTAATAGTGCTCTAGTTTAAGAGAAAAAAGTAAAAAAATAAAAGAATTCTCCACACTTGACAAACTGAAACTCACATGGAGTTCTTTAAAATTCACTTCTGTGTTCTTCATTCTTCAGAGGTTAGTGTTCTACTACTGCCTCCTTTATACAGAGTCAAATTATCATACAAAAATAGTACATGTGTATAAAGACATGATAGGCACTAGCATAAGAGTGCCACCTGTGTATCTCTCATCCTCTCTCTTTTCTCACTTGTACTGAATAGGATTTTACTGTGAAGTTGATACTACTAAAGTTATCATTTTACAAATAGGGAAGTTGAGGTTCAGTGAGAGAATGTAACATATCCAAGGTCATGGCTATTAGATAGAACCATATGAATTTCTCTTTATCCAAATATTTTAGCCTACAAAATAGATATTTTTCTTTTTCCTTTTTTTTTTTTAACAGATCACTGCTCAGCTCTGGTTTATGGTAGTACAGGGGATTGTAAAATAGGCATTTTCATACAGTTGATAATAATGAATAATGGCACCTGTCAAAATTAGGACCCAATAGAATTTGACTGACTATAGAACAGGTGATCAAAACAATGCATAGACTCTCCTTAGGTATTAGCTGATTTTATTATTTATTATTTTCTAGAAGATTATCTATTCCCTTCACCAGACTGTAAAATCAACCAAAGCAAGAATTATCCATCTTTGGCTTCTGAAACACCTAACCAGTATGGTAATATTGCCTAGTTTTCACACTCATTCAGCTAATGTCTGTTGAATTCAAGAATGAATAACTTAAGAGCCAATTAACTTCAAGCCTCTAGAGTATGGCTGTGTCCATTAGCATCACAATTGGATACCAGTTGTGCCACTGTGCTATCTAAATGGATAAATGCCTCTGAGTGCTGGAATTTAAGCACTTAGAACTTCTTGGGGGTGTTTTGAAAGTTTTTTCTGTCCTTTTATGAGCAAAGTTATGTTGGATTAGCTCAACAGAAAGGATCAGATGTCCTCGGGGGAAAAAAATAATCCACACTTGATGCTGATGTTTCCTGGCTCTATTCTCCTTTTGACATATTCCAAGAAGAAATTTGTGGATGTTGGGAAGTACAAAAGGTGAAGAATTTCTAAAACTGTTAAGAACACCCATGTAAGCAACTCTATGCTTAACTTACTACACAATAAAATTCTCTGGCCTGCAACTAGAAAAAGAATTTATTGCAAGCTGCTTAGTGTGCTGCCAAGATGATGTGGAAAAAAAAAATTGATCTGAATTTCTAAACAGTAGGAATTCTCTTGGTCCCCCAAAGGCCAGAATATTTCATGTATTTGCCTAAGTCAACAAGATAAGCATATTTTGTGATCTACTAAAAGTGAAGTCATAAGTAATTGATCCTGAAATATAATAGTTGGAAGTCCTACTTTTATCTAAAATTAAAATTGTTGATTTTCCAGCTGTGTTCAGGGAAAAAGCAAAGATGGTTGATTTATTCAGTTAACAAAGTTTTTTTTTTTCCTGTGGTGAGGTGCATAAAAATTAAGTATTAATTTATTCCATGCTCTTTCCAAAAGGATATTGAGAAAAGCAGCTCTACTAGGCAAAAAACAAACAAAAATAAAAACGAGAGAGTATAAAATTATAAGCTAAAAATTCCTTGAGTCATGGTCGTCGTGATACAGTACTTTCCCTTAATAGTGAGTATTGTGTTTCCTCAGAGTAATATTCTGAAATCTATAACTCAAAAAAATCTGGAAAAATAATTCAGCAATCACATCTTATAACAAAAATAAAACAAGAACTAGTTTGCATCTTATAATTATTATGTTATAAAATTTTGGCATCCTCCCTTTTTCTACTGTATGTATGTGGGGGCTGATGATGCCATAAATCTACCAAGTATTTATGAATTTGGAAACTAAGTGGGATCATTGTTTATATTGCTCCATATCAGCTCTTCACAGTGACCCCTTAATGCCATAGTATGGTTTACACCCAATAGAACCAGACCTTCAGCTTTCAAACACATTACCCAACCTACACCTCACAAGGCAGCCCCCAAAGAAATTGTTGTTATTCCTGTTGTCTGATTTCTTCTCATTATTTTTACATTCCAACCTCTTTGCATTATCATATGTTTTATTCTCTTTCTAGACTCTGATCAATTGAAAGTTTTATTCACCTACTACAGTTGTTTTATTCACTTTACAGAGTCTCACTCATGTTTCATCCCATTCTGATGGAACCTCTTTCGAAGTGGCTTTTTTGAACCCTTCAAAAAAAAAATGTAGGCTTCTTCCACCTTGAATGCTGGTAAATCATGTCCTCAGACCACAATAATTCAGTCAGAAATGCAATCCTCAATAATCACTTTTACTTCAGTTCAGTACTGCAATACCTCTATGCCAGTGCATATCTCTAACATATAGTGCAAAATCCTCACTCAACCCAACCCATACTCAAGTAATTATTACCCTAGACATTTTTGCCTTAGTGTCTCAACTAACAACTTCAATAGTCTTTTATTTAACTAATTTTGTAACATTCAAAAATTTGGGGGGTAAAAGCACAAACTTTTTTTTTTAATTTGATGCATGGACATTCCTCAATTAATAAAATAAAATAAATAAATGAAATAAAAATTTATGGAAAGAGCATGGAAATGAAAGACTTGTGAAAAGCAAAATGATTGAAAGATATAATGAATGAATGAATGTGAAGCCAAAGATTCGTCCAATAAGTCAACAAGGTTAACTACGCTGGTTTGAGAGAAGACTTGCTATGCCTTATTTTTCATCATAATTTTTGTTCCACAGCTTTGCCTTAGTCACAGATGCACTAATTTAGGAAATTGAGTTGAATAAGAAAGGTAACTCTGAAGGAGCTTTGGAGTTCTTCCAAAGGGTTGTTTGCTTTTAGTTTGGTTTCTGGTCTAACCAAAGAAAAAATGTCCTAGTAGATGTTACATTTATATGATACCTATCAGATGTTACTATAAATAGAATGTGGTGGGACTATGAATAGGGAATTCTTAATCTTTGGATCACAGTCACTGCTTTCTGGATTCCCAAGCCCCTATTCAATCCTACCAAAAAAAAAAGTTTTTCAGATCATTTTTCCTTGATATAATCCTTCTCTAGGCATATAAAGGTGGTAATCACTTAAAATCATGTTGGAACATTCCATCACTGGGTAAGATCTTCTTGGAGGAAAGAAGAAACCTTTATTTCACTATGAGCAATCCTAACAATTACATCTAATGGACATAAAATTTGAATGAAATATGTGCAAGTATAAGAATTTCACTAGTATAGTAAAATAAGTTCCCATTTATGAAATAAATTATCAGCAACCAAATACAGTAATTCTCAAATATTTTCTTGACAAATTAAAACTGCTTAAAAACTCCCTCATAATATTGTATTCCATTCCATTCTTTTTACTCGTCTCAAATTGTATTCTTTGTAAGAGGTATGTCCTACCGTTCAACAATTATTATTTTTCTTACTTCCATGAACAAAAATAATTTGCATTCCATCTTACTTTGTTCTCAAAGTATTGAATGAATGATACTGTTTTCTTAATTATTTCATTGAGCCCTCTTAGGATTAGCTCACAGTCTTATATTTATGTCATCCATAGAACTTTTATTGTGTGAAGCACAGTAAGCAGTGCCAGACTATTTGGTCTTTCATAGAAAAATACCATAGATTGAGTGGTGTTGATAGAGACTTATTTTCTCACAGTTTTATACTTGGAACCTTAGATTAATATTTATGAAAAATCAGTTCTGATAAGACCTATCTTCCTGGTTTGCAGCTAGTCATGTTTTCACTGTGTTTCCATATAGCTCTTTTTCTGTGTGTAAGGAAAAAGAGAGAAAGAGAGAGAGAGAGAGAGAAACATATCAGTGCTTCCCTTCTTAAAAGAACATCAATACTATCATATTAGAGGCCCATAGTTTAACTTCATTTAACTTCAGTCACCATCCTAAAATTCCTTTCACTAAATTCAGTCATATTCAGAGGTAGGACTTCAACATATATATTCAATATTTGGGTGGGGGGAAAGGCACCATTTAACCCTTAACATTCTATAAGAATAGTGTAAGCTTATTGATTTAGAAAAGAAGTCAGAAATACATGGGCATAATTTTTAAGCCAATCTTACTCTGAATTATGATTTGAATGCCAGATTTAAGAAAACTGTCAGGTTCTTGAATAAACTTATGGTTTTGTGTTTGTTTTTCCTTTTTTAAATCAAGATAAGATACTGAGATTTACAGAGGTAAAGTACAACAAACATATATTAATACATAGTTTGATTATGTTAAAACTCAGTTTATCAGGAGTCGGGAGGTATCGCAGTGGGTTAAGCGCACGTGCCACGAAGCGCAAGGACTGACATAAGGATCCCGGTTTGAGTCCCGGGCTCCTCACATGCAGGGGAGTCGCTTCAGAGGTGGTGAAGCAGGTCTGCAGGTGTCTGTCTTTCTCTCCCCTTCTCTGTCTTCCTCTCCTCTCTTAATTTCTCACTGTCCTATCCAACGACAGCAACAACAATAATAATAACCACAACAATGATAAAACAACAAGGGCAACAAAGGGGAAAAGAAAAAAACTCAGTTTATATGCTGGGGCTCCTAATTTTAATCTGTGACTCCTTTAATAATGTAGAACCAGCAGATGGTGTTAAATTCAAATAGGAGACCCGGCAGTGGTGCACTTGGATAAGCACTAATGTTACAATGCAGAAGATGCTGAGTTCAAGTCACTGATCCCCACTTGTAGGGGAAAGCTTCACAAGTGGTGAAGCTTGGCTGCAGGTGTCTCTCTCCCTCTCTATCTCCCCCTTACTCCATTTTTCTCTGTCTCTATCCAATAATAGATAGTGAATATTAAAAAATTAAATAGTCGTAAAAGGTAGGAGTTATTGAAGATCTATTAGGTCTATGACCTTCATGTGACTACAGTGATTCACTCAGTAATATTGAAAGCATCCATAAATATATAAATAACTTCTACTTAATGTTTTCACTTGCATCATTATTTTAACAGTGACTTTAGTCATATGATCTTTCTGTACAGAAAGTGAAATAAGGCATAATAAAATTTATAACTTTTTTTAAAAAATATTTTTATCACTGAGGCTTGGTACCTATATAATGAATCCAACTTTCCCAGGGTCCTTTTTTCCTCTTCTTTTATTTGATAGAACAGAGAATAATTAAAAGGAGAGGAGGATATAAAAAGGGGGAAAGAAAGAGAGATATCTGCGGCACTACTTTATCACTTGTGAAGCTTCCCCCTTCCAGGTAGGGAGTGGGGGCTTGAACACAGGTCCTTGAGCATGGTAGCAAGAGTGCTTTACTATGTGTGTCACCACTCAGCTTCAAGCTTATAACTTTTCAAGTTGAAGTTGAGATCCAAACTCACATCTGGTCATTCTTATTCTAAGCTTTTGCTCCTTCTTTACTATCTACCTAAATTTAAAATGAGTTGAATTACAAGGTCCTCTTAGAGACCATCTTAAATCAACAGTGCAGTGAATGTTGACAGATTATCAGGAGAACTTCAAATACAGAGACATACATTCAAATTTTGCCTGGAATTGCAGAAACTCTATTATAAAAAATAAAAAGCAGATGCTAATGAATTCGTTCTCCCTTGCTTACTTCTAGAAGGAGATTTCTCTGAAGGAATACTGGAACAACTGACTTGGATTCTACTCTGCTCCCAAGTCCTTAATTTTGCCTCAGAGCAAGACACTTTAGGATCCCTAAAACCCTTAACATCTGGCCAAATCCACCTTTACCATGGGGACTATGACTCAGCTATTGTTCAGTGTTTCCCTGATAACTTTGCTCATTCTCCCTGCTGAAGGAGGAGTTCTTAAGAGAGTCATCAGGTACAAGCGACAAAGTGGGGTAAATGTCACCCTGCCAAAGGAAAACCAGCCAGTTGTGTTCAACCATGTCTACAATATCAAGCTGCCTGTAGGGTCTCAATGCTCAGTGGATCTGGAATCACCCAGTGGGGAGAAAGATGTGGCCCCACCATCGGGGCCCAGTGAAAGCTTCCAGGAGCAGACAGTGGATGGGGAGAACCAAATAGTCTTCACACACCGCATCAACATCCCCCGGCAGGCTTGTGGTTGTGCAGCTGCTCCTGATATCAAAGAGCTTCTGAGCCGGTTAGAGGAGCTGGAGAGTGTGGTGGCTTCCCTTCGGGAGCAGTGCACCCTTGGAGCTGGCTGCTGTCTACAGCCTGCAGAAGGTAAGAAGTAGGTACAAACGCAGGCACCTCAAATACAATGGGAGATGTAATGAACATAGTTGGATCGACCGTAAAGTGGGTCCTACCCTTTGTGGGCAACTACTGTCATACTGGGTTCATTAAAAAGAGATTGTATGGGTAAATTAATGTGGGTAATCTGACCATCCAAAGTTTTAAGCAAATGCTTCTCAAGGGAATTTTTGAGACTCTGTGGAGACTTTTCTTGAAAACCCTTGTTTACTTTATTATTTTTCTACAATATTTTCTTTTTAAATTTGTGACTAATTGTCTATACCACAACCACCACCAAATTCTGTGCCCCTACTCTTCCAATTATTTGGGGTATATAGTTTCACAACACAACCTCCATCAATGTTTGGTGGTGTCCCCCGAAACCACCAGTTTTCATAAAATCTAAAATATAGTTTAGTTGCTTTTTTTTAAAAAAAAATTATATTCCACACATGAGTGAAACCAACTGGTTGTCTTTGTATTTATTTCCATTTGCTAAAGTTGATAGAACTAGAGAAGGTTCAACAGATTCAAGTATGTGTTTATTTATTTGCCTCCTGGGTTGTAGCTGGGGCTCAGTGCCTGCACCACAAATCCACTGCTCCTGAAGGCCATTGTTTCCCCTTTCGTTGCCCTTGTTGTTGTATCGTTGTGGTTATTATTATTATTGTTGTTGTTGTTGGATAGGACAGAGAGAAATTGAGAGAGGAAGGGAACACAGAGAAGGGGAGAGAAAGATAGGCACCTGCAGATGTACTTCACCACCCTTCAGGTGGGGAGCCGGGGCTTGAATCAGGATACTTGCTGGTCATTGCGCTTGGCGCCATGTGCGCTTAACCTGCTGCACTACTGCTCAACCCCAAATAATTATTTTTTAAACATTCCTTTCCTTCCTATTATTGACAGGGAAATAAAATCTATCAGTACAGCTAGGTGCAAAGAAAGGGAAGTCAGGTTTGTTTCTTCTTGAGGTAATGAAGAGTACAGGTACTTATGCAAATCAGGATACTGTATAAATTTTAGAGAATTCCAGTCGGATTGGCTGCAGTATCACTGTAAGAGTAGTCAGGAAAAAGGGGGAAAAAAGTTAGAGGCATGTGAATTTCATAGGAGCAGAGCAAGTGGTGGTGTCCTGATAGACTTCAGCATAAAACCACTCTTTAGCTCATTTCAGTTATGGAAAATCAAAATTTTGATCTTGTAAAACCACACACCAGTTGGAATCAACTCAAAAAACTTGGAAAGTGAACATCATAGTGAAGACAAGACTAGATTCTTAATGCCCTTGTTTGACTTTGCTATAACCCCTAGCTAATGGACTATTGGTCCCATTTGGCCAATGAAAAAACACAACTCTAGAGAATTGAGTTTAGTTCTGTAACTTTCTTCAGTATAACTTATGTGCCTGATCTCAACTTGGCACCAAAGTGGCAACATAGCCCAGTATAATGCATTCCACAGGGAAATGATTTGCAATCACCAGGGTCATATGAATACATGAAAGTTTGATGAAACCTAGAGATTCTTCCTCACCCAGTGTTGAAAAGTGAAAACATATATTATTATTTCTACTACTACTGTAAACATATAAGCATAATATTGTTGTATATTTCAGAGATTACAGGCTAAAAAGTCATCTCTAATATAACTGAGTGTGAGTCCCTCTTTACACGAAGTAATTGGTTTCTGTGCCAAACGTGGAGTGTTGAACTCCATACTTTGGCTGAATCTGAGTCTGGATTTCATGAATAGCAAATCTGTACATCGAGTTATTTTTAGTAGAAGCCGCTGTGCTTCTTGCAGGTCGCCTAGATGCCCGTCCTTTCTGCAGTGGCCGGGGAAACTTCAGCACGGAAGGATGTGGCTGCATTTGTGAACCCGGCTGGAAAGGCCCCAACTGCTCTGAGCCCGAGTGTCCAGGCAACTGTCACCTTCAAGGCCAGTGCATCGATGGCCAGTGTGTCTGCAATGAAGGCTTCATGGGGGAGGACTGCAGCCAAATGGCCTGTCCCAGCGACTGCAACGACCAGGGCAAGTGTGTATCTGGAGTCTGCGTCTGTTTTGAAGGCTACTCAGGGGAGGACTGCAGCCAGGAAGTGTGCCCGGTGCCCTGCAGCGAAGAGCACGGCCGCTGTGTGGACGGCCAGTGTGTGTGCCAGGATGGCTTTGCTGGCGAGGACTGCAACGAGCCTCTGTGCCTGAACAACTGCTACAAGCGTGGGCGTTGCGTAGAGAACGAGTGTGTGTGTAACGAGGGCTTCATGGGTGAGGACTGCAGTGAGCTTATCTGTCCCAATGACTGCTTTGACCGTGGCCGCTGTGTTAATGGTACCTGCTACTGCGAAGAGGGCTTCACAGGGGAGGACTGTGGCCAGCTCACCTGTCCTAATGCCTGTCATGGCCAGGGCCGTTGTGAGGAGGGCCAGTGTGTCTGCTACCAGGGCTTTACTGGGGTGGACTGCAGTGAGAAGAGGTGTCCTGCTGACTGTCACAACCACGGCCGCTGTGTGGATGGAAAGTGCGAGTGTGATGATGGCTTCACAGGGGAAGACTGTGCCGAACTCCAGTGTCCCAATGGATGTAGTGGCCATGGCCGATGCGTCAATGGGCAGTGCGTGTGTGATGAGGGTTATATCCAGGAGGACTGTAGCCAGCTGCGGTGTCCCAACGACTGTCACAACCGAGGCCAATGCATCCAGGGGAATTGTGTGTGCCAGCAAGGCTTCCAGGGCTTTGACTGCAGTGAGATGAGCTGCCCCAACGACTGCCACCACCATGGTCGCTGTGTGAATGGCATGTGTGTTTGTGATGATGACTACACCGGGGAAGACTGTCGGGATCGGCGGTGCCCTGGGGACTGTAGCCAGCGGGGCCGCTGTGTGGATGGGCAGTGTGTGTGTGAGGATGGCTTCACAGGCCCTGACTGTTCAGAACTCTCCTGTCCCAGCGACTGCCACCGACAGGGTCGCTGTGTCAATGGGCAGTGTGTCTGTTATGAGGGCTTCATGGGCAAAGACTGCAAGGAGCGCAAGTGCCCTGCAGACTGTCATGGCCAGGGCCGCTGTGTAGATGGCCACTGCATCTGCCATGATGGCTTTGAAGGCCTGGACTGTGGGCAGCGCTCCTGTCCCAATGGCTGCAGTAACCAGGGGCAGTGTGTTGCTGGCCGCTGCATCTGCAATGAAGGATACACTGGAGAGGACTGCTTGCAGGGTGAGTGCCAAGTGCCTGTGCTTTTAACTTACTTGGTAATGGCCATAACAGTGTGCACCCGCCATGTGCTAGGAAACATATTAAACATGCCTGTGCATGCCACCTGTTAGTCACTTATTGCAGGGACACCTATTAGAAGGTTTGAAAGCACAGAGAAGTTATGGAGTTGTTGCCAAAATATACAGTTAATATTTTACAGAGCTGACACTTGAGCCTGCCTAATGCAGCCATCAATACATCAATATATTGAGTGTAATAACCATTACCCAAGGTGAGGCAGATGAAATAATCAATGTCTTTGTGCTTAGCATCACCTTCTTTCCAACTCCCAACTCACCTGAAATCAAACAAACCGAATCCCTCTATGTCAATGGAAGTGAAAATTTAGCAGAAATAGAATGAATAATGATATAATGACATAGAACAGTTTTAAATACACACTTGGTTTTAAAAAAGTACTTGTCGTCTATAACGCAGATCCATCTCTACCTTATCATTATTTTCTTTGATTCCAATGTCTTTGATGCCTTAAAAGTGCACTAAACATGATGTATCATAAGCACCAAGTAAACACTGGTTTAGTAAAACACAACAAAGATGAATGATGCTCACATCTCTCTGTATGTGCCCCTTAATCATCCATATTATACTTGTCATAGTGGAATTTTTCTGCATTAAATTAATTTTAAATTTAATTTTCTGATTAAAGCTATTAGTAGATATGAATAAACAGTTCTGTGTTTAATATGGTCAAGACAGGAAATTCTGGTTTTGGGTAATAGAAGGGTGGGGGAAGGAGAAGTGAATTCCAAATCTGATGTATACATAGTTAAGCAAGTCCTGCCACCTCAAATCGAATCCATAAAATGAAAGAATTTAAGCAAGATGAGTCTAGGATATCTCTAGTGCTAAAGATGCATGATTTAAAGTAAAGGTTAAAGCAGGTAACAAAGCTCAATTTGAACTCCCCTCTTGCAAATAGACTGAATCTGAATAAATGCTAGTGAGTGGAGAAGTTAGAGAGCCCTTTCATACTGATGGCCACATTGAAGACCTGGAACTTTATCTTGAAGGCAATGTGTGGTCAGCAAAAGGTTTAATGATGTAGAGATTTTAGAAAGTGGGCCTGCACTTCAAAATATGGAAGCTAAACTTGAGGACTTTTTTTTTTTTTTTTACTAATGGTGAAAGGAAATAATCCTGGAGAGATTTTATGAAATATGTTGTTAATAATGGTTGTCCTTTTTTGTCCCTTCCAGTGTCCCCTCCTAAAGACCTTATTGTGACAGAAGTGACAGAAGAGACAGTAAACCTGGCCTGGGATAATGAGATGCGGGTCACAGAGTATCTCATCATCTCCACACCCACCCATGAGGATGGCCTAGAAATGCAGTTCCGTGTTCCTGGGGACCAGACATCTACCACCATTCGGGAGCTGGAACCTGGTGTGGAATATTTTATCCAAGTCTTCGCCATCCTTGAGAACAAGAAAAGCATTCCTGTCAGTGCCAGAGTGGCCACTTGTGAGTGCATGCTTTTCTCTGCAGTTTCAACTGCTCTTCTCTCACCTTGAGAGACTCTGCCCATCTAGCTCTATAGCGTCGTTTATAATTATGCCAGTTAAGTGATGGAGTCCAGTTGAAAACACCAAATATTTCTTGAGAAGGAACTCCTCACTTTTTAAAATGTCTGTTCCTTGGACCAGTGAAACAGTTCACTTGAATAGTGTGCTGTTTTGCTATGTGCATGAACCAGTAGATGGCACTCCCCAAAAGTCGTTAAGTATTTCCCATCTCTGATGATCAGTCTCTGCTGTAGCAGACATCCATCCACCTGAGGTTTAGTGCATGAAATCAATGTTATATGACTTTCAGCACACCCTTCTCACCTCCTCTCTGTACTCTTCAACAGACTTACCTGCACCTGAAGGGTTAAGATTTAAGTCTATCAAGGAGACATCTGTGGATGTGGAGTGGGATCCTCTAGACATTGCTTTTGAAACATGGGAGATCAGTTTTCGCAATATGGTAAGGTGCACAAAAGAGTGAGGATATTTGACTACAAAGGTCTGCAAGATGATCAAAGTGTCCAGTGATTTTTTTATATCAACTTAATTTCATAAGCTTTTAGTTAGGGACAAGGTCCTAATTTATACCTGGCATATCTACTAATAGCTTTGAGGCTGAACTTCTAAGACAGCATACATTATCTCTAGGTTTTTTTGTATATTTATTTTTATATATTTAATTTTTACCAGAGCAGTGCACATCTCTGGCCTATGGTGCTACATAAGATTGAACCTAGGACTTAAGAGCATAAAAGTCTTTTGCATATACATTGTTCTGTCTCCTTTACCCTATCTCCAGGTTTTTGAAAGCCTATTATATTCTTGTGAATCTTTACACATAGGTAAAGAGAAGAACTAGTACCTGTTTTAAATGTCTATAGACATAACAGAGACTCAATATTCTTTTTCTGTGGGCCAAAAAGTACATGTGAGTCAAGGAAATGGGTTTCTAGGTTCAAGGCCAGGCTCTACCATTAACCAACTAAGTGACAATGGAACAAGCACTCAACTCCTGTAACACTGCCTTCTAGGTCTATCAAAGGAGGTGTTGAGCTTGTGGCATTGCTATTTGTTTAACTCTCACATTTTATCATTAGAATTGTTCATCAAAGAAGTGATGAAAAGTTTGGATGGAAGCAAACTTAAAGCGTTTATTTTTCATCTCTGTATTTTCAATATCTATAATATTGATAGGATGCCTAGTAAGTATTTAGAGAACACAAGAAAAAAAAATGAAAGGGGAATGAACAAATCAATCACAAGAAGGACAAGGCTGATGCTTCCTTTAGGTCTTACCATACTGTCCCTGTCTTTCAGAATAAAGAGGATGAGGAAGAGATCACCAGAAGTCTAAGAAGGCCAGAGACCACATACCTGCAAACTGGCCTTGCTCCAGGGCAAGAGTATGAGATAACTTTGCACATTGTGAAAAACAATACCCGGGGCCCAGGTCTGAAGACAGTAACAACCACCCGTAAGCATCATCTTTAATACCTCTGACACAGTGATAAAGCTTACTGTGCCTTATAATGCCTTTGGTTGCTAACAAGATCTCTTATATAGTGTTTGCACCAACTAATTTTTGTTATATAAATAGGGGAACATTTAGTGGCTTAAACCAGTAACCCCACACATTGGCGATATGAAGTGGGACTTAGGCAATTATTCTGTGCTTAACTGAACTCACTTAGGCACGCGTGTGGGTTGAGGTTGGGATGACAGAAGTAAGGTGCCTTTCTGTACCACACACTTTCTCCAGTATGCTGGCCTAGGCCTGCTCACAAGGAAACTGCACAGATCCCAAACTGGTACTATATCACTACTATGGAAGCAGGTCCCAAAGGAGCCCTGGGTAAGAGAAACAGTCCACCTCTGAATCAGATTTTCAAAATGATGTTACAAAGGGATGGAATTGCAGGAAGATAAATAATTGATACCAATGCAAACAATATAGTCCATCATCTCACTTTGTATTAGCACCCAGTTTCCATGAAAAAGATAGGTGTAATATGAGTGCTGTTCTTTTACAAGAAAAGAAACTGAAACATAGAAAGTTGAAATATATTTAATAAACACATTGTTGACACTATCGGGTAGGACCACTGCTTATAATCAACATCTAGTTTTATAACTTTAATTTCACAATTATTATTGACTGCACTGCTGTATGTGGAGGCTTGACTCCATGCCTTCAACAGGAATCTTAATGTCACTCAGTGCTAATGATGTCAGAACCTCTTCAAAGTAGCACAGCGTTGGCACTATGAATTCACTTAGAGGGAAGGGGGAATCTGAATTTGTTCTACTAGGAAGCATTTCTTTCTTTTTTTTTTTTTTCTTTCTTTCCTCCTCCAGGGTTATTGCTGGGCTCGGTGCCTGCACCATGAATCCACCGCTCCTGGAGGCCATTTTTTCCCCTTTTGTTGCCCTTGTTGTTGTAGCTTCGTTGTGGTTATTATTATTGCCCTTGTTGACGCAATTCGTTGTTGGATAGGACAGAGAGAAATGGAGAGAGGAGGGGAAGACAGAGAAGGGGAGAGAAAGATAGACACCTGCAGACCTGCTTCACCGCCCGTGAAGCGACTCCCCTGCAGGTGGGGAGCCGGGGACTCGAACCGGGATCCTTACGCCTGTCCCTGCGCTTTGCGCCACATGCGCTTAACCCACTGCGCCACCGCCTGACCCCTAAGGAAGCATTTCTTTAGAAAATAAGTAAATAAAACAAGTTTAAAAAAATTAACTGCTTTTGCATTGCTATTTTGGAAAGTTCCTTTATCTTCTACAAGACAGCATAGGTGCCAATTGTTTATGGAATTAATACTTCCTGGCATGGTGCTGTTGGAAAAATTAAATCTTTTGACTAATAACAAGTAAGGACATCTTGTATTTAAATATTTGCACATTTTGCCTTTCTCAGAGCCAACTCAGAGAATTATCTCCTTTATAAGCACGTTTTCCATCATCTTGACAACAGCCCTCTGTGGTACAAGACACGTACCAACAGGAAAAAATCATTAGATCACCAGAGACACATAGAAAAGATCAAGCAATTGCATATTTGCTAAAGAGAAGGCACATCTTTGATCTGCCTGATTCTTTTTCATCTAAATTCAAGAACTGGCTTCTTTATTTTCTTAGTACAGGGAAAACATCCCAGCATTTTAAGTTCCATAATCATATATATATATCAACATTAAGGAACTAATATTTCACCTGTTCACTTTGTTGGCATACCTGAACTTTGTCCAGGATTAAAGACAGTAAAATTTTGGAGCTAAAGTCTGTCTGTCTTCTTCCCTCTTCTACCTAAAGGTTGTATTAAAGCCGTACTATGGCATATGAATGTTTTTGAAAGGTAGTGTGATCTAAAAAGACATGGGTTTTGAATCTAACCAGTCCTGAATTTGAATTCTACTTACCATTCCCTTACTATCTCTGACCCACCACATGGAAAATGTCTCTTCTTTAAGGGTTGTAATGAGAATTAAGGAAAAAATGATAAAACACTATTCTTTAACATAGAGTAAGCACACAACATGTTCCTCCTCTTAGAGGTTTAAAATCTAGAGGAGCTCAATGTTCTTGGTTGAACCCCAACTTCATTTGTAACAAGGCCACTAAGGAATGCAGTAAGTAAGGTTTGGGTGTTCATCAGCAGCTGCAAGAACAAAAGACAGGTTGTTTCCCTGCTGCTCTATAGCATCAATTTCATTGTGCATCTTTTTGGGTTCATTATCTATGAGTTGAAACCGATGAATCACAATCTGAAATTCAAAAATTAGACTTTGCATGTTTCTCACAATCACTTGTGAATTATTCTTCCTTTCTATGTACAAAGTTATTTTCATTTGCTAGTGTTGCCTCAATCAATACCAGAAAACACAAATGTGCCTATATTAAAAAATGAATAAAAGGAAATGCTGGGGCTGGGGTGATAGCATAATGGATATGCAAAAGACATGTATGTCTGAGGCTCTGAGGTTCTAGGTTCAATCCCCAGCACCACTATAAATCAGAGTTTAGCAGTGCTCTGGTCTTGATATCTTTTTTTCTCTCTCTCCCTCATAAAAATAAATATTTGTAAAAAGAGAAAAGACAAAGAATGCTGACTAGATACCTAATATGCCAGCTCTAGGTGTTTACTCAGTGGCTGGTATGATTGCCAGTTTGTATAAAAATTGTGTGGGGTTGTACCCCTCCTACCCTATGGTTTTGTTAATTAATCCTTTCTTAAATAAAAAAGAAAAAAAATTGCTTATATAGCTTTAAAAAAGAGTTAATACCTAAAATGACAAAGCTTAACTTTTGCTGAGTACTGTAGTCAAAATCTATTTTCTGGATAAAGGAATAATCTTGTCTAAATTAAATAACTTTAATAAACTAATATATATATATTATGGAGCAGCAAGAAGAGTTCAGTATTAGGAAGTTTGTATGTTCCACTGTGGTAAGAACAATTAGTGGTTCCAGGGAGGCAGCATGATGGTTATGCAGAAGATTTTCATGCCTAAGGCTCTAGGTTCCCATGTTCAATCCCCAGCACCACCATAAACCAGAGTTAAGCCATTCTTCCTCTCTCTCTTTCATTAAAGTACATAAAGTATTAAAACAAACAAAAACCTCTGAAGATGAAAGTCATTCAGGAGTTGAAGTGTGACACATCTGACAGAGTGCACACATTACAGTGCAAAGACGCAAGCCATTTCAAGCTCCTAGCCCACAACTGCAGTGGGGGAGCTTCATGAGTGGTGAAGCAGTATTGCAGGCATCTCTCATTTGCCTTCTCTATTTCTCTCTTCCTTCTGTCTCTATCTAAAAATAAGTAAATAAATTATAAAAAAAAGTTTAAAAGATTAGATTCACTCAAATATAGAATGCAATTTTTATTAATGGCACAAAGTTGCACAATAGAGTTCTAGAACTTAATTTTGTTATATAACTGAAGGTGTATACCTGTTGACAAGAGGATATGTGCTTCCTTGATTAGGACAGGTCAAATAATCTTATTAGACAGTAACACCTATGTGAAGTTTTGAAGGATGAACAGGAAACTTCATGAGGGCAGAGGGGCAATTTATGGAAGATGAAAAAAGGGCAGAAAGTATAGAGTTAGTGGGATAACAAAGCAGAAACAAGAGTGGAAGAGACAACAAATGAGGACTAGAACCAGATGAAAGTCAATATGAAGATACAAAGATAGACAAGACTTGAGATAGCCACAATCTTTTCATTTAATTTTTTTCATCATAAATAACTTCTCAAAGTATACCAACACAAATGTTGCCTCACTTTTCAAATAAACAGTTCAAAGACAGATATCATCTACCATCCAGGGAATTTAAAAACCAGAGAAGCTTGGTTGTTGTTTTTCAAATAAAGGAGACCCTACTCATATTTTCTCAACTTTTGAGTATAGTAATAATAATGATCAAGTAAATGCTAAATGATTTGTAAGAATTATTTCCTTTAATACTTAAGAAATCAGGACTGAATTTCAGCTGACACCATCCTTATTTATAGCTTATCATATAGGAAATTAATAAATACATACTCATGCAAGCTGCAAGCCCATGACACTGATCCAAGGTTCAGAAACCACATTATCCACTGTTCTTCCCAGGGTTGGATGCCCCAAGTCAAATTGAGGTGAAAGATGTCACAGACACAACTGCTCTTATCACTTGGTTCAAACCCCAAGCTGAAATTGATAGCATTGAGCTCTCCTATGGAATTAAAGATGTGCCAGGTGATCGCACCACCATCGACCTCACTCATGAGGAGAATCAGTACTCCATTGGAGATCTGAAGCCAGACACTGCTTATGAGGTGTCCCTCATCTCACGCAGAGGGGACATGTCTAGCAACCCAGCCAATGAAACCTTCACAACAGGTAATAAATGGACATCCCCAAGTTAACAGTGCGTGAAAGGAAGGATTGCAAGGTCCCATCCCCCTACTCCTCTTCTTGGGGTGGGTTGTGGACACTTAAGAGGCAATATATATATATATCCTTTTGTTGCCCTTATTGTTTTATTGTTGTAGTTATTGTTGTTACTGTTGTCATCGTTGTTGGATAGGACAGAGAGAAATGGAGAGAGGAGGGGAAGACAGAAAGGGGGAGAGAAAGATAGACACCTGAAGACCTGCTTCACCGCCTGTGAAGTAACTCCCCTGCAGGTGAGGAGCCAGGGGCTCAAACTGGATCCATACACTGGCCCTTGCACTTTGCGACATGTGCACTTAACCCGGTGCACTACCTACCACCTGACTCCCTAGGCTTTTTTTTTGTTTGTTTTTTATTGCTTCCAGGGTTATTGCTGGGGCTCGCTACCTGCAATATGAATCCACTGCTCCTGGAGGCCATTTTTACCATTTTGTTGCCCTTGTTGTCACCCGTGTTATTGTTATTGCTATTGTTGTTGTTGGATAGGAGAGAGAGAAATCAAAAGAGGAGGAGAAGACAGGGAGAGGAAGAGAAAGATACCTGCAGGTGTGCTTTACCACTTGTGAGACCCTGCAGGTGGGGAACCAGGATCCTAAGGCTAGTCTTTGTGCTTTACATGCACTTAACCTGTTCTGCTGCAACTCAGCCCCCCTTACAGGCTTCTACTACAGTAGAAAATATAGAAAATTTTTTCATTTCTTATAGTTTCATTTTCAAATATTGATATTCACTAATTTTTCAAAGAAAAAAATCTAAATAATCCTGAAAGAAAAACAAAATGTTTTTGAAAACAGAAGATGCTGATCTGATATGTCAGATAAAGGTTCTACATGTTAGTAATAAAGTATCAATGAGATGACAAAAGATGCCTCCTAACCACTTAGCCTATGCAGTTCTCTTAAAAGCATCAATAATTCAACAAGGATCTTTTTCATATCTCAATAAGCACTCTGTGAGTTATCATAAATGCAGTGAATACAATAGATTAGTTTTTACACTCAGTTTTGTTATTTTAAATCTCTGTAAGGTTGGAAATTACCACACATATTAATATAGAGAAAGTGCCAATATACAGTATTTGATGAGATTTTATGGGTCACCTTTGAGACAGAGGGGCTGAGTGGACAATTTTGTCTTTTCTCTCTGATAGCAGATAACTTCTGTACTTTGATTTAAGCTGTCAGTGGCTCCTATTTTCCTGGCGCCTGGCATTCTTAATACATTCTTCCTCTCCCAAACAGGCCTGGATGCACCCAAAAATCTTCGTCGTGTCTCCCAGACAGACAACAGCATCACCCTGGAATGGAGAAATGGCAAGGCCACCATCGACAATTACAGAATTAAATATGCACCTATCTCTGGAGGTGACCATGCTGAGATCGAAGTCCCAAAGAGCCAACAAGCCACAACCAAAACTACACTCACAGGTAAACTCCACACACCTGTCTCAATCAACTCCAAAGACTTGTCCCCTTTTGCAGCCCTCCACAGTGAACAAATTATATTCCCAGTCACCCCTCACTATACTTCAGTGTACTAGTCTATAGAACATTCCAGACAAAGACAAATTATATATAGTCCCTGGAACCAGCAGAGAAACACTTTATGGTCTTCTTAAATTTTTCTCTGTTTGGTGATGATCTTAACCTACATATTCTCTTTTAGGTTTGAGGCCAGGAACAGAGTATGGCATTGGAGTATCTGCTGTGAAGGGAGACAAGGAAAGTGACCCAGCCACCATCAATGCAGCCACAGGTGAGACACTCCTGGGCTCCCACCTGTACTCAGATGACACTGATGGGTACAGCAGAACACAGTGTGGGGAAAGGGATGCAGAAAACTGACTTTAAAAAAGAAACAGTAGGGAGTCCGGCGGTAGCACAGCAAGTGAAGCACACATGGAGCAAAGTGCAAGGACTGGCATAAGGATCCTGGTTCGAGTCCCTGGCTCCCCACCTGCAGGGGAGTTGCTTCACAGGCAGTGAAGCAAGTCTGCAGGTGTCTATCCTGCTCTCCCCCTCTCTGTCTTCCCCTCCTCTCTCCATTTCTTTCTGATCTTTCCAACAACGAACAACATCAACAATAACAACAATATTAACTACAACAATAAAAAAAAAACAAGGGCAACAAAAGGGAATAAATAAATATTTTTTAAAAAAGGAAAAGAAACAGTAGATGCTCAGGGAAGAAAGGGGCCACTAGGATCTTCTAGTCTATCTGTCAAAACCTAGAAGTTCTTGAAGCCCACCTAATTTAAATGATGCCAGTGCTGCTCTATGCAGGGAAAGCAAGAAAAGTTCTTTTTCTTTTTAGGAAAAGCTGACACCAGAATTTTTAAGAACTCTATCAACTTTTATAAGTTAGTCACTAATTCTATTATCTTCAGAAACCATTGATAAATCAAAATACATCCAAGGGGACTTTGCTTAGAAAACATGTAGTGTTTATTGATGAAGTTGTATGAGCACAGGCTAAGGCAAGAAATTCTCTTCTCTTCTAGCATTCTGAAGCTCTAATCTCTGGGTGAGGATGATGAAGGTATAGATGGTTTAAGACCATCTATACCATCTTTCCTCAAGTTTATTATTTTTTCTATGCAGAAAATTTGTAAAAAAGAAAACTTTTCTCTCTACCTCTCTGCCAACCTCTTCCTTACTTCTCCCTAGTATTGTGATGAAAGGGAAGCTAGTGTAAAAGAAAGCTTAGCTCACTCCTCCCAAATTTCTTTTTTTTATGTGAAATCCAGTGCTAAGTATACACACATATGTATGCATTTATACATATTCATGTGTATATATTTAAGTATATATGAATCTTTTTTACTTTAAGTATTTGTAAATTCATGTGCAGTTATGAGAAAGGTAAGAGTCTCCTTTATGCCTTTTTCTGTGTCCCAAAGGTAAAAATTGTCTAAGAAATACTGTCACACCTAAGAAACTGGTACTGATAGTCTATATAAATTTTATTTTGATTTCTCCAGTTTTACATTTAATCTTTTATGTGTTTAATTCTAAGCATGTTTGTCATGTATATATTTAGTCACTATGGCAACCAAGATACATAATAGAAACATCACAAAGATTCCTCTTAGTGCATGTTGTCACCACATTGCTTTCCTTCTTCTCCTTCTCCCAGGCCCAATGCAACCACTAATCTGTTTTTCATCATTATAATTTTGTAATTTTATGAGTGCTGCATAAAAAAGAATCATATGGTCTGCAACCTTTTGAGTTGACTTTTCCAGCTAGCATAGTTCTCTTGAAATCCATCCAAGTTGTTTCTTGTATAAAGAACTCACTCCTTTTAAATATTTTTGATTGAGCAGCATTTCATGGTATAGATGGACCATTCTATTATGTTTAGTCTTCAAAAATTCCAATACTAATGTGCAACAGTCTTTGACAAAGGTGAAAACTAATTCTCTCAGCTGAATGAACAGTCTGAAACCACATGGTTGCTGTATGTAAGAGGCAGGATTATAGTTTGAGGCCAGATAACATTCATCCTCAAAGGCAGTCCCACCTCGCAGGTTGAACGGTATTTATCTTTTTGTTTTCCTCCCAGACATGGATGCACCTAAGGACCTTCAGGTTTCTGAAACTTCAGAGACCAGTCTGACCTTGCTCTGGAAGACTCCTTTGGCAAAGTTTGACCATTACCGCCTCAACTACAGTCTTCCTACACGCCAGCCAGTAGAGGTGCAGCTTCCCAGAGACACCACCTCCTATATCTTGCGAGATCTGGAACCTGGACAGGAATACAGCATTATTCTCAAGGCAGAGAAGGGCAGGTACAAGAGCAAGCCTGCACGTGTGAAGGCTTCCACAGGTGAGGTCAACCTCTGAGATCTCTCCAGCCCCTCTGTTGACTCTGTGATTTGCAGACTCATCAGCTTGGTTGTCTTTACACTAGTAAACTGGATAGGATACACATTACTTCCAATCAACAAGTATCTTCATGCCACTTCTGAAAGAGTGACATACCCTTTCTGTTTATCATCTGATTCAGCAAAGTATGCTGATCTATCTAGTGTTTTTTATTTGTTTCTTTAAATCTTTCAAGGAGAACTTAGAACACCAAGACTAATGTGAATTTCACAGAATCTCTTAAATGCCTCCTCTATTTTAGATTAATAATTAATCTGCTTTCTTTTTGCATTTACAGTGACCGAAATGTTGATGTTGGTTGGGTATTATTTCTCCTCAACTGGTTTTATTTCAGGTCTTCTTTTTTCTCTAAGGTTACCTGAAAATCTGCATCTGGCCTGTTGAAACCTTCACCTCGACCTTTTAACTTTCTCTTTTCATTAAGAAGTTCACTTTTCTCCCCCTGAAACTTCATCTTGACCTCAAGTGTCTTGTCTAGCTCAATTATCCTGCACCTGCTGCCAGATTGGAACCTTGATACCACATAGGAGGTATTGTGGCACCAGAGGAAGCTCCAGTGTGATGGTATCTCACTTTCTCTGTCTCTCTGTATTTGGGTGAAAAGTCACCTGGGAATGAGCAGTGATCCATTCAAAATAATAATATTTTAAAAAGCCCTATCATGCTAATTCTTGTTAGCATTGAATAAAATTAGTGTCAGACATCAACCCCCTATCATTCCCCCCCTCTCTCTTTCTCTCCCTTTCTCCTTCTTTCTCTTCTATTCTCTCCCTCCCTCCCTCTCTGCACTCACATTTTGATAAAATCAATGAAATATTACTTAGAGGTCATGAAGTTACTGTGATTTATAAATGCATAGGAAGGACATGTAGAAACACAGGCCAGCAAGAGCATCTTTCCACACCAGCATCAGACTCAACAGTGACATTCTAGTAATGCTTATATGTTTAGAATATAAAAAGATCAAGTTTTGTTTTTAACCACAGCTTCAAACAGTAGAGCACATCTGCTATTTTATTTTTTCTCATGGGTGGGGAAAATTGAATTTTATGAAAATACTCATCCAACAAATATTTATTTCTTACTGACTCTGATCCTGAAAGTTCAGATATATAGAACAGAAAAAAAAAAGCAACATATTTCTCAAGAAATGTGCACCATCTGACCCAGGAGATCACATAATAATAAAATTCTGGGCCTACAAGTGTGGTGTCACAAGTTTGATCTAGACACACATATATGAGCCAGAATGCTACTATGGCCTCTTTCTCTCTTTCATAAAATAGTTCTTTAAAATTAACAAAATGCAGATTGCAATAAGACAGAGATAATGTAAACTAACAGTACAATAGTGAAACTAACCTGGCTTAGAGGGACATGTATACAAGTTCACAAAGAGGCAGGCACTCATCAACTTCAGGCTCAAACAAAGGAAATGAAGGGTGCTGGAGATGGTTTGTTGAGAGAGGTCATACTTGACTTAGGGATGATAAAAGAAAATAACTGGAACCAGTATAAAGGGATAAAATTTCCAATAGAACAGAAGTAAGTGGGGAAAAAAAACAAACCTCAAAAGCATGACCAAATTAAAATAAGTGAAGCACATGCTATATGTTGTATGACTAGCATGCTAGTCCTTATTAGCTTTAATAAAATTAGTGTCAGAGGCCAACCCCCCCATCATTCTCTTTCACTCCCTCTCCCCATTTACATTTTGATAAACTCAATGAAGTTTTACTATATGATATAAGTTGTTTAATAGAACAGAAGAATAGTAAGGTACAAGGTTCAAGATATCATCAGAGACTGGGAAGACAGCATAATGGTTCTACAAAAGACTTTTCTGTTTGAAACTCCCAAATTCAATCCTCAGCACTACCTTCAGCCAGAGCTAAGCAGTGCTCTGGCCTTTCTTTCTGTGTCTCTCTTGAAAAATACATAATTTAAAAAAAAAGTGATCGGGACATCTACAAAGGGCAGTGAATAACATGCTAAAGGATTTAGGCTTCAGTTATAAAAAGTGCATGAATATTTTAAGGCAGACATAACTTTTAATCTTATCTCTACTGGTTGAGAACAAAGTGATTTAATCTACCCTGTGAAGCCTTCAGGCTTGGCTTTGGCTATCCCCTACTAAGGGAGGTTCACTTTTTTATCAGTGGATGAACAGTGAATACCTCATCAGTAAATACTTGGTAAATACAATTTTAAAATGGTGAAAATTAAGATTTAGAGTTGGCATTATCAGAAATTCCTCTGGAACAGCTGGTCAGTCCACCATATGATTTTGAAATTCTTATTACCCAGGCTAAGATTGTTCAGAGGGTAGATGCCAGTGCACAGCTGTTAAGACAAAAGACAACAGCCTTTTCATAAAGAAATGCCAAGAAATTCATTGTGGAACTATAGAAGTAAATGTTGGATTTGGGGACAAGAAGCACACAAATGATGACTGAAAATGTAAAGTCTGCATTCATATGAAGCTTCTTGGCCCCTAATTCCACCATTATCTGCTGCATTTACATTCAGATTATCTCTTCTCTTTCCATAATCCTTATCTCTCTCCCTTTTACCTATTTGTAATTTTTTTTTTCAATAGAAGTTGCATGTTATTTATCTGACTAGCATTTTTTTAGTGAAGGAATCTGGGGCACCAATACCATGCACTGCTGAAATATCCACAGCATTGTGTTGCTAATTAATGCTAATTAATGAGAGAGAGAGAGAGAGAGAGAGAGAGAGAGAGAGAAAGAGAGAGAGAGAGAGAGAAAGAGAGAGGACAAAGAGAAGGAGGAGTAAGGTGTGGGGGGGGAGAAAAATTTTGGAAGTGGAAGAATTCTCAAAAATGTTTAAAATCATCATGATTGCCACTTTTTACTGTACATCATGGCAAATATTCTGTGACATTTACTCTATGAGCCATACATATAAAGAATTAAAGCAGGATGTGGTGGTTATTATATAAGAATATCAATGTCCCCACACAGTATTAATGACTCAACTAGATCAAATAAGATTTAAATAAATGTAAACTTTGCTAATATGGAAAAATTAGGGATGTTTCCCAGAACTTAAGAAAGTCTAAATAAGATAGAGACTAGACAAGATATTGCCAATCTAATGAAAAGCTAAAGTGTTCAAACTAGAAGTCTTTAATGAACAATTAAGACCACTCCAAGTGAATAGACAATGCAAGGTACAAATAATAAAGCATTTAGCACTTCTCCATTTCCTGAGAAAATTTCTTCCTAGGTCATGCAAAGTCCTCTTCAACTAACTCAGTCTTTGTAAAATTATAACTTTGTAGGCATATTCAGAAAGTGGGGTTTTATTGTGTTTGGGGAGTAGATGAAGATGGTTAATTAAAATTAATTAATTAATTAATTTAATTTTTTATCAGAACACTGCTCAGCTCTGCCTTATGGGTACAGGGAATTGAACCTGCATTTAGGAGACTCTAGCACAAACACCTCTTTGCATAATATCACTGTGTTATTTCCACCAACAATGTTCACTTTTAATTGAACTTAATATGGCAAGTTCCTCCCAAGACTTTAATCTTTCTATTCTCTAAGGACTAGTTTTACAAACTCATCACATTTCTTAGTTCAGCCTCACTTGCTTAATTGTACTGTGCTCATTTATTTCTACTCTTTACTGATTTTTTTTTTTTGTAAACTGATTTGAGCCCTGAAAACCAACAACAGTCCCAAGATAAAGTACAAAGCAGACCTTCCAAGGGAGATTAAGAAAGCACAAAAAGGAAGAGAACATGAGAGGAATTAATCTTCTTAAAAGAAAACAAAGTACATTTAAAAAAAGTACATAAAAAGACTCAAAATGCTAAGAATAGCCCAAGCTGCTTTTTATGATTTCATCCTTATGATGAGAAAGAATTTCCAAACTGGAAACTGAAGCTCAGAGCATTGCTAATATAGATGTGTAGAGTTTTCTAAATCTACAAGATGGGGTCATATGGAAAATAGCATTTGTGAAAGATAAACTCTAATATACATCAAGTTCTTACCCTATCTCTGTCATTATTCAGACCATGCCCCTGAATTGGAAAATCTCACTGTGGCCAAAGTTGACTGGAATGGCCTCAAACTCAACTGGACCACAGCTGACCAAGCCTATGAGCACTTTGTCATTCAGGTGCAGGAGGCCAACAGGGTGGAGGCTGCTCAGAATATCACGGTGCCTGGGAGCCTCCGAGCTGTGGACATCCCAGGCCTCAAGCCTGCCACCCCTTATAGAGTTACCATCTATGGGGTGATCAGGGGCTATAGGACACCAGTACTGTCTGCTGAGGCCTCCACAGGTACCTCTTCCTTTTCTATCTCTACTTTCTGTTTTATTTATTTATTTATTTATTTCTCAACAGGAAACTGCCTAAGGACAATTAAATGAAAAGGCTTGTTCTGCCCCAAGTGACAATATACTCTGGTGTCTAGTAATAAAAAACCACAGACTATAGAATGCCAGTGGTGGCTTTTGCATTGAGTCCCCATATGAACCACACCTTTGTAGAGTTCAGCTTGGGTATGATATACAACCCCAGTGGAGGGAATCTTTAAACAGTCTACTTCCTAGTATGGGATTTTAAGGCCCTTTATTTAAAAGAGGAAGAATTAAAAATGAATCCTCTTATCTACTGGAGGCTTCCGTAATTCCTTAAGGGGATAACAAATATATTCATCTACCTCATTCTCTTTTCTCTGTTTCTCAGATTTAATAAACTGCATGATGCATGTTTATTTAAAGAAAGTCAAAAACTTTAGGTAATCTAATGAGTCCACTCATGTTAAATTTCCATTCAAATAATGTGTTTCCATCATTAAACTGTCTCTTTGTCCTCCTCCAGGGGAAGCTCCCAATTTGGGAGAGGTCATGGTGTCTGAGGTGGGCTGGAATACCATCAAGCTCAACTGGACTGCTCCTGAAGGGACCTATGAGCACTTTTTCATTCAGGTGCAGGAAACAGACCTCATAGAGGCAACCCAGAACCTCACAGTCCCAGGAGGACTGAGGTCGGTGGACCTGCCTGGGCTCAAAGCAGCGACTCACTATAGAGTCATCATCCGTGGGGTCACTCAGGACTACAGCACTTCCCCTCTCTCTGTTGATGTTTTGACAGGTATTCTACACTCTTGCTAATTTGCTTCATTCTGTTGGTCTCATCAAGAGAGATCAAGGCTCTTCCCTGATATAAACTAGGATCAGACCCCTGCCACATAGGGAGACTATCAGTGACTATCATTCCTTCCACCCAAATGCCATATTTCTTACTTGACCAACCTCTGGCTGTAGCATGGTAGCCAGTCCTATGGAAAATTCCAACTCCTCTTCCTTTACAGGTGTGAGAAGTGATTTTTCTTCTGAAGCAAGTTTTAATATCAGTATCAAAGAAATCAGAAACAGTTTGCACATACAAAAAAAAATAATTAACTCAATTCATTTTAAGACTACACCAGAGGATTCTCCTATTGCCTCATTTGTCCATCAAAAATGGAAGTTATAATGACTTCCTCAGACTGAATTTTATTCTCTAAAACAGAGAAACCCTTGGCTTTAGTGCTAACCCAACACTTTCTGTAAATCATGTATTGTGATCAATAAAAATCAGAGAGCTTATCTCAAACTTAAGCAAAAATCCCATCTCACCTAAATCCCAGGGTACAGTTGTCTTTCTCAGTAACTCAGAAACTCTGTGTTCTTATACAGAGGGGTTTCCAGATCTGGGAAACCTCACAGTGACTGAAGTTAGCTGGGATACCCTCAGATTGGATTGGACCATCCCAGATGGGATATATGAACAGTTTATACTTGAGGTCCAAGAAGCTGGCCAGGCTGAGGAAGCTCACAGTCTCACAGTTCCTGACAATCTGCGCTCTGTGGAAATCCCAGGCCTCAAGGCTGGTACCCCTTACATAATCACCCTGCATGGTGAAGTCAGGGGCTTCGCATCTCAACCTCTTGCTGTGGAGGGCATCACAGGTATACAGCCTTTTCCCCATACCAGGGATACAATTGAGCCAGCTTATAATTGTAATGGAGAAAATATCCATTGAGGGGAGCTGACAGGCAGCATGAATACAAGTTCTAATCAAAATGTCCAAGTTGTAATTCCACTTTACTGGCCGTATATTCTTGGGTATATCACTCTACATCTCTGAGCATCATTTCTTACCTCCAAATTGGATATTAATATCTCTAAATCAGAACACTCTTATTATCAGGTAATTAAATTATCAGTGAAAATATTTACTTCAGCATCCACTTGCATTAAGTATTGAACAATGTATAGTTATCTTTATTATTAACTGGAAAGTAAAAAAAAAAAAAAACTGAGTTGTGGCACAAAAATAAGATCAGATCTTTCTAGACAAACTTTATCAGTGATTTCAGAGACACTAAATCCCACTCATCTCTGTAGTCAGATTCCTACCTACAAAGAAAGACTGTCTTCTTGCCAAGTTTCTCTCTTTAACATCTACACAAAGCAGTGACAGTTCTAAGAATAAATAGTTGTGTTTGACTGATGTTTTCATTCAATTTGGGGAAGAAAACCAATTTAGCTCAATTTATCCCTTGAAAATACGTTTCCCCATCTGTTATGGAAAATTCTGTATTCATGAGATTCTAGAAACAGTTTTTAATGGCTATATACAAATGGGTCAAAATTTTGATAATAGGGCATTTTATTTTTAATTCTGGTCCCTAATTCTATATTACCCTCCCTATTTTTATAATTCTATTCAAATCACCTAATTTAGATAAATTGAACTGAATTTTTATTTGGTTTTCCTCACATATAGAAGATAAACTTAATCCTTGCCGGAATTCACACACAATTCTAAGAACCAGAAAGGTGATGTTTAAACTCTCCAAACTGGCTGAGCTACTACTACTCTATCTTTGGAAAAAGACCAACAGGGTTCTTTGAGACATATGACCTTAGTGTAGTCATGATGTCTTAACATCTGTATAGTTTTCAAACTTTCAGGTCTGCAAAATAGCTCACTTGGATAGTGTGCTGTTTTGCCACATACATGACCCAAGTTTCAGTCTGCCCTTACTACACCGAAGGAAGTAATGCTGTGTTCTCTCACTCTTCTATTTAAAAATAAATAAGTAAATAAATAAATAATAAAATACTTTAGTTTGCAAACATTTGTCTATAGTAGAAGAACTACATTTGCAAATAAAATCTTACAAGAAAGCCCACTAGACATGTGTCCCATTATGTTTGATGATCTGGCAAAGAATATAAGGTCTAGACAGTGCACAGCTTTAAAACAGCTGTTTTAAAAGATATCATTTTCTCAGATTCTCAAAATGCATTGAAACCTAGGACTTCTGAGAACAAGTACCTTGAATCTCTCTGGACTGAAATACCTGCACTTATTTTCCTTCCTAACTTCTAATCGATAGCCACTTACTTTACTCCTAAAAGGGAGGCTGAGAGGAGGAATTTAACCTTAAATAGCATTCCAACAGCAGTGGGTTATTTTTTTTTTCCAAATCTAAATCCAAATGTTCTAAACCAACAGTAATAGTGACTTTAAATTTCCTTCCTACGCTGCAGAAAAATCAATAGTGGACCCTGTTCCACCCCGTTTACTGAGCAAGACATAATGACTTTTAATTAAAAGAGGCTTTCATTTCACACAAATAGCCTTACTTCCTGATGTAGTCATTTTTCACTCAGACGAGGAGGTGGGAGGAAAAGAAACAAGCCAAGAAAACAGTACAGCTGAAAAAAAAACTTTTTTTTTAAATTTGTTCAAACCTGAAAAAGCATACTCCTTGTAAGCCTATTCAAAGAGCATATGTTCAGCAAGAAAATGGTCTCATTAATAGCCAGTAATGAAGTAAAGTAGCTAAATCTCATGTGGTTGAAAAATTATTATTTACATTTTGAGTGACTCCTTCTGTGTTAGGTTTGATGCTCAGAGGTTTATGAACAGTATTGGTGTATCAAAACACAATACAATGAATTGGAACTGTCAACTAACTCCCTTTCAAAATGAGGAGAGGAAGGCTCAAAGATGACTTGAGTGAAATGCCCAAGATGACACAGCTACCAAATGTCAGCACTGGGCTCTAACCAACATCCATCTACCTCAATACCTAGCATGTCTAACTCTTCCTCTTCCCTTGACCCACTACTCCACTTTTCCATAAGCCCTTTAGGTGCTGACCTCACATGCTCAGAGACCGCTGGATGGGTTTGCCATGGAAATGACAGAGACCAAGAGTGAAACCAAAACCTTTCCTCTCCCTGTCTCTCTTCCCTAGAATTAGTCTGTGGGATATTTCGCTTCCTCTTTTTGGGTTTGCAGGACTGACCAATACTTCTCTATCATTCTTCAGAGGAGCTCCCCAAACTGGGAGATTTAGCCTTGACTAAGGTTGACTGGAATGTCCTCAAACTCAACTGGACCGCAGCTGACCAAGCCTATGAGCACTTTGTCATTCAGGTGCAGGAGTCCAACAAGGTGGAGGCTGCTCAGAATCTCACAGTGCCCGGGAGCCTCCGGACTATGGACATCCCAGGCCTCAAGCCTGCCACTCCTTATAGAGTTACCATCTATGGGGTGATCAGGGGCTATAGGACACCAGTGTTATCTGCTGAGGCCTCCACAGGTACCTTCCTCTCTGCTGTCCTTGCCTTCTGCCCTGCATTCCCTGCTTCCTCTCCAGATCATGCAGTGAGTTAGCTTCTCTCTATATATATCCTTTCAAGTTGTCTGTGACTGCTGGTTATGCATGCTCAGTGATTCTTGTTCCACACCCATGGATTGGGCATTGGTCCAGATGTCTTTGCTAACTCAAGAATGAATAATGCATATATTGCCTCCTCTGACCTTCAAACCCTCAGCCTCTATCATATTCTAACTGTCTAATCTTACAGATGCATCTTGTTTGAAGGATAGCTTTCTATTTCAGGGAGTTGCCTGATGACTTTTTCTTCTCTGGTGCTCTGCTGTAACTACAGCCAATCCTTCCCTTGTGTGAGCTCTGGTGGAACACAGAATGTTTATTTTACAGTGTCTTCTAGCTAGAAATTGTATTTTACCATCCTGAATCCTTTAAGAGTAGAACTCTGTGGCTTTTACATTTAAAAAAATGTTACACACACACACACACGGCAGTACTAGAGAACAATCCATTCATTAGCAGAAGTACATACAGCAGCACTGAAGCAAGGAGTGTTCCAAGCTATGAATTTCAAAGATCAGACACCCTTTTTGCTCTTTAAGTCAAGTGTTGCTCCCTGGAGTGTTGGCCTTTGTATGACACTCTCCCAGCTCAGACTCAGCAGGAAGTACTAGGTTCACTTATTGCTTTGCTAGTGGGATAGGACTCCCAGTGTTTCCCCAGGAGCCTGATACAGTGAGAAGTCTCCCCAGCACTGTTTGACACACTCATCTTCCTTATGTGCCTCCACTTGTTGGAAACATGGTATACACTGTGGTGCTTGACTCTGAATACCTGCCCCAGATGAAGATAATAGTTGCAACTAACAGACCATCACATAGGTGTATCCTAGTTTATTCTAACAAGGCTTGGTGCCTGTAGAATAAATCCATTGCTCCTGGTGGCCATTTTCCCTTTTTATCTTTTTTTCCTTTTTTTTTTAAATTATTTGATAGGACAGATAGAAATTGAGATGGGAGAGGGACATAGGCAGAGAGAAAGACAGATACCTGTAGACCTGCTTCAACACTTGTGAAGCTTCCCCCTGCAGGTGGGGAGTAGGAGTCCATGTGCATGCTAATTGTGCACTTAATTGTGTGTACTACTTCCCATCCACTAGCTCTATAACCTTAATCATTTCAGTAACTTTTGTTTAGAGAAACATAAAGCTTAGGCAACTGCAGTAGGAGAGGTGAGTCTGGAGTGACTGAAAATTGCCACTAAGGCTCCTGGATGGACCTGAGGCTCTTTTACCAGATATGCACAAGCCACTCTTTTCCAGAAAACAGAGAATCTATCACCTGCCTGATCTTTCCTGCAGATCTTATTGTTTAGGGTGTTCTTAGTATTTTTATTTTTTTCTGAAAATAGCAACATTCTTGAATTTGGTGAGTTGGCCTGTGAGGAAGAGGGGCTATAATAGTATCTGCTGTGTAGTGTATCTTACCAGATTTCCTGGGATGGAAGGGACTATCTCTCCAATTCTCACCAGCATCTCAATACTGATTTTCCAGACCATGCCTTACCAGCATGTGTCATTTTTGTTGCTCAGCAAAGCAACAGTAGGGCTATCTCTGAGACAAAATTTTGTTTCTGGGCCAAAGAATGTTGCCTGAATAGCTTGTCTTAGCTCCACATTCTACTTGCCAAACTACTATAGCCTTTTTAACCCACAGAGAAGTAATTAAAAGAGGACAGCTATTTTATTTGAAGATCACTGGTCTTTGTCTGACATATGGAGAATACTTTGAGACCATGACAAGCTGCCAGTTCCCTTTAAGTCACAAAATCCAGAGCCACCAGGGTCCACCTTGGGAAAGTAATGGCATTAGAATTACTTAGATTTTATTTGAATAGATGGGAGAATACGGAGAGAAGATTAGGTTTTAGCAACTCTTCCTGTTATGACCATTCAGCATGTCTGTCACATGTAGAATTTCAACCAGGGTGTCTTCATGTGTGGTAGTACTAGAGCAGGGACATCTAATTGCCAGACTTTAATTTTTGCATTTTTCCTTTAACAAATATACTTGTCCTCTCTCTCTTATTGGCACTGATCGGTAACACTGCTTTTCACCATAACCCTGAACCTTCAGATCTTTTTGCTCAGCTATGCTCCCATGATCAACCTCAATCTTGACCTACTAGTCAAATGATTCACTCAACAGTATTTATTTTCTCATATCCCTCCCTTTTCAGCTGGAGAACCTGAAATTGGAAATTTAAATGTTTCTGGCATTACTCCTGAGAGCTTCAATCTCTCTTGGACAGCGACTGATGGAGCTTTTGAGACCTTTACCATTGAGATTGTAGATTCCAATAGGTTGCAGGAGAGGATTGAATACAATATCTCTGGTGCTGAACGGACTGCCTTCATCTCAGGGCTACATCCTAGTAATGATTTTATTGTCTACCTCTCTGGATTTGCTCCCAACTCCCAGGCCAAAACCATCAGTGCCTCAGCTACCACAGGTACATGTGCTTTCTCCCACCTCTCACGCCCTTTCTCTACAGTCTTCTTTGCAGGGTGGAATTATTACTTCTCATCATCTGATCATCAGTTCTGTGCCTTAAATTTTGCAGGAACCAAGACCGGAGCATTATTTAATATAACACTCTTTTAACAGCAGCCCAGATGGAGGATTTCTATAAATTCCTTTACCTGTTTTATGATTGACCAAGGCATTTGCAGTTTAATATTCAGTTTGATCCAGGTTGTCATAGGGAATCTGGAGTGTTATCCCCCTCTGTAACTGAAAACAAACAAACAAAAAGCTAAATCAAGTGTTGTTCCTCACTAGGAAAGATGCCCACATCTATCAAAACTGTCTTAACAGTTACACTTTGTTTTACACTAGTGTCTTTAACTTCCTAGTATCTTTGCCCTCCTAATATCCAACTATCCCAACGATTCAGTGAAATTGTGTTAATGTTCTGTAAGTTTACATGAAAAAGCAAAAAAGGGTAGTGATTATTCATTAGATGAGTTCAGGAGGAAGCAATGCCTCCCCAGTTTCAAAGCCACCTTTAAGATAAAGACCAGAACATGCTATTTTGCCCCCAGAACAGTGAATGCTAGATGGCAAAAGTGAAAATAACATTGTTAATTTTAAACAACAAATTGGGTAACAAACCAGTAAACTGTTCTCATTTTAAATTTGTGATATCTATGATGAATTTAATGTTAGAAGTTTTTCTTATATGGAGGGACTTCTCCATTCAAATAGCATTTACAGTACATCTAGGCTAAAACATTCTCTAGACAGATAAGTAAGACATCACAAAATGGGGAAAATATTGGAATAAATACAAGAGAATGTCTTATTGTGTTTCACAAAATGGAGCCACACATACTGGAAGAAACCAAGAAAGGGGATGACATTATAATGTTAAAATGATCTATCTTTCATGTCACCTATAACTTCAACAGGACAGTCTGTCCCCATTATACTTAAGACTAGAGATTGCTATCAGGGAACCCCATAGAAAGACAGAGGATGTCTATTTAGTTCTCAATTTCAGTCAGATTCAAGTAGAGTGAAACAGAGAAGACAGTTTTTCAACCATATGCATTTGGCTTCAAATATCATACATATGTTTTTCATTTAAAACAAAATCATTACTTTTACATTAATTTGAATTGATTTTCAGTGGACTCACTCCTTTACCAGATAGTGATGTCAAAAATCGTATGGATTTAGTCTTATGTGTTTTGGCTTTGACACTGTAGTGATGTTTGTTATTGATATACTTACATCTTTTTACTTGTTTTAGTAGCTGAGCATCTCCTTAGCCACCTGTCTCAGTTATGATCTGGGACAGCATATCTATCTCATGGAAAGCTCAGGGATCCACCTCTGGTAGCTTTCTCATAGAAGTTAGGAATTCTGGGAGTCGGGTGGTGCTGCAGCGGGTTAAGCATACGTGGAGCAAAGCACAATGACCTGAGTAAGGATCCCAGTTGGAGCCCCAGCTCCCCACCTGCAGGGGAGTCGCTTCACAGGCGGTGAAGCAGGTCTGCAGGTGTCTGTCTTTCTCTCCCCCTCTCTGTCTTCCCCTCCTCTCTCCATTTCTCTCTGTCCTATCCAACAACAATGACATCAATAACCACAACAATGTTAAACAACAAGGGCAACAAAAGGGAAAATAAATAAATAAATATTAAAATAAATTAATTTAAAAAATTAAGAAGTTAGGAATTCTGACCACCTCCAGGGAACAGTGGTACATTCTGTGCCCTCAGCCTCTCGAAGCTCTGTCATCAGCAACCTCAGTGCTTCTTCTGCTTATACTGCCCACCTTCATGGACTGATTGGCAGGCAGTGTGCTCAGACCCTAATGGTCCAAGAAACCATAGGTGTTCATTCCCACTAAGAGTTCTTCACTCAACTTCTTCTGAAGAGCATTCCAAAAAGTCACCCACTACTGATTTTTCACCCTCTGAGATCCTCCAGAGCCTTTTCAGATGTACTAGAATTACGCAAACCTGAACTTTTAAGCTTAAAAAAATTTTCACCTAAAATTAAGACAGGCTTCAATATCAATCTATTTTCCTTAAGTATCAATTCACATCTTTTATTGCTGTTTATTTGTATGGAGTTAACCTGACTTGCTTTGAATTTCTAAACAACTAATTTATCTCATCTTGAATGGCCTTTTATCAGTCCATCTATCATCCATTGTCAATCAAAGTTTGTATAATAATAATAATAATAATAATAATAACAATAATAATAGATGCATGCATGCCATGATTCCTCGGTCAGAATGATCTGCATTCTCTCTCTGTCTAGATTTTAAATAATGGTACCACCAGCATTTAGAGAAAAAGCTAGATATCTAAGGGTCTCTATTAAACATTTCCTGACATCCACTGGTATCTCTCACACAGTGGTCAGGATCTTACATCTCATCCCTAATTTTGCATTGCATTTAATTTTTGAGTGTATCTGTGATAGATAGCATGTTTCACTGGACAACAAGTGGTATGAGAAAAACATCCCTAGTTTGCATGAAATGCTGACCGCATGCACCCTAACTACCATTCTCTTTCTTGGATTGTTTTTGTTCTTCCTGTTTTTCCTTGTTTTTGGCATATCACTTTTCAGCTTGTACTTCAGGTAGTACCCTTTGGGAGAGAACTGGACTTTAATCCAACTTTAAGAACCTAGGTTTAGGGAGTCAGGCAATAGTGCAGCTGGTTGAGCGCACTTGGCGCGAAGTGCAGGGACCTGCGTGGGGATCCCGTTCGAGCCCCCCAGCTCCCCACCTGCAGGGGAGTCACTTCACAGGTGGTGAAGCAGGTCTGCAAGTGTCTGTCTTTCTCTCCCCCTCTTTGTCTTTCCCTCCTCTCTCCATTTCTCTCTGTCCTATCTAGCAACAATAACATCAATAACAACAACAATAATAACTACAGCAACAATAAAAAAGCAACAAGGACAACAAAAGGGAAAATAAATATTAAAAAGTAAAAAAAAGAAGAACCTAGGTTTATTCATTGTGAATGTGTTGACACTGTCAGTGACTCAGTCTGGTATTTTAAGAAGGGCCATAACAGTCATCTTTAATTCAGGACATTGCTTCTATGGCAAAAACAAAACTGATACTTTATAATAAAATTTGCTTCCACTCTATCATAAATCTTGATCTTAGTACATTATTCCTTCAGGCTAAAATACTATCTGTACTGAACTTGTTAATGTTATTTGAAAAAAGATGCATCTAGGAATCCAGTCCATATTTATTCTATATAAAACTAGCAGAGAACTCCCCTCCACTAAAAATATGTTGCTATCATCACTGACTTTCTAGATTTTATTTTTTCTAATTTTATTTATTGGAGAGAGACAGAGAAGTTGAGAAGGGCATGGGAAGGAGAAAAGGAGAGAGAGAGAGAGAGAGATACCTTTAGCACTATTTCAGGGCTCATGAAGCATCTCCCCCCTGCAGGTAGGAAGTAGGGACTGGGTTCTTACACGTGGTAACGTGTACACTCAACCAGGTGCACCACCACTCAGCCCCTAGATTTTAAGGAATAGGAGATACTCAACCTTAGTGTAACCATTCATCTGTCTAAATTATCCAACAAATTTTTTTCCTAATAAAAAAATAAATGCCTTCTTCAAGGTATGTTTTAACTTTTGCATACAATGGGGTTTTCTCAAAGGATGTCATTTTTACCTTTATAACATTAGAATAGGAGGTAGTTTTTCCTGTGGTGTATTTAGCTGGGCTTCTGAATAGTATAAAGGGTTTCTCTTATATGTATATTATCTTTCAATTTTTACAGTTCAGCTAGATCAAAATAAAGAAACTAAATAAATAGACTAAATAAAGAAACTCCAAAGTAGCATTTTCTCAGGCATAGTCAGTACAACACCAACTCTTTGAGAGGTTCAAATATTCCTCAGAAAAGGTGCTCACTGATCAAGAACTTTATGAAATGCTGAATTAACCAAATTTAGTAGGCTTCTTGAAAGAATCGTTTCAATTTTTGTTGTTGCTGGTTTTTAGCATTTCAGTTTTTAAAATGATAACATGCTTGCATCTAAAGCAAAACACAGTGCTTAATATTTACAAATAATACATACCAGTGCATCACCATGAGTACATCTTTGTACATCTCATAGATCTACTGCCCCATTACAAATCTTAGAAGATGTAACCTTGGTGGCACTCTCTACATTAATCCAACCTATCGAAATGGCTTTTTCACTCTTCTTCACACATGACTAGCAAATAATTGTGTCTGCATTCCTAAAGAATGCAAATCCAAGTTCACAGAAAAAAAAATGTCTAGCATTATAATCAATGCAAGTGTAGGCACTGGCTTATTATATTCTACACATATTTGGAGGGCTGGATACTTTCATTTTCTAAGGCTATGTTCTGGAGAAATCAACTCTTCCTCTAATTATGTTTCTCTCTTTACCTGTCTTCCTTCCGTGCCAGACCCAGAGCCACAGCTGAGCAGGCTAATCATTAGCAATATTACTTCTAACAGCTTCAACATGTCATGGACCACCCAAGTTGGGCACTTTGCAAAGATTGTAATCAATGTGAGTGATTCTCACTCACAGCATGAGTTTCAGCAACTCAGAGTCCCAGGAGATGCACAGCACGTTCAAGTCATGGGCTTGGTGGAAAACACAGGCTATGATGTCAGTGTGGCAGGGATCACCTGGTCTGGGGACTCTACCAGACCTCTGACTGCTTTTGTCATGACAGGTACTCATTCAGAGGTTCTCCCTTGTCTGTTTAGAATTCTGGAGTAGGGGATGGAGGAAATACCACAAATACAGTCTTTACTTTATATGCAGACTAACTGAATATGTTATCATTACCAAGAAGGGTCTTTAATGACCAAATGGAGATAGTATGCTCTATACCTGAAAAAAAAAAAAAAACCTTTAAAGATTGTCATGCCTACTTTTGTAGGCTATCTGCTCCATAGTTTGGAGATTCTAAGTAGTGGTCAAGGAAAGAAATTTTGTCCATATATCATGTTAAGTAAGGCATTCCAGAAACTATGTGTCTCAGAAATATATTTTTTCTTTTATAAATAAGCCCCTTAAAGCTAAAACACACCACAAATTAAGTATGAACACACACATTCCAAGTCTAATTAAACCTTAACCATACATTAAACTTGATTTCAGACTTCACTTTGAATTACAAAAAGAATTAGTTTTATGACTTCTTTCCTGAAATTATCCTAAATCAACAGCAAGATCTGTAAATGATGGTAATTTACTAAATCACTAGTCTAAAAAACTTGGAAAATATTTAGAAGCCTCTTACCTTCCACTAATGATAATTTTCAGGAAATTGACTTTGCATCTGATTCTCACATTAAAATAGACCTCTCTGAGATTCTAAGTTGCTGCATATAACAAAGGTTAATAAGTTCAATTAGATATTTAATTGACGGCAGCATGACATCCTAGAAAAAAAAAATGAGGATTTTGAGGTTGAATCTGTGTGATTTCTAAGACTCATATCTCTTTACATTTTGGTGGATTCTTTTCATTATTATTATTATTATTATTATTATTAATTTATTTGAATAGGACAGTCAGAAATCAAGGGGGAGGTGTATAGAGAGAGAGAGAGACTAAGAAACACCTACAGTATTGCTTCACCACTCATAAAGCTTTCCCTCTGCAGGTTGGGGCTGGGGCTCAAACTTGGGTCTTTGTGCTTTGTAACATGTGTGCTCATTCAGTTGCATTACCACACAGCCCCTCTTGGCTGATTCTTAACCTCTCTGAAGCCAGTTTCCTCATACTTGAAGAGAGGTTACCTCTGGTAGAGTCACCTTATGGATAAAACTGATAGGCAGTTTCACGACCTGGAATCCAGTAGACATTTTATAGATACTGGGTTTCTCTCTCTCCCAATTATAAGGAAATTTGTTTCCTGAAGATGAGAAACAAACTGAGAAATAGTAGACCTAAACAATCATTATTCTCCCATCATTTTTAAGAGAACAGTAGTTATGTTTAAAGTAATTTTTAAATGGTTTTATTTTCTGTCTAGTATAATACAGATCCAATAATTAGAAGAGTATATTCAGGGAGCTGGGTGGCGGTGCACCCAGTTAAGTGTACATAATACTATGTGGAAGGACCTGTGAAAGAACACCCCACCTACAATGGGGACACTTCACAAGCAATGAAGCTAGTCTGCAGGTGTCAATCTTTATCTCTCCCTCTCTATATCACCCTCCCCTCCATTCTATCAAATAAAATAGAAAAAAAATAATAACTACCTGGAGCTGTGGATTCCTATTGTTTTGATGCAGGGACTGAGCCTCAGTGATAACAGTGGAGGAAAAAAAATAAAAGACAATCTTCAAATGCAGAACATGGTGGCTTTTTAGAAGTGCATTTTGGAGGGAGTAATCACGACATAGACCTCCTATTGCCAAGCAGGAGAGAAATGGTTAGGCAAAGAGCTTCTTTCATTTACCTGTAGTTTCTTTCTTCTCTCTTTTCTATGGGAGGTTCTACAGACAAGGCTATAACAAGAGGAGCTGGCCTTGGAAATCCAAGATTTAGTTACAGTCTTGTCTCCACTAATCCTTAATATGAAATGATTGCATTTTAAAGAACCATATTTTTAACAAGAAAAAAAAAAAACCTAAACACGAGGAACTATAAATACCAACTCTTTAATTCACTAATCAGCCTGAATGCCCTCTTTTTCATCAGAGCTCAGTACTTGCTTTCTTTGATGGTGCAGAGAAAAGAAAGCTGCCCCTTATCTAAACAAAACTCAGCTATCAAAGAAAGCTGCCCCTTATCTAAACAAAATTCAGCAACAGAACCTAAAACCCTTGACTTGTCAACAAAGAAGTTAGTTTGCATAGTATATTTTATTTCACCATTGCTTTTGATAAAATTTTGATTTGGAGTAGATCTTTGCATGGTAGAAACAACAATCATAATAATCCCTCAAAACAAGTGCCAAGTATTTTAAAATAAGCACAGGAAGTTTCAACCACATCAGAATTAAATCCCTACTTAAGGTGGAAGAGGGAATTCATTTACTTGTTCATTTAGTCACCAAACACTTCTTTTAAAAATATTTTTTCTTTACACTCCATGAATTAAACTCTGGGCATTGGTGTAAGGTCATTAATCTCTTTAAAGTTTTCATTTAGCTCCAATGGAATAGCAGGTTCTAAACTAGATGCAGTTAAAGATACGCTGGCATCAGAATTCTACCCATGCCCCTCTAATGAAAAAAAATATATCATTGCCCTGTTTTGTTTTGCTAGAGGGAAGATGCAGGAGCTCCTCCACTAATCCTGGATATGTCTCCAGATTCTCTAGCACTGATTGGGGCTGACTAATCAAACAATGGCTTACAGTGGGAAAACATAGTTAACTTGGATAAGGTGGCTTGGGTTAGATCCCAGTTTAGCTACCTTGTAGAAATTAAGTCCTGGATAAGTTTCTACTTCTGTTGATGTTATAAAAGTTGGGGGTGGGTAGAAATATCTGCTTTCTTAAACAAAAGACATCCATAAAAGTTAGACAAAGAGATTACTAAAAATCAGTGAAGAGTTGTACACAGGGGTAGTCTGACAGATTTTAGCCTGAGAAAGCTGCTCCACAAATTACAAGTTTGAGTGAGATTATATGCTTAGGAAAGAAAAGGAGTAATCAGTCTATTATGTCAAGCAGTGTAATGATCAAAACAATATAATAAATTTTAAAATAGTTTCTAGTTCTTGTTTCATTGGTTCTCAGGTGTTGAAATTCTCTGGCTTTTCTGACTTGCAGATAGATTGTTTTGTTATATATGCCTGAAGGAAAGCAAGTCCACTGATTAGGTAAACTTTATTAGGGCTCTGTGTACATGGTTCTTGGTTGGGTACTCTTTGTTTGATCTTTCCAGAACTGACTTTTGGTCAGCAATAGGAACTGAGAAGCTGTTACTCTTATTTCCTGGCAGGCATATGAATTTTCCTTCATGACTTCTTCACAGAACATGATCTGTTTAATTAACTCTAGTCCTTGTGAGGGCTTTGAACTTTATTTCAGCCTGGTAAACCAGGAAGATGAATCCCAAAATAAAATGTCAGTTCTCCTGTCCTTATAATTATAAGGATTAAACAGGATAATGAATATGAAGCCTAGTCAACTGGGAATTAGCAACAGGAACTTAGCTGATATACCTTCACTCCCCTTGGAAACTTCAGTTTGTGTAGTGTCCTTGACCTAGGACACAAATGTCTGGTAAATGAATGAACATGTGATGATGCCAAAATTTACTCAAGATACTGATATGCAATTATCTCCTAATTTACTAGCAAATATACAGCAAAAAAATTAACACATCTTAATATTTCTTATTGAACCATAACCACATTGTCTTAAATTTGCCACATTAAGAGTCATACTCTCAATCTTAACTGGTGATGATGTATGTCACTAATTGGCCTAACTGATTTATGAGAAGATTAATATATGAACAGAAAGTAGAGCATAAGTAAATGAGAAATACCAAAAAAGAGTATAATAAAACTAAGTTGATTTTATTCAAGACCAGAAATAGTGGGAATACTAAAAAATGGGCTCCAAACACAACATAAGATACTATAAAACATAAGTTTTATAGGGAAAAAGTCATAGCCAGTGAAGTCAGCCACAGCTAAAAATCTTGGTTTAGTAACTATGACTTTTTCTAAATCATCCAATCTCTTTGAATCTTAGTTTTCCTTTCACTATAATGGAATACCATCTTTCTTATAGGTGTGCTAAGAGATTACACAAGAAAGAAATATGAAACTCAATGAGTTCTTATTATATATTGGTTGGGGAATCTGACATTGTTCATGGAGATTTGCTATCCCAGCAGAGTTAGTCCTGCTAATCTGAGTTGTTTTCACCCCTCCCTTCTTTCAGAGGCATTGCCCCTTCTGGAAAACCTTACCATTTCCGACATTAATCCCTACGGGTTCACAGTTTCCTGGATGGCATTGGAGAATGCCTTTGACAGCTTTCTAGTAACAGTGGTGGATTCTGGGAAGCTGCTGGACCCCCAGGAATTCACACTTTCAGGAACTCAGAGGAAGCTGGAGCTTAGAGGCCTCATAACTGGTATTGGTTATGAGGTTATGGTTTCTGGTTTCACTCAAGGGCACCAAACCAAGCCCTTGAGGGAAGAGATTGTTACAGGTATTTTAACTCAATTGAGAGGTTTTCTCCTCTTTGTGGTTCTCTTTATGTAATTCATCTACCAGATCCTCATGGTTTTAACATCCTTGTCTACGTTCTCTACTTAATCTATAGATGTGGTTTGTTCTGTGCATTCCCATACTTCTCCTTGTCTTATGTCTTCAATGAGCATACCCCCTACTCCCACTCCAGAAAAGAGAAGGTAGAAATGTTTCCTTGGCATCCCAAATCCTTTAAACCATATTTGGTTCATAGCTCTTCTGTGGTTATTCTACAACACCATCTCCTGTATTCATCTTGACTTTTCCCAGTTGCATTTCAACCTTCTCAAAAGAAATATACCAATGAGTACATTTTGAAAAGTTATTTACAACATTCACCACCTCAAATTTGTAACTGTACTATGATAAACTTACCAGGGAACTTGATATTAGAAAACCAACTAAAAGCTTATTATATCGGCAAACACTAGTATCATACATATTCCTCAGTACAGACTAAATCCATAATTTTCTCAAAACTAATAATTCCTAGGGGAAAAAATGGAACATTAACAACTTTTCCAGTCAAAATCTGTGTTTCCCAAAGTCTTTCTAGATATTACTAGCTCTGTAGATCATTCTACAATTCTGCTTTGGAGACTTCCATGATTAAATCAATTTTAGAAAGACTGACTTAAATCTAGCTTAGCGGAACCTTTGACTGCAAGGTTTAATAAAAAGATGTGTCTTATCTCTCTGAAAAGTATTGGCACAGGCACTGTTTCCCAGATTTATTTGATAATGGATAAAATTTAAGGAAAAGGAATGTTTTGCTCTGCATATACTTTGGGAAACTCAGTTGTAATTTGACATTGAGTTTTGTCTAGTTAAGGCAATCCAATATAATACTTTGAGTTCAAAATATGTAGTATGAGAAATTCCAAGCTTCAATTGAACCATATAAATAATTATCTAATGGTTAACTGTGTTTAATTGTTTATTTACCAGATACAGACAGAGAGAAGTCAAGAGGGAAGGGGAGATAAGGAGAAAGAGAGGCACTTGAATCAGAAGCTTCTCCCCTGCAGGTGGACACCAGGAGCTTGAACCTGGGTCCTTCCTCATTATAACCTGTGTATTTATCTAATTGTTTAAAAATAAAAGCAAGTAAACCAAGAGTAGGAACCTTCCCTCAGTTTAAAAATGCCTCTAAGAAAAGAAAAGATCATAACATTTATATTTGAAAAGCTGTTTTACTCAGGATCAAGGGAAATGTAATCAGCATTATCATCATCATGAGAAGCTCTACAGATCATTATTACTGGTTTACTTGTCTTTTCAAAAGGAAAGAAAATGGTCTAACAGAGAATGGCACTCAGCCACTGGAAGATAGAGAGCAAATGTAAACAAGTTGTTGGCTTTGAACTTGTTCAATAATGCATGGGAGGGGCTGATACTGAGTCCAGATGTTAATTTATAGAATTGCTTTAGACAAAACTCACACATGCAAGCATCCTCTTGGCTTGTATTACATGTGTTAACTCTATATTTCCCACTACTAAAGGCTTGCTAGACTTGTTCATGTTCACTGATTTATTTTTGGTATCTCAGGACACTTCTAACTCTGAGAGCCAGAACATCACTGCATATCAATATCCGCTCTGGAGAGAAGATGGTGTGGACTGATAAATGATGTTCTCTCTCCTCCTTTTACCATTCTCTGTCTCCCTAGAAGCTGAACCAGAAGTTGACAATCTTCTGGTTTCAGATGCCACCCCAGATGGCTTCCGTCTCTCCTGGACAGCTGATGAAGGGGTCTTCGACAGTTTTGTTCTCAAAATCAGAGATACCAAAAAACAGTCTGAGCCACTGGAGATAATCCTACTTGCCCCTGAACGTACCAGGGACATAACAGGTCTCAGAGAGGCCACTGAATATACAATTGAGCTCTATGGAATAAGCAATGGAAGGAGATCCCAACCAGTCAGTGCTATAGCAACAACAGGTACAGTAAATAAACAGGACAGAACAGAGAAGTCATAACTCAAAGACTTCTCATAAGCCTGGGAAACTACAAGGGCTCTAGATACATTCAGAGCCTGCCTTTTTAATTTTTCTTTTAATTTTTATTTATAAGATGGAAATATTGACAAGGCCATAGGATAAGAAGGGTACATTTCCACACAATTTCCAATTCTGTATCCAATCCCCTCCCTTGACAGAACTCTGTATCCAATCCCCTCCCTTGATAGTTTTTCTATTCTTTATCCCTCTGGGATCATTATGGGGTACAGAAGGTGGATGGTCTGGCTTCTGTAATTACTTCCCGGCTGAACATAGGTGTTGATAGGTCAATCCATACTCCCGGCCTGTCTCTCTCTTTCCCTAGTGGGGCAGGGGACTGGGGAGGTGGGGCTTCAGGACATATTGGTGTGGTCATCTGCCCAGGGAAGTTCGGTTGGCACCATGGTAGCATCTGGAACCTGGTAGTTGAAAAAAAGTTAAGATATAAAGCAGAACATATTGTTGACTAATCATGAAACTAAAGGCAAGAGTATTGCAGATGAGGATTCAGGTCTCTTTTTTGGGTAAAGCTAGTAGGTCTATTTTAGATATATGTCAAGGGGCCTATGACTATTTGTTTTTGCCTGAGCCTGACATTTAATATGCAGGTGGACCCAAGTAGTTGTCTGGGGAGATGGTGTCATAGTTGGAAAAAGGACTAGAAACCTGAATCAGGGAAGAGAGTAGCTCCCAAATATGGGGAAAGTATATAAATATGGTCAACTCTAAACCCCATCGATTTGATCTGGGGCCCATATATAGCATAGGAGCCTATGTAACCTCTGCATCCATGTAGTCAGACCACAATCTGTGGTCACAGCTTGGAACATTCCAGGCTGTACTAATTTCAAGACCCATCTTTCTCAGATGGTAGATAGAGTATGTTATCCAACCTCCTTTCAGAGAATAGAACATTTCCTACCATTGTTGACCCGCATTGAGGGCAGGGTCCTACAGGGGCCCATAGAGAGGTCCATTATGTTGTTCCTGATGGAGATGACCAATGACAGTAGAGCCTGACTTTTCTAATGATAAATGGTAGGACCTGGGCAACTTGGCTAAATCTTTCAGCAAAAGAGAGAATGATGTCATTTATTTAACAGGTATGTGAGAATTCAATGAGAAAATCCCTGAGAACATAGCAGAGACAGTAAAGAGAGCTTAGTTAACATTTCCATTATTGCCACTTATGCATCATTATTATAATAATTATCACATTTTTTAAAATTCCAAAGACATTTTCTTCTACCTAAGATTTCATCATATTTTACCCAGAGATAAGATATGTTGTCCTTGGTTTTTGTTTAAATGGTCAAACTACCCTATGCAGTCTGATGGAGAAGTGTTTCCTCCATTTACAAAGAGTAATATTTATAAAATTCTATCAGTAAGTAGTCAGTTCTGGTCAGGAAGGAAAAAGGAGGAGCTATCAAAGTTAACAGGATGGTATTTCTAAAGTCTACAGATTTTATTTAATACTTCAAACAACTCTAAAAGACAACGAAAAGGTCCTTAACCATAGGAGTTGTTTATAGGAGAAAAATATATGGTTAGTAAAATGATTTTTTATAATAATAACACTAAAGCTAACAGAATTCTTTACAGAAGAAAAAAAACTACAGATAGGCTAACCAGAGTCTTAAACATGGAAGTGGTTGCCTCACTCAGAGGACCTAAGACATTTTCAAATGAGTAAGAGTGTCATCATGGTTCACACAATAGAAGAAGGATGACTCATGCTGGAATGAACCTGTTTTATCATTCAAGGACAGGACAGTATCAGTGAAGGGGACAGTTTATAGCTTGAGAAGTTGGGTCACAGTGGAGCTCATGAAGCATCTACACTTCTTCATAAGTTTCATGTTCAAAATTATTTCCAAACCACTTCCCCAGGCAGTGAATTTACTACAATAAACAACACTTTATTCTCATTGGCTCAGCCTGAGTCTCCACTGATCAAATGGGACTACCTCATTCAGACTGATCCTGGGGTTGCTATCTTTGCTGAATGGTCATACCAGCATAGCAATTTATGGTTTAATGAAAACAACTTATATGATTTTTAAAATTTTTTCCCTTCTTCTATTGATCATTTCCAAAAATCAATATAAAGGTTTTAGTTGTTCTGTAGTCTCAGTTATCAGGAGAAAACACTTCAGGGAGCAGAAGAAAACAAGCAAATAAAACATGCTCTAGAACTTACTTGAAAGAAAAAACTGAGAAAAGAATCACAAATTTGTGAGAGAGGTACAAAAGAGCCTGTGATGATATAGTCCTATCTCTGTTGTTTGTGAATAAAGATTCCAAGGCCCAGAAAGGCAAAGCAGTTTATCCAAGGTCACATAGTCAAATATGGGACAGAATTCAAATTCCAGTAAATTTTAATACTAGTATAAGCAACCAGATGACAGATAACTAACATAAACATACTTACTTGGCATATCTGACAGGCAGAGACCTTAACATTACCCAAAGCCTTTCTCTTCTCTCTGTATATTTTATTATATCATATCTCAGGGCCTAATAAGCTCCAGAAAGGGACATATAAAATCATAATTGGTACTTATAGACATGGAGAAAATGTTGAGCTCTAGGCAGAAATTCTGTTAGGGGAAAATAAACCTGTTTCTTATTAGAATGGGGAGAGATACATTCCCAGAATGGAATAGGGTCCCTGTCTTCTCCTGCCTGTGGCTGCCTATAAAACAAAAACCTGCAGATCAGAGACAGAGCATCATTCTGTCCTTGGTTTATAAACACTGTCTTTCAGAGTTTATTTCTGATCACTGATTTTGCTTTGCTAATCCTGGCATCCCACCCCAGAGGCCCTTAAGTTACAAAGAAAATGAATAATCATGAACTATTTTTTTTTTCCAAGAACAAAAGAAACGAAAAAGCAAACCCTGATCTTTTAGAAAGCCCTTCCTTTGACTTCTCTTTCTGGGGCCTACTATTACAAAGACAGAGAAGAATATGTATGCGTGTGTGTGTGTGTGTGTGTGTGTGTGTGTGTGTGTGTGTGTGTGTGTGTGTGTGTGTAAGCTGTTATATCTCTCTCTGTGTGTGCATGTGTGTGTGTCTGTGTTTGTGTGTATGTTGTGTGTCAGAGTGTGTTAAACATCTTTACTCTGGTACTTGGAAGGGACAAGAGGGGTGGCTTTTGAGCATAGTGACATTTCCATCTTCAAATCATGAACTTTACAAATATTCCCTATTGCTTTTTTATTCTTTTTCATTTTCCCTACTGTATAAAATTAGATTGTCTAAAATCATTCTCTGTAATGTTTTGTTTCTTGTTTCTTTTTAATTATCTTTATTTTTTTATTGGATACAGTCAGCCAAAAGTCAAGAGAGAAGGGATTGATAGAGAGGGAGAGAGAAAGAGTGACACATGCAGCCCTGCTTCACCACTTGTGAAGCTTTCCCCCTACAGGTGGGGACTATTTCTTATTTTCTTTATAAAATCTCACTCCCAAGTGTCTCTTCTTTGAGCACAAAGCTACCCTCCCTTCTGAACAGACTCTAGATGCTCAGCACCTCTGACCCTAGCATACAAGGATGATAACCACCAATAGAGAACATATTTTTGTGCCACTTACAGCCAGGCTAGTGACTGAGGGCCTATGGTGCAGGCAGAGAATCCCACACTCAGCCCCATTCTTAAGAGCTAGAAAATTACATCTAGGAGGTTAACGTATTTTTAACTAGTAAAACCAGAATGAAATACAAACCCAGATTAGTCTTAATTTCTAATTTCTTGCACATAAACTATACTACCTACAAGTGCTATACATCAGACATAAAGTATTCAATAAAAATAAAATCGATGGAGAATAAATAATCAAATTACTACTATTTATAGATGGTTAGAGTGGGAGAGAGAAATAGAAAAAATACCTATAGCACTGCTTTGCCACTTGGGAAGTTCCCTCTCAACTCTACCCTCAGGTTGAAACCAGAGATTTTAAACCAGGTCCTTATACATAGTAATGTGTGCATTACTTTACCAGGTAAACCAACACCCAGTCTTTAACTAAATGATTGCTAGTGGTCTCATAGTTAAAGACCTTGGGAATCTTCCAGCACTGTTTAACCTTCAGGTTAAACATTACTGTCTTTCTGCTATTACATTTTATTAAGCATATCTCATACAAGTATGTGACAATAAGCAGTAATTTTTAGAATTGCTAAACTCTAAAAATTACTGCAGACATCACTGCCACTTGCAGATAGGAAAACTAGGATCTAAAAAGGAAACTTGCTACCACAAGACATACCTTCTTAAATGTACCAAGATATTTATCAGTAAAGATGATGCTCACACTGAAAACTAGAGACCATGTTAGGTGCAGGAGAGTCTCAGTCCTTGAACTTTTCTTCTCTAGTGGTTTCATCTAGATATTTCCTGTAGGCTTTCTCAAAGTGGGTGGCCCATAAAGGACATAGTCACATGAAGGGAAAAAAAAAAAAAGCAGAAGAGGCAGACAGATTTATTAAGTTCCTACTATGAACTAGGGATTTTTAATCTATTATCTCTTCTGAGCACATTCCTGAAGGTGGGCATATTTTTTCCTAGAAATTGATTGAGCAGCTATCAGAGCTGACAGAGAGGAAGATGCAGGTTTCTCAGGTTCATAGTATTTGAACCATCAAACTTTTCCAGGCTTCATACTCCTGTGGTTTCCAAAGACAAAAACTGACCAGCCATAGAGTCTGAGAGTGACTTCCAGATCACAGAAAAAAAGCTGTAGGATTATAAAAATAGATAGAAATGGAGAGGAAAAATGAGAGGGGGAGGAAAGAAAAGAAAAGAAATAAAAACCCTCCCCAGAGCAAACTATGGGTTTCAGAACTTAATGGTCAACGTGGGTAGGAGAGGGAAAAGATGAGGAAACCAAATCCCTGGAGACCTGACAATGGTTTCCTGAATTTTCTAGTTAAGTGTAATCAGCAGAAGAGGGCAAAAAGCTCAGCCAAAAACTACAGAGAAGTGCCAAAAGAAACTAGGTTTGGGAGTGAGGAGAAACCAGCATACCAGGAGTGGCCCCTTGGGCTTGGCTTTCCCCACAAATAGACCTAATGTCCCAGGGGTGTTTGTTTTGGTGATGAGCCTGAGGTGGCTCTCCTGACTGTGATCACCATCCAGTTCTGGGAATGGTTTGTCAAGGTCAGCTGCCACATGAACGTTCCTTCTAGTATTCTGAGAGACTATCAGTGGCTATGCTGTCCTGTCTTTACATCCACAGAGGTCACACTACACACACATACACACACACACACACACACACACACACACACACACACACACACACACACACATATATTAAGCGGGCCTCCGTTTATTCTTTTGTAAAATGTCTGTAGTCTCACCTTCTGGCACGGAGTGGAATATAATTAAGAATTAATTCTTGTAAATTGTAGAGAACTGTGTAATTGTCAAGTGGTGGTATTATTTGAGAAAAGGAACTAGGAAACAAAGATTTAAAAATAATAATTACTAAAACCAGGAGTTATAGGAGGTAATTTCCAAGCTGTGGGCTCATTCTCCCTCACCCCCTTAGAGGTAACTCTGCAATCATTATCCTAGCATGAAACCAAATGCCAGCTCTTCATCACTGGACACTGAATAAAAGAACGGTTATTTCTGTCACATTACAACTTTGCCAGAGAGTAACACAATCTCCATTCTAAAGACATAAGCTCTAGGTGCCAAGTTCACCTGGATGAGGAAGAATTATTGATGAGCAAAATAACTATTACTGAGTTTTTCTTTTACTTTCTCCCTGACAGCCATGGGTTCCCCCAAAGAAATAATTTTTTCAGACATCACTGAAAACTCAGCCACTGTAAGCTGGATGGCACCCACAGCCCAAGTGGAGAGCTTCCGGATTACCTATGTACCCATTGAAGGAGGTAGGAGACTTGGACAGAAGGACAAAAGGGTCCTAAGGGTTCAGCTGGAATTCTAAGAGACCCTGGTGGGTCCCCCAAGTAACATGACCAAAGAAAACTTCCTTGTATTTTAGTCCACCTAAATTAATTTTATTTGTAAAGTTCTGTGAGGTTGTTAAAAGAAACCAACTAGTGACGGGTCATTTAAAGAAGACCCTTGACCCAAATGAAATAAGTGAAAGATGATGACCACATGGTTTCATTCCTATGTGGATTATACATATAACAAAAACAAACTAGATGGCAAAGAAAAAACAGCAAATATATCTCCTAGGTTCAGTGCAAGTTATGGTTACTAAAGAAGAAGGAATGTTTAAAGAGGTCTTTTTGATGATGAGAGACTCTGAACTCTGTAGGCTGTAAAATTTTATAGTATTATAAACCAATGCTGAATCAATTAACAAAAATGGAGGGAATTCTGAAATTCTTTGAAAAATAAACACTTTTTACTTTTTGAGTATAATCCTATAAAATTGGTCTTGACTTGATTAAAGTTGAAGGTTCAAATTAGGAACCCCTGAATTGTAACTGAGACCATGACGGAGTAAAGAGTATAGTCAGATTTGTCTCAAAGGTATTCTGACAGGTAGTAATCTCTTTATTAATTCAAGTGTGTATAGAAAAGGTAGTTGATACCCTTTCACAGGAATTCCATAGGCTCTTTACAGAGAGCTTGAATAGCTGATATGCAAGATTCTCCTCAGTCCTGAAATTCTTAGAAACAAACAAAAAAAATTGGACTTTTAACAAGTTGTAGTACAAATTTGTTTACTACCATCTTTGTTTCTTTTTCCTGTTATTATTATTATTTTTGCAAGAGCACTGTTCAGGTATGGCTTATGGTGGTATAAAGGATTATAGCTGAGACTTTCAAGCTTCAGACTGGAGAATCTGTTACTTAAAACTTTGTGTGCTATCTCCTAGTCCTTCTTTTCCTAACTATTAAGGTTTTTTTTTTTTTTTTGGCCAGTAAATTACTCAATATGTTCAAAGCAAAGATAATGGGATAAATAGGTTGGGTATATGTTGTTTAGTGAACTTCCCATATTTTTGTGGGGCAAAGTAAACAAATAAAATATGCATAAGAAGCCAACTCTTTACTGAACGGAAAGTTGACATTTTTAGCAGTTTGTGACTTCATGTATTTTCCTCCTTTGCCTTATTTTTGGCATCTATAGCAATGGAAAAAAGCATTATACAAAGAATAAGACCTCTTTTATGCCAGAGGGTAGGAATAAGTGAGAACTCAAGAAAATGGTATTGGATAGAAATACAGTTTTACTGCGAAATCAGACACACCCTTTCCAAAGACAAGAGTGAAAAAGTTTCATTGAGATGTACCATTTCCCATCTTGCTTTTACTCTATTCCAGGTACACCTTCCATAGTAACTGTGGATGGAACTAAGACTCAAACCAAGCTGATGAAACTCCTCCCTGGAGTGGAGTACCAAGTCAACGTCATAGCTATGAAAGGATTCGAGGAAAGTGAACCTGTCTCAGGATCATTCACTACAGGTACCTCTGTCACCTTTAGCATCATTACTCCTAACTGAACAACTACAAATAAATATTTAGGAAACTTTGGTAGACACTGGATTATATTTAGAGGAATGAAAGTCTTATTTCTGCCTCATTCACAGACTCTTATGAGCTTAGTGCCTTTAACTGAATCCTATCAATGCTGTTATCTCCATTCTCTAAGTTATTGTGGCAGAAAGTGCAAAATTTAGGCAACTCATACTGAGTTAAGTCAAAATTATCTAAGTCTGCCACTCCTAAGATAACGGTTACTTTCTCTTGGGTCTAGTTTCCCTCACTGTAAATTGGGTACAATTTGGTGGGGGAGACAGCATAATGGTTATCCATATAGAGTTTCATACCTGGGGCTCCAGCATCCCTAGTTCAATCCCCCACACCACCATAAGCCAGAGCTCTGCACTACTCTTACTAGCGGTGCGCTAGTAAGAGAGAGAGAGAGAGAGAGAGAGAAAGGAAGGAAGGAAGGAAGAAAGGAAGGAAGGAAGGAAGGATGAAAGAAAGAAAGAAAGAAAGAAAGGAAGGAAGGAAGGAAGGAAGAAAGAAAGAAAGAAAGAAAGAAAGAAAGAAAGAAAGAAAGAAAGAAAGAAAGAAAGAAGTGGGTACAATTTTTCCTTTGTGGGGTGCAATAAAAATAGCATGAAGAATGTGTGTGTGTGTGTGTGTGTTACAGAATATATATATATATATTTTAATTTAAAAAAATATTTATTTACTTATTTTCCCTTCTGTTGCCCTTGTTTTTCATTGTTGTTGTTGTTATTGATGTTGTCATTGTTGGATACAACAGAGAGAAATGGAAAGAGGAGGGGAAGACAGAGAGAGGGGAGAGAAAGACCTACAGATCTGCTTCACCGCCTGTGAAGCGACTTTCCTGCAGGTGGGAACCAGGATCAGTATGTCAGTCCTTGTGTTTTGCACCATGTGTGCTTAACCCACTACGCTATGACCTGACTCCCAGAATATATATTCTGTAAGGCCAATGGCTGAGCACATTAAACCATTTCTTCTCTCTTCCCTACCTAGTGAAGGGAACATCTGAAATATCCTTCAAAGATGGTGTTTCACATAGTTACATAATAATGTCACATAATGGTGGCAACTACAAATAGCTAGTTTTAATTTGCCAGAAAGTATATTCAAGGAAGTTACTGAGCTCTTATCACTCAATATCCTTAGCTGTTAGTATTAGCTAAAACATTTCTCATTTCACAGAGGAAACAGCAGAGATAAGGAAAATTAAATACTTTGACCAATGTAATCTAACCAGTAAAATACTTGAAGCAAATTTGAACTTGGGTCAGTCCAACCTCTGTGTTGTTCTAAAATAAAGGATTTTTTCCCCTTCTAGACTGATTTGTATAGTACACTATATGGAGGAGGAAATAATGAATTGCATTGACTGAGAATTAAATGGAAATTTTTTTCTTCACACAGCCTTGTCTCTAAACAACTGTCCCTTTGATATGAGCAATTATCCACTCTAATTCACTAAGGGTTCCAAAGAATAGGCCTCATAGGAAAATTTAAAAATAGCCTAATAATCTAAAAAAGTTGATAATATCCAATTAAAACACTCCATTGAACCCCAGTGTTCTGTCTACCCTGACAAACTGGCCCTAATTTTCCTGTAGAAATCTTTCACTTGACAGATCACAAAAGTTGAGTGAGTTTTCTCTTAAGGTCCCACAATCAATCAGTTGTAGAAGAGTCTGTATCCACATTATGAGACAGGAAGGAATTCAGAATGGGTTTCCAAAATTATCCTGCCACCTCCTTGTTCATAATTTAGTCATTTCATCTCTTAAGGCTCTAAGGTACCTCAGCTGTAAAGTGAGCTGATCCATCTCCATTGTCCCAGGGCTGTAATGATAGAGTAGCAAATGCCAACACAAATTTGTTTCTAAAAGGGGGATGTTGGGTTGTAGAAATGGTTGGTTTAAAGAATCAGGGTCTTTTAAATGTTAATCTTTTTTCTGTTGAAGTCACTTGGAAATCATAGCTAAGATTTCAAATATCTTTTCAAAGACTTGTATTTATTATGTGTGTGTCTGAGAAAGAGAACTAGAGTGGTTATTATGATTAGTGAAGTTAGTAAAGAAGTGAAGGACAACTATCAGATGCTTTCACTCATATGTTGAATAAAGATAACTGAAACACATGAATGTGAATATATATTATATATACATATATATGCATATGTGTATATATGATCTATCCATACCCAAGACCCTGGGAGAACTATAATGGTTAGTTATCATTGGGGGAGGGGCACAGAACTTTGGTGGAGGGTGTGGTACAGAACCACACCCCTATTATTTTATAACCTTGTAAATCACTATGAAGTCACTAATAAAAAATACAAAAGAAGGAAAAAAATAAAGAAAGAAAGGAAGGAAGGAAGGAAAAAAGGAAGAAAGATAGGAAGGAAAGAAGAAAGAAAGAGAGAACTGGAGCATGACTCTGGCTATGCAGTGCCAGCAATGGAGTTGAAGATTTCATCCATCAAGTCCTACATTCTATTGTTGAGTCTTTTACCTGGCCTTTCTCAATATTTAAGTTGTCAGGTAAATACAACAGTGATTTTGGAGGTTATTCCAAGCATACTTTGCATGCATTGTTTAATTATTCTTTATATCAGTCATCACTGATGACTGAAGAAAGTAAATTTGGGGCAATGAGATATAGGGAAGGACACAATAATACTTGAAGGATAAACTGAGGTAGAACTTGATTGCCAGCATGTGGAATTCCATGGTATCTACTAGCCACCTAGCCAAAGCTATTACTTCAAGTCCAGCAAAGGCCCAGGTGGCCTTCAGTAAGTTTCCTCTGCTTTTATCAGTTCTTTTTCTGAGGAAAGTGATATAAACTGTAATAACCCTTATCATGGATTCAGATTTTTCCAGCTTATTTGATGGCTTTCTTTTTATACTATCAAGTAAAATGATATTGAAGATGAAGTCACATAGAATTATTATATTCATTTGACAGGGGAATAGGACCCAAGGAAAAAGATACTGTCCAATAAGGGAAGGAGTTATGATCACACCCATGTTATCTAAGCTCCAAATTCAGGACACTGTCCTGTCTATGTACCTGACACTGTCCCAACACCAGGAGTACAGGAGCAGTGTAGACATGGAACAACTATAGTCTGATGCCATATCCCATGACTGTCTTGCCAACATCTTTCTTTGCAGCTCTGGATGGCCCCTCTGGCTTGGTGACTGCCAACATCACTGACTCAGAAGCCTTAGCCATGTGGCAACCAGCCATTGCCCCTGTGGACACTTATGTCATCTCCTACACAGGGGAGAGAGGTACGATCATATTCACAAACCTGTTCCCTTCCAGAATTGTCTGTCTTCCTGTAACCTTTTGGCTCCTTTGACCTTCTCTATGCCACTTTTAATACAGAGTGACATGATGCATGGGTATGTTGGGAAGGCTAGCATGTCCTTGTGTTTCAATGACCACCTCATGGTCATTAGAACATGAGGTGTTGGAACAGATAAGGGTATGATGGTCAAGTCTATTTAGGGGGTTAACAAAGACCCTATTGCTATAGAGTGAGGAAAGCATAAAAACCCTAAGAAGTCTAGTAGTCTAGTAAGCCATGTAAGGAGGAAAGGAACAGTACATCTGCCTCTTCATTCCCCTAGGCTATTTCTCCTCTTCTGTGAGTCTATCTGACTGGCTTTTTGAACCTCCCTCTTCAGAAACTGGCTGCCATCTCCTACAAACAAAGGCCCCTGGATCTGAAATGCTACATGGGTTACTCCTGAGAGGAGCTTGAGATTCTCAGGGACTTAGAAGGAAGAAAACTTTGTTTGCATAATCAATTTAAATGTAAAATCAGAAATTATTTTTCTTTGTCTTTATAATCATACTTAACCACTTGTTTGGGGTATAGAAAAATCATAGTTACAAGATATGTTAAAACCAAAAAAAGCAATAAAAATAAGGTTTTCCCTCTGGGACGGGCAAGATCATGAAGACAGCCTTGGGATATCAGACATAGTCTCTTTCTTGAGCTGAATTAGAGAGAGAGAGAGAGAGAGAGAGGGATCTAATTTTAATATTTGTGGGCTTTATTATAGCTATTTTATACCTCATAAAAAATAAAAGACAAAAAAATCAAATACAAGTGAGAGGAGAAAGGGGCATGTCTTTCAAGTGAATGAGTCTGTACTTTATAATGAGACGCTCTGAAAAACAAAAAGGTGCCTATTTTATTCCCAAATTTGTATAAGATTCATATTTGATGGCTCCATTTATTTTACTTTTAGAGACAATATGAAAGGACATTGTAATATGTGCCCAAGGGCTATGAAACCTAATCCACCACTGGCAACCCCATTCTTTGAGAGGGTAGAACAAAGTGGGAGGGATGAAGGATAGAGGGATATTTAGATTTGTTCTATTTTTACAATTTAAAGTACTAAATAATCCCTGCAAGAATACTATTTTAATATCAAGGAAGATGGTATTGTCTCAGTTAAAATAAATCAATGACTAGTTCATAGGAATCATGGAAATTGGGGTGTAGGTATTTTAAAAGAATTCTTTGGGAAGATGGGTCTTGCCAGGTAAAGATAAACTGGACCCATAGGCCTGGAGAAGTCCCTGTTTCAGCATGAAAAGTCTTCCACTTTGGAAAACCTCTCAGTCCTGGCAAATCAGGTTGGTTAGTGACCTATGATTGGGAAAGTAACACATGTGAGCTTTGTAGTCGGGTTTTCATCCTTCGACCAGTGGGACAAAGAGGCAGAAAGTAGGCCCCCGGGTGATTTTTTTGCAGCCTGGCTTTTGTGATTCTTCCAGCCTAATGAATTCATAGCATTTGACAAATTATGAAAAATATGTATGCAAATGAAAAAGAAAAAAGAGCAAAGGATGAGGCTATTTAAGTGTGGGTAGCAAGAGAGAAGCAGTGTTACATGTAACTCCCCTCTGGTTTCATCAGCAAAGCTGACCCAGCCAGAACCTTATGGAAACATCACCTATCCCCCAATCCCCTTTCCACATGATTTGGTGCCCGGAAAAATCCAGTCTCCTTATGATAAATCTTTTGTAAATGAGGTGAGTATTCAAGAGAGAGAATGGGGTGTGAGTCATTTTGGAAAGCAAACCTGCTTTTCTGCAGGGTCACTGAGAGTTTGTGTGTCAGAACTAGGTGTGTGTGCTGTGAGCCAAGTCCACCAAAGGCTCAGACAAAGAGAAGTGACTGCTTTGCTATGTTTGCTTCATGTGCAGTGCCAGAAATTACGCGTACAGTGTCAGGGAACACCGTGGAATATGCTCTGAGTGACCTGGTGCCTGCCACAAAATACACGCTGAGGATATTTGCAGAGAAGGGGCCCCAGAAGAGTTCAGTTCTCACTACCAAGTTCACAACAGGTACAGAGCTGGAAGATGCCCACCCACACTCTGAAACAGTAACTCTCCCCAACCCCTGTCCCTTAAGTCAAGTCCTTGCAATGTGATGACCTCAGCAGGAGCTAAATTCACTGGTGCCCACTCAGTCACAGCCTCAAGAAAAAAATACCATTTCCTTTTGGACTGAAATGACCTTGTTCTCTACAGATTTTAAAGACCATTTTAGAAAATGATTTTAAAAGGACTTTTTAAGTGGAAAACCAGTCTCCACTGGCCCTACACTCAGTATTTAATGATCCATGTTCTGGGCAGGGAAATTTTTTAAGAGGAAGATTTTTCAGACAAGTTTTCCTAGATGCCTGTTGGGTTTGAATACACTGAAGTATGAAAAGTAAACAAAACAAAAATTAAAACAACTAAGCTTCAACAAGCAGGGAAATGTAGGAGATGGTCTCTCTGTAGAGATAAAGACCAGTATCAATGTCCATCTTTTTATTTAGGAGTAAGGAGGGTCTATAATTGCATTCACAACTGTATCTTTCTCTCCAAACCCAGCCAAGGCCAATCAAAATGGTGTTGATGTCAGGAAAAGTGACCCAGAACATGAGGTGAAGCAGGGAATTATGTCACATGGATCAGACTTTTCATTTATTGATGAGCACAGTTCTGTTCAAGTTCACATAGGTCTAGGAAAAGGACTTAAATGCAGAACTCTGAAGAAAGGGTTGTTTGCTTTACACTTGCTGACTTATGATGTCTCGTCTTCTCCAGACCTTGATTCTCCAAGAGACTTGACAGCTACAGAGGTTCAGTCAGAAACTGCCCTTCTCACCTGGCGACCCCCCAAAGCATCTATCACTGGTTACCTTTTGGTATATGAATCTGTGGATGGCACAGTCAAGGTATGGTAAAGTATAACAAGCCCCCACTGTTGGTCAAACTATTTACATGATCTTAAAATAGGAAGGAAAGAACTATCTTAATGCTATTTCTCTACTCTAGTGCAGCTGTAGAGCTGAAAAAGAAAATTAGTAGGGGCAAGACACATATCTGCTCCAGCCTCTCTCATTTAAAACAGACTATAGCTTTCAGAGCCAGTTAAGGTCAATAACAATTATTTATAGACATGAAGACCTTTTAGGAGCTATACTTTTGGCGCATCGATGTCGAGCAATGTTCAAAAGTTTTTTCTAGATTTGTCATATATATTTTTTTCACAGATAGAATCCTTCCACTAGGTAGCCACAGAAATATACAATCACATGTTTGTAACAGCAATTTTTACTGTCTTTTAAAGAATGTTAATGCTATTTTTTTTTACCCATAGCTTTTTCCTTTCCCTATTTGATTGGAAGTAGCATCAGACCTTTGCACAAATGAAAGAGACTTTCTTTTTTTAAATTTTTAAAAATTTCTTTATTGGGGGATTAGTGTTTTACAGTCAACAGTAAATACAGTAGTTTGTATGTGCATAACATTACTCAGTTTTCCACACAACAATACAACCCCCACTAGGTCCTCTGTCATCCTGCACCCACCCCAGAATTTTTTACTTTGATAAAATACACCAACTCCAGTTTGGGTTCTACTTGTGTTTTCTCTTCTGAGCTTGTTTTTCAACTTCTGCCTGTGAGTGAGTGAATAATTTCACTTACAGAAATTATATTTTGAAGTCTTTTACATAGGATTTATTTCAGATTTCTTCCTTTCACTTTATTGCTCAGTCTTTGTAGCTTAAAGCATGTCCTGAGGGAGAAACCAAGTTGGGAGTTCTTTGAAAGTGAAAAAGAAGGATGAGGTAATGGCTGAGTAGAGGGGTCACAGGGCCAGGTGGTGGCCTTCTCCAGACTCATTATTGAATGTAAATGTAGGCCACTAAACTTTGCATTTCCAAGGTCTTTTGCTTAATTCTCTGAATTTCCCTTTTTATTTCTAAGAAAATGTTCTTTGTATTTTGCCCTACAACCTGCATGATAGTTCTATCTGTTTCACTGATTCAGCTGGTTGGGGGCTCCACCTTTCATGAGGTGAACTCAAACAGCTGATGGGTTAGTCCTATCATACTGGAGCCAGAAATAAAAGCTGATTGGGAATTTCTGCTGCATCAACAAGACTTGCCATTGAGTGATAGGACAGTCCCCAGCAGTTTTGGAAGATTCCCAAAGTACTCTAAGCCTTTCCCCTATCCAGTCTCCCTGGAGTTTCCACTAACTCCTTCAAACCATGTTACTAGAAACCTAGCAGGAGTTATGATCCTAGATTCTCACTGTATAGATTCACTGTACAGAGGCACATTTCAACCTAACCTACATTGGGGCCTGGTATATCTAAGTCCAGAGTCTCTTCTCTGGATCAGCCTCTCCAGAGTGTAAACCTTAGCATCCCATCCTCAGACTGCAAGAGATAAGAGAGCTGGGAATCTGTTTCTTATACACACATCTCATTGACCTTCCAAAGGCATTTTTCCTTTTGTAAAAATTCCATTCCTGAACAATCATCAACCAGTCTTTGACTGGCTTTATACACTTAGCTGCAGCTATCTCTACCCTGTCCCATTCCCCCATTGCTACTCCACACACACTGTCCATCTAACAAACTCTTTTGACCTTGAATGTCTGATGCTGTCTTCTCAGCCATTTACCTCATCTTTGTAAATGTATATTTTATCACTATTTATGCTTACTGTGCTGGATCTCAGAGGCAAACAGATTAAGCTAGCAGATTCTATCTGTCGTGTTTAACAGAAGTGTACACACAATTTCAGTTAGTCTCCTGCTCTTTCTTGAGACTGATAGAAGGAGGTGCTAACTCACTGTGTGAACAGAGGTCTGTAACTCTCCAAAGTATTGGCACTCACATCTGTAAGAAGAGTGCCTTGAATTTGCCAGTCTCTAAGGTTCATTCCCGGTCAGACACTGGAGGGTTCAGTGTTTCCCTGACATCATGAGTTTCATTCCAATCCTCCCTAGTTGCCTAGAAAACAGCTGTGCACAATAGCAGCTTAGAAAACATGTAATTATATACCTAAGTAATTCAATAAACCCAGCTTTATACCCAATCCTTTCCCTACCAAAGATGAGACCTGGGTGCCCATACAGAGGCCACTAGGTCATGAGTATGAAATAACCGCTTACATGGGGTTTGCTTTCCTACATGTGCAACCTCAACTTTGTATATTTTACTCAAGATAATCAACCTGGTGTAGAAAGCAAGAGTTCTGGAGACACTGGAAGACAGGATACATCCTTTGTCACCCAAGTCTCCACTAAAACTTGACCTCCCCATTGGAAGCATCAGAATAGGATCACCTGTATTTGAGAGGATGTGAGATGACTGTCCAGGGCCCTCACACTAATTTCTGGCTTCTGAGCTGCTAAAACCCAGCTGGATGGGTTTTTAAGTTGTACAAAGGACATTTGTGATTGGATTGGGGATTGCAGACTCAATTACAATCCTATGCACCAAATTCATCATCTATCTATAAGGTGATCCCCATAAGCAATGGAAACTGCAAAGATAATTTGATAAGAAAGAGTAGCTCTTGCTACCTGAAACTGATCAACTCCCCAAACTAATCACTCCTCAGAATTATCTGGGATGCTTGTTAAATACACAACTGACAAAACCTCAATTCTGGCTCTTACAGTTTAACCATTCTGGGTTGGAACCATGGAATCATATTGTTCTAATGCTTCCTAGAAGGCTGTGATAGTAATATTTAGAAAGTACTGATAAAGCTTTCTCAGAGTCTAAACCTTTTGTTCTTTATGCCACCACATTAAGATGGAATCATGTCCTTCACGTTAAAAAAAAAATAGCAGCCTCAGTAGCTTATAATAATAAGTTTCTAATTCTAAATCCATTAAAGTTTTAATGTCCTTTATAATTTGGTTTTTATCTACTTCTTATACTACTTCTTCTCACCAAACCAAATCTGACTGAGGTAGGTCATTGCCTCTTTATATTTTTTAATGTATTCTGCCCCCTCCTGGCTCCAGGACCTTTGCTCATGCTCCACTCTCTCCTTTTATGTCATCTCAGCAGAGAGAATGGAACCTGGCAAAGAATGGAAGTCAGTGGATTCTTGTCAATAATAAATAGATGGTGGGGTGACTGAATGAATACATCATTTGTACCCTGTGAGTATATATGGACAAATACTATTATAGTCTTTCTTCTGCCCTTAGGAAGTCATTGTGGGTCCAGACACCACCTCATACAGCTTGACAGAGCTGACCCCATCCACCCACTACACAGCCAAGATCCAGGCATTAAACGGACCACTGAGGAGCAAACTCATCCAGATAATCTTCACCACAAGTAAGGGGTTCAGGGAACAGTCAATGCCTTGAACTAAAGCACTGTGAAACCAAATAAGCCCTCTATTTCTCCTCTGACTGCTACATTAAGCTTTTCTAGACATTCTCTGAGAATGCTCAGGTTCCTTCTATGGCCTGAAAATGCTGATGATGTTAGTGCAGGAAACTGTAGTCCTATCATGAAAGTCCAGGAGGGGTTATTACTGAATACATTTGGATTCAATCCCCATCTCCATCATTTGCTCTCTGTTTCTTAGGAAATTTATTCCTACACAACCTTAGGTCCTTCATTCTGTATAATGGGATTCAAAACTATCCCTTCCTGCTTCCTGGACCTGTAAAATAACTTACCTGAATAGTTTTATTTTCCCTTCAGAATGGTCAGCATTTACAAAGCTTCTCCTTTTCCGAAGTGACAGTTCTTTCACCATAGCCATAACTGCCTAGTATGATAATTCAGAATTATCCTGCCCATTTTTCTAGTAGATAAACAGAAGCTCCCATGGTTGAGGAGATAGCAACAATAGTTTTGCAAAATGACTTTCATGCCTGAGGAGCCAAAGTTCCCAAGTTCAATCTCGAACACCATCGTAAGCCAGACCAAGTAGTACTGGGGGTGGGGGTGGGGAGTCAGCAATACCCAAGGAACCACCCCCGAAGCTGGCCACCAGGTACCCTTTGCAATAATGTGATGCAAAAAAAAAAAATTTAAAGCTTGTTAGAAACAGTCTTTATTAGGGTTCTGTTTGGCAAGTAGGTTGGAGAACTGAGAGTCACTGAAGTTCTTTTTCTCTGATCTGACCTCCCACTGCACCTTACCTCCATCTTACATACTGTCATTGGCTGTTTCTCTGTTTATCTCATGCCCCCAGAGCATTGTTTAAGGTGTATGTGTCAGCACCTAGTGCCTAATCTGCAAAGAAGAAACTTTGCTTCTTAGGAAATTCCCGACAGTCCACTTTATGCTTTTAAGTTTCCCAGAGCAGGTAAATGACTCCTCCCATGTTCCAGGACAAGCAGGTGAGATTTTCAGGATCAGAACTCTTATCTTTGATTTCAGAAAATCCTGAAGAGACTGAGATGTCTGCACTGGGTGCAAGAGGTCCAGCTATCAAGTCAATAGCTGAGTGTTCATTCACCTGGTGCTACCTGGTTGCTCCAGGCAAGACAAGGTCAACCTGATAAGACACCTCAGACAGTTGCTCAGCATTCTTCCTTATTACTGTGACCTTTAATTCTCATAGCGTCTAGCTTGAACAAGAAGCACAGAATCTCTGGAGGTTTAAGTACTTTGCTTGTGGGCATCTAGACACTAAGCAGCTGAGTTACAGTGTACAGACACCAGCTAGTCCTCTGGCTGAGAGTCTCCTTTTCTCTTCTCCTCTGGCAGTTGGGCTCCTGTACCCATTCCCCAGGGACTGCTCACAAGCAATGCTGAATGGAGATACAACCTCTGGACTCTATACCATCTATCTCGGTGGCGATAAAGCCCAGGCACTGGAAGTCTTCTGTGACATGGCCTCTGATGGCGGTGGATGGATTGTGAGTATCAGAGAAACAGACTCCACTCAGACATGTGGGGTGGGGGAGAGGGCATAGCCAGGTGAGGTGGTGGAGGCCATCCAAGTGCAAGACAGTGCCTGTTACACAGTGATGGGAATTATTTCCTGGGAAAAGGGAAGAGAAAGAGGCTGGAAATAAAAACAAAACAGGTAAAGATAATCACACTTTATTTCATCTCAAACAACTCTGTGATATATAAAAATGACAGCGGTCATAGAGTCTATTACGTCTATCAATTAGTACTTATTATCTACCATGCACTCACCAAGAAGTTTACATCATTGATTTCAACCCCAGTGATTATCACATGAGCTAGGTAGTATTTTTTAAATATTTTATTTATTCATTAATAAAAAAGATCAGAGGAGAGAGAGAGAAAGAGAGAGAGAGAGAAAGAGAGAGAGAGAGAGAAAGAGAGAGAAAGAGAGAGAGAGAGAAAGAACCAGACATCATTATGGTACATGTGCTGCCAGGAATTGAACTCTGGAACTCATGCCTGAGAGTACAATGCCTTATCCACTGTTCCATATCCTGGACTACAAGGTAGTATTTTTTAAATAAGCATTCTTTCTGAGTGAAGTTCTAGGGTCATAAATGTCAGACTTCTCATATATGTGCTCACATTCACCTCCTCCCTGTCCATTAACATCCTGCAACAGGGTCCTGCATGTGTCACTTGTGAAATGCCTGCACTGGCACATCATGAGTAGTACCTCTAGTCCCCAAATTTTCAGGTGACATGCACAGAATCATAGAGCAAATCAGAGATGAGCAGAATGGGGGAGTGGCGTCTTTCCCCTGGTAGATGTTTTTTTCCTCTCAAGAATATGCTTTCTCAGGTCAGGTGTGGTGGTGCAGCCAATGTAGCATACACATTACCAAAAGCAAGGACATAGGTTCAAGCCTCATGTCCTTTCCTGCAAAACAGAAGCTTCAAAAATATTGAAGCAGTACTACAAGTAATCTCTGTTTTCTCTTCCTTTCTACCTCCCCCTTTCCTCTCAATTTCTTTCTATACCAAGAAGAGAAAGAATGAAAGGAAGAAAGAGGGAAAGAAAGAAAAAAGAAAGCAAGAAAGAGAGGAAGGGAGAAAGACATAAAGAAAGAAAGAGAGAGAGAGAAAGAAAGAAAGAAAGAAAGAAAGAAAGAAAGAAAGAAAGAAAGAAAGAAAGAAGAAGAAAGAGAAAGGCATGGCTACTGGGAACAGCGAATTTGTTGCAAAGGCATCTAGTGTCACCAGTGTCTTTGGGTCTATAAAAAAATAAAGATAAATAAATTAAATTTTAAAAGAATGAAAATTGCTTTTTCCTTCCTTCAACATCTTGAAAGCACTCAAATTCATTGGTTATGTTTACAGGTGTTTCTAAGGCGCAAAAATGGACGTGAGAATTTCTATCGAAACTGGAAGGCTTATGCTGCTGGCTTTGGAGACCGAAGAGAAGAGTTCTGGCTTGGTAATGCAGCTCTGCATGTCTGTGTTCCAAAAGCCCATTTTTACCTTTCTTGTCATTTGTTCTTCCTAACCCTTACCAACTTATGAGATGACAGGATGAAACAATGACACTGATAGTAGAAAAAAAATTCTAACTTTTCATTGAAAAATAATAACCTCCTTAGGTCATGGAAAATAAGAATCGGGTTAAAAAAAATAGAAGCAATATATAGAATCTAAGAATGATCCTATCTTTAAACTTGTTCACAGAACCATGTGTCCTCACTGACAGAAGTTTATTGCTTCTGTCCTGAGTTTTAGATGCTATGATGGGTTCCTTCGAGCCATAAGAACATGTCTGCAAGAGACAAAAAGTACCATCTTGCACTTGGGGAGAGAGAACCTCAGAGGGATGAATTGCCTGTCTATAAGAGCACAGTCAATAAGCAATGAGTTTCCAGTCATTCATCCACTCAGGCAACTCTCACCTCTGACAAAGGGCACCATTTTATGCACTGATACCTGGGTTAAGAAATATCTGTCCTACTATTAGTCATTGCTTTCCACTTGTAGAGAACTTAATAGTGCCAGGAGTCAGGCAGTAGTGCAGTGGGTTAGCTCATGTGGCACAAAGCACAAGGACCAGCATAAGGATCCTGGTTCGAGCCCCTGGCTCCCCACCTGCAGGAGGGTCGCTTCACAAGTGGTGAAGCATGTCTGCAGGTGTCTATCTTTCTCTCCCCCTCTCTGTCTTCCCCTCGTCTTTCCATTTCTTTCTGTCCTATCCAACGACGGACATCAATAACGACAACAATAACTACAACAACAATAAAAACAACAAGGGCAACAAAAAGGAAATATGTAAATATTAAAAAAAAAAAAAACTTAAGAGTGCCAAAGGTGCTTTCAGGCCCTCAAGATTGCTCAGAAGTACAGCACATGCTTTGTGTTCTCAAAGCTCTGGGTTTGAGCTTTAGCACCACATTAAAACAAAGACAAAAACAAACAGAACACCATAAGTGGTAAAGTGATATCTACAGCTTTCTCCGTAACAGGTAAATATGTAAAGACATAAATAAAAGATACTCTCTATTTAATCGCCTTTGATCTTCATAATATTCAAAGTGGCTGGCAGGAGAAATTGTCAGCCCAATGTTAATCTGAGGCTCAAAATACCATGTAATTTGCCTTGGGATGTGCTAGCACAAAAGCAAGCCAAACTTCAAATCTATACCATTGCAACATAAGCCTCTTAGGGTACACCATCATTGCTCTTACAAGGTGTAATAGATATAGTGACCTCTATCACTTGTTCTCCTTCATTAACTCATGTTGTTATCCACAGGACTGGACAACCTGCACAAAATCACAGCCCAAGGGCAGTATGAGCTCCGGGTGGACCTCCGGGACCATGGGGAAACAGCCTATGCCGTCTATGACAGGTTTAGTGTGGGAGATGCCAAGAGTCGCTACAGGCTAAAGGTGGATGGATACAGTGGAACAGCAGGTACAGGAGAACCTACAGAATCACAGAAAACTTCTTCGTGTCTTCATTATTTTCCTCATCATATATTTATCATTTTCTTTTTTTTTTTTATTGTTGTAGCTATTGATGTCATCATTGTTGGATAGGACAGAGAGAAATGGATAGAGAAGGGGAAAACAGAGGGGGAGAGAAAGATAGACACCTGCAGACCTGCTTCACCACTTATGAAGTAATTCCCCTGCAGGTGGGGAGCTGGGGGCTCAAACCTGGATTCTGATGCAGGTCCTTGTGATTTGCACCACCTGCGCTTAATCCGCTGTGCTACTTACTGCCCGACTCCCAATATTTCTCATTTTCTTCACTAATCTATCTGCTATATCAATAAATATTGGGATATCTGCTAAGAGAACTACACTTGATAAAGTTGGGGTGATGTTTTGGCCATGACAACAAACAGTAAGAGGGGAATGGGACTGATTTGTAACTATCATCACCCAAACATGTCTTCCTAGATAATTGCTTGATATTCACCTAATCTAGTTGCCTTTAATCTGTATTTTGTATATATGACCCGCCAGAAGAACTTATTGCATGGATTGTCTAGGCAGGGCCAAACTTCTTTGTTACTTACATGACTCTGATGCTACTGCTATTGATGATGTTGCTGGTCTGTGCATTACACTGTACTCTGGACAGAAGACAATCTATGCCACCACCCAGTTGCTTAAATCTTTTCTAATGCAGTCCTGCCACATAGCCACCCAACCTCAACCTGCATCCCCATGAACAGAGATTCACAGCTTCTTAACACTGTCCTCTCATTTCTGGTTCAGAGCATAGCCTGATTGAGCTCTGGAATATTCCTTTGACTTCATATAGACTTCCTGTGCCTTACTGGCTTCATGTCAGAGGAGAAATATATAAGGAAACAACACACATTTAAATCTGTTAAATAATATCTCCTCTTATAGGCATTTCCCATTCATTGCCCCATTTAATTCTCACAAAAGTAATTTCAGAAAGAACATACTCCTTATAGGTGAGGAAAACAGGGCTCAGAAGAGTTTGATAGTTTACCCAAGTTGAATTATCTTGCAAAAGAATGGCCTAGGATACAAGCTTGGATAAAGATGAGTGTTCTTGGAAATAAGGAAGGATGGGACTTGAAAGTGTGAACATCCATAACCCATGCCCTTTCTGTGGTGACTTCCAGCTACATTTGTGAAAATAGATGCTACATCACACTTCTGTCACTCAGAGTTCTGAGACTAACCATCTGTATAGATGGAAATGTCCAGATAAATTTGACCAAACTTCAGTCTCGGCCTAAGGAGGCTCTTTAAAGATGGCAGTGTGGTGATAATGAATGGAAAAACTCCTGGGGCAAAAAAAGAAAAAAAAAATTTTTCATTCTTGTACACATCAAAGAATTCTGACACTTTATACCTGGCAATAAGCACCTTTTTGGCTGATATAGCTTCAGGGAAGAAGGTTATTATTACATGTAAGCTAACCCGCCAAGTCCCAGGAATATGGTCTCCACCCATCTCCCTCTGTATTTCCAAGGAGAGAATGAGATGTTATAGTCCCCTTAAACAAATAACTTGTCTCGAACTGCATTATCCTACCTGTCAGTCTCTCTACAGGACAGTGTTTTATTTCATCAGTATTGACCTGGGGAGCTTCCTTAGTTAAAAGACAGTGGGGATCCTTTGACAATCTTCTTCAAAAGATCAGAGTAGAATGCTTCAGAGTCTTGAAATTGTTTGCACACCACTGGCTGGAGGTGGGAGCAGGGGAATGCAGAAAAATGTAGGTGACTGTTAAAATTATAAATATTGTAATTGCTTTTGTTAATACTTAGAATCCATATTTTGAGGTGATTATATATTTTTTCATTTTCCTTGGTAATGTGAAATTACTTTATTTGATTTCAGTTACTCAGATAAACTTTCACAACCTGAATAAAACTATGCCAACATAAAAAAAATAGAAATGTTACAAGCTTCTAAAATTCAATATACTAAGTTATAAACTATCTACTCAAATATCCTTATAGGTAATGGTAGGTTGCTTGTTTAAGAATCAGGAAACATTGGTCTGATAAACATTAAAAAGTAGCTATATGACACACAGTCTATTTGGTGAAACCTAATATCCAAAGGAGACTTCAATTATATGTGATGCTATAAATACTTTCATTGAAGGGAAACTACACCATTATTAAATATATATATATATATATTTCTCAGTTTGCTCTCTGCACTTCTTTATGCAAAGAAAATATGAAGCTAAATCATAAAAATACCAATAACTGTGGCTATTTACATACCACACTGTTTATCAGATACCTTCATATCCATTATTCTGACAGTCTGAGGTGCATAGAATTGACACTCTGATTCCATTTTAAGGATGAAAAGGCTCAACAAGAGATTTGATATGAGCAAAGCCAAGCGAGCAATCTCAAGTCAATATCAAGGCCAGTCAAAGGGGTGAAAGAGATGGAACTTAAATCCAGACCTTCCATGGCACCTCTAGCCCTCCATTACATTTTGTTCCTTGTAGCAAGAATGTGTCCTTGATAACAGCAGAAATAATAATATGTCCATTACTATTTCCAAGAGAAATGTTCAAACTCAGCCCACTCCAGGACTTCCAGCTGTTACCCTATTTCCATTCTTCACATTCTACAAGAAATTCCCATTGAGATTCCTAATCTCCATACTTTCTCTTCCTCCCAGGTGACTCTATGGAATACCACAATGGCAGGTCCTTCTCCACCTTTGACAAAGATACAGACTCAGCCATTACCAACTGTGCCCTGTCCTACAAGGGAGCTTTTTGGTATAAGAATTGTCACCGTGTCAATCTTATGGGAAAATATGGGGACACTAGTCACAGTCAGGTAAGTGGACCAAGAGTATTCAATATAGGGTATGGGAATTGGTTGGTATGATAGGATAGCAATTTATCCCTTATGTCCTGAGTAGGAACAGGAGAAGGGACCCTCAGGTATCTGATGTCTTCTTTCTCAGCACAAGAAGCAAAGATGCCAATGGCACTGCAGATCAGATGAAATTATAGAAAAAGTATGTGATAACTTTTGAAGATTCACCAGTCAAATGGATTACAAATATAGAAAGCTTTCTTAAAACAAAATTTTGTCTAAACTCAAAAAAAAAAAAAGATGAAAGTGAATGTTGTTTAGGTGAGGTAGGTGACCTACCACCTCCCTCCTGTCCTGGAAGGAATCCTGGAATCCCCGAAACACCCCAGAGTAAAGACCACAGAATTTGAGTGCCATCATCTTATGAATTATGGATCAAAACCTAGAGAAAAATAACTTCTCTGAGGTCATAGAGGAAGTTTAAAGGCAAAGCCCACCCCTTCCTATCGAAAGTACGTCCCTGTATTGCATAGGGAGCTATAGAACAATTTCTCTAATGGCAGGAACAGATATTTGAGACCTACCTTTAAAAATAAGTGAGTTGGGAACCCCTATAATTGTATAATCTTGTAAACCACCAGTAATTCACTAATAACTTATTTAAGAAGAAATAGGTGAGTAAAAGGTAGATAGCAAGTAGATAGCATCAGTGGTAGCACAATAAACTTTCATGTCTGAGGCTTAGAGTTTCTAGGTTCAATCCCTGACACCACAATAAGCCAAGAGAGAAAGAAAGAAGGAAAGAAATAGAAATAAATAAATAAATAAAAGTAAATTCAGTAACAGTTTGTGCAACTAGCTGTCTATGTCTGAAAAGTAAGTCCAGTTACATAGTCATGGCAAAGTCCCCTGCTCTCATCCCATTTTCAGAAGTTTGCCCCACCCCAGATAGGAAGTATAGATATTTACATAGAAATGTTCAGACTGACCCCTGGGACTCATCCTTCCAGGTCTACTCCTTAAGACCTCAAAGGCATTTCCAAAGGCAGAGGTCTGAGGCATGCCTTACATGCCCTACAGCCTCAAAGATGTTAATTCTATAGCCCCAGATAGAATCAGAAACATGTCTGTTTATTTATACTTATTTCATTATTATTGTTGGTGGGGGTGTGATATTATTTGGTTTAGTACCATTTGATCTGCTTCTCTCCACTACTGAGAATCTTGATATATCTGTTTTGCCTTGTTTATTGCTAGCTAGTGATTACTGTGATCTTAAACATAGACCTTGCCATGACACAATTCCTGACAATTCTCAAAAGTATTCTCACCTTCTTTATCTCCGTGCCTTTGTCATGCAAGAGGACCAGGGCATAGCTTTCTGTCCCTTTATTACAGAATAGATATTATTTATGACACTTTTAGACATTTCCAGTCTAGAAATTTCCTGTTCCACCTCTGGCACCTACGCCCTTCTTTTCTGTGTTCTCTGCATCTTACTATGTTTCTTCAATTACACTTTCAGTCTTGACTCCTACAGCCAATATAATAAAAGTTCCTTTTAAAAAAATATCCTTTCACCTAATTTTTTAACCAGGAAGAAATGAGGTAAAGGGCCACAAAGAAATTAGGGTTTGGTCCCAGTTCTGATTCTTCCTAGGCTCTGCTTTGCAGCCCCTATGAAGTAATCTTCTATCTCTCCATTCAATCTCTTGGGCTTGTTCCCAGCTCAGAATGTCTATCAGAGTAAGAACAAGGACAAAAGAAGACAGCCAAGGATTTGGGCTACTGGGCAGCAGTAGCTCATTTTAGCTGAGTAATTGCAAACATACTTGCCAATGAAATGAGCCAGCCAAATTCTACCTCCCTGTCAGGCTGAGATGACTCAATGTTAGAGAGTGCTAGAAAGTTCAAATTAAATAACGCACCCACCATCATTTAACCAGTCATTAATTCCCCATGTACATATTCCTCCTCAGTCAGTACAGTTTAGAGAGAATAGGGGTCGGTAAATGGGGAAGTGGACAAGGGGACCAGTGGGACTCAACGGGCACATGCTACATTAAGAATGCTCTGCTAGAGCGACAAATATAAACTAGAATGTCCAGATACAAATATAATAATCTTTCAGATTTTTAAAGATTATTTATTTATCTTTAATGAGAGAGAAAGACACACCTGAATTACGACTTTGACTTTGGCATTTGTAGTACTGACAATCAAACCCAAGACCTTACACATGTAAGTGATGGGCTTTATCCACTGAACCACTTCCAAGATTTCAAATATAATCTTTTCTTGGGAAAAATCTCTGATCAAAATTCCAAGAATATTTCTCCCTTCTTAATGTCAGGGAAGTGTCTTTACTAAGTACCTAACAATACTCAGTACTCTGATGGCAAACTCATTTGATCTTCACCATGTCTTTTCAAGGTTGGCATTACCGGACCTAAAAAAGAATAATGATAAAAAGATAGTGACAAGTCAAAGTCAGAAAGACTTGATGACTTGTTCAAAACCATCTGTAAAACGCTACAAGGGAGTCGAGCAGTAGCGCAGTGGGTTAAGCGCACGTGGCTCGAAGTGCAAGGACTGGCTTAAGGATTCAGGTTAGAGTCCCTGGCTCCCCACCTGCAGGGGAGTCACTTCACAGGCAGTGAAGCAGGTCTGCAGGTGTCTGTCTTTCTCTCCCCCTCTCTGTTTTCCCATCCTCTCTCCATTTCTCTCTGTCCTATCCAACAACAACAACATCAGTTTCAACAATAATAACTACAACAATAAAAGAACAGGGCAACTTTTCTTCTTCTAGCATTTGCCCTTCTTCCGTAGCCAGTCAACAGCGTCAGGTTGAGCCTGATGTAAAGTTTCGAGACCTCCTTTGAATCTGGAGAGGTGGCAGTCATTGACTATGTGGGTCATAGTCTGTCTGGAGCCGCAGGGGCAGTTCGGGTCATCTCTGGCTCCCCAGCGATGGAACATAGCAGCGCACTGGCCATGGCCTGTTCGATAGCGATTGAGGAGGGCCCAATCATAACGTGCTAGGTCAAAGCCGGGTTGACACTTGCAGGGGTCTGTGATGAGGTGTTTGTTCTTTACCTCAGCTGACTGCCAACTCTGTTTCCAAGAGTCTGGAACAGAGAAGTTCAGTGTAGGCGTAGGGGACCAGATTGGGTGACGAGACGTCAAGCGTTGGACAGGGTGGGCGAAGATATCCGCATATATTGGCAGGTTGGGTCGAGCGTAGACGTGGGAAATGAACTTAGATGATGCCGCATCCCGACGAATATCTGGCGGGGCGATGTTGCTAAGAACTGGCAGCCATGGAACCGGGGTGGAACGGATGGTTCCAGAAATTATCCTCATGGAGGAGTGTAATTTGGAATCTACCAAGTGGACATGGGGGCTACAGAACCATACTGGGGCACAGTATTCTGCAGTGGAATAGCATAATGCCAGAGATGACGATCGTAGTGTGGAAGCGCTTGCGCCCCATGAGGAGCTGGCCAGTCTTGCAATGATGTTATTCCTCGCGCCCACCTTTGCTGCAGTTTTTTTTTTTTAATTTTTTATTTAAGAAAGGATTAATGAACAAAAACATAAGGTAGGAGGGGTACAACTCCACACAATTCCCACCACCCAATCCCCATAACCCACCACCTCCCATGATAGCTTTCCCATTCTCTAGCCCTCTGGGAGCATGGACCCAGGGTCGTTGAGGGTTGCAGAAGGTAGAAGGTCTGGCTTCTGTAATTGCTTCCCCACTGAACATGGGCGTTGACTGGTCGGTCCATACTCCCAGTCTGCCTCTCTCTTTCCCTAGTAAGGTGTGTCTCTGGGGAAGCTGAGCTCCAGGACACATTGGTGGGGTCTTCAATCCAGGGAAACCTGGCCAGCATTCTGGTGGCATCTGGAACCTGGTGATTGAAAAGAGAGTTAACATATGAAGCCAAACAATTTGTTGAGCAATCATGGATCCCAAGCTTGGAATAGTGGAGAGGAAGTGTTAGGGAGGTACTCACTGCAAACTCTAGTGTACTTCTGCTTTCAGGTATATATTTTGCAGTAGTTTATGGATACGTGTGCACATAAGCTCTCTCTCACAGAAACTGGTGTATATCTAGGTTATGGGACTTTGTTGCAGTTTTTATGAGATGTTGGTGAAATGACAGAGTGCGATCGAGAGTAACGCCAAGATAGACTGGTTGGGCTTCATGCCGGATTCTCGTATCGCCAAGCTGCACATTAAGCTCACGCAAGGCCGAAGCATGGTGTAGATGGAAAACAGATGATACCGTTTTTGCAGTGCTAGGGATTAGTCGCCATTTTTTATAGTAATCAGATATCAGAGACATGTCTTTCGACAGGGCAACAAAAAGGAATAAGTAAATAAATAAATATGAAAATATTTTTAAAAAAACACTACAACTTCAGTAAATAAAACACTGCAACTTAATGTTTTATATTTAGTTGCAAAATGTGTGTTCCACCTATGTTCTGTCATTCCACACAAGCCCTTATTGAAATACCCCATAGAAATCCTGTGAAGTCCACCAATGTGGCCTGGAACTCCACTTCCCCAGAGACCCACCCTATTAGGGAAAGAGAGAGGCAGACTGGGAGTATGGACCGACCAGTCAACGCTCATGTTCAGCGGGGAAGCAATTACAGTAGCCAGACCTTCCACCTTCTACAACCCACTATGACCCTGGGTCCATGCTCCCAGAGGGATAGAGAGTGGGAAAGCTATCAGGGGAGGGGGTGGAATATGGAGATTGGGTGGTGGGAATTGTGTGGAGTTGTACCCTTCCTACCCTATGGTTCTGTTAATTTGTCCTTTCTTAAATAAAAAAATAAAAAAATAAATCCTGTGAAGTACAGCATTTTCTGTGTAGATGCACTTAATTACATAACCTTCAATTATGACCTGAATTATTTCAGTTCTTTATTATTATTATTATTACTGATTTAATAATGGTTAACAAGATAAAAAGGGTACAATTACCACCTCCACTGTTCCATGTCCTATCCCCTCCACTGGAAGTTTTCCTGTTCTTTATCCCTTTGGGTGTAGGTATATGGACCCAGGAACATTATAGGGTGCACAGAGTGGAAGGTCTGGCTTCTGTAACTGCTTCTCTACTGAACATGGATGTTGTCAAGTTGATCCATACTTTCTGCCTGTTTCTATCTTTCCCTAGTGGGGCAGGGCTCTGGGGAGGTGTGGTTCCAGGACACATTGGTGAGGTTGTCTGCCCAGGGAAGTCAGGTTGGCATCATGATTAGCATCTGAAACTTGGTGGCTGAAAGGTATTAAGATATAAAGCAGAAAAAAATATTCAAAAATTAGGAATCCAGGGGGTTGGGCGGTAGCACAGCAGGTTAAGCTCATGTGGCACAAAGCACAAGGACTAGCATTAAGGGCCCCGGTTAGAGTCCCCAGCTCTCCACCTGCAGGGGAGTCACTTCACAGGAGGTGAAGCAGGTCTACAGGTGTCTATCTTTCTCTCCTTCTCTCTGTCTTCCATTTCTCTCTGTCCTATCCAACAATGAATGACATCAACAACAATAATAATAACCACAACAAGGCTACAACAACAAGGGCAACAAAGGGGGGGAAAATGGCCTCCAAGGAGCAGTGGATTCATGGTGCACGCACTAAGCCCCAGAAATAACCCTGGAGGCAAAAAACATTTAGGAATCCAAAGGCAAGAATATAGAGATGAGATTTGCGGTCTCCATTATAGAAAAAGTTAGGAAGTCTATTTTAGGCATATTTCAAAGGCCCCATGACTTTACTATTTTTTTTTTATTTTACTAACATTTGCCTGAACCCAACAACTAACAAGAAGGTGGGCTAAAGGTGTTGTCTGGAGAGGTGATGTCAGAGTTAGTCATAGGAGTAGAAAGCTGGGTCAGGGAAAAGAGTAGCTCCCAAATATGGGAAAACTATATAATTACAGTTATCTGTAAAACCTTTCTACTTTCAGCACGCAAGTAGAAAGACCTAAAAAAGACACCTGAAAGTACTTAATCAAATAGTGTCTACTTAGACGTAGATATCCTCCTCACCTACATCCTATTTCAATTCACTCAGTCACTCTAAGGCTAACCTTGTCAGATAAGGTAAGGACTACAAAAGCTGGATAAGGGTAAGAGACTGAAATACATCAATGATGGCTCTTTTGGTCACTACTAGGCTACCCCATCATTCGAGGTCCTAGTCAAGAAATTCTGGGATTCCCACACACAGAGATGATGGGCCTAGAACTCTAACAGATCCCTCTCTCCACTGTCACTATCCGTCTCCATCAGAAACAGCACAGTGAACCCTCTTATGGTTCTATACAGCCTAGAATCTTCCTAGCTATTACCACAGAATTCACACTCAGACTTATAAGGATGCAGAGGTTACACAGGCTCCTGTGTTGAATGTGAGCCTGAGATTATTTTAGTTCTTTCTTTCACTCTTTTCTTTCTTTTTTTCTTTTTTCTTTTTTCCTCCAGGGATATCACTAGGGCTCGGTGTCTACACTATGAATCCATTGCTCCTGGAGCTAATTTTTCCTTTTTGTTGCCCTTGTTGTTGTTATTATTGTTATTATTGCTATTGTTGTTGGATAGGACAGAGAGAAACCAAGAGAGGAGGGGAAGACAGAGAGGAGGAGATAAAGACACCTGCATACCTGTTTCATTGCTTGTAAAGCTATCCCCCTGCAGGTGGGGTGCTGGGGACTTAAACTGGGACCCCTGCTCTGGTCCTCTTACTTCGTACCATGTGTGCTTAACCAACTGTGTTACTGTCTGACCCCTTAAGTTGGTTCTTAATGGTAGTCAGTCCCATCAGCCACCATTTTGTTTCAAGATGACAAATTGAAGCTTAGTATAAAAATAAGTGATTGCTATCGACAGAAAGATAAGTGGAAATGAAGTTTGCTTTGTTCTATGATCTAAATGACAATAATCAGCAAACACCTTGTATTAATGGAAATCAATACAGAGTCTTTTGTTTTTCACAGGGTGTTAACTGGTTCCACTGGAAGGGCCATGAATACTCAATCCAGTTTGCTGAGATGAAACTGAGACCCAGCAGCTTCCGAAATCTTGAAGGCAGACGTAAGCGGGCATAAATTACAGGGACAACTGAGAAAGGGGAGAGTAGGGCCCAGAGAAAGAAAATAATTTTACCAAAGTATTGGTCCAACCAGTCAAACCGTCAAGCTGCACCTGGGCATTTGGCAGGAGTTAAAGTTGACCATGGATCACAAGGCCAAGGGCAGTGGCCTCATCTACTCTGCGATTACTTTCTTCGCACCAAAGACAAGTTCCAACAGATTCTATTTTGTTGTTTGATTCATCAAATTCTTCCAGTGACAGTGGTTTTCCTTCTCTTGGGTAGCTCTGGGAAGGGGATTGGGGTAGGCTATACAGTGGTAGTTTTAGAACCAGCTGTATTTTACATAAAGTTGTATAATTAATTATTTTTTGTTAGCAGTAATTAAATGTCCATCCTTGAAAGCCATCCCTTTTTTATATTTCATACAACAGAAACCAGAAAAGCAATAATGTTTCAATTTTAAGAATATAATTAATATTATTAATATAATAATGATGGTGATGAGAAAAACTAAGAATTTTTTAAAGAAGTCTTCCTTTCTGAAACACATATGGATAGTACCTGATTGTATTTTTTTTTTTAATAAAAGCACAAGTACTTTTAAGATTCGCTGTCATTTTGTTATTCACTGTCGAACCTGATTTCCACAAAACCAATGTATCTTAACAAAGACAAACATCAAGAAAGGAAAAGGAAGGAGAAATAGTGATTAACTATTAAGGAAGAAGAAAAATAGAGACAAGACTAAAGGCCACAAAAGGGAGGAAAATGCTTTTTGAATAAAATTGAGGGAAAGAGTTTTAAAGACTAATTATTTATAGTCCTATAAGGATATAGTACACAGAACCTGACAAATTGTACAAGGCAAAAGATAATAGATCTCATTGGTTTTTTTTTTTTTTTTACAAGGAACAATGAATATATAAAAGCTATCTTTGGAAAACAAAAGGGCAAAGATCAGATAAACACACACACACACACACACACACACACACACACACACAGCATTCCTGCTTGCCTGGATCCCTCAGAACAATGAGAAGAGTTAAGACCTGTTACAAGTTTTGTTTTAGGAAGACATTCATGAAAAGTAAATTCTGGGAGTCGGGCGGTAGCGCAGCAGGTTAAGCACACGTAGTGCAAAACACATGGACCCGTGGAAGGACCCTGGTTCAAGCCCTGGCTCCCCACCTGTGGGGGAGTTGCTTCACAAGTGGTGAAGTAGGTCTCCCACTCTCTGTCTTCCCCTCCTCTCTCCATTTCTGTCTGTCCTATACAACAACGATGACATCAGTAATAATTACAACAATAAAACAAGGGCAACTTAAGGAATAAATAAATAAATTAAATATTTTTAAAAAAATAAAAATAAATTCCTTCTTCCCAAAACTCTATGATAGAGATGAGGTGACAGTGATCATCACACAAGAACTAAAATCCTATTCCCCCCCCCCCTTAACTTCCTAACCTCCCTCTGTCTCACTTTACTCATCAGTAAAGTGGCCATATTCCCTCAGAAGTCTTAATCTCATACCATTTATGTAAATAATTAATGGACTCACCCATATATGTAATCCATGGTATTGTGCTTGACATGTAGAGGTATTATTCTAACTCTATTCAAGATGGACTGGGTTTCATCAAAGTATAGTCACTTGTCTGTGGTTACTTACCTGCTTAATAATTGAACTAGGACTTGAAGTCAAGTCCTTGATGAAAATCATTTCTACTCTGAGGAAACATAAGCTGAGGTAAGAAAGAACAGGTTATGGTTACAAAAGAGGGGTATGTGGGGGAAGTGGGAAGAAAAAGTGTCCTGGGTCCATCATCAAGCTCCTACAATTCCCAAGTGTTAATAGTATTTCCTTTCCCCCTACTAGGAGGCTCTGAGAAGGAAGGGAGTCTATTGTCCCCTGGTCCCAAGGTCTGAATGCCTCTATTGATTGGGGGAGCTCCCTTCCCAAAACAGCAGATCTATTTGTGCTCAGTGAACATGAGTCAGAACCATGCATTACACACTGCTCTTCATTCAAATGGAATGTGGTGGCTCAGAAGCAAAGATCAGAAGAATTTATGGCTCCAGCCAGATGCTTTGCTGCTGGATTTATCTTGCTTTAATAAATGCTGTCATGTTATATACACAACATGCAGTTCCAGACCCCAAAAAATATTGTCTGCATTTTAGTCATAGCAACACTTTCCTTGCCATGTAACAAACAAATGTCCTTTCTATTAACAACAAAGACTTACAAGGAAGGCTTAAGCCAGTGCTGAATATTGACTTGGACATTGCACCCTCATTCCTAAACTATTCCGAGCAATGTAGTTACCTAAGATGCTAAGATACAATTCTGGGAACCAGAAGTTGGAGTACCTGATTGAGTGCATATATTACCATGTACAATGACCCAGGTTCAAGCACCGCAGTGGTCCTCACCTACAAGGAGGAAATGTCATGAGCAATTAATAAAGTAGTGCATGTATCTCTCTCAATTTCTCTTTGTCTTCTGAAAGGAAGGAAGGAAGGAAGGAATGAAGAAAGGAAGAGGAAGAAATAAAAAGAGAAAGAAAGAAGGAAAGGGTTATGTATGACATCACACTAGATCCACTTCTGATGGTGAAGAAGCTGTATCAGATATAAAACCTTAATGATGACCACTGGAAGGTTGTAAATAGCCGCCAAAGAGACACCAAGGGAGAAATACCTAGGCTATGGCATCCAATGCCTTCCAAGTGGTCTGAAGCTGATTATATTCCTGAGCTCTGGTCTTAAAAGTTTGAGCTAACCATTTCTCATACTATTCTGTCCAACTAACAACTCTAATTTTGTTAAAATAAACCCCTGTATTGTTAAAGGCCTCCTAAAATTATCTTCCACAAAGAACGCATTTCCAGGATGCTAGGGCTTCCCTCCCTCTCCTCCGCTCCCAATTCTATGATCTTAAAGACTGTAAGATTATTATCAATGGCCTCCTATGCCCTCTGGCTTCTGGCTGGAAATCAAAATGGGATCTGGAACACAAAGCCAAAAGACTGGAGGTTAGAGGATTGGAGGCAAGTCAGGGTATTTATTTTCTGATTTCTTCTCTACAGTTCTATAAAAAGCTGACATCTTGCCTTATAGTGTCTTAGCACCTGTCAATTGAAAATGCTCTTTCCTCCCCTTAGTAACCAGGACATGCATGGACAAACAACTTATGCTTTGCAGTTAGATACATGCATATGTATTCCATCAAATTAAAATTATTTATTATTTTTTATCATTTTAGTGGGGACAGTTGTTGACAGATGGGTATAGTGTCAAATTTCCTTGTGGTAGATGTCTTCACACCACTTCCTCCATCAACCAAAGTCCCTCTTCACCTTCATACACTGAACACTGATCCTCCATCTCCATATTCCTCTAGTTCAGTCCTTTGTGTTGCTACAGTGAACCCCATTCAGCCCAAGATTCATCCTATGTTTCTTTTTTTTCCTTGTTCTTGTAAATTGTAGCAATTTACTAGTGAGATTGTCAAGTATTAATCCTTCTCCTTTTGGTTTATCTCAATTAACATGATTCCTTTAAGTTTCATTCAAGATATGGAAGAGTATTTCACCATTCCTTATAAGTAAGTAATATTCCTATACACACATATCACAAATTTCAATTTATTATTAATTTTTTATAAAATAAAAATATCAACAAGATCATAGGATGAGGGATACAATTCCACAGAGTTCCCAGCACTAGAGTTCATGTCCTGTCCAAGCCTGGCATCTCTGGATAAAATCTGAAGTGAAACATGTTGATGTGGTACTAGTTGCATTGATAAGGTTGAGATCAGCAAATGCAGTATCAATTCAAATACATCAAGAGAAGCCTGCTGGAAAACACACAGAGCAACACAAGTTCCAGAACTGGGAGAAATATGGGTTTTATAGAGAATGGGGAGGATTCCTGCTGTCCTAGGTTTTAAGAAGGCAATAAATAGTTATTATTATAATCAAGTTATTTGGAAATTTGGTTGATGTTGAAAATCCCATTGTTAAGATGTTCTGTATCATATAATATCTCACCATGATTTATGTCATCTAATGCTATTTACATATAGCTGTATCTTATATAATAACAAAACCACTTGCTTTTGGTGGCTTTCTTAACCACTCAACACAGGTGGATTTATTTATTTATTTAAGAAAGGAGTCATTAACAAAACCGTAGGATAAGAGGGGTACAACTCCACATAAATCCCACCACTCAATCTCCATATCCCAGCCCCTCCCCTGATAGCTTTCCCATTCTCTATCCCTCTGGGAGTATGGACACAGGGTAGTTGTGGGTTGCAGAAGGTGGAAGGTCTGGCTTCTGTAATTGCTTCCCCACAGAACATGGGCTTTGACAGGTCAATCCAGACTCCTAGCCTGTCTCTCTCTTTCCCTAGTGGGGAAGGGCTTTGAAGAAGCAGAGCTCCAAGGCACATTGGTGGGGTCCTCTGTCCAGGAAAGTCTGGTCACATCCTGCTAGTATCTGGACCTGGTGGCTGCAAAGAGAATTAACATACAAAGCCAAACAAATTATTGAACAATCATGGACCCAAAGGTTAGAATAGTGGAGAGGAAGTGTTGGGGGGTACTCACTGCAGACTCTAGAGTACTTCTGCTTTCAGGTATATATTTTGCCCTAGTTTATGGATACCTGTGAACATATGCTCTATCTCATGGAACCTGGTCTATGTCTAGGTTTTGGGACTTTGTTGTGAAATGAACCACCTGGGATGGAATTAGAGAATAGTATGAAAGGAAAGGTCTCACCCAGGTAATGAAGCTGAGGGGTCGTCATTCCACACCTGAAGTCTCTGGACACAGTCTGAGGTGAAGCATGCTGAAGTGGCACTTGTTGCATTGATCAGGTTGTTATCGGTGGATGCGATATTATTTGATATGAATTGGGAGAAGCATGCGGGAAAGTGGGCCCCACCATAAGGTTCCAGAACCGGGGGAAATATAGGCTCTATAGAGGAAATGTGAGGTTCCTGCTGTCTTAGGGTTCAAGAAGACAATGGATAATTATTGTTATCATCACACTATTTGGTAATTGGGTTAACTTTGAAAAATCCTTTTGTTAGGGTTTGCTGTATAATACCCAGTATCTTGTATATAGCTGTGCCACCGGTTGCTTCTGATCTACCTGGTCTAGGTTTTTGAGAGAGTCTGCATATCAAAGACTCAGCCTATGTATTCAAAAGACTCAGTCTGTGATTTAAAAAGTTCGAGACATACAATCAATTTTCCCCCTCTCATATTAATTAAATAGTGATTTACATGACTACACTTTAATAGGAGTGTACATAAACACCATTCCTTCCACAAAAAGACTGTGTCCCATTCCAGCCACCAACCCCCACACCCCCGCCACCACAGGAAGCCAAATGTCCACCCTCCCCTTCACCATAGGGTTTTTACTTTGGTGCCCTACTCTCAATTTAGTCAGATCCTGCTTTTATTTTCCCTTTCTGATCTTCTTTCTCAACTTCTGTTGATGAGTGGGATCATCCCATACTCATCTTTATCTTTCTAACTTAGCTCACTTAACATAATTCCTTCTAGTTCTGTCCAAGACGGGTCAGAGAAAGTGGGTTCATTTTTCTTAATAGCTGCGTAGTATTCCATTGTGTATATATACCACAGCTTTCTCAGCCACTCATCTGTTGTTGGGCACCTGGGTTGCTTCCAGGTTTTAGCTAATCTGAATTGTGCTGCTACGAAAATAGGAGTACACACCTCTTTTTGGTTGGGTGTTATGGAGTCCTTGGGGTATATCCCAAGGAGAAGAATTACTGAGTCATATGGAAGGTCCATGTCTAGCCTTGTGAGAGTTTTCCAGACCGCTCTCCACAGAGGCTGGACCAATTTACTTTCCCACCAGCAGTGCAAAAGGGTTCCTCTGTCCCCACAGCCTCTCCAGCATTTGTTGCTGCTATTCTTTTTGTTGTAAGCCATTCTCACAGGAGTGAGGTGGTATCTCAATGTTGTCTTTATTTGCATTTCTCTGTCAATCAGCGACCTGGAGCAGTTTTTCATATGTTTGTTAGCCTTTTGGATCTCCTCTGAAGTGACTTTTTGTTCACATCCTCTGCCCATTTTTGGATGGGATCATTTGTTTTTTGGTGCTAAAATTGCTGAGCTCTTTGTATATTTTGGTGACTAGTCTCTTGTATGATGTCTGTCATGTGAAAATCTTCTCCCATTCTGGGAGGGGTCTCTTTGTTTGTGTGATAGTTTCTTTGGCTGTGCAGAAGCTTTTTAATTTGATATAGTCCCATTGGTTTCTTTTTGCTTTAGTCTTCCTTGCAATTGGGTTTGTTTCATCAAAGATGTCCTTGACATATAGGTGGGAAAGTGTTCCACAAATGTTTTCCTATATGTATTGATAGTTTCTGGTCTAACATCTAGGTCTTTGATCCATTTGACATTGACTTTTGTTTCTGGTGAGATAAGGTGGTTCAATTTTATTCTTTGTATGTTTCAACCCAGTTTTCCCAGCACCATTTATTGGAGAGAGACTCCTTCTTTCATTTAATACTTTGGCCCCCTTATCAAAGATTAGATGTCCAGAGGTATAGGGATTTAGTTCCGGGCTTTCAATTCTGTTCCACTGGTCTGTGTGCCTATTTTTGTTCCAGTACCAGGCTGTTTTGATGATGATGGCCTTATAATATAGTTTGAGATCTGGGAGTGTGATGCCTCCGTTTCTGTTTCTTTTCCTCAATATGGTTTTGTCAATTCTAGTTGTTTTCTGGTTCCAGATAAATGATTGTAGTGTCTGTTCTATTCTCTTAAAGAAGCTTGTTGGAACTTTGACGGGTATTGCATTAAATTTTATATGGCTCTGGATAGAATATTCATTTTGATAATATTCATTCTTCCAATCCATGAGCACGGGATATCTTTCCATTTCTTGGTATCAGTTTCTATATCCTTGAATAACTGACTCATAGTTTTCAGTATAACAGTCTTTCACTTCCTTTGTCAGCTTTATTCCTAGGTATTTTATTGATTTTGCTGCAACAGTGAATGAGAGTGATTTCTAGATTTAATCTCCCTCAGATTTTGCATAAAGAAATGCCACTGATTTTTGTACATCCATTTTGTAGCCTGACACCTTGCTATATTGCCTAATAACTTCCAGTAGTTTTCTTCAGGTTTTTCTATGTATACTATCATATCATTTACAAATTCTGAGAGCTTGACTTCTTGCCTTCCAATCTGTATTCCTTTGATTTCTTTCTCTTGCCTGATTGCTATGGCAAGAACTTCTAATACTATGTTGAAGACTAATGGTGACAGTGGGAAGCCCTGTCTAGTTCCTGATCTGAGGGGAAATGCTTTAAGCTTCTGTCCATTTAGTATGATATTGGCTGTAGGTTTGCTATAGATGGGTTCCACTATCTTGAGGAATTTCCCATTTGTTCCCATTTTTTGTAGTGTTTTGAGCATGAATGGGTGTTGGATTTTGTCAAAGTCTTTCTCTGCATCTACTGAGATAATCATGTGGGTTTGGGCTTTGCTTTTATTGATGTGGTGAATGACATTGATTGACTTATGGATGTTGAACCAGCCTGGCATTCCTGGGATGAATCCCACTTGGTCGTGATGAACAATCTTTTTGATATGCTGCTTTATCCGGTTGGCCAAGATCTTGTTTAATATTTTGGCATCTATGTTCATCAGAGATATTGGTCTGTAGTTTTCCTTTTTTGTTCTGTCCCTATCTGCTTTTGGTATCAGGGTGATGTTGGCCTCATAGAAGATGGAAGGGAGTGTTCCTGTTTCTTCAATCTTATGGAAAAGCTTTAGAAGTATGGGTACTAACTGTTTCCTGAAGGTTATGTAGAATTCGTTTGTGAAGCCATCTTGTCCAGGACTTTTGTTGTTGGGGAGATTCTTAATAACTGTTTTGACTTCTTTGTCTGTGATTGGTGTACTCAGGTTTTGTAGTTCTTCTTGGTTCAGTTTTGAAAGGGCATATGTTTCTAGGAATTCTTTATTTATAAAAATGAAACACTGTTGGGTCAACTAGGAATACCAAAGGAGACCACCTGGGACCACAATAGAACAGAACTGGAACAACTTAAGAAACCCACCAAATCACCAGTGAGTGCAATAACATGTGACTTGCAGACAGAGAGAGGAGCCTAGGGAAAGATTAAGTGGCTGGTAACAGTCTGGCAGTTAACCAGTTCAGACACCACCTCCACTCTGCTTCACCAACAAAAGGAGAGCTGAAAGGAGGAGAGGAATCCCCACACTCACCAAATGCAACTGTAAGTCTCCATTGCTAATGTCCTCAAAATCTGGAACAGCAGGCAGAGGTCCTGTGCTGACACCAGGGGACAATGGACAATGAACTAACCAGGAAACTCAGGAGAAGATCTCTATCTTGGTGGCCTAGCAGTAGGGCTGTGCGAGTCCCTTTGCATAACCACTGAATTATCTCTGCCCCACATTGCTTTATCTCTTGGTCAGGAGTCAGTAATTAAGCTAAGAAGTCTACTTATATTTTAAAAACCCTCAGGCTCCCATAGCCTACAGAGAAGAAAAAGAACAAAAGAGGCTTTTAAGACACTGTGCTCCAACTCAGGGATAAAAATAATATTGAAATAACTGTCTATTTCTACAACTGTGAACACTTTAATTACCTTACTTAGACACAAGTCAATCCAGTCAAGAGTGATCAATAACTTGAAAAGTACTAAGAGAGGGACCTTATAACATAATGTAAAGAATGGTCAAACCAACAAGAAAAAATATTGGAAAAATGAACCAGGACAAGAGTTCAGCTAAAATCCCCCTAAAGGATGAAGCACAAAATAATGAGAAAAACATCCAAACACTAGCTAAAGAAATAATCACAGGAGTGAGTAAAGAGTTTGAAAGAATTATCATCAGAAATACAGAAAGAACAAATGAGATCCAGTATGAAAAAACTAATTATCTCAAGGTTATTAGAGAGCTGAAAGCTGAAATAGCTGAGCTAAGAACACAACAAACTAAACATGTTATAATAGTATTAGAACAGGGTAACAAAATAGATGAACTCCAGAAAACAGAGAGGGGAGAGAGAATAGAATAAATGAGGCTGAAGACAGAATTAGCAAGATCGAGGACAAACTAGAGACAACTAACAAAGAAGTAAGAGATCTAAAAAAAGAGATTAAGAGATACAGAAAACAACAACAGAGACTTATGTGATGACTTCAAAAGAAATAATATATGCATTATTGGCTTACCAGAGGAAGAAAGATAAGGAGGGGAAGAAAGCATTCTTTAGGACATAATAGCTGAGAACTTCTCTAGTCTAGACAACATCAAAGACATAAAGGTTCAAGAAGCCCAGAGGCTCCCAAACAGAATTAACCCAGACTTAAACACCAAGATACATCATATTTAGAATGGAAAGGAATAAGGATAAAGAAAGGATCCTGAAGGCTGCAAGAGAAAAATAGTCACCTTCAGCAGAAAACCCATAAGATTAGTAGCAGACTTCTACACACACACACTACAGGCCAGAAGAGAATGGAAAGATATCTATCAAATGCTCAATGAGAAAGGCTTTCAACCAAGACTACTGTATCCCGTTAGACTGTCATTCGGACTAGATGGAGGAATCAAAACCTTCTCAGACAAGCAACAGTTGAAAGAATCAACTATCACCAAGTCTGCCCTGAAAGAAGTTCTGAGGTCTCCTATAAACAATCAGACCACCATAAATAGGCAATGTATCAGAACACTCTAACAGTCTACAAGAATGGCATTAAAATATCTTCAATCTATGATATCATTAAATGTCAATGGCCTGAATTCACCTATTAAAAGGCACAGAATAGGAAGATGGATCAAAAAACACAACCCAACAATATGTTGTCTACAGAAAACCCACCTAACTCAACAAGAAAAAAAAAAAGTCAACAGACTCTAAGTGAAAGAATGGAAAAGTATTGTACAAGCCAATGCCCCACAAAAAAGGACAGGAACAGCTATTCTCATATCTGATACAACAGAGTTTAAAATAAATAAAATTAACAAAGAAAGGGATGGACACTACTTAAAGCTCAGACGATCAGTCAATCAAGAGGCCTTAACAATTATTAACATCTATGCATACAATGAGAAGCCATCTAAATACATAAAAAAATCTACTGAAAGAGCTACAGCAATATATTAACAGCAACACAGTCATAGTAGGGGACTTCAACACAGCACTCTATCAACTATACAGATCATCCAGGCAGAAAATCAATAAAGACGTGAGGGAGCTACATGAGCAGATAGACAAACTAGAACTATTGGACATTTTCAGAGTCACTCATCCCAAGAAACTGGAATACACATTTTACTCAAGTCCACATAGGTCATTCTCAAGGATAGACCATATGTTAGGCCACAAAGACACAGCATCAGCAAATTCAAGAGCATTGAAATCATCCCAAGCATCTTCTCAGACCACAGTGGATTAAACTAACACTAAACAATCAACAAAAGATTAGTAATAGTCCTAAAATGTGGAAGCTCAACAGTACACTACTTAACAACTACTGGGTCAAAGAAGAAATAAAGGAACAAATCAAAGTGCTTCGAAAGTTCAATGAAAATTAAGACACAAGCTATCAAAATATTTGGGACACAGCTAAGGCAGTACTGAGAGGGAAGTTCATAGCCATAAAAGCACACATTAGGAAACAAGAAAAAGCACAAATAAACAGCCTGATTGTACATCTTAAAGGTCTAGAAGAAGAACAAAGGAACCCTAAAGCAACTAGAAGGACAGATGCCAGGCTGGCTAGCTTCATGAGTGGGAGAGAGGGATGACCAGGGACTCATGGCTGAGCTGGGAAGCAGTATCTCTTTATTCATGTGGAACGCAGCACAATCTAAGCTATCTCTAATCACAATCCTGTCCTTATATATACTCTCCAAGTAGGGTGGAAACAGGATGTGACATAGAGAGGGTGGAGCGAAAAAAGACTGGTGGAAATCAGAGTGTACTAGGAGAGGGGGCAGAGCAAAAAGACATCATGAAACAGTGGGGATTAAACCAATGCCCTGCAGGTAGGTAGGTGCTTAGTTAACAGTGGTTATGTAAATATAATACAGTGTTAAGTAGGGGGGATTAAACCAATGAAACAGAAGGGGTTTTAGAAGCAGAATTAAAAGCATACCAACAGACAGAAATCACTAAAGTTAGGGCAGAAAGAAATAACATTGAAAATAAGAAAACCATACAAAGATCAACAAAAGTAAATGTTGGTTCTTTGAAAGTGTGAACAAAATCAACAAAGCATTAGCCAGAGTCACAAAACAAAAAAGAAGACCCAAATAAATCGGGTAATAAATGAAAGAGGAGATATCAAAACAGACACTGCAGAAATTCAGCATATCATATGAGACTTCTATGAAGAACTATATGCCACCAAGCTAGAGAAACTGGAAGAAATGGACGATTTCCTAGATAGCTACAAACTTCCAAAATTAAGTAAAGAGGAACTAAATAACATGAACTGGCCCATCACAGCTAATGAAATTGAAAGAGTTATCAAAAAATATTTCCAAGAATAAAGTCCTGTACCAGATGGTTTTACAAATGAATTTTATAAAACCTTCAAAGAAGAACTAATACCTCTACTTTTAAAAGTCTCCCAGAAGATTGATGACATTGGAATACTCCCAGCTTCTGTAAAGCCAACATCACTTCGACACCAAAAGCAGACAGGGACACAACCAAAAAAAAAAAAAAAACTACAGACCAATATCTCTGATGAACATAGATGCTAAAATATTGAACAAAACTCTAGCCAACCCAATACATCTGTATATTAAAGTTTGTTCATCATGACCAAGTGGCTTTTACCTGAGGGATGCAATGTTCATTTAATATACGGAAATCAATCTACATGATCTACCACATCAATAAAAGCAAGACTAAAAACCACATGGTCATATCAATAGATGCAGAGAAAGCCTTTGACAAAATACAACATCACTTTATGATCAAAGCACTACAGAAAATAGATGGAAAATTCCTTGAGATAGTGGAGTCTATATATAGCAAGCCTACAGCCAACATCATATTCAGTGGTGAAAACCTGGAAGAATTTCCCCTCAGATCAGGTACTAGACAGGGCTGCCCATTATCACCATTATTATTCAACATAGCATTAGAATTTCCTGCCATAGCAATCAGGTAGGAGCAAGGAATTAAAGGGATACAGATTGGAAGAGAAGAAGTCAAACTCTCCCTATTTGCAGATGATATGATAGTATACATAGAAAAACCTAAGGAATCCAGCAAGAAGCTTTTGGAAATCATCAGGCAATACAGTAAGGTGTCAGGCTACAAAATTAACGTTCAAAAGTCAGTGGCATTCCTCTATGCAAACACTAAGGTAGAAGAAGTTGAAATCCAGAAATCAATTCCTTTTACTATAGCAACAAAAACAATAAAATATCTAGGAATAAACCTAACCAAAGAAGTGAAAAACTTTTATACTGAAAATTATGAGTCACTACTCAAGGAAATTGAAAAAGACACAAAGAAGTGGAAAGATATTCTGCGTTCAATTGTTGCAAGAATTAGCATCGTCAAAATGAATATACTACCCAGAGCCACATACGAATTTAATGCTATCCCCATCAAGATCCCAACCGCATTTTTTAGGAGAATAGAATAAATGCTACAAATATTTATCTGGAACCAGAAAAGAGCTAGAATTGCCAAAACAATCTTGAGAAGAAAGAACAGAACTGGAGACATCACACTCCCAGATCTCAAATTGTATTATAGGGCCATTGTCATCAAAACTGCTTGGTACTGGAACATGAATAGACACAATGACTAGTGTAATAGAACTGAAATCTCATAATTAAGCCCCCACACATATGGACATCTAATCTTTGACAAAGGTGCCCAGACTACTAAGTGGGGGAAAGCAGAGTCTCTTCAACGAATGGTGTTGGAAACAATGGGTTGAAACATGCAGAAGACTGAAACTGAACCACTATATTTCACCAAACACAAAGGTAAATTGTAAGTGGAACAAGGACTTGTGTGTTAGACCAGAAACTATCAGATACTTAGAGGAAAATATTGGCAGAATTCTTTTCGGTATAAATTTTTAAGGCATCTTCAATGAAAGTAATCCAATTAAAAAGAAGACTAAGGCAAGCATAAACCTATAGGACTACATCAAATTGAAAAGCTTCTGCACAGCAAATTAAATCACTACCCAAACCAAGAGACCCCTCACAGAATGGGAGAAGATCTTTACATGCCATATATCAGACAAGAGGCTAATAATCAAAATATATAAAGAGCTTGTCAAAATCAACCACAGGAAAACAAATAACCCCATCCAAAAATGGGAGAGGACATAAATAGAATATTCACCACAGAAGAGATCCAAAAAGCTGAGAAACACATGAAAAAAATGCTCCAAGTCTTTGATTGCCAGAGACGTATAAATAAAGACAACAATGTGATACCACTTCACTCCTGTGTGAATGTCATACATCAGAAAAGGTATCAGCAGCTAATGATGGAGAGGTTGTGTTGTCAAAGGGACACACCTGCACTGCTGGTGGGAATGTAAATTGGTCCAAATTCTGTGGCAAGCAGTCTGAGAACTCTCAGAAGGCTAGAAATGGATGTCTCTGGACACAGTCTAAAGTGAAGCATTGCTGAGGTGGTACTCGTTGCATTGATAGGTTGGGATCAGCAGGTGCAATATCATTTGGTATGATTTAAGAGAAGCATGCAGGAAAGTGAACCCTACCCTAGAGGTTTCAAGACTAAGGGAAATGTAAGCTCTATAGAAGAAGCAGGAGGCTCCTGCTGTCTTAAGCTTTTAAGAAGGCAATAGATAGTTATTGTTATAATGAAATTATTTGGCAATTGGATTAACTTTGAAAATCCCATTGTTATGATTTGCTGTACCATACACAACATCACCATAATTTATGTCCTTTGACATTATTTGTGCATAGCTGTGTCTTATAGAGTAATGCCACCAGTTGATTCTGTTCTCCCTGGTCTAAGCTTTTAAGAGAGTCAATATTTCAAAGACTGAGCCTATATATGGCCTGTGCATTAAAAATACAGGCACCTCAGGGTGAGGGGAGGTGATGGGGGGGGATTGAGTAACAGGAGTCTGCTGTGGTTTTTCAAGTTGGGCCAAACACAATGTATAGTAATTCATGGCCTTTGTTTAAAGGGAGAGGAGGGGCATGTGCAGGAAGGTAGCCACCATTCTGGACATTCAATCAATTTTCCCCTATCATATTAATTAGTGATTTATATGACTACAAGTTAAAAGGAATGTACATAAACACCATTTCCACCACCAAAAGAATGTGTCCCATCCCATACTTCCCCCTCTCCACCGCCCTCCCCCCGCACCGCAGTAAAGCACCCCAGTAAAGTATCCAAACTCACCCTCAGCCCAGAGATTTTTACTTTGGTACCCTACTCCAAACTCAGTCAAATCCTGCTTTGAGTTTCCTTTCTCATCTTCTTTTTCAACTTCTGTTCATGAGTGGGATCATCTCATACTCATCTTTGTCTTTCTGACTTAGCTCACTTAACATAATTGCTTCTAGATCCATCCAAAGTGGGTCAGAGAAGGTGAGTTCATTGATCTTAATAGCTGCATAGTCTTCCACTTTGTATATATACCAAATGATGTGGTATCTCAGTGTTGTCTTTATTTGCATTTTTCTGACAATCAGTAACCTGGAGCAATTTTTCATGTTTGTTAGCCTTTTGGATCTCTTCTGTAATGAATGCTCTGTTCACATATTCTCCACATTTTTGGATGGGGTTACTTGATTTTTTTGTTCCTAAGTTTGCTGAGCTCTTTATATATGTTGGTTATTAGTCTCTTGTCTAATGTGAAGATCTTCTCCCATTCTTTGAGGGGTTCCTTTGTTTGTTTGATGGTTTTTTGGGTGTTCAGAAGCTTTTGATGTAGTCCTATTGATTTGTTTTTGTTTTTGTCTTCCTTGCAATTGGGTTTATATCATCAAAGATCTCCTTGACGTTTAGGTGGGAAAGTTTTCCACCAGTGCTTTCCTCTAACTATTTGATAATTTCTGGTCTAAAATCCAGGTCCTTGATCCGCCTGGAATTGACATTTGTTTTTGGTGAGATAAAGTGGTTCAGTTTCATTCTTCTTCATGTCTTAACCCAGTTTTCCCCGCACCATTTATCAAGAGAAACTCTTCTCCATTTAATATTTTGGGCCCCCTTAGCAAAGATTAGATGTCCATAGGTGTGAGAGTTTAGTTCTGAACTTTCAATTCTGTTCCCCTGGTCAGTGTGCCTATTTTTGTTCAAGTACCAGGCTGTTTTGATGATGGCCTTATAACATAGTTTTAGAACTGGGAGTGTGATACTTCCAATTATGTTTATTTTCTTCAAAATTGCTTTGGTGATTATAGGTATTTTCTGCTTCCAGATAAATGACTGTAATTTTTGTTCTATTCTCTTAAAGAAGCTTGGTGGAACTTTGTTGGGTATCACATTAATTTTCTATATGGCTCTAGGGGACTATTCATTATGATGATATTAGTTTTTCCAATCCATGATCATGGGATGTTTTTCCATTTCTTGCTATTATTTTCCATTTCCTTCAATAGTGACTCATAGTTTTCAGTATATAAGTCTTTCACCTTTTTGGTAGGTTTATTCCTAGGTATTTTATTGATTTTGCTGCAACAGGGAGTGGGAATGACAATGATTTCTGTATGTCCACTTTTTCAGATTTAGTGTTGGCATAAATAAATGCCACTGATTTTTGTACTTTGACTTTGTAGCCTGACACCTTGCTATATTGCCTAATAACTTCCAATAGCTTTCTTCTGGATTCTTTAGGTTTTTCTATGTATACTATCATATCATCTGCAAATAGTGAGAGCTTGACTTCTTCCCAGTCTATATTACTTTGATTCTTTTCTCTTGCCTGATTGCTATGGCAAGAACTTCCAATACTATTTTGAAGAGTAGTGGCAATATTGAGCAGCCCTGTCTAGTTCCTGATCTGAGAAGGAATGCTTTCAGCTTCTTTTTTTTTTTTTAATTTATTTTATTTATTCCCTTTTGTTGCCCTTGTTGTTTCATTGTTGTAGTTATTATTGTTGTTGTTGTTGTTGGATAAGACAGAGAGAAATGGAGAGAGGGAGGGGAAGACAGAGAGGAGGAGAGAAAGATAGACACCTACAGACCTGCTTCACTGCCTGTGAAGCGACTCCCCTGCAGGTGGGGAGCTGGGGTTCGAGCCGGGATCCTTATGCCGGTCCTTGTGCTTTGCGCCACTCAGCTTCTTTCTGTTGAGAATGATGTTGGCTGTAGGTTTGTTATATAATGACTCCACTATCTTGATGAATTTCCCATCTATTCCCATTTTTTGCAGTGTTTTGAACATGAACGGGTTTTAGATTTTGTCAAAGGTTTTCTCTGCATCTACTGAGATAATCATGTTGGTTTTGCTTTTATGCAGTTCGTGAATGACATTGCTTGACTTATATATATATTGAACCAGCCTTGAATTCCTGGGATAAATTCTACTTGGTCGTGATGATCAATCTTTTTGATATACTGCTGTAACCAGTTGGCCAGGATTTTGTTCAAAATTTGTCAACTATGTTCATCAGGGATATTCATCTGTAATTTTGCTTTTTAATTATTTCCCTATCTGCTTTTGGTATGAGGGTACTGTTGGCTTCATAGAAGGTGGAAGGGAGTCTTCCTATATCTTTGATCTTTTGGAAGAGCTTTAGAAGTATAGATATTAACAATTTATGAAGGTTTTGTAGAATTAATCTGTAAAGCCATCTGGTCCAGGACTTTTATTGTTGAGAAGATTCTTAATAACTGTTTGGATTTCTTTGTCTGTGATTGGTGCATTTATGTTCTGTAGTTCTTCCTGGTTCAGTTTTATAAGGGTATATATTTCTACGTATTCTTCCATTTCTTCCAGATTCTCTAGCTTTGTTGTTGGAGGATGATCCCACTGTACCATAAAGTCCAGGCCATTGTTTCCATGAGGTCTGAGTAGGCTGACCCCTGGTTCTCCCTCTGGGTTGAGAGAAGGGAAGGTTACCCTGACCTCATGAACTAATGATGGATGGCTTCTCCAGAATGGTGGCTATCTTCCTGCACATGCCCCTTCTCTCCCTTTATACAAAGGCCATGGATTACTGTACATTGTGTTTGGCCCAACTTAAAAAACCACAGCAGACTCCTGTTACTCAATCCCCCCTCCCCATCACCTCCACTCACCCTGAGGTGCCTGTATTTTACCCCCAGGGAAATATGCATTGTGAAGCTTGTGATCAAACCTTGTATGGAAACGTTTTAGTTGTGATCAAATAGTTTGTAGGTGGAAATGTGACTATGCATTTTATTGTTTTGTATTTGGGTTAATTACTACCTCAACCTTCTCCTTGGGTAATGGGTATATGTACTTGCTTTTTCTTTCAATAAATGAGTTGCCCCACTGAGGTTCTCCCAGAGCTGACTGCTTGTCTCTCTAAGCACTTTTACCTCAGCAGGCAGAGCTACCCCAGTACTCCCAGGGGACTTCTATGACCCTCGCTGCCAGTGGCCAGGGTGGCAAGGGACCTAGAGTGGCAGCCCACACTTGTGATATATAGTTCTTTGTAAAAGTTTTGCATGATTTTCTGGATTTCTGTGGTGTCAGTTATGATATCTCCTTTATCATTTACAATTCTATTTATTTCAGTATTCTCCCCCTTTTTTAGTGAGTCTGTTTAGGGGGTTGTCAATTTTGCTTAATTTTTCAAAGAACCAACATTTGGCTTCATTGATTTTTTGTATGGTTCTCTTTCTAATTTTTTTTTTCTGTTCTAACTTTATCCATTTCCTTTTGTCTGGTCGCTTTAGGGTTCTTTTGTTCCACTTCTTCTATTCCTTAAGGCATGCATTAAGGTAATTTATTTGAGCTTTTTCTCATTCTCTAATGTGTGTTTGTATGGCTATGAGTTTCCCTCTAAGTACTGTTTTAGCTGTGTTCCTAATATTTTGATGACTTATATCTTCATTTTCATTTGTTTCCAGGAACATTTTAAATGTATTGCTTGAGTTCCTGTTTTACCCAATGTTCCTTAAGAATCATGTTGTTAAGTTTCCAAATTCTGTAACTTTTAGTAATTTCTGTTTATTGTTAAATGCTAGCTTTACTCCATTGTGGTCTGAGAAGATGCTTGGGATGATTTCAATTCTCTCAAATTTGTTGATACTGTCTTTGTTGCCTAATATGTGGTCTATCCTTGAGGATGTACTGTTGAATTTGAAAGAATAAGTATTTGGGGGGGGGGGCGTGAAGAACTCTGAAAATGTCCAGGAGGTTTAGTCTTTTGACCTCTTCATTTAATTCTCTTGTTTAAGTGTGAGAGTGGAATGTTGAAGTCTCCCACTATTATTGTATTACTATTCATGTATTTTTGTAGTTCTTTCATTAGGTGTTGATATATATATTTAGATGGGCCCTCATTGGGTACATAGATGTTATTAACTGTAAAATCTTCTTGGTTGATTGATCCTCTTAAAGTCTATTGTATCAGAGATAAGAATGATTGTTCCAGCCTTTTTTGTGGTCTATTAGCCTGTATGATAGTTTTCTCTTTTACCTCTTTCTTAGTTTTCTTTAGCTCATCTTCTGTCTGGCTAATTCTTTTTTCTGCTTCTGTTAATCTGCTCTTCCTTCCCTCAGCTTCCTTCTTCAGTTCAGTTATAGTATTAGCTTGTTCTGCTAATTGGCCTTTTAGCTCAGCTATTTCAGCTTTCAGTTCTCTAATAATCTCAATGTAGCTATTATTTTCCTTAAGGGTTTCATATGTTGTTTCCCTATTTTTTGATAGCCCTTTCCTCCATAGTTGTCTTCATTTCTGTGATTATTAGCTTTTTTATTGCTTGCATATTTTTCTTATCTTTAGTTACTTCTGACTAATTTGGAATTTCTTCTCAGCTCCTGTCCTGATTCATTGTGATAGTAGTTTTGTTTGCTCTTGGTTTAACCATTTTTTAATTAATGTGGTTTGTATTCTTCTGTTCTGTTATTCTTCAGTTGTTATGTTTTGAGTACAAGCCACACTATACTAAAGAATTTTCACAAATACAGTCACAAACCTCATAAATTACAACAATCGCAACTGAAGCAAGGACTGATGCAGTTCAACCAATAACAGTTAGCCAAGCAACACTTCTAGTCCAAGAATAATAAAAAAAAAAGAAAAAGACAAGAAAGAGAATGGATAAAAGGCAAAGCAAGAACAGACAATTATGCATATCTACTGTCCACTATAAATTCTAAGGATGGCAAGATAAGAAATAAAAGTAGCAAAGAGAGCTACACACATACACACACACACACACACACACGCACACACACACACAGAGAGAGAGAGAGAGAGAGAGAGAGAGATTTCATTCAGAGTCAGATTTCTCCCACAAAATAATTTACAAATGCGTGTCAGTGAATTCAGAATGCAAAAGAAGGTAGAAGAAAAAAAAAAGAGCAGTGAAAAGAAAGAGATTTTTTTTGATTAGCTAGGAGGAGATAAAAAGGATGGTGGACAGAAGAAAGAGAGAGAAGCAAGTTTCTCACACAATGGATAGTCCATCTAGTCACTTATCAATGGAAAAAGCAACAAGAGTTGATTCTGGTCAACCTGAAGATGATGGAAAAGGGACATGTGTATATAATAATAGTTAAAATAAAATAAAAGAGTAAGAAAACCAAACAGTCAGTCTCCAGTTTGGAGTGCTCCAGATGGGCTTCACACAGCCTGATCCCCTTCCTAAACCAAGCAAAGACAACCAACTATAAGAAGTATCAACAGAAAAAAAAAAAAAAAAAGCTTCAGCTAGTTTTTCCCAGGCAGGGCTGAGGTCCTGATTGGTCGTGTATTCTGTCACTCAGACAGAGCTCCAGCCACCTTCAAAAAAAGAAAAGGAAAAGGAAATTTAAAAAAGGCTTAGAATGACACCCTGCTGAGTCAAGAATCTTGGTAAAGAAAATAGCTCAACAGAAGCCTGCTAGGAGCAGCTGGCCAGCCTGTAGGGGCTGGTTCTGGGGTGGAAGGGGAAGGGTGAGTTCAGAAAAAAATCAAGTCAAAGATTTTCCTTACTTTATCCTCTTGGCCTCTGTTTTCCAGCCCAAGAGTGGATTATAGGACTCTTATTTTGGTGTCACCCTGTGCCCTCCTTATTCACCCTTTCACAGATGGCCCAGATACCCTATCCTTTCCAGAGAATCACAGGTTTAAAGCTGCTTCTTTTTGGAATTCACACTAGGTGTTGTCTCCAAGTCGCCATCTTGGCTCCTCCCCATACCCACACAGGTGGATTTTTAAATATGAACTAGGAATGAAAAATAAAGAACCCATGTGGCAAACTTCCCATTTAATGGGATATATGACCAAGATCTGTGACTCTCATCTGTGGGAAGCCACAGCAGCATCTTTCTCTAAAGGTAATATCTATTTCTAGCAATGCCAAAGACATATCGACTGATGGCTCTTGCTACCCTGCTTGCTATGGTTCCTTGAACATTTCAGAGACAATTTCTCTAATCTTTTTGTCAGTTTTATTACCACCCTGAGATCCTTCCAGAAAATTTTTTTTGCTATTTAGATGGTCCTAGATGATTTCTGACACTCGTAGCCAACTATCTTGACTAGTCTGCTCTATACCTAGACTCACAAACCTCTCCCTCATGAGACACAGCATTCTGACTTGTGCAGAAATATCTGAGTTTATTTAACCATCATATTAATCTGGAGGAGATAAAAACTACCCCATTTTTACATAGGGAAACTGAGTCCTGGTAGGGTCAGGTGACTTTCCCAAAGTCACACATCCCATATCAAACCAAGAGTTAAAGGCAGCTCTCCTGATTCCAAAACAGAAGTTCTCCATGGAGAGGGTATCTTCATTTCAACAAACCAAGAATATTGAAAGCAGCACATAATTTCTATAGCAAGCACCTTTTGAGTCATGGAGGTACCACAGAGGCAAAGTATGTGACTTAAGTGCAACTTCTTTAGAAGACAATATAGAGTCTATAAACAAATAAGAATAAAATTATCATATGACTAGGCAATATCACTATTAGACATTTACCCAAAGGAAACACAAACACACACAAAGGGACATACATACCCTCATATTCATAAGCAGCATTACTCAGTGTGGCCATAAAGTAGGTGCACCCTAAGTGCCCACTGACAGATGATTAGCTAAAGAAGCTATAGGATATATATATACTTCTATGAATATTATTCAGCAGTCAAAAAAGACAATATTGTATCCTTCGAAACAATATGGGTTGAACTGGAGGTGATTATACACTAACAAAATAAGCAGAGAGGATAACTACTAGATGGCTTCACCCATATATGGAGTCTGGAGAACTAATATACATAAACTTGAAAACAAACAATCCAAAACCAACAACAACAAAAAAAATTCAAGCAAACTGTTTCTGACCCTTTTGAAAATTATGATGGTTATCTTTAGGAAGTGGGAAGGTAGGAACACAAAACTTTGGTGGGAGATGTGGTGTGAAACTATACTCTTGTTGTAATCCTACAATCTTGTAATCCATTATAATCACAAATAAAAGAAAAAAGATGAAAAATAAAGGGTATGACTTGAAAAAGTAAGGTCCACATATGCTAGAGATGAACCATATTCTCTTTTTATTTTTTTTTAATTTGTGGTTAATCATAGGTCACAAGATTGTAAGGTTACAATATATAGTTCCACACCACATCCTCCACCAGAGTTGAATCACACACTAACATCTCTCACTCCCCTTACTTTATCTCTCAGAAAACAAAAAATAAACAAATACTATAAAAAATAAAGTTGCTTCTTCTATACTCTCCATGTGGAAGAATTCAGCAACAAAAGGAGAGAAAAATATTCCTGCTATCAGAGAATGTATATGTTAACAGATAACAATGAACCGAGAACAAAAATAAATGAGTAAATTAAATGGTACATGAAAAGGTAATAAGTTCCATGGAGAAACTGAGACAACAGAGCAGTAAGCCCATTACCATACAATAGTAAGATGGGGTGGTGGGCAGGGTTGAGTCTGTTGTACAAAGACTTAGAGGAGGAACAGAGAACACATTCAGTAAATATTCGCTGTGTCAAATAAGTGATCAAATATTTCCTTCTTTTTTTTTTCAAAATAGAGGAAGAATAGTCCAGGGGAGGATAAGGATTGCCCCAGGTAACATAGCAACCTGGTAATAGATCCTGTTAATGACTCCGGTTACCACACTGCAATAGAGCATGACTGGCTGTCTTCCCAAAGGAGCAGAGCATTTCAGATGTCTCGTCACTGAACGCACAGTGGCCTGCCTGCTGCCTGATACATGTATATATCCTTATAGTCCATCCTTTAGGAGCAGGGTAGATCCCACTTTTTCCTCTTGTATGTTTGTACGACCTAGTCACTCTTTCCTAGGATGATGATTTGCCAACACTAGAATATCTAAGGACCCTGTTTGGCCTATGCTGAAATTCTCTTTTCTTGAGTCTCAGTCTCATTGCTATTTCAAAGCCAATAGTAGGGCAGGGGAGATAGCATAATGTTTACACAAAGTATTTTTATGCTTGAAATTCTAAAACCCCAGGTTTTGTCCCGGGCATCACCATAAGCCAGAGCTGAGCAGTGCTCTAGTTTAAAACAACAATAATAAAAATATGTTAGTCATAAGAGTCCCTTCTTTCATTCTACATGACCATATCCCTTCTTTCCATAAGTCCAGCCTTCACTGAACAAAGTAACCCTATAGTAACCCAGTCTAGCCCCCTTGCAGAGAGATGCTGGCCACAGCCACCAAATCAAGCAAGCAAATGTGTCGTTGCAAATTGTGGGCATACTTTGGCAGCAAATATCAGAAAATGAGACTATCTTATTTCTCCACTCTCTCTTTTTTTAACTTTTATTTATTTTTTTTATTTATTGGATAGGGACAGAGAGAAATTGAGAGAGGAGGGGGAGATAGTGAAGAACAGAGACACACCTGAAGCTCTGCTTCACTACTTGTGAAGCTTTACCCCTTCAGGTGGGGACCAGGGGCTTGAACCTGTGTCCTTGTGCACTGTAATGTGTGTGTTTAACCAGGTGTGCCACCACCTGGCCCCAAATGAGACTATCTGAGCAACTAAGAGGACTTGACCAGGAAGACTTCCCTGAGGAAGTACATTTAGTTGAGATCTACAGGATGAGTAGCAGTTAACCATTGAAGAGGGCAGTACCTGCAGGCTTAAAAAAAAAAAAATAGATGTGGAGCCAGGTGGTGGTGTACCTGGTTAAGCGCTTATATTACAGTGTGCAGGGACCCAGGTTCAAGCCCCTAGCCCCCACCTGCAGGGAGAAAGCTTCACGAGCAGTAAAGCAGGGCTGCAGTTGTCTGTCTTTCTCTCTCCTCTCTACCTACCCCTCCCCTCTCAATTTATCTGTGTCTATCCAATAATAAATAAACAAATGTATTTAAATGAAAAGAAAAGTAGCGGTGGGGCCAGACAGTGCACACCTTGCACCTTGTAGAGTGAACATGTAACACTGTTACAATGTTCAAGGACCCAGGTTCAAGATCCTGGTTCCCACCTGAAGTGGAGAAAGCTTCACAAGTGGTGAGCAATGATGCAGGTCTATCCAACTATCCTTTATCTATCTATCTATCTATCTATCTATCTATCTATCTATCTATCTACCTATCTATCTATCTATCATCTATCTATCTTTCTGTCTATCTTTCTCTCTCCACTTTCTATCCAAAAGAAATATGACAAAAAGAAAAAACATTATAAAATAAAAAAGAACAGTAGAGGCACAGAGGTCTGGGAAGTCACAGTCAAGCTGCAGCTCAGTCCTGCAGAGTCATTTGGTCTAGAACATTTTTCTAAATCTGTTTCCTAAATGCCATAAGAAAAGGATGCAAAAAAAAAAAAAATCTGTCTCTACCCCCTTAACCACTCACCCATCCACTCAATATGTCTTTGGTGAAAGGTTAGCTTCATAGGAGAAGCCCTGGAGGAAAACTGAAGTCTACTTTTCAGATAAAGTCTTCTCTTGGAGAGAAGTTTTTTTTTTTAAAGATTTTGTTTATTTATTTATTTTCCCTTTTGTTAACCTTTTTGTTTTATTATTGTAGTTATTATTGTTGTTGCCATTGTTGGATAGGACAGAGAGAAATGGAGAGAGAATGGGAAGACAGAGAGGGGGAGAAAAAGACAGACACCTGCAGACCTGCTTTACTGCTTGTGAAGCGACTCCCCTGCAGGTGGGAAGCTAGGGGCTCAAACCGGGATCCTTACACTGGTCCATGCACTTCACAGGTGTGTTTAACCCGTTGCGCTGCTGCCCAACTCCTTGGAGAGAAGTTTTTGCAGACTTTTATAGAGATGTTTATATGCCTTTGTCTTTTTGCCTATACTGTCCTTTATTGTAACCTTCCTGAGCCTTCCTTTTCCTTCCCAGCATCCTATGCATCAACAAAGCTATTTCAGATCCTTTCTAGGACCACAGGGTAAGTTACTCAGACCTTTTGAGTCTGCCCTGTGTGTATAATAGATGCACATGCTGCTAACACATTCCCATTGACTGTCTCTCTTGTTAATCTGCTCCTGCTTATCTAACTATTTATCCAGCTTCTGAAAAACCCAGAAGAGTTCAGGATGATTTATTTTATCCCTGACAAGAAGTTATTAACTAAGACATATGAAACAGGAAAGAATTGAGCTTAAACCTGTTTGGCTTGTTTGTTTGAACTTTCTTCTTGCTATTTGAATTCTGACTAGACAGTATGAGAGGGAATAGGCCTGTAAGGAGGTCCCTGAAGGGGGAGGCAAGTGAAGGCTCCTTGCTGGCAAAATCAGGGTATATAGATATGGGGCATATAGTTCTGAGATATGTTTAAAAGTATAGTCCACAGGACATGGGGTCCTGGAGGGTTTCCCCATAGGCATGCTGCCCTTCATAAGCTGTCCTCCTAGCTGTGGATGTCAATTTCAACTAGACCAACCCAGATGAAGGTGTGAGGAACTGCATAACTCCAGGAGCAGTGAGGACTGAGTGTCCTGAAATGTTAGGGCTACTCTAAATCTAGAGGAGGGGAGGGCAGAGCAGAATGGGGTTGTTTTTGGAGGTGACTTTGCTTGCAGTGAAGATTGTGTGATGTCCAGGGAGGAAGTAGCTGAAGGCAAAGAAGGAAAGTGAGGCAATATGTCCTCTGAGAACAACAAAAAAGTTTTGAAGTGTTTAGGCCATGCGACATAATCACCGATGGTCATTATCAAAGTCATCCCCACGCAACCTATTTTATGGGATACTGAGATCCTCACATCTGATTGTTCTGGGTTGGCGTGGTGTGATATATTAGTATACAGTAGAGGGCGTGCTTGCCATGTTCTTCCACTCTTAAGAACAAATCAGCAAATGAATTTGAATCTTACAAAAGTAGAAAAAGGCTCTCTTATGGAAAGCGTCCAATACCACGAAGAATTTTTTTAAAAAAAGGAATCAGTGCATTAGAAAACACACACGCATATGTGGACACGGATACATACACACACACACACACACACACACACACACACACACACACACACACACTGTACCAGATGGATGATTTCTTCCAAAGGCACCAACTTCTGGTGCAGGAGCTGAAACTATAAGCTAACCTTCCCACCCCTCAGGAAACAGTACCTGGAGGACCACCTTTGTATTTATTCTTTTCTCCATTTTTCTATTCAAAACTTAGGAAGCCCTGCATTTGCTCTTCATACAGATTGCAAAGCTAAACTGATAATAACAACTTCATTACAGCAATTGACTCTGTAGTCAGCTGAACTTGAATCCTAGGTTTCCTAGATAATGACCTTGGTTTTGTGGCTTACTCTTTTTTTTTCCGAATATACTTAAAATTGCAAAATGAATATGGGCCCCAGATCACATCAAATCAACGAGGTTTACAGTCAACAATATCTATACACCTTTCCCATATTTGGGAGCTACTCTCTTCCCTGATCCAGCTTTCTTGTCCTTTTTCTAACCATGACATCATGTCCCCAGACAGTAACTTGGATCCACCTGCATATCAGATTTCAGGCTCAGGGGGAAAAAAAGTATAGCTACAGGCTCTACGGAATATACCTATAAATGTATACCTACTAGCTATCTACAAAAGGGAGACCCCCCCAACTCTTCATCTGCACTATTCCAGACTTTAGGTTCATGATTAGTCAACAATTTGCTTGGCTTTATATGTTAACTCTCTTTTTAGCCACCAGGTTCCAGATGCTAGCATGAGGCCAACCAGACTTCCCTGGACAGACAACATCACCAATGTGTCCTGGAGCTCTGCTTCTCCACAGCCCCACTCTACTAAGGAAAGAGAGAGGCAGGCTAGGAGTATGGATCAACCAGTCAATGCCCATATTCAGCGGGGAAGCAATTACAGAAACCAGATCTTCCACCTTCTGCAGCCCATAATGACCTTGGGTCCATAGTCCCAGAGGAATAAAAATAGGAAACCTATCAAGGGAGGGGATGGGACAGAAAGTTCTGGTGATTAAACACCAAGAAGAAGCTCAAATGAACGACCTTACTGCACACTTCAAGGACTTAGAGGAAGAGGAACAAAGGAACCCTAAAGCAACCAGAAGGACAGAAATCATTAAAGTTAGAGTAGAAATACACAACATCAAAAATAAAAGAACCATACAAAAGATCAGTGAATCCAAATGTTGGTTCTTTGAAAGATTAAACAAAATTGACAAGCCCCTACCCAGACTCACCAAACAAAAAAGAGAGAAGACTCAAATTAATAGAATTGTAAACGATGGAGGAGATATCACAACTGACACCACAGAAATCCAGAGAATCCTGCGAAACTTCTATAAAGAACTATACGCCACCAAGCTAGAGAATCTGGAAGAAATGGAACAATTCCTAGAGGCATATGCCCTTCCAAAACTGAACCAAGAAGAACTATAAAATCTAAATGCACCAATCACAGACAAAGAAATTGAAACCGTTATTAAGAATCTCCCCAACAATAAAAGTCCTGGACCAGATGGCTTCACAAACGAATTCTACAAAACTTTCAGGAAACAGTTAATACCCATACTTCTTAAGCTTTTCCATAAGATTGAAGAAACAGGAATACTCCCTTCCACCTTCTATGAAGCCAACATCACCCTGATACCAAAAGCTGATAGGGACAGAACAAAAAAGGAAAACTACAGACCAATATCTCTGATGAACATAGATGCCAAAATATTAAACAAGATCTTGGCCAACCAGATACAGCAACATATCAAAAAGATTGTTCATCACAACCAAGTGGGATTCATCCCAGGAATGCAAGGCAGGTTCAACATCCGTAAGTCAATCAATGTCTTTCACCACATCAATAAAAGCAAAGCCAAAAACCACATGATTATCTTAATAGATGCAGAGAAAGCCTTTGACAAAATCCAACACACATTCACGCTCAAAACTCTACAAAAAATGGGAATAGATGGGAAATTCCTCAAGATAGTGGAGTCTATATACAGCAAACCTACAGCCAACATCATACTCAATGAACAGAAGCTGAAAGCATTTCCCCTCAGATCGGGGACTAGACTGGGCTGTCTACTGTCACAGTTACTCTTCAACATAGTATTGGAAGTTCTTGCCATAGCAATCAGGCAAGAGAAAGAAATCAAAGGAATACAGATTGGAAGGGAAGAAGTCAAGCTATCACTATTTGCAGATGATATGATAGTATACATAGAAAAACCTAAAGAATCCAGCAGAAAACTACTGGAAGTTATTAGGCAATATAGCAAGGTATCAGGCTACAAAATTGATGTACAAAAATCAGTGGCATTTCTTTATGCAAGCACTAAATCTGAAGAAGAACATATCCAGAAATCACTCCCATTTACTGTTTCAGCAAAATCAATCAAATACCTAGGAATAAAGTTGACCAAAGAAGTGAAAGACTTATATACTGAAAACTATGAGTCGCTACTCAAGGAAATAGAAACTGATACCAAGAAATGGAAAGATATCCCATGCTCATGGATTGGAAGAATAAATATTATCAAAATGAATTTTCTCCCCAGATCCATATACAAATTTAATGCACTACCCATCAAAGTTCCACCAAGCTCCTTTAAGAGAATAGAACAAACACTATAATCATTTATCTGAAAGCTGAAAACACCTAGAATTGCCAAAACCATCTTGAGCAAAAGAAACAGAAATGGAGGCATCACACTCCCAGACCTTAAACTATATTATAAAGCAAAGCCATCATCATCAAAACAGCATGGTACTGGAACAAAAATAGGCACACAGACCAGTGGAACAGAATTGAAAGCCCAGAAATAAATTGATAGTTAATGTTTGCAGTGAGTACCTCCCTAACACTTCCTCTCCACTATTCCAAGCTTTGTGTCCATGATTGCTCAACAATTTGTTTGGCTTCGTATGTTAACTCTCTTTTCAGTCACCAGGTTCCAGATGCCATCAGGATGCTGGTCAGGCTTCCCTGGATTGAAGACCCCACCAATGTGTCCTGGATCTCAGCTTCCCCAGAGACACACCCTACTAGGAAAAGAGAGAGGCAGACTGGGAGTATGGACTGACCAGTCAACGCCCATGTTGAGCGGGGAAGCAATTACAGAAGCCAGACCTTCCACCTTCTGCAACCCACAATGACCCTGGGTCCATGCTCCCAGAGGGATGGAAAATGGGAAAGCTATCAGGGGAGGGGGTGGGATATGGAGATTGGGTGGTGGGAATTGTGTGGAGTTGTACCCCTCCTACCCTATGGTTTTGTTAATTAATCCTTTCTTAAGTAAAAAAAAAAAAAAAAGAATTAAAAAAAAAGAAAAAGAAAGAAAGTTCTGGTGGTGGGAACTGTGGAGTTCTACCCCTATGTCTTATGGTTTTGCCAGTGTTTTCTTTTTATAAATAAAATTTAAAAATTTAAATAAATAAAAAGAAAACTCCTTATAAGGATTTGTGATTATTCAAAATGGAAAGTGGACAGCACCTAGCCTAGTAAAATATGTCAGCTACAGATTTGTCTTCCTAATCTTGAAAGAAATATGGGGCCAGCAAGATAACCCACTTGGCTAACACACTTGTTTTATTATGGGCATAACCCAAGTGTGAGACCAGCCCCCACCACACTGAAGGAAGTTTCATGCTTTGGTGTCTTTATCTCTGTCTCTGTTTTTCTATATTAAAAAGAAAATAAAAACCTGGACTTAAGTCTTGAAGCTTCAATGAAACAGAAAAGAAAAAATGAGAAAAAATGAATATGAGAAAAAGACCTATTAGGTGATTTCTGAGTAAAATACATAATTCAACCAGCAGGTGGCAGCCTCCCCACCTTTAGAGAGCACTAGAAACAGGGCTTCCTGTTAATGTGTGAGAACCTTCTCTGACCAGAAAACAAAACACAAATACAAAGTATAATAATAATAATAATAATAATAATAATAATAATAATTTTAATAATAATACATTCTTTATTTCTGCTCTAAACCAGCTCTCCAAAAAGGATTCAATCCTTCCTAGGGGACAACAGAACACGACAGGCTCCCTCTTCTGCTACACGAAACCTACTGGCAATGACCACAAATTCTTTTATCACAGCTGGCAAAGGTTTATTAGGGGTGTATGGGAGAGGAACTCCAGGGACAGGGAGGGAGGATTTCTGTCCCATGGGGCCAATCTGCCCTCTGACTCTGCAAGGACTACTTGGCAGAGCTACCACCTTTCTCTGGCATGTCCGAGAGCTCCAGTGTATTGATGTCCCACTAGCAATTTACTCTTGTTTATTGTGACTTTACTGTGGGTTGCGAAGGTCACATTCCCATGTCCTGTTGCCCTGTGCTCATTCCTTTAGCTTGTCTCAAATCCTTCAGTGGTCCAGTTTCATATTATTTTCTACTGCCTAACTTACAGTACAGAATGAGGGGTCCCTAGAAATGAGAGCTGGTTCCTATTTACCTTCCTATTGTCTTCTTTCTTTTCTTTTCTTTTGAATCTTAATGCTATTTTGTAATGGTCATGATGTTCTAGTCTTAACTTATTATTTGTTTTTACAGTTTTTAACATTTTATTTATTTTGGATAGACAGTGAAACTGAAAGAGAAAGGGGGTAGAAAAGAAGAGAGAGAGAGAAAGATATGTAGCACTGTCTCACCATTTGTGAAGCTTTCCCCCTGCAGGTGGGGACAGAGACTTGAGTTGTATTTCTTTTTAATTTTTTAATTTAATATTTTATTTCCTTCAGGGTCTTTGCACACTGTAATATATATGCTCAACCAGATGTATCACCACCTAGGCCTCTACTGTCTCATTTCTCTTCGCCTAATTGAGGTGGCAAACCCACCCGAGCAACTAAGTTAACACAGAACAAAAAGCCATGGGTCCTGTGTCTCCAGTGCTTCTCCTCCAGGGTCATCTCTGTGCCCCCAAATAGCTGCAGAGAGACCCTCATAAAATTCTGAGTCATGCCATCTTGGTATATAAAACCTGCCTCCCATCTTAGAAGTCAGAAGAAGAAATTCAGATATTAGTCCCATTCACTATAGCAGCAAATAAAAAAGAAATAAAATGTCTATGAATAAACCTAGCAAAATAAGTGAAAAACTTGTATACTTAAAACTATGAGAAATAAAAAGAGACATAAAGAAGTGGAGGGATATTCAATTGGAAGAATTAACATATCAAAATGAATATTCTACTCAGAAGCACATACAAATTCAATGAAATTCACATCAAGGTACCATCTAATATTTTAGAAGAAAATAACAAAAGCTACAATTGTTTGTCTGAACCCAGAAAATATCTAGAATTGCCAAAAATAATTTTGAGAAAAAGAAAAAAAGAACAGAACTGGAGGAATCACACTCACAGATCTCATTGGGCCATTGTAATTGAAACTTCCTGGTACTGGAATGTAAATAAACACACCAACCAGTAGAATAGAACTGAGAACCCAGAAATTAGCCCTCACACCTATGAACATCTAATTTTTGACTGACCCAAACTATTAAATGAAGGAGAAACATTTAAACAAATGCTGTTAGGAAAAGTGGGTTGAAATATATAGAACTGAACCACTACATGTTACCACACACAAAAGTAAACTCCAAATGGATCAAGGACTTGGATGTTAGACAAGAAACTATCACATACTTAGAGGAAAATATTGACAGCACTTGTTTCTATATAAATGTTAATCTAAATGTCTTTATCTAGATGATAACCAGGAACCTAAAGGTAAGAGTATAACAGATGGGATTAACGGTATTTGTACAGGAATAAGCTAGTAATTTATTTTAGATATATTCCAAGGGGTCCATAACTTTACTAATTTTTGCCTGAGCTTGACAGCTAACATGCAGGTAGGATAAAAATATTGTCTGGGAAGATGGTGTCAGAGCTGGGAATAGGACTAGAAAGCTGGATCAGGGCAGAGAGAAGCTCACAAATATGGGAAAAGTATGTAAATACTGTTAACTGTAAACTCTATAGATCTGACCTAGTGCCCATGTCTATTCATATTTAGCACAGGAGCCTGTTTAACCTCTGCATCCCTGTCAGTCTGAGCTCAAATTCCATAGCCACAGCTACAAACATTCTAGGCTACACTCATTACCAGAACAATTTCTAATAACCAAAATCTGGAACCAACCTAGGTGTCCATCCACAAACAAGTGGCTGAGAAAGTCGTGGTATATATACATAATGGAATACTACTCAGCTATTAAAAATTGTCGGGTCTTAAAGCCAGTCCCTCTGCTCTGCTCCATGCTCCATTGTTGACACTATGGTCTATTTACATAACCATTGTTTTGCCTGAAGGATCCTCACCACGTTATCCCCTCAGGGTATTGCTAATTCAGTTAAAATCATCGAAAAGTTGCTAAGGATGCTTCTGCCTTCCCAGATGCCTTTTGCCTCTCTCCACCCCCTTTCCTAGTCATTTCCGTTTCTGACTTGCCACTTCAGGCTTTTATTCACTGCTGTTCTTGGTTTCGCTCCTCTTTCTCTTCCGCATCCCAACCTGGAGAAGACCTGGAGAAGAGCTGGTGTGCATAGTGAGAGGTGGCCATTTTGCCTGCTCCACGTGGCCTAAACCCACTGTGCTCACATTTGACTCTGGGGCATCCGTATCAATAAAGAATTGTATTACCATGCCACCACGAGTTCCTCATCTCTCTCTCTCTGGCGAAGCTAGCCAGGCAAAAAATGATAAGTTAACATTCTTTGCCTTATCTTACATGGAGCTTGAAGGAATCATGTTAAGTGAGATAAACTAGAAAGAGAAAGATGAATATGGGATTATATCACTCATAGACCAAAGTTTATAAATAGAACAGAAAAGGGAAACACAAAGCAGAACTTTGAGTTTGCTGCATTGTGCCAAAGTAAAGAACTCTTGTGGAAGGGGAGGTCTTTCAAGTCAAACAACAAACAAACAAAAATCTAAGTTCCTAGTCAGATATTATCTTTTAAGGATATGCCTCTAATCTTAGGGTTAACTCAGGCCTTGGATCCCATCAAATATGACTTTGTTGCATTCACTTTCTCCAGTGTTTCCTAATTTCCCAGTTCCTACATCCTCTTCCCACAGCACAAAATTCCTCCTCACTGTGGCTTGTGGGGAGCATTGCCTCCTCGCAGCATGATGAACCTCCTTATAATGCTTATCTGTGAGCTATATCTTTGACCGGGATTGCTTGCTTTATGAGAAACAGACCTAGGTAGGCGTTTCCTAAGAGTGTAGTTATAAAAGAGGTTCCAGCAGTGAAAGTCACACAAAGGACAAACAGGCCAACATGATAGCAGTGAGTCTCTGATTGTAGCCCCAGAGGCTCTGATGGCAGCTCAGGCATAGGTGTATTATAATGCCCTCTCCAGCCCTAAAATGCACTTCTAAGCCTCTGATTCAATTGGTGTTTTCGTATCAGGTCTCAGAAGTGTTCCTGCTTTGGGTTTTCAGTCTCCTGTCTGAGTTTCAAATGCAAAAGATAGAGTTGGGGGGAGGCCAATGTGAAATAATTTATTTACCCTGAATTGATCACTGACACCAAAAAGAAAAGTGAGCCCAGTGAAGAGATAGAGGGAGACAAAATGATTTGTGTTGACTAATTCTAAGCACAGTCAGTGCCTCCTCCAGGGAGCTCTGGAGGAGTCAGCCCTCTGAGTTTCAGCTTCACACCTCCTCAAAAGTCTGGGTTTAATGAGTTTCTCTGAAGCCAGTGCCTTATAGAAAAAGCAATCTGCTGTCTCAGCTATGAGACACTGTCAGAGAATCACACTGCCTTCTGGGCCTGGATCTCTGCTACACCAGTATGTATAGGACTCAATTTCATTTTATTTTCTTTATTTTACTTTCTTTTTTCACTGAAACAAGAATGTCTATTTATTTATTTATTTATTTATTCAATTATTCATTTCCGTCACCAAACGTCTGTGTCCCCATCCCCAGTCCTATAGATAACCACTATAGTTCCCCCACAGTCTTCAAAATAGGTTGATATTTTGGGTTTTTTGTTTGTTTGTTTTTGTCATATTTGTATATTTAATTTTCTATGTTCTGCATATGATTGAAACTATTTTGTACTTGTCCTTCACTTCCTGACTTGCTTCACTAAGCATAATCTTCTCCAATTCCATCTACTTTATCCAAAAGGACACAATATCATCTATTTTTTATTGCTGAATAATAATATGTTAAGTATATGTCCCAAAACATTTTTATCTAGTCATCTGTCACAAGACATTTTGTTTGTTTCCAGATTTTTACTATTATGAATAAAGCTTTTATGAATATAGGGGTGTATATATCCCTTTGTGTCAGTGTTATCCAATTCCATTTTCTACACATCACTCAAAAGCCTATGGAAATGGTTGAGCAGGCATACCTATTGTCCAGCCCATAGTCCATGATCAAGTCCCCTCCATATCATATCTGGAGTTTCTTGGCACCCAGGGGGGTATCTTCCATGATATATATATATACATACATATATATATGTATATATATATATATATCTGGTGGAAGTAAAATTATATTTGTACCAAACATTAATACACACACACAAGAAGGAGTAGGGAGAGGGAGGAGAAAATGGAGAGGAAGAGGATGAACAGGAGAAGGAGGAGGAGAAGAAGGAGGAGAAGAAATAATTAGTAGTAGTAGAAGTTATTACGGAGACTTGAGCAAAGGTGCAGAATCTCTAAAGAAGGCTTTGCCTATGAAGAGAGCAAATGTTTCATTCAGGTTGCAATCTAATCCTCACTTAATCCTCTTTTACCACTTATTTAAATACTAAGATATGGAACTTAAATGGCTTTATGTACATCATATGATATGTGCTTCTTTTTATTATGCATTTATTGGATAGAGATAGCCAGAAATCAGAGGAAAAGGGGGGGTGATAGGGAGAGAGACACCTGCAGCACTGCTTTACCACTTATGAAGTTTTCCCCATGCAGGTGGGGACCAGAGGCTCAAACCTGGCTCCTTGCACACTGCAACATGTGCACTCAACCAGGTCTTCCACCACCTGGCCCCCTAATATGTGCTTTTAAATTAAAGTTTAATTGATTACAACAAAAGCACTGGAGACAGACTTAGACAATTGATCACAACCATATTATAGGTGTGTTGGGAGGAGTCTTTCCTTTTTTTCTTTTTAAAGATAGAGACGGGGGAGGAAGGAAAGAGAGAGAGAGAGAGAGAGAGAGAGAGAGAGAGAGAGAGGAGAGAGACCACAGCACCAAAGCTTTCCTCAATGCAGTGGAGACCAGGACTCAAACTTAGGTAGCTCTCGCGGCACACCCAAATGAGCTATTTCACTGACAAAGGAGTCATTAGCAAAATTATATCAGTAACACATGGCAAGAAAGATATAAATATGTTAAATCAATGAATGAATTGATAGTCTGCTAGTGTCAAGCTCTAGCTACAACCCTTATTACATTGTGTAACTTCTCCCACTTTAAACAGGTCTTTGTCCACATATAAGCAAAATACTAGAAACAAACTGTCAAATGACTGTTAGGCTCCATAATGTTTCTAAACCATCCTAAAAAGTGTTTGGTATAAAGTTAATGTTCAGTAAAAAGCACATTGCTCCAGTTTCTGAGTAAGCACCTGCCTGACTGATCAGGAGGCGGAACTGATATAAATGATCTGTGCTAACTTAAAAGGGTGCAGACAGGTAAATCCATATGTCTTGGCTTCAGGGAGATGGTCCCTGAAAGATGTTGGGACAAACAGAGGGTAAGGATATATAAAAATTAAATGTACCTATTTTACATGCCTCAGGGCCCTGTGGTCCCCCATTCAATTCCTGGTACCACCATAAGCCAAAGCTTAGTAGTGCTCTTGTCCTCTTCCTTCCTGTCTCTCTTTTTCTGTGTCTCTTCATCATGAAGAAAATTGTAAAATAAAAATTTAAGTGAATCTCCACTATGAGGTGGAGCTGATAATCATAATTGCTTAGCACTGTGATTTTGAGAAAAATTGTGTTTCTATCTGTCTATCTATCTATCTATCTATCTATCACTATTTCTTCTATTTCCTTGCATGGATCTATGTTCTCTTTGTCATCCCAAGTGTGTGATTTTTTTTATTATTATTTAATCTATGAACCACTGCAAGAAGTCACAAGAGAGGCCAGCAAACTCTTTGGCAAAAAAAAAAAAAAAGTAAGTTGGAACTTCATGACTTTCCAGTTAGCATTCCCCTACTTTGAAAATGACACCAGCCTACTTTCCTTTTCTCGCTTGAACTTACTAACTTCAAGTGCTAATGAGTAACAACACTTACAATAACACCAGATGCTGATGCATGTGCTTCCCATGTAGAAAACTCAATCTCCACAAAAATCCTCGGATGCAAGTAATTTCATGTTCATCATGCATAGGAGGAAACTGAGGCACACAAAGACTAGATAGGTCCAAAACTGTATACTTAAAGAGAAATTTTATTTAATGCAACTAGAATTGAAGTAGAACACTCAGGGGTGCCAGGAGATAACTCATTTGGTAGAGCACTTACTTTGCCATATGTAAGAAGGACACTGGCTCAAGGCCCTAATAACCACATGGAAGTACCATTTAAAAGGGAAATTTCATGAGTGGTGGAGTTGTGCTGTGGTGTTTCTCCTCTTTCTGTATCTTTTCCCCTTTCACTATCTGGAAAAAAAAAATCAACTGATAATGATGAACCATGTAGACAAGGAAGTTCTGACAGAAAAATATATAAGCAAATAAATTAAAATGGGGGCTGGAGAGGCAACATAAATGATTATACAAAAAGCCCTTTATGCCTGAGTCTCCTAGGTCCCAAATTCAAGCCTCAGAACCACTATAAGCCATACTTGAGCAGGACTCTGCTCTCTCTCTCTCTTTCTCTATCTCTCTCTCTCTCCCTCCCTCCCTTAAAATAAAATAAATAAATAAATACAGAACACTTTAACTTAGAGGCCTGTAATGTGATACCTTTGCAAACAGTTATAACTGAAATTAATATACTGGAGCTGTTGATAATGAACCCCCACCCCAGTAAAGACACTGGATTGTAAAGGCAAAGAATAAACTAATTTTCCTCCCACCATTCACATTTCAAAGTTGGGAAATGTGTGGACTGGGATATAAAAATAATGAAAGCTAAGAGGTTATTCCCTGCTATAACTGGGTTTGAGAGAGAAAATATCCATAAAGCATAAAGCAGACCATTCACTATATTATCTGGCTGTAATGGTTCTGCAGGTTCAACCTGACTCAGTTATTGTCCCACAGCAAGGAAAGATGAAAGGGGACCATGAGGTGACTATGAATAGGAAATCTGCAGTCCCAGCTGCTGCCTACTAATTGGAAGATGACATATTTTTTCTCAAGGAGAACTGGTCATACCAAGCTGATCTGATGGACAAGCAGCAGCTCTGACCTGCAACCTGGAAAACTATGGCCAATGGAAGATACTGTCCTGCTATTCTTCATCTTGAAGATGAACAAGCAGACTTGAGAAAGGATCTTATCTGTTCTCCACAGAGCCTCCCATATCTAAAATTGTCTGCAGAATTAATACAGAAACTTCTGGTCTCTAAAATCCTCACTTCCACACTGATGAATTAATTTTGGCTATTTGCTCACTTTGTTACTATGCCCAACTCTGACATATTCCATCCCAATACCTCATAATCAACTGTTGATTTAGTGTCTCTCCTTACCTGTTTCCTGAACTGGTCCTGTCCATGGACCTTCTACTTTCCTAATGACCTCAGACTAAGTCTAAAACCTGTCTTGTCTGAAATGATTCCAACACCCAGACAAAATCTTGAGCTGGTGGGGTTGTAAGTTACATTGGCCACACTGTTAGAGGAAATTCAATATAAAAAATCTTGGATGGAGGAAGCACCAGCAGCCTCCTTTAGATTGGATGCCTGGAAAGTCCCTTTTTATTTCAACATTTGAACCTAGACTGTTAGAAAAATCCAGATCCAGGGAGTTGGGCGGTAGTGCAGCGGGTTAAGCACAGGTGGTGCAAAGCGCAAGGACTGACTTAAGGATCCCAGTTTGAGCCCCAGCTCCCCACCTGCAGGGGAGTATTTCACAGGTGGTGAAGCAGGTCTGCAGGTATCTGTCTTTCTCTCCTCTTCTCTATCTTCCCCTCCTCTCTCCATTCCTCTCTCTCTCTCTGTCCTATATAAAAAAAAAAAAAAGAAAAGAAAAGAAAGGAAAAAAAGAAAAATACAGATCACAGGCACAGAAAAAAAAATCCAGATCATAATGCATCAAAATGACCTAAAGTGTGAAACAGCTTTAATAGACACAAGTGATTTGTGTCATTTCTGTTGAAGATGCAGCAATGCAGAGCGTCTCCTTTAACAATCTACCTTTAGGGGGCTAGGTGGTGGCACACCTGGCTGAGAGCACATGCTACAGTGCACAAGGGCCCAGGTTCGAGCCCCTAGTCCCCACCTGCAGGGGGAAAGCATCACGAGTGGTGAAGCAGGGCTGCAGGGATCTCTCTCTCCCTTTCTACCTTACCTCCTCCTCTCAATTTCTGGCTGTCTCTATCCAATAAATAAATAAAGACAATTTTAAAAAAATTAAAAAAAAGAATCTACCTCTAAGGGGGCCAGGTGGGTGGTGCACCTGGCTGAGTGCACATGTTACAATGCGCAAGGACATATTTAAACTGGTATATGACATACCTGGGTACCCTCATCCACTGAGGGCGGGAGGTCTGGAAGGACATCTCCAAGATTATTAAAAGGCATCACTGCCTTTTTGAAGGATCAAATGAGAATGAGTCTCATTTCCCCACAGTAAGAACCCAGTATTTTGACCCCTGCTCACCTTGCCCATCCCAGAATCCTAATACCTGAATCATAGGACTGACTTGCAAACCCCCATATATATATATATAATCACTGACAAAACCATAAGATAAGAGGTGTACAACTCCACACAGTTCTCACCACTAGAACTTCGTATACCATCTCCTCCCTGGACAGCTTTCCTATTCTTTAACCCTCTGGTAGTATGGACCGAAGGTCATTGAGAAAGTAGATACAGAGGAAAAGATACTGAGAGAAAAGAAAAGAGAGAGAGACCAGAATACTACTCAGTTCTGGCTTATAGTGATGCTGGGGATTGAACCTGGGACCTCAGAGCTTCAGGAGTGAAAGGCTTTTGCATAACCATTATGCTGTATCCCCAGTTCCCCATCTTTGTTTTAAGCCCTAGATGGATGCTCAGTGTGTCTGTATAAGAATTAAAAGTGTTGTAAAGACCCTGTCAGTGAGGTCATCTCCAGTCAGATGATGACCAGACCAGAGGAAAGTCCCAGGCTTTAGACTTTCAATTTCAGACTTCAGAGCTGGGTAAGACTTCATAGTGGAGCCCAGGCCAGGAAGCCAGTCATCAGGCCTTGAGGAGATAATAGTGACCAGGTATTGGTCCTGCCAAAGTTCTGGCCTCTGCTTATGATTCAAGGAGAGAAGTAGGATGGGGGGAAAAAAAGGGACACTGAGGCAAAAGGCCAATCATCATAGAAACGGGGTCACCAGGAAAGCCACAAGATAAAATTCTGACTCAGGCATTGTGCAAGTGCCCAGAAGTCATCTAGAACTCATTGGATATGGCATGAAAATAACCGCAGCTTTCCTGAGTGCTACTTGATCAACTAAGCAGTTTCCATAATGAGTTTATTACATGCTCAAAACAACCATATAAGTTATTTCCCCCATTTTATAGATGACAGGAGCAAGGACTTTTAGGTTGCAAATTTCATGTCTAACCAACTATCTTTCCAGGGTTCTACTGTGCAGAAACCCAATTTCAAGGTCAGTAATTGATCCAGAACATGTAAACTTGATGGCTGCAGGCAGGAGGGACTGGGAGAAGTACAGATTGATGTTCACTATCAAAAAGCACACACACACAATAACAGCTCACCAGCCCATCCGTGGAGAAGTATTCCCTGTGTTGTAGACTCACAGCCCCAGAGAACAACTTATTCAGTCACATTGCTATTACCTTTCCTTTCATGAGTAATCTTTTTCATGTTAGTCACCAGCTTTCAGAGTCAAGAGGAAATCAGATGAGTGGTGTCCTAAGTTCCTTGTCACTTAGAACAGAAGCCACAGCATTACTTCTGTCCACAAAGCACATTCATGAACATTTACTGAACATTCCATTGAGAATCAGGACAATAGTGCTGAGGATGGACAGAAAACACCACATGATTCTCATTACAAGAAGATGTTTAGAGGCAGGAGAGTGGCAGTAATACCAACTACTCGCCATGGAATGCCGCTCTAGACTGATCGACCCTGACTCACATGTGTTCCTTGGATAATGACTGGTCAAATTGCTGAAGAGGAGATTTTAGAGAAGAAAAGAGCCTCCTCACAGAGCAGAGATCACACCCATTAGCTGGGTCAGGGAGATGTGTAGCTACAGTGCATCAGACTTGAATGCCTAAACCACCCCAATCCTCAAAAGGTTCAGTCTCTGACACCACCATATACACCAGAGCTATCAGTCATGTTATGAAAATAAATAAATACATCTTTGAAATAAAACAAAAACAGCACTGCCGTATAATATAAGCAAGAAATTAAATTTTATAACCTTCTGTCACTAGCATATGAGGTTGTTTGTTATGGCAGTTAACCCAGGCTGACTAAAACAGAGTCTCTGAGTCAAGTCAGCTCTCTGAGCTGAGGCCAAAACAGTCAGCAACACTTGGTGCTACCATCTGGTGCTTTCCAAGCTAGACTTCACTAATTGCACACCATCCATGGTCTTTGTGATGTCCCTTTCTGCTCCCATGCTTCAGTACATTGTCCCTCTTTAATGGTTCTGAAACCAGTAAGAGGGAAGAGAGCCAGTACTATGCAATAATCCAAAAGACAGACTGAAAGCTAGCACACCCAGTCAAAGAAACCTCAGCCCTGGACTTGATTTGGCTTCTGATTCACCCTGACACCCCAAACACACTTCCTTAGTTCCCTGGTCTAGCTTCTTCATCTCTAAAGTTATAGGATTGACCTCCCTGATCCCATAGCACCATGCTTACACTTTTGGATTCTAACGTGCAGACTCAAGGTTTGAGAGAGAAGGATGTAGGTTAGTTAGATCTGTGGAGATAATTAATGAAGGTGATTTCCCCCACCCTCCACGGGAAAACAGCTTCTATTGTAAAGGAGAAAATAGTCAAAACTGATGTCATACTCAGCTACCTTATGGTTTCACACATGTATGGAATATAGATAATTGAAGCACATGAACTTTTAAAAATAAAAAAACTTTTAAAAATAAAAAAAAATAAAAAATAAATAAAAATAAAAAATTTTTAAAAAGTCTGTAAGACTTCAGGAGGCAGAAGATGGTTATTTAGGGGGAGGGGGAGGTTAAGTGATCATGTTACCATATACAAAGGCCCAGGTTCAAGTCCCCAGTCCCCACCTCATGGGAAAAAGCTTCACAAGTAGTGAGGCAGTGTTGTAGGTGTTTCTCCCTCTCTCTTCTCCTGCCTCTCAGTTTTTCTCTGTCTTATCAAATAAAATAAGTAAAATAAAATTTAAAAATATATTTAAAAAAATACATATACAGTGGTCTACCACTTTGATTTTAAGACACTTTAAAATGCACTGTAAAGTAAAAGATATTTCTCAGTAATTGAATAGAAGGCATATATGCCTGAGGTCCCAGTTGTGATCTTCATCATTGCATATGCCAAAGATATACTCTGAAATCTTTAAATAAATAAAAAAGTTAATATTTCTGTGGGCTTACAACTATGAAAGTAATTGATCTAGTAAAAATAAATAAATGAATCTTTATAAATAGAAAAGATTTTGCATTTTTTATGAATGCATTCCTTTGTGTGTATAAAAGTATTTTTGGTGAATTCACATAGAACTAGAAGAATTCACGTAAAACTCATAAACCTGGTTGCTTCTGAGTTTAGGTAGAAAGGAACTGAGAACTTAGGTAAAAAGAAATTAGACGAGGACCATCATATCTATGTGAGATCCAAGAATTCCCTTACTAGGGCCCTGGATGATGAGGTGGCACGGTAATGACCAAAAAGGCCATTGCTAAAGTATGCCAGTCTCTTGTCCTTAACTAGCTTTTGTAGTCCTTAGTCTATCTGACAGGTTACACTTACTATTCTTACCTTTAGGTTTCTCATTATTAAGCAATTTAGATAGAAGGCATCAATGTCTGAGGTCCTAGTTTGATTTTCATTATTGCATATGCTAAAGAGAGACTCTGAAATCTCTCTGTGTGTCTCTCTGTCTCTCTCTGTGTCTCTCTCTCTCAAAATAGTTTGTATCCATACAACTCTGAATACAATTGATTTATATCTTAATGCTTTTCAGCTATCAAGTTGCAGATACTACCATAATGCCATCCTTACTTACCTGGGCAGATGACCTCACCAATGAGTCCCAGAACCCCACCTTACCAGAGCCCTACCCCACTAGAGAAAGATGGAAACAGGCAGAGGTGGGGAGGCATATATCAACCTGCCAACACACAGGTCCAGCATAGAAGTAATTACAGAATCCAGACCTCCCACCTTCTGCACCTCATAAAGATCTTTGGTTCATACTCCCATAGGGATAAAGAATAGTGAATCTTCCAATGGAGGGGAGGGGATATGGAACTCTTGTAGTGGGAATTGTATGGAATTATACCCCTCTTATCTCACAACCTTGTCAATCATTATTAAATTACTAATAAAAAATTTCAGTAAATAAATTATAGTTAAGCAAATAAATAAATAAATAAAATGGTGGGTTTCTGACTGCTATCCTCCAGTTCTCATTGAGATAGTAGTGTGATTTATGCAACTTTATGATAGAAGACAAAAGGTAATGGACCTTTGAATGTTGGTGTCAAAAGTGACAATCTTGATTTACCAATTACAGAGTGATCTGCTAGTCTTTGCAGCTGAAGTCTTAAACTACTGAAATTTGAGAAAAATCGTATTTCTATCTATCTATCTATCTATCTATCTATCATCTATCTGTTATCTATCTCTATCTCTTGCTCCTTCTCTTGACAAAGTCTGAATACTCCATGGTTTTCTCAGTTCCATTACTACTATATCTTCCAGAGGTCTGGCTGTGAATCTCATACTATTTATTCTCAGTCCAGATTGTTTGTTATTTCTGCATCTTTCTCTACAGAACTCTCTGGGCCATGTTCTAAAGGGACTTAGTCAGAATCCCACCACAGCACTCAGTAGACCAGAGCACAGAGGGCCAAATAGCAACTTGAAAAGAATAACCTACTCAGCTGCCCTTGGCTATCCAGATGCTAAACTGCCATGTTTATTTTGAGGTGGCTTCCCTGACATTAGTAAGATGATTGCCTGGCAGCTCTCCAGGCAGAAAGAGGAACCAAGAACCACCTCCTGCTCTGGATGTTTCTTTCATGTAGATAAAGCACTTCCCTTTTCTTAGTTAAATACCCACCCATTGTGGTTCAATCCTCTCTCCTCTTCCTTCCCAGACTTCTCACAGAGCCCTAGACTGGTTTGATGGATAATTTCATGTATAAATTTGGAGAGGCCATGATACCCAGGTATTTGAACAAATATGTATCACTATTGCTGTGATCATTTTTATTTTATTTTATTTTATTTTTTCCCTCCAGGGTTATTGCTGGGGTTCTGTGTCTGCACTATGAATCCACTGCTCCTGGAGGCCATTTTTTTCCCTTTTGTTGCCCTTGTTGTTTATCATTGCTGTTGTTGTTACTATTGTTGTCATTGTTGTTGGATAAGACAGAGAAATCGAAAGAGGAGGGGAAGACAGAGAGGGGAAAGAAAGATAGACACCTACAGACTTGCTTCACTGCTTATGAAGTGACCCCCCACTGCAGGTGGAGAGTCAGGACCTCCAACTGGGATCCTTACACCAATCCTAGTGTTTTGCTCCATGTGCATTTAACCTACTGTGCTACCACCTGGCCCCTTGCTGTGATCATAATTTTTAGATGAGTCTGTAGACTTTAGAGCAGAAGAGATTGCTCACTGGGTAAGGTACCTGTAATGAATGTCGTGTGTGAACCAGGTTCAAGTCCAAGTACCACATGAGAGATACTATGGTAACAGAGAGAGCTTCAGTGCTTTAATACCTCCCCCTCCATTTGTATATCCATTTCTTTCTCTACTTCTCTAAATGAATACAAAAAAAGGCCAAATTGATGACATTGCACATGCAAGAAACACCAGTTCTACCAAGAGGTAAAAGAAAGAAAAGCTGTAGACTTTGATCAATGCAAGTTGTTCATAATGTTAATGATCCTCTTCCAATCAGTTGAAGGTCTTACATAAAAGATTGACCTCATTCCAAGAAGAGGGCATTCTGGAAGCAGAATAGCTTCAGACCCTATCTACTACTGTAACTATTCTTTGGGCCTCCAACCTTATGTGTACCCTACAGACTACGCATCTAGATATGTGGATGGATGGTAGCTAGATCTATGGGTAGATAGTAGAGATACAAATGGATAGATAGGTAGATAGACATAAGTATAGATATGGGTAGATAATAGACTAGGTATATGATATAGATAGATAGATAGATAGATAGATAGATAGATAGATAGATAGACAGACAGATAGACAGACAGATAAGGAAGCATAGCTAATTTGCTATGGAACTATACATTCATCTGACAGTTTCTACTTTTCTCAGGAGAACACTGAGCTACTACACCTAGAAAAGGAGAAAGTGTCAGTCTTTCCCTTGCTTTAAGGCTTCTTTCTCCCCAAAGCCAACGTCATTTTAAACCTTAACACTATCAGGGATATATTTTGAGTATATATAGTATATAGTATGCTTAATCTTTGATATAATAAACAAAAGATTAAAAAATTGAAGAAACATTTCTTCTCTAGAGGCAAGCTATCCAGAAAAGCTCTGGTCATAGTAAGAAGTCCCAGCTCATCTGCACTATATAACTTGAAGGTGGCAGGGAGGTAGGTCTACAAAGAAACCAGGATTAAAGGGAAATCACTACAGTTTGTAATCATAACTATTTTTATATTGTTCTGTTTAATCTTAGACAAATCTATTTTATATGTCTATGCTCTGATTTGTCTCAGAAATGGGTCAAACTAATTAAAAAATTGTCAATTTACTGATAGTTGAGGTTTGGGTTTTACGTAAATGTGATATTAAATAGGGATTATGAGTGTGGAGGTTCAGGTTTTGCTGGGAGGGTTGGGGGAGAGGCAGGTGATGAAATAAAAGTTTAGGGGTCAGAATCAGGGTCGTCAATAATTTTATGTGTAAAAGATACATTTCAGATGGCCGAATAGTCACAGAATGATGGTACTCAGGTAAAGGTAGAATTGTTATGGGTTTGTGGTCAGTGATAACAGGGTCAGGGATTAGGAAGCAGAATCTCAGTTGAGAGCAACAGAGCCTGCTATGACATGATCCTAATAAGTTTATCTTTGATCCAAAGAGAAATAAACAAGCAGAAAACTCCCTATGTCAAAGCCAGCTTTCCATTTTGCCCTTCCAGGTAAGAAAAAGCACATATTCTAGCAACTTCACCCAAGAAGGAGTCCAAGGAAGCTGGGAAATCCCCTGGAAGCCCACAGTCAACTGAGGCCACACAGTGGGCTTTTTCTAAGCAAACATTTTGAGAGAAACCAAAGTGATGATGGTGTGGAAGAATGAGTGGGGCTGTCCCCTTGCACAGAAACACGGCTGATGAAAACACAAGGATTAGTACAAATGAATCATTGCCAGTTCTCTGCCTGAAAGTGTTTGTGAGTGTCAACCTAATAAATATCAGGTCTCTGAAATTGCTGACAAATCTCCACCCAGCTTGGGAGTTAGAGAGATGGCTTCCAAAATAGGTGGGAGAAAAAAGTGTCAAATGGAGATATAGGAGCATACCACCTTCCAGAATTCATGTTCCTCCTTTTGGTAAAATCATTTCCTACTTTTTTAGAGGTGTGGGTGATTCTAGAATCTAGATGAATGGTGGCTGCTATCCCAACCTTTCTTTCCTCAGTGCTAGAGGCAACTCAAGTCTACCTTTGACAGCAAAGAGAAAATTTTTTCCCTGGTGGGACTTTTAGGATTCAGGAGACAAAAAACACTGCCTTGCTTTGGGCTAGTAGCAGTGAAGATATACTAAGGTTCTCTGGAACACTTTCAGAGAGAATATAGGGCAGCATTCTTGTCTAGGGTAGTAGATACAGAAAGTTATAAAGTAAATCTCTGTAATTAAAGTGTATAGAATTAAAGAGGGAGGATAGAGATGAGTGCTCAAATAAAGTGGGAGATATTTGAATTACATCACTAGCGTGTTTCATTTTCAACATCCTGGCCTCAGCATCCTATAGAAGCCTTGTAAAGTATCATGACTGCGGGAAATTATGTAAAGGGTACAGGTCTATTTGTACTATTTAAAAAATAACTGGTTGATCGACAAATGATTCACCATGCAATACATTTATACCAAGTGCACAGTTCATTGGGTTCTTGCATTTTTTCTGAATTCTGCATTCACAATTAGTTTTATAATATTTTCATTATATCCCCCCAAATAAATTACATTCATATTTTGTTTATGTTGTTTCTTGGAATTAACTGATCCAGAATATTTCATTGTTTGACTTTTAATTTCAGAATTATCTCATTTTTTATTTTTATTAATAATTTAATAATGATAAATAAGATTGTGAGATAAGAGGGGTATAATTCCATACAATTCCTACCACCAGAGTTTTATATTCCATCCCCCTCATGGGAAGTTTCCCTGTTCTTTATCCCTCTGGGAGTATGGACCAAAAATATTTATGGAGTGCACAAGGTGGAAGCTCTGGCTTATATCACTTGTTCTATGCTAGGCACATGTGTTGTCAGGTTAATACATACCCCCAGCCTGTCTCTATCTTTCCCTAGTGGGGCAGGGATCTGGGGAGGTAGGGTTCCAGGGAGGTAGGGTTCCAGGACACATTGATGAGGTCATCTTTCCAGGGAAGTCAGGTTGGTGTCATGGCAACATCTGCAACTTGGTAACTGAAAAGCATTAAAATATAAAACAGAACATTTGTTTTAATGATCAGGAATCTAAAGCTAAGAGTATAGCAGACGAGATTTGGGGTCTTCATGTTGGAAGAAGCTAGAAAATCTATTGTAGGTATATTCTTAGAGAGGAAAACAAAGTAAGAGAGGGGGAGAAACCAAAGTTTTCCTCTATAGAATGAGAACCAGGCTGCAGCCTGGGTCACAAACATGTCAAAGCAGGCACCTTCTCAGGGGAGCTATCCTGTGTCCTCCTACATTTTAACCCATCACTCCCCAACTTCCATATATCTCAAACCTTAGGCAATCACTGCTCTACTTTCTGTCTCTATAGAGTCTCCTGCTTTAGGCACTTCATATAAATGAAATCATACAATAAACACAATGGTCCTTTGTGACCGACTTCTTCCACTTAGCAATTACTGAAGTGTATGCCAACAATTTGTTTCTTCTTATTGATGGAAAATATTCCATTGTATGAATATATCATATTTTATTTATCTGTTCAAAGATACTGGGATGTTGCCATTTTTCATTATTATGAATTGTCTTCCCATGAATATATATGTACAAAGTTCTCTGTGGACAAATATTTTCTTGAAATAGAATGAAATTTTCTTGACCTGGAAAATGGAATTGTGCGAATTCTAGTGGTTATCATTGGGAGAGAGGTGGCACAGAACTTTAATGGTGGGTGTGATGTGTGGAACTATACCAAGAAAGCACAAAATCTTGTAAACAGCTACTAATAAAACAATGCTTGGGGAAAAAAGTAGCTATCATCTACCCGTTCTATCTACTATCTACTCATATCTATCTATATCTATCTATCTATCTTTCTTTCTATCTCTATGTACTTACCTACCTACCTACCTATCATCTACCCATTTATATCTCTATTATCTACCCATATATCTAGCTACACTATGACCCCAGCAATAGCTTTCCTGGGGATATATCCAAAGTAAACAAATACACCTATCCACAGAAATAGTTCATGCAGTGGAGCATAGGATAAGCTGAATAAGAAAGTCAGCTTGGGAATGATGCAATCATACATGATGGAGGACCTGCTTCAAAAAACAAACAAACAAAAACACCTGGCAGGCACCCAAGAGGTGGTACAGGACTTGCATACACGAGGTTTTATGTTTGATCTATAGGACTGTCCCATGCTGGAGTGATGCTCTGGTTTTCTCCTCATGAATAACTAAGCAAACAAACAAACAAATATTTTTTAAAAAAGAAATGGTGGGGAGAGATGAAAAGTAATTCATTTTTCAAATGAAGTAAAATGCCACCAAAGGAAATATATAAATGCCACCAAAGGATATATATAAATGACAAAGACATACATGAAAAGATGATCAATATCATCAGCTATTCATAAAAAGGTAAATTATAACCACAATAAACTATAACTATTCACCTACAAGTATAGCCAAGATAAAAAAAAAAAAAGCAGAGAAGCCAGTGGTATTCAGTAGGCACAGAAACTGAATGACTCATACATTACTGGTGCTGGGATGAAATTGCTCAATCACCCTTAAAAATAGTCTGTTTCTTGTAAAAACAAACAATATGCTGCTGCTGTGCAACCTACTACTTGCACACTTGGGTGTTTTTCCCAAGTAAATAAAGACCAAATTTCACACAAAAACATGCACAGTCTTTCACATTGAAGCTTTCTTTGTAATAGCCCCAAACTGGAAACAACATAGATGTCTTTCAGTAAATGGTTGGTTAAACAAACTCTGGTACAGCCATACCAAGGAATACTACTCAACAATGGAAAGGAACAAATGATGAACACAATGAACACCTTGCATAAGTCTTCAGAAAGTTAAGATGAGTGAAAAAGCCAATTTCGAAAGATTTTATAATCTAGAATTCATTTTCCATAACTTTTTTTAAAGATAGAAACAGAGAGACCAAGAGAGAGAGTGAAAACGACCACACTATCAAAGCTTCCTTCAGTGCCACAGGGGCCTGGCTAGAACCTTGTATGTGCACATAGCAAAAGGGTTCACTACTCAAGTGAACAATATATTTAATTGTCCCTCTGTAACATTTCCAATAAGACAAAAACATGGAGAACATATTACCACTTGCCAGGAGTTAAGGGTGGATGGACTATAAAAGGGCAACACTAAGAACAGATCTGTGCAAATATTCTGGATCTTGACTTACCAGTATCACCATCCTGGTGGTGACAGTGCTCTGTAGTCTTGTAAGATGTTACCAGTGGTAGCAGGTGGTAATCCAGTAATACAACAGGTTTTCCACATGTCTTTGCATTATTTCTTAAAATAAATCTATACTTATCCTGAAATAAAAAAGCTTAATTTTGGTTCAGGAAAGTAGCTCCAGGGTAGAGCGACTGCTTTTTCTTTGTAAGGCCTTAAGTTTGACACCCAGAAATTAGTATGACAGAGTGTTGTGTTGATGTCTCTGTCTCTCTCTCAGAAAATGAGTTAAGAATTACTTCCTCCCCCTCTCCATTTCTTCTGTCCTTTTTTCTTTCATACTTTGTTTAGGGAGAGAGAGAGAGAGACTACAGACCACAGACCAAAGCGTCCTTCAGTGTGGTGGAGGCCAGGCTTTAACCTAGGTCCTGCACATGACAGAACACTTAACCAGGTGAACTATTTCAACAGCCCTAAATAAAAGTTTTTGATGATGTTTAAAAACTTAATTAAGAGCAGAGATAGTGCTTTCATAGATTTACTTACAACTCTTTCAATTATTAAGTTTGTCATCTAGGGGAAATTAATACTGTCAGTTTTTCCACCAATAAGATGAGGGAAATATCTACTCATATGTTGTGGTAAAAACCAAATGAAAATAAAAGTGAAACAGCTTAAAGCAAACAAAGCAATTAGTAGTAGCAGTAGACCCATCACAGTTAACCCCAGTTTCTTAGGTCCTCAGCATGTATCTGGCATGGATGACAGGGTCAGAAATATCTTGGGCTCAAGATCATAAGGATCTTAGCATCTCTCAGAGAAACAGAGTGGTAGACAATAAATGATATCACATCACAAGTTTTGTAGGCTTTTGGTACCTGGCAGTGGTGACTTTGGACCTTTCAGAGTATGTATTTACTCTTAACACTGGATTAAGGAAGGCTACCTCTCCTCCTCATCTGTTGCATAGGAATATCTGTATGTTCCATGCCAAGCTAGTGTCATACCCACCCCATTTAATCATTAAATGATTCTCAGACACCTGTCATTCCTACACCAGCATCCTTACTTCTAACACATTCATCTAACATCAAAATTGCCATCTATTTATTTATTTTTCATTAAATCAAGTCTCTACATAAAAAAATTTTTATAAAGAGAAAAAAATCAAGTGAGCATAAATATAGCTGGCTTATAATGTAGTGGTATGTGATAGTTTAATTAGCAGAACCATTTTTTTCTTAATGGAATATATAATAATAATGAGGTTTTTATAATCAGTAACATTTTAGTTTCTATTAAATATGAATAGTTATGAATAGTCAGTTTTCTATATAGCAAACCAGGGTTGTTTATTAAATATAAAAATCAATTATTTAAATGAATAAATTTTATTAAATTAAATTTTAAACATAATTAAATTTCCACTAGTTTTGCCTGAAGATGTTTTTGCCTGAGGCTTGCTCCTGATCTGCTAGAAAAATGAAATTTTATGAACAAAGAGCAACAAACTGATAGAATCTTCATGATGTATTAATATAATATCCAGTTCCATGCTATTAATAGTAACATAATGCACCACTTAAAACTCTCTCCATTAACAGCAATTATCTGCCTCTGAAAAGTATGGGGACTGGGTATTCTAGCAGATAAGACCAGCATTACTGCTCCTTGAAGTTGGGGTAGTAGTCATTCTTATCTTGGAAGAATGAAAGAGGGCATTGCATTGATTTCACCAAGATCTAGCATGTAACAGTTAGAATGACAACCAGGGGGATGGATAATTTTGCACCCAGTAGAGCACATATGTTACTATGTGCAAGAATTGAAATGCAAATTTGTGGTACCCACCTGTAGGAGAGGACCCTCACAAATGATGAAGCAGTGCTGCAAGTGTCGTACTTTCTCTTACTCTATCTCCCCCCTTGCCTTTCAATTTACCTCTGTCTCTATCCAATAAATAAATAGATAAATAAGTAAAATATCTAAAAAAGAGAAATGACAATCAGTATATATGACTGGAGTCCTCTGTTGATGTGGATAGTCTTACTTAAAATGTGAACTGAAAGATTAAGGAATTGGATGAAATGTATATGTAAATTTAGCAGTTCACATTTCTTTTTCTTTTTATTTCTTTATTGGGGAATTAATGTTTTACATTCAAAGGTAAATACAATAGTTTGTACATGCATAACATTTCCCAGTTTTCCATATAACAATACAATCCCCACTAGGTCCTCTGACATCATTTTTGAACCTGTATTCTCCACCTCACCCACCCCAGAATCTTTTACTTTGGTGCAATATGCCAATTCCAGTTCAGGTTCTACTTGTGTTTTCTCTTCTGATCTTGTTTTTCAACTTCTGCCTGAGAGAACAGTTCACATTTCTATCATAAATACAGCACATTTTCAAGAAATGTATCTATTTTCCTACAATGAGATAAGAGGAGGGTAGGAGAAGGAATCAAGAATGCCGGAAAGGAAGATAGCATTAATAAGGATGGAGAAGTGTTAATAAGGATGGCTGTGTCATAAAGGCATCCCAGTCAGTCCTCTCAGGTGGCAAGAAGTTTGTGCCTTGAAGGGAGACGGAGAGTCAGGAATCTGAATATATAGATATGAGAGATAATTTTCCAAATAGAGAACATACTTTACCATTCACAAGGCCCCAGGCTTGAGTTCAGCAGTATATGGGCATGCCACAGCACAGAGAGAAGCTCTAAAGATAGTGAAGCAGTGTTATGATGCCTGTGTGTGTGTATGTGTGTCTTTCTTTCTAAAATTAAAATTTTTAAGTGAGTCTGGGAGTGGTTAAAAAAAAGGACACCAGTAAAATGATAATGGCTGTTTGAATTCACTATGATACTATGCTCAAAGATTAAATATATAGATAACTCAACAATATAAAAATATTAATAAATATAAATGTAATCCTAATTTTTACCTCACAGGTGTATAGTATAGGTAGGTGCTCAGTGAACATAAATTCCTCACCTTTAGAATAATCTACAAAGATCATTTGGAGTGTCTTTAAGTAATACTAGATTCACTGACTGTTCCCAGATAGATACGTATCACACAACTTTTTTTTTTTTTGCCTCCAGCATTATCACTGGTGCTTGGTGCTACAAATCCACTGCTCCTTGAGGCTATTTTTTCCCCTTTTGTAGCCCTTGTCCTTGTTGGATAGGACAGAGAGAAATTGAGACAGGAAGGGAAGACAGAAAAGGGGAGAGAGAGACACCTGCAGACCCACTTCACTGCTTGTGAAATGTACACCCTGCAGATGAGGAGTCAGGGGCTCAAACGAGATCTTTGTGTCTGTCCTTGCTCTTGGCACCATATGCATTTAACCTGCTGTGCTACCACCTGGCCCCCCACACATTTTTTTAAAATTTTTTTATTTAAAAAAGGAAACACTCATATGTATTTTATTGATTTTTGCTGCAACAGTAAATGGGGGTGATTTCTGGATGTCTTCTTCTTCAGATTTAGTGTTTGCATAAAGAAATGCCACTGATTTTTGTACATTGATTTTGTAGCCTGACACCTTGCTATATTGCCTAATAACTTCCAGTAATTTTCTGCTGGATTCTTTAGGTTTTTCTATGTATACTATCATATCATCTGCAAATAGTGAGAGCTTGACTTCTTCCATTCCAATCTGTATTCCTTTGATTTCATTCTCTTGCCTGATTGCAATGGCAAGAATTTTGAATACTATGTTGAAGAGTAATGGTGATAGTGGACAGCCCTGTCTATTCCTTGATCTGAGAGGGAATGATTTCAGCTTCTGTCCATTGAGTATGATGTTGGCTGTAGGTTTACTATATATGGACTCCACTATCTTGAGGAATTTCCCATCTATTCCCATTTTTTGTAGTGTTTTGAGCATCAATGGGTGTTGGATTTTGTCAAAGGCTTTCTCTGCATCTATTGAGATAATCATGTGGTTTTTGGTTTTGCTTTTATTGATTGGTGAATGACATTGATTGACTTATGGATGTTAAACCAGCCTTGCATTCCTGGGATAAACCCCACTTGGTTGTGATAAACAATCTTTTTGATATACTGCTTGCCGGGCTAGCTTCGCAGGTGGGAGACAGAGACAACAAGGGACTCATGGCTGAGTGGTACGCAATTCAGTCTTTATTCATGTGGAATGCAGCGCAATCTAAGCTAAGCTATAATCACAATCCTGTCCTTATATATACTCGCCAAGTAGGGTGGAAACAGGATGTGACATAGAGAGGGTGGAGTGAAAAAAGACTGGTGGAAATCAGGGTGTACTAGGAGAGGGGATGGAGCAAAAAGACATCGTGAGGCAGTGGGGATTAAACCAATGCCCTGCAGGCAAGGTGGTGCTTAGTTAACAGTGGTTATGTAAATATAATACAGTGTTAAGCAGGGGGGATTAAGCCAATGAAACAGAAGGGGTTTTAGAAGCAGAATTAGAAGCATACCAACATTTCCCCCTTTCTTTTAAACTAATGGCCATAGTATCAGGAGTGTGGGGTGAACAGAAACCTATATCGTACAGGCATTTTCAAAAGAACTGGCACAAGACATGGAGGAACAAAATAGGAGAGCAGAAAGAACCAGTGTGATGCCAAGGGGAAGCCTGGGGGGAGCATTTCCTGTCTCAAAGGGCAGTGCCTAGCAGGCAAAAGGGCATTTCTTGCCTCTGGGGGCATCTATTGCCTCAAAGGTCGTTTCCTGTCTCTGTGGGCATCTCTTGCCTCTGGGGGAGTTTCATGCCTCAAAGGGTGTTTCCTGCCTCTGTGGGCATGACCTAGTAAGGAGGGAGAGTTTTCTACCTCTGGGAACAGGGCCTGCAGGCAAGGGGGTGTTTCCTATAGAGTCCCAAGGCAGATGGCTGCAAAGTATATGCACTGATGTGGTCAATCTTTGAGAAACCCAGCAGCATAAAGGGAAACTGTGTAAAGTTGTGTAAAGTGTCCAAGAGGTGTACCAGTAAGTCCAATGGAAGTGTCAGTCCAAAGCAGATGACCACGGAATAAATGCCAGGGGATAAAACGCTGCACATCTGTCTCAATGGGGAATTTTAGCCACTGGAATTCTGCTTTCCTGTAAAGAGTGAGCTTTGGAGTCTGTGAATCTGTTTCTTCAGGTCGTGCCAGGTCACATCATTGGTTTCTGGGGGTGCATTGTAGTCATGTCATCTTGTGGGAGATGTCAGAGAACAGGGGTCCAAATGGATTTCCAGGGATTCCATTTGAGTAGATGCTTTTTCATGTGAAGACTTGACAGGTGTAATTCACTTACTTGTCAAACAAAACTTGTAGCAGATTAGAAGTTTACTATAATTGATAACTCCATTATAATTAGAAATCCTTTCTAGTATGATTTTAAGGTTGTTTAAACAGTTTAAACTCAATAAAAGAACCGTGGTTAGAAGCCTTAGGCATGAGAATCATTAACATAATCATTGCACTATCTGCCTCACCCATAACTCATACAGTTATCAGGATTAAGTGTTTCAGATTTATGGCAAGACATTAAAAAAAAATCAAAGGAGGACAAAACAATTTTTTGAATTGTTTCTGGATGCCTCTAGAAATCATGGCTGCGTCCAGCTTTTTTTTTTTAAGTCAATGTCATACAAAAATTCAGTCATTCAAATCACTCTCTTATGAAACACAACTGAAAGCAGACAGCAAACTTAAGATATTCAGAGAGAACAACGAGGGGGGAATCGAGAAAAAAGTGGTAGGCAGTTTTTGCTTCTTTCACCTTGAACCAGATTATCCAGATCTCACCATGTAGCATCATGAGTCCCCAGAGGGCGACCTAGTCCAAAAACCTCCTCAAAATTCCATTTAGGGTGCTTCTGACTGTTCCTGCAGGATTGCAGGCATCTATTTTTAAAAGTGTCTGACCATCGAAGAAAGAATCGAATCAGGAGGGTAGAACTACCCACGTTTCTTCATTCTTGGGGACTGCCAGGGTACTCAAGAATGCTCTTCAAGTTAGAGTAGTCCTTCTCCACAGGAAACATGTGAGAGGAAGTCCAAAAAGTCCAAGGAGAAATTTTTGTGCATCTCCCAAGCTCTACGATCACAGTCATAAGAAACCAAAGTGTGGCCCAGAGCAAAATGTAGTCCTTCCATCGATAAACATGGGAGAGGGAATCCAGATAGTCCAAGGAGAAATCTCCGTGCATCTTCCAAGCTCTATGATCACAGTCATATGGAACCGAAGTTCCCAGTCAGGGAACCAAAATGTGGCCGAGAACAAAATGTTCCAGAGACAGAGAAACTGTCTCATGAAGATAGAGTAGAATCTTTGGAAAATCTCTTCATAAGTAGAAAGGCAGGCCATGGCGGCTTTTCTTATCTGGTCTTCTTTCGTCTGCTGCATGTGTGTGGATCTGAGATTCCTGTCCCTGTTTCAGGGCACCAACTGCTGTATCTGGTTGGCTGAGATCTTGTTTATTACTTTGGCATCTATGTTCATCAGAGATATTGTTCCATAGTTTTCCTTTTTTGTTATGTGGTGGGAATTGTGTGAAGCTGTACCCCTCTTATAAATCAATAAAGCTGTACCCCTCTTATAAATCAATATTTCCTTTTTATAAATAAAAAATAATAAAAAATTCAGTCTGATTACAAGCTTGAAGTCTTAAGTGCTTAGATTGAAGAACATATATTTATCCTATGGTCTGTGCATTAAAAGGTTTAAGTCATTAAATCAGTTTTTTTTCTCTCATATTGAGTAAGTAGTGATTTATGAGACAACAAGTTAATAAGAGTATATATAAACACCATTCCCACCAACATAGGTCTGTGTCCTGCCCCTTACCCCCCCCCCGATATTGAAGTTGAGCACCCACCTAGAGATTTTTACTTTGATGCCCTACTCCAAACTCAGTTAGATCTACTTTGAGTTTCCTTTTCTGTTCTTCTTTCTCAACTTATGTTTATGAGTAGGATCATCCCATACTAATATTTCTGACTTAGCTTACTTAACACAATTCCTTCTAGCTCCATCCAAGATGGGTCAGAGAAGGTGGGTTTATTGTTCTTAATAGCTGCATAGTATCCCATTATTTAAATATACCACAGCTTTCTCAGCCATTCATCCGTTGTTGGACACCTGGTTTGCTTCCAGGTTTTAGCTATTATGAACTGTGCTGCTATGAACATAGGTGTACACATTTATTTTTGGTTGGATGTTATGGAGTGCTGGGGGTATATCCCTAGGAGAGGAATTACTGGGTTGTATGGAAAGTCTATATTTAGCCTTTTGAGGGTTCTTCAGACTGCTCTCCACAGAGGTTGGACCAATTTACATTCCCACCAGCAATGCAGAAGAGTTCCTTTGTCCCCACAGCCTCTCCAGTATTTGTTGCTGCTGATCTTTTTGATGTGTGCCTTTCTCACAGGAGTGAGGTGGTATCTCAATTTTGTCTTTATTTGCATTTTTCTGATAATCAATAACCTAGAGCAATTTTTCATGTGTTTATTAGCCTTTTGGATCTCTTCGGTAGTCAATATTCTGTTCATATTCTCAGCCCAATTTTGGATGAGATCATTTGTTTTTTTGTTGCTAAGTTTGGCGAGCTCTTTATATATTTTGGTTACTAGTCTCTTTTCTGGTGAATGGCATGTGAAGATCTTCTCCCATTCTGTGAGGGGTTTCTTTGTTTGGGTGATTTTTTTTTTCCTGTGCAGAAGTTTTTCAATTTGATGTAGTCCCATTGATTTGTTTTAGTTTTAGTCTTCCTTGTAATTCGGTTTGTATCATCAAAGATGTCCTTGAGGTTTAGGTGGGAAAGTGTTCTATCAATGTTTTCCTCTAAGTATTTGACAGTTTCTGGTCTAACATCCAGGTCCTTGATCTATTTGGAGCTGACTTTTGTTTCTGGTGAGATAAATATGTTCAGTTTCATTCTTCTGCATGTTTCAATCCAGTTTTCCCAGCACCGTTGAAGAGAACCGCCTTCCTTCATTTAATATTTTGGGCCCCCTTAGCAAAGATTAGATGTCCATAGGTGTGAGGCCCACACATGCTACAACTTTCAAAGACCTGGGTTCCAGCCACATCCCCACCTGCAAGGGGAAAGCTTTTTGAATGATAAGTAATGTTGCATATCCTTCTCTCTCTTTCTCTCTCTCTCTCTCTCTCTCTGTCTCTCTCTCTCTCTCTCATACACACACACACACACACACACACACATACACACACACAGTTCCTGTAGTTCAGTATTCTCCACTATCAAAATGCATCTCCCCCCCAATACCATGGAACATCTGAAGTCAAGCTGACTTTCCGAAAACAATCCTGAAAATTCTACATGTTGAATAAGGAAGAGGTTACTAGGGACTTGAGTTCCACATGGCCTTGGTACTGATGGGTAAATTAGGCCAGACAGGGACAAAAGTCTAGACTCTTAGGATGAGTTAAAGGCAGTTCCAAAACTGAAACCAAGTTGTTTTCCTTCCAACTGTGCATTCATCTTTGCCATCTGCATATGCCCTTTGTCTGATCTACTGCCACCATAAGCCAGTGACATGGATGCTGAAATAGAATTTCCATCCTTGATGGGGGCAGATAACCATGTCCATGATGCTGCCCACTGTTCTCTGGAGAACTGACACATAGGTTACTTTGAGGGCAACACATATCCTAGCAGACACATAGTTACTTTGAGGACAACTGATATCCTAGCAGATCAGAAAAAAAAAAAAAATGATGACAAGCTGCAGTGTTATTCTCTAAATTCCTTATCACTACAGATTATCTACTGCCTGGAAGACAGTTGATAACAAGTCAGCAGTGTACCACCTATCTTCTTTGTACTAAAATAAATCACTGATAGAAATACAAGTAGAAAAAAATTAATCCACCTAGTTATGGACAAACCGTAGTATTTCTCTCTCCCCCTCCTCCGTGTTGTGTGTGTGTGTGTGTGTGTGTGTGTGTGTGTGTGTGTGTGTGTGTGTGTGTGTAGACAGACAGACAAGCGGGGATTGTAACTATAGTTTTCTTCAGTGCAGTGTGGGTCAGGCTCAAACCTGTATCATGTGCATGACAAAGCCGTACAGTAACTGAGTTACTTCACAGACACATAAACTAGGATCTTTTTAGAGATAGTGACACTCATAAAGACTAAGTATTTACACAACTAATAATTCATAAAGTTAATAATAGACTGAAAGAAATTTCAGGAGAATATGTATGTGTCCAAAGATCTAACTCCTTCATCCCACTAGATTTCTTCCTTGGACTCTCAAAAAGAAAAAAAGAAGTGCTGTGGTTCAGAGATAAGAGAGTCCATGTTGAATGGGGGCAAATTCAGGAGAATATCCTGGGTCTCTTGTCATTTTAAATGAGTCTTAAAGGGCTAGGGGAAAGCATTGCAGAGAGTGAGGAAGTAAAGAAATGTAAAGAGAAACACAGACAGGTCAATGTGAAGGATGGCTCCCTGCAGAGTGGGAAGTAAAAGCCATCAGGCCAAGGGACCTGAGCACACTATGGCAAGCACCACAGACTTCATGGAGGAATTTTTTAATCATTTATTTATTTAAATTTGACATAAAGAAATATAAATAACTGAAAACTGAGAGAGAAAAAGAAACTCCTACAGCACTACATCACTGCTTGTTCAGCTTCCCCCTTGCAGGTAGGGAGTAGAGACCTGAACCTAGGTTCTTGAGCATGATAACGTGTGCTCATTTGGGTACATCATTGTCTGGCTTCTTATGGAGGATCTTTAAGTTGGAAGATGGTCAGAGTGTCCCCACATACCCCCCAGAATCTCTTTGGCAGAGGGATGGAAGAGGGTTGAGAATACAGGTTTTGAGTCAAGGTGATTTGAGTTTGAGCCCTATCCTTGCCAGGAAGTAATTAGTTGCAATATTGGGTAAGAGACATTTTATTTCATATAGCATTTAGGATAAGCCTAGCATATAACAAATGCTAAAAATGAGCTCACCTGGGAGGGTGTGTGCTTCACTGTGCATAGCATGACTCAGGATCATGATTCCAGTCCAACTCCCATTGCACTGGGGAAAACATTGATAATGTCTTTTCCACCATCTGTCTCTGTTTCTCTGAATAGAACAGTAAAGCTCTGACAATGAAAATAAACAAAAATTTTAAAAAGCTAAAAGCAAAGGGGGGGTGAGAGAAAGAGAAATTGGAAGTGAAGGTGGAATAGGAAGGAGGAGAAGAATTTGTTGTCATATCTAGAAGAGAGTGGGTCCATGAGTCAGGACTTACTAAAGACCAAGAAGCCACTAAGTTCAGTTAGTAGGAGTCTAAGGTCTGGAAACATGGTCAGGAATCTCCCATGGTCAAGGCTTTGATTTCTGCTTTTTCTGTGGTGTGGTCATCCTTGGTACCCTGATGGACCTATATAAAACACAAGCAGTAGCCATTTATTGAGAAACCCCACCTGTTTTTCTACTGTGGTAGGTGCTAAAGATTCTAATATGAAGTAGACCCTTCTCTCTCTCAGGAGTTTGTAGAATAGTGAGCAAGGGCAGAAAGAACAAAGATATGTAGATAATGAGCTAAAGCAGAGAAGTTAACATTCTGGGTGCTAGGTTGAGCTTAACATGAAGATTTGGGCTTGGAATGGGGCACTTCTGCTGACTTAGACCCCCAAGCAAGAATCAACAGAGACTTTGTTTGACTCACTGCATCTGGAGGAGAGAAAAAAAACTGAAGGAAAAAAAGATTTTTGAAAAGAACAGAAACTGGGCAGATTCAAGTTTCCAAGCAGCATGAGATAATCAAAACTTTTAATGTTGCCTTTGAAGCAATGCACTCTGAAAGTTATCCCTTTGGTTTCAAGAAGGCTAGACATCATGCCTTCCATTGTGGAAGCAGTACTATTTCCAGAAAGAAAATCTGACAGTAGGGTAAAGATACAGGAAAGCAAAGATAAAGATGAAAGTTAAAGAAAGCAATGTCAGCTATTGGTCAGGGAGATACAACTACTTACCGCTCTGTCTTTGATTTGGCTCAAAGAGGCAAAGTGCCCAGCTTCAAATCTCTCTTCAAACATTATTGGAACGATCAGTAATTATAAGATCCAGTGCCCAGCAAAGTTCTTTGTATAACAGAGATCTTCAAATTACTGTTCAAGTATGCATGAACAAATGCATGTGCACATGAACACATGAATGAGTAATTAAAATGAATGAAAGTCAAAGGTTGAAACTAAATCTTCAGACTCCCTACCATAGTTATATAAAAAGACCAATACATGCAGAAACAAACTGGGGAGTTCTTAATTATTTATAAGAGCACAAACACCTCTGAAAATTAGGGAGCTGACTAATCAATGTGTTGCCTCTTCAGGGAAGTGTTTTGGATCATTCCCTGGCTTCTTGGGGTGCACATAGATTCAAAGAGTATGCTTATTTTCTTCATCAGGACAGTTTTGGTAAAGGGAGATGATGGTCTACTCTGAGATATAGGGATAATATGATTACAGTGGTACAAACCCCGTGTCATATCCCCAATATTCTTCCATCACCCCTACTACTGAGTCCCTGAGGTCCATGACTCTGAATTAGGGCTAAGTAATATTAAAGATTAGAGTTGGGCTCAGAAGGCATGGGTTCCTGTGTATGGATCTAATCCATTAATGTTTAATGGCTATAGAATATGCTGTATTATTTCTTTCACAATATATTTTTGTTATTTTTATTTATTGGATAGAGAGACAGCCATAAGTTGAGAGGGAAAGGGGGAATAGACAAAGAGAAAGAGAGAAACGTGAAGCTCTGCTTCACCACTTGCAAAGCTTACCCCCCTGCAGGTGGAGACTAAGGCTCAAACCCAAGTTCTTGTGCATTGTAACATGTGTGCTCAACCAGGTGTGCCACCACCAAGACCCTAAGTATGTTATACTCTTAAATAAAGTATGCTTTATTTTAATATTTTATTTATAGTTTAATTTATTTTTTATTGTGGTAGATAAATAGCTCAGCTCTGGCTTACTGTGGTGATGGGGACTTAATCTGAGACCTTAGAGCCTTAGCATGAAAAATTTTGGCATAATCATGGTTTCCCCCAGCTTTTTTTTTTCCAAAATATAAAAGGAACAAAAAAACCTTGAAACAAGTGATCATAGCATTGAGTTATGTAAGTATTGGACAGTTTCTAGGGTTAAATATATATGTTTTATGTATATTTTATATAATAAATATATATGTTTATACATTTTTATCTTTATCTCTGTCATTCTCCATATTTTAATTTCAAGAACCCAAGTAGTTCCAGAATATATATATTTTTATAATATATATTTTAATATGTATATTTTTAAAGCATTTTTTAGCTATTTATGCAGAGTAGTGGTTTAGAATAATTTCTCTGCCAACCGAATACAGCAGTATATTAAAAAGATTGTTCATCATGACGAAGTGGGGTTTATCCCAGGCATGCAAGGTTGGTTTAATATATGGAAATCAATCAACATGATCCACCACATCAAGAAAAGAAAGACCAAAAACCACATGGCCATATAAATAGATGAAGAGAAAGCCTTTGACAAAATACAACATCCCTTTATGATCAAAACACTACAACAAATGAGAATAGATGGAAAATTCCTGAAGATAGTGGAATCTAATATAGCAAACTTACAGCCAACATAATACTCAATAGTGAAAAACTGGAAGCATTTCCCCTCAGATCAGGTACTAGACAGGGGTTCCCACTATCACCATTACTAATCAGCATAGTGTTGGAAGTTCTTGCCATAGTAATTAGGCAGGAACAAGGAATTAAAGGCATACAGATTGGAAAAGAAGAAGTCAAACTATCCCTATTTGCAGATGACAACATAGTATACATAGAAAAATCTAAGAAATACAGCAAGAAGCTTTTGGAAATCATCAGGCAATGCATTAAGGTGTCAGGCTACAAAATTAACATTCAAAAGTCAGTGACATTCCTCTATGCAAACACTAAAGTAGAAGAAATTAAAATACAGAAATAAATTCCTTTTATTATAGCAACAACAAAAAAAATATCTAGGAGTAAACCTTACCAAAGAAATGAAAGACTTGTATACTGAGAATTATGAGTCACTACTCAAGGAAATTGAAAAAGACACAAAGAAGTGGAAAGATATTCCATGTTCATGGGTTGGTAGAATTAACATCATCAAAATGAATATACTACCCAGAGCCATCTACAAATTTAATGTTATACCCATCAAGATCTCAAGGACATTTTTTAGGAGAACAGAACAAATGTTACAAATGTTTATCTGGAACCAGAAAAGACCTAGAATTGCCAAAACAATCTTGAGAAAAAAGAACAGAACTGGAGGCATTACACTCCCAGATTTCAAACTGTGTTATAGGGCCATTGTCATCAAAACTGTTTGGTACTGGAACATGAACAGACATACTGACCAATGGAATAGAACTGAAAGCCCAGAAGTAAGCCTGCTCACCTATGGACATCTAATCTTTGATAAAGGTGCCCAGACTATTAAATGGGGAAAGCAGACTCTCTTCACAAATGGTGTTGGAAACAATGGGTTGAAACATGCAGAAGAATGAAACTGAACCACTATATTTTACCAAATACAAAAGTAAATTACAAGTGGATCAAGGATGTTAGACCACAAACTATCAGATACTTATAGGAAAATATTGGCAGAACTCTTTTCCGCATAAATTTTAAAGACATCTTCAATGAAACGAATCCAATTACAAAGAAGACTAAGACAAGCATGAACCTATGGGACTACATCAAATTAAAAATCTTCTGCACAGCTAAAGAAACTACTTCCCAAACCAAGAGACCTCTCACAGAATGGGAGAAGATCTTTACATGCCATACATCAGACAAGAGGCTAATAACCAGAATATATAAAGAACTTGCAAATCTCAACAACAAGACAACAAATAACCCCATCCAAAAATGGGGGGAGGACATGGACAGAATATTCTCCACAGAAGAGATCCAAAAGGCCAAGAAACAACATGAAAAAATGCCCCAAGTCTCTAATTGTCAGAGAAATGCAAATAAAGACAACAATGAGATACCACTTCACTCCTGTGAGAATGTTATACATCAGAAAAGGTAACAGAAACAAATGCTGGATAGGTTGTGAGGTCAAAGGAACCCTCTTACACTGCTGGTAGGAATGTCAATTGGTCCAACCTCTGTGGAGAACAGTCTGTAGAACTCTCAGAAGGCTAGAAATGGACCTACCTTATGACCCTGCAATTCCTCTCCTGGGGATCTATCCTAAGTAACCCAACACAGCTATCCAAAAAGATCTGTGTACACATATGTTCTTGGCAGCACAATTTGTAATAGCCAAAATCTGGAAGCAATACAGGTGTCCAACAACAGATGAGTAGCTGAGCTAATTGTGATATATATATATATACATATACATATACATATACATATACATATACATATATATATATATATATATATATATATATATATTACTCAGCTATAAAAAATGGTGACCTCACCATTTTCAACCAATCTTGAATGGACATTAAAAATTTATGTTAAGTGAAATAAGTCAGAAACATAAGGATGAGTATGGGATGATCTCACTCTCAGGCAGAAGTTGAAAAACAAGATCAGAAAAGAAAACACATGTAGAACCTGAACTGAAATTGGCATATTGCACCAATGTAAAAGACTCTGAGTGGGTGGGGAGAATACAGATCCAAGAAGGATGACAGAGGACCTAGTGGGGTTTGTATTGTTATAGCTAAAACTGGGAAATGTTATAGAGGTACAAATTACTGTATTTACTTTTGAATGTAAAACATTAATTCCCCAATAAAGAAACTATAAGATAAAAAAAGAATAATTACTCTGTCCACAGTACGGAGGGGAGGCAGAAACAAGTAGCAAGGGAATAGTGATACAAGTTTGAGAAAACAGTGAATAGGTCAAAGGAGTGATGACTCAGAGCCAGGCTTCAAAGCCTACTACTTAGACTGCAAACCCCAATTTTTACTTTATGAGGTCCTGTAATATATCAACAATAATTTATCAGTTAAGAGTTTATCTCTAGACATTCAAATTACATATCTAGATTGTAATAGCAGGACACTTGTTGAGGTATTGCATATAAAACGTATAGTGAATATATATATATATATATATATATATATATATAGAGAGAGAGAGAGAGAGAGAGAGAGAGAGAGAAACAAGAAATGTTGAAGTGAAAACAAAACATCGATGTGGACTCCCTCAATTGCATAATTGTGGGTGATATTGTGGAACAAAGAGAATGAGAGACAGGTTCTTGTTACAGTTGCATCAGAGCTGACACTTCCAGAAACAAATGAACTGCAAAACAATTTTTTTTAGGATAGAGACTAATTCCTATAAGAAGCATGGGGTGTCTGGATACAGTCTGAGGTGAAGCATGTTGAGATGGCAATCGTTGCTTTGGTTAGGTTGTGATCGGCGGATGCAATATTATTTGGTTTGGATTGGGAGATGCATACGGGAAAGTGGGCCCTATCCAAGGGTGCCAGGACTGGGGGGAGTAGGGGCTTTATAGTGGAGATGTGAGGTTCCTGCTGTCTTAGGGTTCAAAAAGACAATCAATAGTTAATATTATTATCACATTATTTGTTAATTGGGTTAACTTTGAAAAGTTCCTTTGTTATGGTTTGCTGTACAGTACCCAGTATCTTATATATAGCTGTGCTATTGGAAGCTTCTAATCTACTTGGTCTAGGCTTTTGAGAGAGTCCGCATATCAAATACGTAGCCTATATATTAAAAAGATTCAGTTTGTCTTTTGAGAAACTTTGAGACATACAATTGATTTCCCCCTCTCATATTAATTGACTACTGATTTATATGTCTACATGCTTCACCTCAGACTGTATCCAGAGACTTCACGTGTGGACTGACAACCCTTCAGCTTCATTACTCGGGTGAGACCTTTCCTTTAATAGTACACTCTAATTTCATCTCAGGTAGTTCACTTTCTAACAAAGTCCCATAACCTAGATATACACCAGTTTCTGTGAGAGAGAGCTTATGTGCACACGTATCCATAAACTACTGCAAAATATATACCTGAAAGCAGGATTACACTAGAGTTTGCAGTGAGTACCTCCCTAACACTTCCTCTCCACTATTCCAAGCTTGGGATCCAGGATTGCTCAACAAATTGTTTGGCTTCATATGTTAACTCTCTTTTCAATCACCAGGTTCCAGATGCCACCAGGATGCTGGCTAGGCTTCCCTGGATTGAAGACCCCACCAATGTGTCCTGGAGCTCAGCTTCCCCAGAGAAACACCCTACTAGGGAAAGAGAGAGGCAGACTGGGGGTATGGACCGACCAGTCAACGCCCATGTTCAGCGGGGAAGCAATTACAGAAGCCAGACCTTCTACCTTCTGCAACCCTCAACGACCCTGGGTCCATGCTCCCAGAGGGATAGAGAATGGGAAAGCTACCATGGGAGGGGGTGGGTTATGGGGATTGGGTGATGGGAATTGTGTGGAGTTGTACCCCTCCTACCTTATGCTTTTGTTCACTAATCCTTTCTTAAATAAAAAATTTAAAAATTAAAAAAAAAAAAGAAGCATGGGGTGAGACTTCCAGAAGAGAGGGAACAAGAGGATTTCAGTGCTGTTCACTGATATTCAGATTCAGGAAGAGTGGTTGGAAAGCTGATACTTAACCACAGGTTCAATAAAGAGCAACAGAGGCCAGAACAAAAAATTTACTCAAGGGAAAGAAGATATAAGCTAGCACAGGCTCTTCACTCTTGGAGAGTGAAGTAGTGTGGCAAAATACCTATTTTATGAATGCAATTAAAAAGAAGGATTATTCTGGAGTTAAGTTCTGAAATCTGGACAAAACTTGTACAGTAGAAAAAATAAGATTACATAAAATGACCACAAGACTGTGCAGGCATGAGTCGCAACAGCACCACTGTGTGGCAGGGAGAGGCAAGTGCTCTGAATCTGACTTCCACTTGGCTTGAAACTTTATCAAGGACTGAACTGAGTAAGCATCAAGAGTGGTGGAGTTCAGGGGAAAAAAAAAAAAAAGGAAATAATGTTTGTTTTTTTTTTTTATTTTAGTGGGACTGTGAACTTTCATTCAATAAGTGTGTCTATATTTATACACGAGAAGTTCAAAGGAATTCAAGAAATGTGTCTTGTCCAACCTGTCAAACTTTGTTTTCACTCTCCCAAATTTGTATTTTAAGTTTTTTTTTCTTTAAACGGAAAGTCATAGTTAAAGTCATTCCCATATACCACCAAAAAAAAAAAAGTTGCTCTAAAAACATGAAATGTTGACGTTGGTGGAATAGCTCACCTGATAGCATGCATGTCTTTTTTTTATGTAAAGACAAAGAGCTTTATTTACTAGCCCAGGATAAGGCCTAGGGCTGAGACCCCACAGCTGTATTGGATGTTTGACCCCTTATCTAAGTCTTACTAGGGTTTATATACAATTCAGAATACGAGGTACTGACATGACAGTGTTACAACTATGGTTATCCATTACATATGTATGGGGGAAGTGAGGATTCTTTTTATAGCCCTGTGGTTATCTTCTTTTCCTGCCAAGGATTCTGGAAGGTGCCTTCTTTTGTTATGATTTCTCACCTCACCTCAGGGGGCTGCAGCTGCAGCTGCAGCCTGCACTGAATTGCTTTCTCTAATTGTTTGTATAGCTTTCAGGGTGCTGGAGTCCAGGCCTGCCTATCTTTTAATTACCAATTTTACATTTATTTTTTAGCTCATCTCTACATTACCCCCTTGTATGTGTTTCCTATAGCTAATCTTAGCTATATTTTCTGTCTCTTGGCTTACCGGCTAATAATGATGAAACTGGTTTTGCCTTAATACTAACAGCTGCACCATATCCAATCGATTTTTATCAAAAGCCATGAACTTATTTAAAACACAAGGCTCAAAGGTTAATACAAGTAATAGTACGGCTAGAGGTCCTACAAGGGCGTTAATCAGTGTAGTTAATCAGGGGGAAGAGTTAAAACATGACTCAAACCAGCTTTGTCCCTGTAGCTGCATAGAAGCAACCCTCTTCTTGTGTCTCAGGAATAACAAGCCCAGCCATGCATGTTTTGTCATGGTGTGACCCAGGTTGAAGCTCCCAAAATACTACATGAGAGTGCTGTGGCACTAGGGGGAGCTTCAGCACTGTGGTGACACTGTCTCTGTCTGTTTATATGTCTGAAAAAGTCATCCCAGAGTCCTGAAGTCACATGTAGCATGCATGTGGTCCTAGAGACATAAAAGCAAAATAAAGTAAAAATGCAATATTTATTTACTTGTGTGAAATTTTGTCTAGATATCATTCAGTTACCAATGGGATATTCTTGATCTATGTGGGTTCTTAAAATTAAAATATGGAGAATAACAGAAGAAATAAATATATATTATATAAAATATAAATATATAAAACATATATATTTAACCCTAGAAACTGTCCAATACTTATGTAATTCAATTCTATGATTTTTTTTTGTCAGCAGATTTATCATGGGGCTCAGTACCTGCATAACTCCACCACTCCATGTAGCCATTATGTTTCCTTTTTCCATCCTGCAGTTGGAGACCAGAGACTTGAATTTGGGCCTTTGCACATGGAAACATGTGTGCTTTACTAGATGCATCACCATCTGGCCTTATGATGGTTTTATAGTTAAGTATTTTGCCTAGCTAGGCATAATTCTGTTCATGTGGATCAAATATGACTATTACATACCGTGATCCAGAAGGTGGTGTCATGAGTAGATTACTAGATTAGTAATTATGAGATCTTATGTTCAGTCCATGGCATATTATAATGCAGAATGTTGTGTTTCTCTCTCTCTTCCCCCTCTCCTGTTAATAATGAAATATAATATTTAAGACATAACTAAATATTAAAGGTATAATTTCTTATTGCCTTGTTTTGCCCTCTACTATCTTTCCACCTGCAACACCTGCAGTTAATACGAAGAATTTTTGATGGGAAATCTAGTGCTGATATCATCATACCAATTGTGGCTAATCTACAAATCTAATATAGAGTAAGGAGGAATAGAATTTATGCAACTGGATGTGAATTCTTGTTCCCCTATTGAGAAGCTCAATTTGCCTGAGGCAAATTGCTTTACCTTTTAGAGCCTGTCTATGGGTACAGTCATGTAGATTTTTTTACTGATCTGGGTACTTAAATGAGATATCATTTACTCCAATGCATGAACCTACACTAGGTAAACAGAATATATAGGAGAGGCTGCTTTTATCTGTTTCTCCTCCTTCCTTTAATTCCACTGAATCTACCCTGGGAAACCCAATTTGTGGATTGCATGTTAGGCATGAAATGTTAATGAGGGGTGGTGGGGTGCTGGGTCAAGCATTCCTAAACATTCCTCCTAGGGTTTTCATGCACCTGTCAGGCACCTCTAGCACCCACACACTCCTGGGAGAGCTAGGTTGCAGACTGGAAGCCAGGTCCTCAGGTGCCAAGTTGCTGCAAGATAAGGTGGAAATCCACACATACATCTTCCTCAGGCAACTCCCCTTGGTTAAACAGCCTCAGCCACTAAATTTAGTGTAGACTAATTATCTTAATCTATGTTACTATCAATCCAAGAGACATTTGACAAGCTGAAGAGTTATTCCCATGCACTATGCCAAGCATCTGAACTATATTCTATTTCCTAAGCATGAGTATTCATTATTTCTTGGTCTTTATTACAAATTCATGAGTTAAACAGGGCTGATACAAGTATCTTACTACTGCCAGTGAAGAAACTGTAATCAAAAGTTGATGCATTTTGCTGATGGTCATACAATTAGTAAGTGATAGAATTGGAGTCCAGAGAACTCTTTTTTTATATATAGTGAATCCTATTGAGGGCTTCCTACTTACACATTTGCTCACATTTTGATATCAGTGTTATCATATTTTAGTACTTGATCATTGATTCCTATAATATACCCCATAGGTTACATATTCCATCTCACTGCTGAGTGTTTTTACAAGTTGTCATAAAGTTATTGAAAACTGTGGAGGGGAGAGGGGAAAGAAATAATTACAGTCCTCTCAATTCATATTTCAAAGTAAAACTTGGTAGAAGGGACACATTCTCAACTCTATTGTTGGTTTTCTTAAACTGTAGAGGGAAAAAATGAAAATTTCAAGGACAAAATATTTTACTTGTTTGACATTCCCTGAAATCAATGTCTTAGATTTCACACTGCGCACTAGAAAGAATAATGTTAACATATTATTATAGCTAAAAGTAATTGTTGGGCCAGAAGTTATCTTAAATTAAGAAAACAATTAATATAGAAAAGTATATGGGAAAGGTGTATAAATATTGTTGACTGTAAACCCCATCTATCTGATCAGATCTGGACCCATATTCATCTTAGGAGCCTACGTAACCTCTACATCCCTATAGATCTGAGCTCACATTCTGTGGTCATGAGTAGGAACATTCCAAGTTGCTCCAATATCAGGACCCATCTTCCTCAGGTGTAGCATAGAGTGTGCTGTCCAGCCTTCCTTCAGAGGATGGAACATTCTCTACCATGGTTGATCCACATTAGGTGCAAGGTCCTATGGGGGTCCACAAAGGGGTCTATTGTGTTGTTCCTGATAGAAATGACCGAAATGACCGGTAACAATGCAGAGAGGGATTTATTTGAGGTCTAGGCCTATCATGTCTGTTTGGGAATCTTAGGACTCCCCGAATAGGGCCCCAGCTGATGGGGTGGCCTGATAGTGACTAAAGAGTCATCATTAAAGTATGCCAGTCTCTTACCCTTATACAGATTTTGCAGTCCTTGCTTTGATAAGGTTAGCTTTAGAGTGAGTGAGGGAAGTATAATAGGAAGTAAGTGAGGAGGGTATCTAAGTCTAAGTAGACACTATTTCATTATAAACTTTATACTGACTCACTGCAGACTATTGTGTACTTTTGCTCTCAGGTATATATTTTGCCCTAATTTGTGGATACATGTGAACATATGCTCTATCTCATGGGGCCTGGTCTATATCTAGGTTTGGGGACTTTGTTCAGAAGTGAAACACCTGGAATGGGATTAGAGAATCCTATGAAAGGAAAGGTCTCACCGAGTAATGAGTCTGAAGGGTTGGTGTCTCTGGACACAGTTTGAAGTGAAGTACGCTGAGGTGGTACTCCTTGCATTGATTAAGTTGGGATCGGCAGAAGCAATATCATTTAGCTACTCTCTTCCCTGATCCAGCTTTCTGGTCCTTTTTCCAGCATGACATCATCTCCCCAGACAATAACCTGGATCTACCTGCATATCCGAATTCAGGCTCAGAGGAAAAAAAGAAAAAGAAAATAAAAGGAAAGAAAAGAAAACTAAACTAATAGAGCCACAGACCCTTTGAAATATAACTAAAATATACCTACTAGCTATCTACAAGACACCCACATACACACACACACACACACACACACACACACACACACCAACTCTTCATCTGCACTATTCCAGCCCTTAGGTTCATGATTGATCAACAATTTGTTTGGCTTTATATGTTATCTATCTGTTTAGCCACCAGGTTCCAGATGCTAGCATGATGCCCACCAGACTTCCCTGGACAGACAACCCCACCAATGTGTCCTGAAGGTCTGATTCCCCAGAACTCCACACCACTAGGGAAAGAGAGGCAGGCTGGAAGTATGGATCAACCTGCCAATGCCCATGTTCAGCGGGGATGCAATTACAGAAGCCAGACCTTCCACCTTCTACATCCCACAATGACCTTGGCTCCATACTCCCAGAGATTTAAAGAATAGGAAAGACATCAAGGGAGGGAATGGGATATAGAGATCTAGTGGTGGGAATTGTGTGGAGTTGTACCCCTCTTATCCTATGGTTTTGTCAGTGTTTCCTTTTTATAAATAAAATTAAAAGATAATAATAAAAGTATAAAAAAGAAAGAACCTGAAATATATATTAGTTTTTAGGCTATATTAGTTTTCTTTTCTTTTCTTTTCTTTGCTTTTCTTTTATTTTCCTTTTTTCCTCCGAGCCTGAAGTCTGATATGTAAGTGGATCCAGGTTATTGTCTGGGGAGATGATGTCATGCCTGGAAAAAGGACCAGAAAGTATATATACTTTCAGGTTCTTTCTTTGATATATATATATATATATATATGATTCTGTCTTCCTTCCTTCATTTTTCTCCTTCTTCTTCTTCTTCTCCTTCTTCTTCTTCTTCTTCTCCTTCTTCTTCTCCTTCTTCTTCTTCTTCTTCTTCTTCTCCTTCTTCTTCTTCTTCTTCTTCTTCTTCTTCTTCTTCTTCTTCTTCTTCTTCTTCTTCTTCTTCTTCTTCTTCTCCTCCTCCTCCTCCTCCTCCTCCTCCTCCTCCTCCTCCTCTTCCTCCTCCTCCTCCTCCTCCTCTTCCCATTCCTCCTCTTCCTCCTCCTCCTTCTTTTTTTTCTTTGTATTCTTATTCTTTTGTGCATAAGAAACTGTGACCCATCTTTTATGGGATATTATAAATTTTGTTGCTACAATAAAATGACAGTCAAAAAAAAAAAAAAAAAAACAGTGGCCCAGACACTATTCTATTTGCACTAATAAGCTTATGATCCCAAAAGAACTGGGTCTCTGTTGTGGTCCTGGTAGGGAGGAGGTATCTTAAAAATTAATACACTGAGTCAACTTTTCTATCTGTAGTCTGCCATCAATAAATATACTAAAACTGAACTTGGAAAACAAAAGGAATGAATAAAAAATCACAGCCCCATCTCACTCCTGCTATCCTGACCCTTTTAAAGTAATAAATAACAGATCTATTATAGATTTTTTTTTGTAAGAAAAAGTTCAAGAGGACCTGTCAAGATCCTGCTTTTTATAAATTCTGATTTCTTTCAATACATTATTTTCAAGTTTTATTTTTTTAACTTCATTTATTTTACTTGATAGAACAGAGAGGAGTTGAAAGGGGGTGGGTAGAGACGGAGAGAGAGAGATGCTTGTGAAGCTTTCCCCCTGCTGGTGTGGACCCAGGGCTTGAACCCAGGTCCTTGTTCATGGTAATATGTCCACTTAACCAAGTGTGCCACCACACTTACTGAATGCAAATCCACAATCCCACCAGAATAAAAAAGCACTATTTTTTTCTTTTTTAATTTTTTTTATTTATAAAAAGGAAACACTGACAAAACCATAGCATAAGAGGGGTACAGCTTCACATAATTCCCAGCACCAGACCTCCACATACCAACCCCTCCCCTGATAGCTTTCCTACTCTTTAACCCTCTGGCAGTATGGACCCAAGATCATTGTGGGATGTAGAAGGTTGAAGGTCTGGCTTCTGTAATTGCTTCCCTGCTAAACATAGGCTTCACAGGTCTATCCATACTCCCAGCCTGTCTCTCTCTTTCCCTAGTGGGGAAAGGCTTTGGGAAAGTGAAGCTCCAAGGCACATTGGTGGGGATTTCTGTCCAGGGAAGTCTGGTCACATCCTGTTAGCATCTGGAACCTGGTGGCTGAAAAGAGAGTTAATATACAAAGCCAATCAAACTGTTGGACAATTATGGACCTAAAGGCTGGAATAGTGCAGGTGAAGAGTTGGGGGGGTCCTCTATTTTGTAGATAGCTAGTAGGCATATTTTAGTTATATTTCAAAGGGCCTGTAGCTATACTAGTGTTTCTTTGTTTGTTTGGTTGGTTGGTTGGTTGCGTTTTTTGTTGTTGTTGTTGTTTTTTTGCCTGAAATCTGAAATGCAGGTGAATCCTAATTATTGTCTGGGGAGATGATGTCATGGATGGGAAAAGGACCAGAAAGCTGGATCAGGGAAGAGAGTAGATCCCTAATATGGGAAAGGGGTACAAATATTACTTTAAACCCCATCAATTTGATGTGATCTGGGGCCCATAATTAGCTTAGGAGCCTGTGTGACCTCTGCATCCCTGTCGATCTGAGCTCACATTCTGTGGTCATGAGTAGGAACATTCCATGCTGCCCCAGTATCGACCCATCTTTCTCAGGTGTATCATATAGTATGTTGTCCATCCTCCCTTCGGAGGATGGAACATTCTCTACCATTGTTGATCCAAGTTGAGGGCAAGGTCCTACGGGGGTCCACAAAGGGGTCTATTGTGTTGGTCTTGATCGAGATGACTGGAAGCAATGGAGAGATAATGCTTATTTTGGGGGACAGGCATTGGTGCACCTGGCTGAGTGCACACATTACAGTGTGCAAGGACCCAGGTTCAAGCCCCCTGTCCCTACCAGCTGGGGGAACCTTCACAAGAGGTGAAGCGGGACTGCAGGTATCTTTCTGTATTTCTCCTTTTCGATCTAGCCCCTCCTTTCTATTTCTGGCATCTTTATCAAATAAAAAAAAGAATGCTTACTTTTTTCATATAAAATTATACTGAAGTGATAAAAAAGTTAAATTCCAAAGGTCTATGTTTGCGTGGCTAGTAATAAAAATTTGCTTTAACTGTGGCACTGGAAAGAGCTTCCCCCCAACCCAATTTTGCTTCAGTAATACTGAGTATACTATATAATATTGTATAAGTAACATTTCACAACACTGTAGCTTTGCAGTCTACATCACTATCATGACCAAGTTTACTGTATGGTAATGCACCCATTACCATACTCCTCAGCCCCTTTTCCCTACAGTAATAACCAATCGGTTTTCCCATATCTATTTTTGTGTTGTTTCCTTTGCTTGCTTTTCTGTTTCATTATCTTCCACGTAAGTGAAACTAAAGAGCATCTGTGTCTATCTGATATTAATATAATACTGTATATTGATTGTCGGTCATCTTGACTATTGTAAATAATGATTCAGTGAGCACAAAAATGTGCCTATCATTTATATTAGTGTTTCTATGTTCTTTCAATTAAAAAATCAGAATTTTAGATAATACTCCTAGTCTTTTTTACAATTTGTTTCCTTATTTATTGAGTAGAGACAGACAGAGAAATTGATAGTGAAGGGAGAGATAAAGAGGGAGAAATTAAGATACCTGCAATACTGATACACTGCTCTGGAAGCTTTACCTTTACAAGTGGGTCTTTATACATTGCAACATATTCACACATTCACTCTACCAGGTGCATCACCTCTTAGCCACTGTGCTATTAGTCTTGTGTTTTCTCCATACCACTTTATATAGTGACTATACCATTTTATATTTCCATCAGTGATGGTATAAAGAAGTAGACAGGTGTCTGGGACATGGAAGACCTCTATTCACAAGGCAATATTGAGCTTTTACAGGTCACCCAACATTTTAGAACATTATTAGTATATCTCAAGTCAGATCAAGGGTGGAATTTACTGGGCATGAGTAACTGAGATTTCCAGACATATGTTTGTCTATGCAATTTAAAATTGAAGGACACAGTATCAGGAACAACAAAATAGACCCCTTTGTGGGGCCCCATAGGACCTTGCCCTCAACTTGGATCAACAATGGTGAAGAATGTTCCATCCTCCAAAGGGAGGATCGACAACATACTCTATGCTACACCTGAGGAAAATGGGTTGATACTGGGGCAGCATGGGATGTTCCTACTCATGACCACAGAATGTGAGCTCAGATCGACAGGGATGCAGAGGTCACACAGGCTCCTAAGCTAATTATGGGCCCCAGATCACATCAAATCGAGGGGGTTTACAGTCAACAATATTGATACACCTTTCCCATATTAGGGAGCTACTCTCTTCCCTGATCCAGCTTTCTGATCCTTTTCCCAGCCATGAAATCATCTCCCTAGGCAATAACTGGGATCCACCTGCATATCAGATTTCAGGCTCAGGCCATAAAAGCAACAACAACAACAAACAAGCAAACAACAACAAAAAAACTAGTATAGCTGCAGGCCCTTTGAAATATAACTAAAATATGCCTACTAGCTATCTACAAAATGGAGCCCCCCCCCCCCAACACTCCATCTGCACTATTCCAGCCTTTAGGTGCATAATTGTTCAACAATTTGTTTGGCTTTGTATGTTAACTCTTTTTTCAGCTACCTGGTTTTAGATGCTAGCAGGATGAGACCAGACTTCTTTGGACAGAGGACCCTACCAATGTGCCTTGGAGCTTCGCTTTCCCAAAGCCCTTCCCCACTAGGGAAAGAGAGAGACAAGCTGGGAGTATGGATTGACCTGTCAAAGCCCATGTTCAGCAGGGAAGCAAGAGAAGCCAGACCTTCAACCTTCTACATCCCACAGTGATCTTGGGTCCATATTCCCAGAGGGTTAAAGAGTAGGAAAGCTATCAGGGTAGGGGTTGGTATACGGAGGTCTGGTGGGAATTTTGCAAAGCTGTACCCCTCTTATCCTATGGTTTTGTCATATGTGAAATCTAGAGATCTGATTTACATGAGTTTGCCAAAAAAAAAAAAAAATCCAAACAGAAATAAGTAAACTGTTTCTAAGACTTGTGAGAACTATAGTGGTTATCTCTGGGAGGTTGAGGGTAGGGATACAGAAGTTTGGTGGTGGATGTGGTGTGGAATTAAACATTGTAACCTTACAGTCTAGTAACAAACTATTAATAACACAAAAATTTATTTTAAAAACAGAATAAATGACATCTAATTAAGGCCAAATATAAACCTGTGTATGGAGTTTTGTTAGGACTGCAGCCCAGGAGACACAGATTCAAGAAATCCTTGAAAAATGTTCCAAGACTAATGAAATGTGTGAAATGTGTAACTCATGAAAAATTCCAGGACTTTACAAATGGCTAAAATCACAAAGACAGAATAGGTCTCACTCTTCTGTGAAAATTTTGTAAAAATATTTAATATATACATCAGTAACATGTGGATTAGTTGAAAGCTGGTCTAAGTAATAAATTGGTACAAGCATATGAAAAGGTATTTGTCAGCTAGTAAGTAGTTAAAAATGCAGACTGGGCTGTCTCAAATGCAGGTTTAGAAGCTGCAGTACTGTCTGTAGCTGTTAGTACCTGTTGAGGAAGAATTGCGTCAGTTCAGTCTCACTTCTTTCTCAGAGATAAGAGTGTTTAAACATGCCTAAGCATGTCCGAACAAGACTTATATCTGATTCTTTATGACAGCCAACTCCATGTTAGTCACCCTGGCTCAAACTACTAGTTTGTTTCTCATTTACTCATATATCTAATTTTCCCAAGGAGGATACATGTGTGCCATGCAGTACCTGGCATTATCAATAAACCTATTTACTGTTTTATAACTTTATCTTACTCATTAAGAATTTTCTGAAACAACTGGTAGTCATGTTAGTACTCAGTTCCAAGTCACTGAGCCCTAAAAATGTAGGTAATTCTATTCATACTGAAACCAGAGGATACTCAGAGAGGACTAACTATTCTGTATACTCACACAGCCATGATCCAATGATAGAAGTGATTATGTTTAACATGTCTCAGAGAGGGAAAGGTCTGGTATGTGCATAGTCTGAACTGTATAAATAATTAATATTGAGAAAATAGAAGGTGATTCATCAGTACAACACTTGCCTCATAATTGTGAGGCCTAAATTTAGCTAAATTTAGTCCTCTGTTCACCATGAGAAAAACAAAGACAAAATGAATACCGGAACCATGCTTGGGGTATGTGTTCTTTCCTTCTGCCTCTCATTCTCTTCTAGTCTATCACTTTCTCATATATATATATATATATATATATATATTTGAAACTAAATCTATGCTAATATGAGAATTTGAGGGTGTGTGTGTGTGTGTGTGTGTGTGTGTGTGTGTGTGCATAAGACTAAAGAGTAAAGAGTAAGGTAATTGAGAGAAGATGAGCAGAATGAATCCTAATACCCCCCTCTTACTGTCAAGAATGACTTAATAATAATATCCAAATCTGAATACTCATTAATGAACAGTGGATATACATGGATTAGCCCCTGAGGGGATATTTGGCAGTTTGTAGAGATAACTACACAGTGCATACGAAAATCGCATTATGCAATATAGTACTTGGTAAAGCTCAAAAGAAATTAAAGAAGCCATTTTGTCCTTCTTAGTTTTAATTTTAAAATCAGTGGAATCAAATATTACTGTCATGTTAACTGTAACCTAAAAATAACATAGAGTTATATTTTAGGCTGTTTTTTAAAATTATTTTTATTGGGAAGCTACTGTTTTTAAATGAACTTACAAATCAATTTTTCTGCCATGCTTGAAAGGCCATAAGAAGTTCAAAGCTTGTCAAGAGGCAGGGATATCATCAGACACTCAAGCATGTCTCTGACTGCCTGTTTCAACATCTAGATTCTATCTTGTGATCCAAATTCCAAATAAATGTAATATTTATTTGTTTATTTATTTAACCTTAGTCAGAGGAGACATAGGGAAGAGAATGTCATGCCCTCCCTCTTTAAATATTATTTGGCTAAAATATAATTAATAAATAAACATCATTTGGTGGGAATAAAATACCGGGCTGCCTAAGTAGCTCACTTGAATAGTGTGTTGATTTGCCATATGCACCAACCGGGTTGAAGCCTGGCTCCACTGCATTGAATTAGGTGCTATGGTTCCCTCCTCTCTCTCTCTCTCTTTCTCTTTCTCTCTCTATCTGCAAAACAATATAAACATTAAAATGCCATCACAAACTATATTGATATCCAAATGGTAAAAAATTTAACAACATGGTCATAATTACCTAAGAAGAAATCTGGATGTGAATGAAGTTTTGTCATTCTGTGGTTGATAGGTAACTTTTGGCTGCTAAATTATTGAGAGAAAAGGAATGGATAGATATTAGGGGGGCAGTAGCCTCTCTGCATTGCTCATCCCTTCAGTAAAATAGTTATCTATATGTATGGTACCAGAGACAGACACTAAGGTGTAGGATGAACACATATTTATCCCCTTCTTTCATTAGTCTTAGCCCAGGAAATAAAGTTGAATAGCTAAGAATATGTCATGTGGCTTATTTTCAACCAGTGGTTCCAATAATGATAATCTCTTGTTTTGTTTTTGTTTTGTTTTGTTTTGTTTTCAAACCCCAGTGACATTATGAAGCGCCACTCATCCACTCAGCAAAGTATCACATCAGACACAAGGAGCTTTGAGTGCTAGAATGAAAACACTTCAGAGATAATTTAGTTCTTAATGATTAAGAAAATTGAGATACAGGTCTGATGGTGTCTTACCTGGTAGAACATATATATTACCATGAGTGATGATCTGGGTTCTAGACCTCAGTCCACACCTGCAAAAGCAAGCTTCACAAGCAGTAGACCAGTACACCAGATCTCTCCTCTCTGTCTCTCTCTCTCTCTCTCCATTTCTCTCTCCCCCCCTTTCTTTCCCTCACTATTCCTACCTTCTACCCCCCCTTCCGCCTCCCCAGCTCTCCCTCCCCTCCCTCTCCTTCCCCATCTGTTCCACTCTGCCCCCTCTCCTGCCCTCTATCAAAAAAGGAAGGAGGTGGACCAGAAGAAAATAGAAAAAGGAGGAGAAATGGTTTCTGGAAATGGCGGAAATATGCAGACATTGAACCCTGGAAATAACTGTGGTTGCAAAGAAAAAAAAATACTGAGATCCCTAGAGAAAGGTCTGTCTTCTACCTCTAGGTCTAGCTATCCCTCTTTCCATCTCTAGGTTGGTTAGGATTCAGATTTATATCTGCAATTACTATAGAGTTAGCTAGGGCTCTGAAATTCAAAAAGTAGAAGCTGACTTTCCCTCAGGATTTCCCTGCTGTGTATGAGTCACAGGGTGTTGGGCAGTGTGCCAGCTCCCCCCTGCTTAATGCTGTGGTGTATTTACATAATCACTGTTTTACCTGGGAACTGCCCTGTCTACAGGGCATTGGTTTAATCCCCACTGGTTCGCAAGCTTTTTCCTTCTCCCCACCCCCTATCCTACGTACTTCCTCTTCCTGACACTTCTGACTCAGGAGATATATAGGACAGGATTGTGATTAGAGATAGCTAGCTTGCACTGCATTCCTCATCAATAAAGACGAAACTGCATCCGTCCCACTCAGCCATGAGTCCCTGGTCGTCTCTCTTCCACCTGCAAAGATAAACTGGCATAGGGCACACCAATGTGGGACCTAACTCGCCCATCCCCCACATAAGTAAAGCCGTTTGGCTACCTATCCACTATGGGCTACCTTTCTACTTATGAAGAGGTTTCCCAAAGCCTCTACTCATCCTTCATGAGACAGTTTCTCTGTCTCTAGAACATTTTTCTCTGGGCCACGCATGACTACAGCAGCCTCCTGCCCTCGAAACCAATGATGTGACCTGGCACGACTTGAAGAAACTGATTCACAGACTCCAAAGGTCACTCTTTACAGAAAAGCAGAATTATAGTGGTTGACCTTCCCCATTGAGGCAGACATGCAGCGTTTCTTCCCCTGGCATTTCTTCTGTGGTCTTCTGCTTTGGACTGACACTTCTATTGGACTTACTGGTACACCTCTTGGACACTTTACACAACTTTACAGCAGTTTCCCTTATGCTGCTGGGTTTCTCAAACACTGACTGCAGCAGTGCATGGACTTTATAGCCAGCTGCCTTAGGACTCTATAGGTCATGCTCCCTCGCCTGTAGGCCCTTTCCCCAGAGGTAGGAACCCCCACCCCCTTACTAGGTCCTGGCTTGTCATGCATGTGGTTTAGGTGCATGCCACAGGACCTGACAGCAATGGGTGTAATTTATGTGCTGTGGTATCTCTCCCTCTCTGTCTTTTTGACTCTCTCTCTCACTCTCTCTCTCTCCACTCTACCTCCCCCTTCTCTCTCAATTTCTGTCTGTCTTTATCAACAAATAAAAATAAAAACCTGAGATTTGAATATGTCCTAAAAGATCAACTATAGTCATCTCTCATTGATGAAGTTGTGGGTACTTTTTAATAACTATGTTATCAGCTTGAGTGTTTTCCAATTTTTAGCAGCAAATTATTTTTATCTGTTAATAAATGTAAACAGATGCTATCAATGTATATTTCCTAAAATGTTAAGTAAGAAAAGGAAATGAAGGGAAGAGTCTGTGAATAAAAACACATACTAAAAGATTATACAAAGGATAATCTGTAGAGTCACAAACTAATTACACAGAGAATTCCTACCAGCTGATTTGTCCCAAGACTCAGTCTCATTTTTCTGTTTCTCCAAAAGTATCTTCAGGCAGGATTTTAAAGATATTCCTTAGCTCTAAAACAGGCATTTTACAAGAGATAAATATCTAAAATATGTGAATCTAAAAGAAACTTCTACTCTAATATAAATATGGTAATCAGATTTGAACAATTGAAAGTCTTGGAACTTAAATAATGTATAGAGATATTAAAAATCATCCATAATCAGAAAAATGCTAATAAAATTTTGAAATCAAGAAAAATAATATTTACTACTATAAAAAAATTACTGTTAAAAAATTCTTGTGACAGTAATGTGAATCTCATTATTTCTAGGATAATCTCTAGAATCTCATACATTGTTGATGGGAATTTAAAGTGGAGTCACCACCATGAAGAATAGTGAAGAATTTGCTTAAATAATTAAATAAAATAGAACTATTATATGATCAAACATACATACTGCTTCTAGGTACGTATCCAAAAGATTTGATATCAGGACCTTGAAGAAATAGTTCCACTCCAATTTTATAAATTATTTTTATTTTATTTATTTACTGGATAGTGACAGAGAGAAATTAACAGGGGAGAGGGAGATAGAGAGGGAGAGAGACAGAGAGACACCTGCAGCCCTGCTTCACTACTAGTGAAGATTTCCCACTGCAGGTGGAGACCAGAGGCTTGAACTCCCATGCTTGGGCACTGTAATGTGTGTAGTTAACTAGGTGCACCATCACCTGGCCCCCCACTTCAATTTTTAATGCAGCATTATTCACAATATCTACGAGAAACAATCTAATTGGTGTCCATGAATGGATGAATGAATATAGAAAATGTAATTTATATATGTACATATAAACTACTTTTCATTTTTAAAAATTAAAAAGTAAGTCCTAAGAAATGTGTTAACATGGATTAACCTTGAACACATTATGTTATGTCAGATAAGCCAGTCACAAAAGGGAAGATACTCCATGATTCTATTTTTTTATTTATTTTTGTATCCAGGGTTATTGCTGTGGCTAGGTGCCTACACTACAAATCCACTGCTCCTGTGGCCATTTCTTCTTTTTCTTTGTCTTTTCTTTCTTTCTTTCTTCCTTTTTTTTTGATGGGACATAGGGAAATTCAGAGGGGAGGAGAAGATAGAGAGGGAGAGAGAAAAATACCTACAGACCTACTTTACTGTTTGTGAAGCGACTCCATTGCAAGTGGTGAGCCAGGGACTTGAACTGGGAATCCCTGTGCTTTGTACTGTGTGCAATTAATCTGGTGCTTCACTGCCCAGTCCCCCTGATTCTATTTATATAAGTTATCTATGATATATGTGAATAAAACTTACAAAAGTGGAGAGTAGAATCATAATTACTAAGAATTTCAAGGAAGAAGAAAACTACTAAAAGGTAAAAAATAATTAAACTATTCAAAAGGAGTCAATTCTACATATTTGCTGTACAATACTATGCTTATAGTTAACAATAATGCAGTTTATACTTAGTAAATTATTAAGAGAGCATATCTATGTTAAGTGTATTTCTGCTAATAATCATAATCATAATATTCCCAAAAGGAACAAAGAGTCTGTTGGAAATGAATCCTCCCAAAAGAAAAACAAAAACTGGATTATCAGGAATGTGAGTATTCATTCTGTTACAGTGGTGGAACATTCTAGATAGCAAACTGTCAATTCTTAGTTCTATTACATACTTTTCCATAGTATAAATCATAAAAACATTCTTACACAAGTTCATCAGAGTATGTGCCTGGGAATACTTAAAGTCTTTCTTTTCTTTTCTTTTTTTTTTTTTTTTTTGGAACAAATGGGAAGTGAGAAAAGGAAAATAAGTATGATGTCTACTTCTGGAAGAAAAGATAATAGTGGATGGATACACTCCATAAATTACCCTGAAATATCATGTAGAAGCTCAAAGAAATGGCTCAGATTGTTGTCATAGTAACATTGATGAATCTTAAAATAAAAAGAAAAAAGAAGCATTGCCCTTGAAGGAAAAAAAAAAAAAGAGAAAGAGAGAGAAAGAAAAGGAAAACAATATGAATGGACATATTTATGCAGATTCATAGTAAATGCATATAAAATAATGTGTGCTGTAGAAAGACTCATAAAAATAAGGGGAGAGACATAAAAACAATAGCCTCTCTTTGGCGTCCTCTCCTCTCTGTTTACGTCTACATTTATTACCGAAGTGCTTGTACTTCCACAAATTCAGCATGCTACCTGCCTTCATACATGCTCTTCCTTCTCCCCAGTTTTCCCATATAGTTCAGTGAAAGATAAGACAATTGAATCATAATAGCTAGCTATTTAGTACAAAGTAGTTGTACAGTAAGTATCATTGACTTAGAGTCACTGTGGAGCCCTCAGCAAGCCTTTCTAAGGTCCCTTCCACCACAACCCACATTCCTTCTCTCTGTTTGTGTTACAATCTGGCATTGTGTTATCATTTGTGTTGAGTGTCTTCTAAGCCCAAACACTGTAATGTTATCTGGAAGGCACACATGGGAAGGTCAAGAAAGGGAGTTTAATATGGAATAAGAACTAATGGATCAGGGACTGGGGAGATAGCATAATGGTAATGCAAAAAACTTTCATGCCTGAGCCTTTCAAGTCTCCAGCAGAACCATAAGAACTACTGAATCATAAACTATGGGATTAGGGCCATATTTAAATTTTTTAAAAATATGGAGAGACACAAGGAGATTTTGATGTACAAGCAAGTTTGAGAATGTCAGGCCAGGGAGATGAACTAAAAAGACTTACTGTGCAGTGAAGAAAGACTCAGTTGATTTGAGAGTGCACCTCAAACTCCTAGTACTCTCATAGAAAAATAGCTAGATGCCAAATTGATCTATGTTGAAAAAGTCTCTCTCTCATTCATTCTTTGTCTCACGGTTTTATTTGCTCTCTTTATATCCTTTACATGACTGTCTACTGTGAGACAGCTGGTCCGGCATTCTCTCCACTCATATTCATTTGTGTTACCTATAATTGCAGAATTGAACAAAGAAAGCCTTATTCTTAATTATTCTTATTCTTATTATTAATCCTCTCCTCTTCTCTCCTCAACTCTCCTCTCCTCTTCTCCCCTCCCCTCCCCTCTTCTCTCCTCTCCCCTCCCCTCCCTTCAACTCCCCTCCTCTCTCAACATTAACAACTCAACTTCCCACTTGCTTGATATCAGATTCACTATCAATCTCCTTTTCTATTTAATTATCCAAAAATTCGAGGGGCCCATATTCAGCTTAGGAGCCTATGTGACCTCTGCATCCCTGTAGATCTGAGCTCACATTCTGTGGTCATAAATAGGAATGTTCAAAGCTGCCCCAATTTTAGGACCCATCTTCCTCAGGTAGAACATAGAGTATGTTGTCCAGCTTCCCTTCGGAGGATGGAACATTCTCTGCTATTGTTGATCCAAGTTGAAGGTAAGGTCCTATGGGGGACCACAAAGGGGTCTATTGTGTTGTTCCTGATAGAGATGACCAGTAACAATGGAGAGAGGGATCTATTCGAAGTCTAGGTCCATCATGACTGTTTGGGAATCTCAGGACTCCCCAACTAGGGTCCCAGCTGATAGGGTGGCCTGATAGTGAATAAAGAATCAAGGTATGCTACTCTCTTGTCCTTATACAACTTTTGCAGTTCTTAGTTTGATATGGTTAGATTTGGAGTGACTGAGGGAAGTATAATAGGAAGTAGATAAGGATGGTTATCTAAGTCTAAGTAAACATTATTTTATTATGATCTTTACTACTTCCTACATGCTTGCTGAATATACTGACTCACTGCAGACTATTGTGCACTTTTGCTTTCAGGTATATATTTTGCCCTAATTTCTGGATACATGTGAACATATGCCGTATCTCATGGGACCTGGTCTATATCTAGGCTTTGGAATTTTGTTAGAAGTGAACCACCTGAGTAATGAGGCTAAAGGGTTGGCATTCCATGCCTGATGTCTCTGGACACAGTCTGAAGCATGCAGAGGTGGTACTCATTGCATTGATTAGGTTTGGATCAGGAGATGCAATATCATTTTGTATGACTTGATAGAAGCATGCAGGAATAAAATCAATGAGGTTTACAGTCAACAATAAATATTTATACATCTTTCCCATATTTGGGAGCTATTCTCTTCCCTGATCCAGCTTTCTGGTCCCTTTTTGCAGCCATGATATCATCTCCCCAGACAATAACTTGGATTCACCTTCATAGCAAATGTAAGGCTCAGGGTAAACAACAAACAAGCAAACAAGCAAAGAAACTAGTTTAGTCATGGACCCTTTGGAATATAACTAAAATAGGTCTACTAACTATAAAACGGAGGACCCCTCCCCCAACTCATCATCTGAACCTTTAGGTTCATGATTAGTCAACAACTTGTTTGGCTTTATATATTAACTCCTTTTTCATTCACCAGGTTCCAGATGATACCAACTGGACTTCCCTGGGCAGATAACCCCACCAATGTGTCCTGGAGCCCTGCTTCACTAGGACCCCGCCCCACTAGGGAAAGAGGGAGACAAGCTGAGAGTATGGCTCCATCTGCCAATGCCCATGTTCAGCGAGGAAGCAATGACAGAAATCACACCTTCCATCTTCTGCACCCCATAATGACCCTGGGTCAATACTCCCAGAGGGATAAAGAACAGGAAAGCTATCAGGGGAGGGGATGGGATATGGGTTTTGGTGGTGGGAAGTGTGGGAAATGTAGCTGGTAGGCTAACGAGGAACCCTGCTCTTAGATGCCAATGTTCTGAGGGTTTTTTTCACCAAGAAGTAAGCAACAAAGACAGTGACTTTTTTGCCCTGGGTTTGACCTCGTCCCAGACTTAGAAAATATTGAGGGAGGAAAATTGTGGCATTGATACCTGACTTACTATGATTCAGATATTTCTGAGAAGCTTCAAAGGGGTAGTGGAAAAGCCAAATATAACACATTACTTTTTCATGGGAACATCACTTGCTCAGAGTATAACTACTACTATTACACCAAAGAGCAAACATATTGAAATGAAAAATAATGGTTTCAATTTGAGGGTCAACTGTGTATTCAGCAGTATTATCTTTTACAGGGATTCTGTCAAAATTATTTAAAGTTTACAGCATTCTAAATCCTTTACTTACTTTTTTTTAAAAATTGAGAAAAGCTTAGAATGCTTAAAGAGCCTGACCAGAGTTAAGCAGTCAGAATTAAATCTATATCCATCTGTCTGCAGCATTTCTTACCTTAGCCACAATCCTATTATCTGCCTAAGTATACATAGCCATGTGGTACTTTTCTTCCTCTCTCTCCCTGCTCTTGAGATGCTTATTATATAGAACAGAAATAATGCATATATTATTTTCATGTACTGTAATATATAACTCAGATAAAACTAATGTTTCCCATTCTGAATTTCAAAATCCAGAATGGAACATTTTTGTAATATCTAAAAATAAGATTCAAACTACAAATACCCACTGCTCGTACAGTAAATTAATTTTTATATGTGTGAGTACCTATGAATGGGGGGTCTAATCCTATTTAGTGGTAAAAACGATAATCAATCATATGTTAATAATTGATCATGTAGTATACATAGGAGGAAGAAAAAAAGAACTGGTATTAAGACTCAGGCAATCTCAAAGAAGTAGTACTGGCAGAAGAGAAAAAGAGAAAGAACCCTCTTGCTAAAAAATATAAATTTAAAATTAAGAAACACTTTTTCAAAGACAATAATAAGGTAAATAGGCCATTGTTTTGTAATTGGGGTGTAGATATTGCATGCTGACACTTCCTATGATTCAGCTCTGCCGTCTTACTCGGTAGGCTCTTTACGAAATTAAACCACATTTTAGAAAAGGAAACAATAACAGACAGATAAAATTTCTGTGTAAAATCAGCCAAAGATTTAAAACAAAGGTGAAAGCCAATCGAATGACATAGCTTTTTATCTCACCTTCTAGTCATAGAAATACTGAGTGTGAAAAAGTCTGAATTCCAAATTCCAGAAACATAACTTTCTTTTCTGGTTATGGAGGTTTCTCATATTGTTTCACAAACTACTCATCCCACACCCCCAATCTCACAGCATCTGCTTCCTCTTCCTCCCTCAGCCAGTTCCATGAACCCTAAGGCTGTAAGAAGGTTCCTTCCACTAGAGAGGAACCTAGGAGTTCTTTCCAGCATGCCTCACTTCTGACAGTCTTCATTCACCAGCTCCTCAGAATCCATTGGCTGCTAGGTGCTGCAGCAAGAGGGGAGGAAATCAGGCAGGATGTCAGCCCTGTTTGGGTTCTGAGAATAGCAAGGTGACCATAGTCTTCCTTGACTTGAACCACAGCAGCAAACAGGGTGGAAAGTGTAAAAAAAGAAAGTGCAGCTGATGCTCTTGGGGAAGCTGTCAAAATGAAATCAAGTGGATTCTGTGGGAGACCTCAGCTCCAGCCAAGGCTGAGTTGGCCTTCTGAAGCTTCAGAGTCTGTCAAAGCTTCCAGGCCCTGTCCTGCTTTTCAGTCTCTGCAGAGTCCTGTAATATCAGTATTCTCTCACATCTCACATGCTTTCTATTGCACTTTGTGCCTTTAATCTCAAGATGTTTCCATAAAGTATGAGTCTTCCTAAGGTAAATCCTAAGACTCTGTCCTTCTAGACTGCATCTTGACAGAATTTTATAGATAGTGCACTGTTGTGATTGAACATGGGCCACAGAGTCATGGGTTTTGACAGGTCTGACTTCAGATTCAGAGATTCCATTGTCACCTACATGAGTCTGAGCAAGTAATAATCTTTCTTTTGACTTTTCTGTGAAGATAACTCCCTTATCTATGTTTTCATTTCCTGTCTAATATTAAACTGCCTCCAAAACATTTTTGCTTGAATAATCTTATTTCCTCACATATGGCAAGCCCCCCACCACACACACAATTTACTCTTTCCTTTCTTTTTCTTTCTTTCTTTCTCTTCTTGATAATTGGAACCATCAGTAACTGAGATTCTCCTTTAGCTCTCCATGTTAAAACAAAACATAAATCCTATAATGTTTTTTTTCTTCAGCTCACTGATTTTTTTACAGGTTCTTGTCAGTTCATGTTGTTTAACTCCCCTCAAGTGTACTTCTTTCAAGCTTGTTTCATAAGAACAGGTGGCTAGGAGTAATGAAGTAGCATATATATGAGGCCTAGACTCTATAAATCATATACATATATATTCATATATATAAAATCAACAACCTTCCAGTCAGGAGGAAAGTGCATTCCTTAGCCTATAGTTAAAGTACTTCACAATCTAGGGTCTTTTTCTACTAGCATTGTTTCCTAGGGCTCCCCACCTGAGAAATCCACCACTATCAAGCCATTTCAGAGCAAACACAGTCATTCAATTTTCTGGATACCTGGAGAATGCTCACTTTGAGCAAGGCTAGTGAAAAAGAAAAGTAAATGTCCATATGATGGCAAGTTCGAATATCCAGCATAGGAACAGTTCAAAACAGGAAAATTATGGTAGTAGGAAATAGATCACTCGGTAGAACACATACTTTATTATTTTTGAGGGCCTGGGCTCAAAGCCCTTATCATCATATGGGAGCACCATGCAAAGTGGAAGCTTGAAATATGGTGAACCAGTACTAAGTGTTTCTACATCTTTCACCCTTTAAAAAAAAAATCCACAGAGGTGGTGGAATATTACAGGGGAAAAGTCACAGCAAAGCAAACAAAAAAGCGGGGGTGATGCGGTAATGCAGTGGGTTAAGTGCACATGGCACAAAGCTCAGGACCGGCGTAAGGATCCTGCTTTGAACCCCCAGCTCCCCACCTCCAAGGGGGTCCCTTCACAGGTGGTGAAGCAAGTCTGTAGGTGTCTTTCTCTTCCCTCTCTGTTTTCCCCTCCTCTCTTGATGTCCTATCAAGCAACAACAGTAATGACAACAATAATAATAATGACAATAAGGGTAACAACAAGGGCAACAAAATGGGAAAAATGGCCTCCAGGAACAGTGGTTTTGTAGTACAAGCACCAAACCCCAGCAATAACACTGGATGGGAAAAAAAATAATTAAAAAAGAAAAGGAAAGGGAAAAAAAAAAAAGCAGTGAAGGGAAATTTTAGGATGCCACTAAAACAGAATGTAAAAAAAAAAAAATGAGAATCATCAGGATACAAAGTTATGGGGAGTGGGTCAAGCGGTGGTGTACTGGGTTAAGTGCACATGGTAGGAAGCACAAGGACACCCTCAAGGATTTTGGTTTGAGCCCCAGATCCCCACCTGTAGGAAGGTCACTTTACAGCAGTGAAACAGGTCTGTAGGTGTCTATCTTTCTCCCTCCCTCTCTACCCTCCCCTACCTTCTAAGTTTCTCTGTTTTATCCTATAAAATGGAAAAAATGGCCTCCAGGAGCAATAGATTCATAATGCAGGCACAGAGCCCCAGCTATAACCCTGGAGGCAAATAAAAATAATAAAATAAAATAAAAATAAAAAAGCTATGGGGAAAAAAGAAAGATAAATAAAAATAAAATTATAAAATAAAGACAAAAATAAACAAAAATAAAAAATAAACATGGTAACTATTTATATCTGGACAGTAGAGCACATACTTTACTATTTTTAAGGGCCTGCCCCCAAAGCCCTTATCATCATATGGGAGCAATCATATCATCATGAGCAAATCCCAGCTCATGCGCCAAGTCTGACCTGTCATTGACATATGTTAATAAACTTTACTTGGAACATAGTCATTTTTATTCATTTACCTATTGTCTATAGCTCTGTTCTGTAGTTTCTATAACTTTATACCCTCTATAGCAAGATAGTTAAAAGTAATTGTGATAGAAATTATCAAATTTGAAAAGTATTAAATATTCACTATATAAACTACTGCAGGAAGAAATAGTTATTCCCTGATTTAAAAGGGAATTGCTGAACTGATGGAATGGGTGAAGAAGTTAAGAATAAATGTAGTACAAAAAAAATTCTACTCCAACTCATGGTAAGGAGAGTACTGTTACTCAAAACCCACAACTTACATGAGAGATGATCAAAGGGTACTACAAGAATTCTTCATTGAACATTATTTACATGACCTTGAAAACATGTTAATTCTGATTTATAAAGACTGATATTATGTGACAGAAATAGGAAAAAAGAAATGTGGTGTATTTAAAAAGGTAATAGATAGCTATATAAGCATATTTGCTAGAAATATATATGCATGTGCAATAGAAATAAAAGAATATAAAGCAATTTATCTGATGAGCATCATCATATGTGGTAAGGATTTATAAAGAAGAGCACTACTATTTTCATTATAAATCTTACAATGCTATTTTAATGTATATAGATTATTTGATAAAACAGCAATTTTCTTCAAAAGTACACTGTCTCAAAAATTGCAAATTAGAAGGTCTTACAAAGTCCCAAAATAAGATTTCATGAGAAAGAATAGTGGAGATGGATAAACTGTAAATTTTACTTTAATCTTCAGAAAAGACATTCTAAGTTAATAATGTTTGAACCAAGAACTTTAAAACTAGCCAATTAACCATTTGTAGGGGGAGGGGTGCAATCATCAGAAAAAAAGAGTAACATGCAATAGCACAGAGGTAAAATCAAGTATAATGTGATAAAGGGCTTGAAATACAGGGGGTCTGGTTGGAAAGAAACTGAAGAACAAGCTAGGAAAAAAAGACAGGAATGTGGCCATAATTCCACCATTCTAACTCAAAGACATTGCTGAGCCACTAGATGATGACATTTAAAAAGTGATAACTTCACAAGAACATGTGGCAAAACTGTAACTAACATTTGGATCATATCTCTTCCTTTCATTATCCTTATACAAAAACAAATTCAAATTTAGCTCACCCAGAAAGTGGACATGTCACCATGCCTGAGGATCTAGGTTCAAGTCCTTGAACCACCTGCCGGTGGGAAACTTCATGAGCGGTGAGGTATTGCTGCAGGTTTTCCTCTGTTTCTCCCTCTCTGCCTCTTTTTCTTCTCAATTTCCCTCTGGTTCCATACAAAATAATAAAGATTAAAATAAGCAACCTTGCTAAATAGTTTTTACACAGTTAGAAAGCTGAACCAGGACCAAGCAGTGGAACATACTATTGAGCACATATATTACCGGGCATGAGAGTACTGGTTCAAGCCCTCTCTCCTCACCTGTATGGGGGACACTTCAAAAGCAGTGAAGAAAAACTGTACACTGCAACTGTCTCTTTCTTTCTCCCTCTCTGTCTCCCTTCCCCTCTCGAGTTGTCTCTTTTCTACCAAAAAATAGAGAGAGGAAGGGAAAAGGAAAAAAAAAATGGCCACCAAGATAGATGAATTCCTAGTGAAGGCACAGAGCTCCAGAGATAACCCTGGTGGAAAGACAGAAAGAAGATAGGAAGAAAAAAAAAGAAAGAAAGAAAGAAAGAAAGAAAGAGAGAGAGAGAGAGAGAGAGAAAGAAAGAAAGAAAAGAAGAAAGGAAGAAAGAGAAGAGAAGGAAGGAAAGGAAGGAAGGAAGGAAGGAAGGAAGGAAGGAAGGAAGGAAGGAAGGAAGAAAGGAAGAAAGGAAGAAATAGAAAAAAGAAAAGGGAAGGGAAGGGAAGGGAAGGGAAGGGAAGGGAAGGGAAGGGAAGGGAAGGGAAGGGAAGGGAAGGGAAGGGAAGGGAAGGGAAGGGAAGGGAAGGGAAAGGAAAGGAAGGGAAGGAAGGGAAGGAAGGAAGGAAGAAATGATGGAAGGAGAATCATTCCTCGAAGATAGATTATCAAGAGGCTCTCCCTATATCCCTGAAAGCTTTAGATTTTTAAATTAATTTATTTATTATTGGATAGAGACAGAGAAATTGAAAAGGGTGGGGGAAACAGGGAGAGAGACACTGATACACCTGCAGCCCTGCTTCACCACTCCTGAAGCTTTTCCCCTGCAGATGGGAACCAGGGGCTTGAAGCTGGGTCCTTGTACACCATAGTGTGTGATGCACTTAACAGGTGTGCTACCATCTGACCCTGAAAGTTTTAGAATTGACTTGCCTTTTTCAGGTAAATTCTTGTTCCCACATCAACTTATTTATTAACTATACTCTTAACCTTCTCCCCTTGGAATTCAGCAACAAAATTATCCCTAGTCTCCACATGGGTAGCCATTTGCCTCTCTGACTATACACAGTTTTTCTCTGTGTTATCATTTGACATACAATCTGAGTCTTATGCTCTATTTCATCTTTCTGTTCCACATGTCACAAAACAGACTTGAGTCTTTCAAGAATGAACCAGAGAGATTCTCTTTTCTTGCCTTTGTGAAGCAAATGAGTCCTAATGAAAGAAGTTATTTTTCTTAGCATTGAGCAGTAATCTGGTGACCAGAACCAGGGTCACAATGTGTGGTAAACTTGTGGTTTGTAAGATAATTTATTCAAGATTTAGGAAAAAAATGCCACATATCTGTGGACAGGAACCTGATGTTATGAGGTAGATTTTTTCTATTCTCCTCTCACCCAATCACACACACTAAAAATCCTAAAAATAGAATTTTATTCTATTAAAAAATTCATGATTAATGTATGGAGGAAAATGTCCTATTTACATTTTATAATGTAAATACAGGTGAGAACCAGGGGCTTGAACCCTAGTCCTTGCTCATTATAATATGTACTCAACCAGGTGCACCACCAGTGGGCTCCCAGATAAAATTATTTTTATGAAATAGCTCATATCTCTGCATATTAACTCTTTCATTCTTTAGAAAGAATGAGAGGGGGCCAGGTGGTGGCATACCTGACTAAGTGCACACACTACAGTGTGCAAGGACCTGGGTTCAATCCCCTGGTCCCCACCTGCAGGGGGAATGCTTCACAAGTGGTAAAGTATAGTTGCAGGTGCCTCTTTGTCTCTCTCTACCTTTTCCGCCCCCTTACCTCTCAGTTTCTATCTCTATCCAATAATAAAAAATAAATTAAAAAAATAATAATCTTCAAAAAATCAAACCACTGGGAGAACTCCAAATCATTGCTACTGACATTTTCCTACAGGAATTACTGAGAATTAATTACCAGTTGTTCTTACTGTACTGAGACTAGGCAGCACTAAACTAATAATGTGCCCTAAATATTAATTTAGCCAGTAGTTCTAAGTCATTTTGGTATGAAAACTAACATTTTAAAAGCTTCCAGGGCCCAAAAAATTCATTTTATGGAGTTTTCTTTTTTTTATTTATTTGAAAAAGGAGACATTAACAGAACCACAGGATAATAGGGGTACAACTCCACATAATTCCCGCCACCAGATCTCTGTATCCCATCCCTTCCCCTAATAGCTTTCTCATTTTTTATCCCTCTGAGAATATGGACCCAGGGTCATTGTGGGATGCAGAAGGTGGAAAGTCTGACTTCTGTAATTGCTTCCCCACTGAACATGGGCTTTGACTGGTCAATCCATACTCCCAGTCTGCCTCTCTTTCTCCCTATAGTATTAGAAATTCAGAATGCGATTCAGAGAGATAACTCACCTGACAGGATGCCTGAGGTATGTTTTTTCATACTTGCAACTTATATTCAAGCCCAGCTGCTGCCACACTGGAAGCAGTGTGTTGTGGTGAGCTTTGGTGCTGTGGTGCTTTTCCCTCTCTCACTTTGTCTCTGTCTCTGACAGTCTCTGTCTGTCTTATCTAAAAAATTCAGGCCAGAGCAGTGAAACCTCAGTAACAACCAAAAATGGAAGAAAAAAAAAAAAAGAAACTAAGACTGAGAAGCTTAATAATCTTTACATACTAATTAATGTTAAATACCAACCGTAAGCATATTACATATCAATATAAATTAAATTTTTAGGTTTAAAATATATATATTTAATTCTAAGGTGAGTAGTATTCCTTATACATTTTTGCCTGACTTAATAGGAGACAACTGGGTTTTCACATAATGTTTTTCTTTTTTTATATTTATTTATTGATTCCCTTTGGTTGCCCTTGTTCTTTTATTGTTGTAGGTATTATTATTGTTGTTGCTGCTGCTGCTGTTGTTGTTGTTGTATAGGACAGAGAGAAATGGGGAGATGAGGGGAAGACAGAGAGGGGAGAGAAAGATAGACACCTGCAGACCTGCTTCACCGCCTGTGAAGCAACTCCCCTGCAGGTGGGGAGCCGGAGGCTCAAATTGGGATCCTTACACTGCAGGTCCTTGTGCCTTGCACCACATGAGCTTAACTCACTATGCTACCACCAACTCCCATCACATAATCCTTTTCATTCAGTCTTCTGCAGATGTCATATATGATACAACCTCTGAAAAAACTACACTTAACCTCATGGAAGAATGAACTTGAAATACTCAAGAGCATCTTTGTAGTATTTTAAAAATAGCTTTGACTTTGTGGACATACCAAAAAGGGCCTCAGAGAGCCTCATGGCTCTAGGCCATATTTTGAGAACCACTGGTAAGTCAAAATAAAAAAATAACTTATTTATTTATTTATTTAAGCATTGGTGTTTTATATGAGTGTTCTACTTGACTGCCCCAACCAAACTGGGAAGAGATGTTTATGTTCTACTATATATAAGAACAAGTTATTCATTGGTGAATAAAAACGTTTGGAAGCATAAGCCATAACTCTACCTAGAGTGTAAAGTCCTATTTCAGGTGAAGTTTTGCCTACTCACTTTTCATTTAATGTCTCCCTTCTAATTCTCCTTTCTTTATTCACTATTACTCATATAACTCTTGAAGAAAATGGGCAGCAAGATTTTGTCTCCTCCCAGGACAAAACTTTTGGTTGACTTTTTCTTGCCTATTATCACAGCCTCAATCCATTACCCTACTTCCTATTGTCAAGTGCTCCAAGTTCCATGTTTTCTTTGCAAGCACCACCAATTTTTACCACTTCTTCAAAGGCACATTTGACATAATAATCCTTCTTCCCATAAAACTTCTATTCTTCCACTTACTTATTTGTATTTGTACTGCTCCTAACTCCATGTAGAGAGTGAAGGAAAGACTGAGAGAACTATTTAGAGTAATAGCATAGCAACTTTTGTGGTGGGTGGATGCAGTGAGTTTTACACACAGACATACACATGTGTCTGTGAAACTTTATCCCTATAGTCTCATAATACTGTAAATCTTTTAAAAAATGTAACTGTGGGTTAACAAGATAACTAACCTATGAGAGTGTTTGCTTTGCCATATGTACTGCCCAGGTTTGCATCCCTCCCCCACTACACTGGGAAAAACCTTCAGCACTAAAGTGTCTTTTCTTTTTCCCCCTCTATTTGTGTCTCTCCTGGGATCAAACCTGGACTAAGCACATGGCATAGCATGTACACTATCCAGGTGAGTTATTTTGCCTGCCTTCTGCCTCTCTCTATCTTAACAAGTCAACCTAAGGTAGTGAAGCTCTGGAAATGACAAAATGAGAAAGAAGAAGAGGGGGAAGTATGAAGAGTAGGTAGAGGAGGAAGGAAAGGAGGAGACAGAGGAGAAGAAAAGATTGGAGAATAGATGTAGAAGATTTGCAACCAAGCAGGGATATCTTGTGTGTGGGGGTGGGAGAAGGAAGTTAGAAAATAAATAAAGAAGTATCATTCTTCCACTGTCCCAATGACCAGTCCTTACTGGGAAGAAAGAAGCCCATTCATACAATTCATGAAAGCAGCCACCCAGGAAGGGTGGAGAAAAGTAGGAATTATCTACCCAACACAACATCTGTTCTTATGTTGACCCCTTGTTTCCTGATTTATAGCAACTTAGCTTTTTTCTAAGTGCTATTTTCATATTTTGCTAAACGTCCACAAGCACTTCAAGTTGTATTCCCATAAAGACATGAGCCCTGTCTTGTGTTCACTGCACTGCTTGCAGATCGTACCAGAGACTAAGAGTTGAATAAATATACGCTGGTAAATTTGTGAACACGTGGATCAGTTGGAGACATAGTGATACATGATTATAAAAATACAAATCTCAAATTTCCCAGGGAGAAATCCCCTCTACAGAATTAAGAAATGTCAGGAAATTTCACATCAAAGTCAGCTCAAGATAACATAATGCTGCCTGGCATTAAAAAAAATTTTTTAAAAACCTCTTAACTTCAAAAAGAATTGAGCATTTTCTAAGAAGAGGAGGGGAAAAAAGAAAAAGAAAACCTCCGCCTTACTAACCTACTATGAAAACACTTTGAAGCAAACAAGATAACCTATCTGCATTGTGCATACAAAAGTTTTATCTTAACCAATTCACACTACGGACTTAATAAGGTCAAGTGGAAGTATTCCTCCTGTAATTTTGTTCTCTACAAAATCTTTAAAGCTCTTATACCCAGTTTTACAGCTTTAAAGGAAAGAAAGTGAACCTTAAATCCTCTCCTCCTGATCTTGGAGATTCATGCTTCTTCCACTATGATGAAGAGACCTTTGAGTTGGTGGTAGGAGTCATCCATCAGGGGGAAATAAGAAACTATACTCATGTGTCAACATCTGTCCTGTAATCCATTATTCTTCCCAATAAAGTGATTTTTAAAAAAGGCTATATAGGTCTGGGGAGGTAGCATAATGGTTAAACAAGTACTCTCATACCAAGTACTACCCATATCATAATAGATATACAAAAGACTTTCATACGATGTCCTACCCAATCAGCTGTTGTTGGGATTAAATGAAATGATACAGGGAGCATCCATAATTATGGCTGACTTGTATTAGGCACTCAGTCATATCATTATAAATCTGAGTTATATCATTATAAATCTGAGTTAATTAAAATCAAGACTCTTGGGCTGGCATGATAGCTTACTTAGAGAGTACACTTGCACGGGCTGGATGGTGGTGCCATCTAGTTGATTTCACACATTACAGTGCGCAAGGGTCCAGGTTCAAACCCCACTTCCCACCTGCAGAGGGATGCTTCACAAGCAGTAATTCAGTGTTCTCTCTCTCTCTCTCCCTCCTCTTCCTTCTCAACTTCTTTCTGTCTCTATCCAAAATAAAGAACTCTCATACCCTAGTCTCTGAGGACCTAGGTTCAATCCCTATCACAACCATAAGCCAAAATTGAGCAGTACTCTGGTATCTCTCTCTCTCCCTCACCCTCTCCCTTTACCTCACTCTCTCCCTCACCCTCACCTTCTCCCTCTCCCTCTCCCTCACCCTCTTTCTCTCCCTCCCCCTCTCCCTTCTTTATCCTACTTTAGCAGCATACTTGGGATGCATTGGATCGACCTTCTCGTGGTGCATCCCGTGAGTACCCATTCATTGGGGAAACTGAGGATCCTTCCTAGCCAACTGAATCCACATGGATCCCAGTCACTTTCAAAGCCAGCAACAAGCAGCTCCTGACAGCTTTCAACCTGACACTGTTGACTGGCTACAGAAGAAGGGCAAACGCTAGAAGAAGAAGCAGCATTTTGAGGACTCTAGACAAAAGTTTAAAATTAAATTCTCAAAAAACAATATAGCAAGTATATTTTGCAGATGGCCACATTTCATGCCTAAGTGATTCAATATTAAGCATTCACACCCTTACATTAGTTACTTTGCTTCTCTGTTCCCAAACACATTCACTCATATGAGGGGGGAGGGTTTTTCTGTTTGTTTATCTTTCTGTCTGTTTGTCCCCCCCCCAAGGTTATCTCTGGGGCTTGGTGCCAGCACTACAAATCCATGTGGCTCTTTCTTTCTTTCTTTCTTTCTTTCTTTCTTTCTTTCTTTCTTTCTTTCTTTCTTTCTTTCTCTCTTTTTTCATTGTTATTTGACAGGACAAAGAGAACCTGAGAGGGAAGGCAGAGATAGATAGTTGATAGAAAGGTAGATAGATGATAGATAGATAGATAGATAGATAGATAGATAGATAGATAGATAGATAGATAGATGATAGATAGATAGAAAGAAAGAAGATAGGTAGACAGATAGATGATAGATAGATGATAGATAGATAGATGATAGATAGATAGATAGATAGATAGATAGATAGATAGATAGATAGATAGGGACCTGCAACCCTGCTTCACCACTTCTGAAGCAACCCTTCTAGAGGTGGGGAGTGACTGCAAGTAGGGAGCGGGTGCTTGAACCCAGGTCCTTACACAGGTCCTAGTGCATAGTATAGTATTATGTGTGCTTAACCAGGTGTGCCACTGCCTAGCTCCTGGGAGGTGTTTTTCTTTATAGTATTTTAAACAATTTGATTCCAATACTTTATCTTTTGTATTCTCCAAATGCATTCTGTATTCTCTCAATCCATAAGAATTTTGTATTTGCTGCTCCTTTTTATTGAAAGATATATCTTACTTTCAAATGGTCGTATAAAAATGAGATAATATCAATACCTATCATAGAATAGTTGTGAGGAATAGTTGAAACAATAAGAAAAATGAGATAGTTCTGACAAGACAAATAAAACAGGAACTAGGAAATAGAAAGATTGTTTTTCTTATTTTATTTATTTCATGTAAGAGACAAAGTTCCACATGAGAGAATATTCTGTTCATAACCTCTGCCCATCTTTGGATGGGATCATTTGGTTATGTATTGCTAAGTTTGGTAAGCTCTTTATATGGTTTGGTTATTAGTCTCTTTTCTGATGTATGGCATGTGAAAATCTTCTCCCATTCTGTAAGGTTTTTTGTTTGTTTATTTGTTTTGTTGATGGTTTCTTTGGCTGTGCAGAAGCTTTTCAATTTGATGTAGTCCCATTGATTTGTTTCTGCCTTAGTCTTCCATGCAATTGGGTTTGCATCATCAAAGATGTCCTTGAGGTTTAGATGGGAAAGTGTTTCACCAATGTTATCCTCTAAGTATTTGATAGTTTCTCATCTAACATCCAAGTTTTTAATCTATTTGGAGTTGACTTTTGTTTCTGGTGAGATAAATATGTTCAGTTTCATTCTTCTGCATGTTTCAACCCAATTTTCCCAGCACCACTGATTAAAGAAAACCTTCTTCCTCCATTTAATACTTTGTGTCCCCTTGTCAAAAATTAGATGTCCATGGGTGTGGGGGTTTAATTCTGGGTTTCAATTCTGTTCCACTGGTCTGTGTACTTATTTTTTTCCAGTACTGTTGGGACTATGTGTAAGCTTGATAAAGCTTAGGAAGAGCTGTCCCATCCTTGGATGGAGGTCTGGATAGACACCCCACTGTTAAGTCTCTCTTGTCATAGAGGTGAACCAAGAGGGAAAAAGTCTCCCAGACTAAGCTTGCCTTGTTAGTCTCTCAACCCCACAGAAACCCCAATACTTCCCTCCATTAACTGCAGGTCACATGGCTGCCTACTTTAAGATTCACTTACTCAAAGTTCACAGAGGAGAACATAGCTTATCACACACTCCTAGCAGTGCCCTTTGATGTCCTCAATTTGCATCAAACCTTGCTTATCTTCTCTCTATCTTGCCTTAACTGGTTCAACCCCTCTCCTCCCCTCAAACGCCTTTGGGTAATTAAATGCCTGCATCAGGAGACCAATTATCTTGACCTTTATGTATCTGCATCAATTTTTGTCATACCAGCCCCCTACCATAGGGGCAATCTGACCTTTAAGAAACCTGTAATTTCTGACAAATTTAAATAATGTTCTTTGTTTGGTTTTCTACTTAAACCTTGCCCACCTGCTAATAAACGAGATCTGAGCATGCTGCAACTCTCCCCAGCGTCTTTATTTCGTGTCATCTCTTGCGTGAGCAAGAAAGAACTGGTCCGTTACCTTTCCCCTGCCAGAGACCCCGACACAGTACCAGGCTGTTTTGATGATGATGGTCTTATAATATAGGTTGAGATCTAGGAGTGTGTTGCCTCCATTTCTGTTTCTTTTCACAAGATTGTTTTGGTGATTCTAGGTGTTTGCTGGTTCAAGATAAATGATTATAATTTTTGTTCTATTCGCTTAAAGAAATTTGGTGGGAGTTTGATGGGTATCTCATTGAATTTGTATATGTCTCTGGGTAGAATATTCATTTTGATGATATTAATTCTTCCAACCCATGAACCTAGGATAACTTTTTATTTCTTTGCATCATTTTGTTTGTATCTATTTGTTTGAATCTTTCTTTGTATCTATTTGTTTGAATAGGGACTAATCATTTTCAGTATAGAAGTCTTTTACTTCTTTGGTCAGGTTTATTCCTAGATATTTTATTGATTATGCTGCAACAATGAATGGGAATTATTTCTGGATATCCTCTACTTTGAACTTAGTGTTTGCATAAAGAAATACCACTGATTTTTGTAGCCTGATACCTTAAAATATTGCTTACTGATTTCCCATAGATTTCTGCTGAATTCTTTAGTTTTTTTTATGTATACTCTCATATCTTGGCTGATTGCTATGGTGATAACTTCCAATACTATGTTGAAGAGTAATGGTGAATATGGATGACCCTGTCTATTTCCTGATCTGATAGGAAAGAAGTCTGAGTGGAGAAGTCTGCTGATAGTCTTATGGGATTTCCCTGGTCTGTGATTTTTCCTTTTTCTCTTGCAGCCTTTAGGATCTTTTCTTTATCCTTACTTCTTTCTTTATCCTTACTTCTTTCTATGTAACTATGATGTGTCTTGGTGTCTTCAGGTCAGAGTTGATTCTGTTTGGGACTCTCTGAGCCTTTTGAATCTTTATGTCCTTTCTGTTGTTTGGGGCTAGGAGATCTTCTATTATTTCCTTTAGGATGTTTTCTTCCCCTTCCTCTCTTTCGTGCTCTGGTAGGCCAATTATGCAAATGTTACTTCTTTTGAGGTAATCCCCTGTGTCTCTGTTGTTGTTTGCAATGTCTCTCAATCTCTTTTTAAGCTCTTCTACCTCCTTCTTAGTTTTCTCTAAATCATCCTCTGTCTCGGTAATTCTGTTTTCTGCTTCTGTTAATCTGCCTTCCCTTTCCTCAGCTTCCTTCTTCAGTTCAGCTATTTTATTACCTTGCTCAGTTACAGTACTAGTTGTTCTGCTAGTTGTTCTTTTCAGTTCTCTAATTACCTCAACATAGCTAGTATTATCCTTGAGGGTCTCATCTATTGTTTCCCTATTTCTGATAGCATTTTCCTCAATATCTCTCCTCATTTCTGTGATTAATAGGCCAATTGTTGTTTGGATACTTTATATATAGTTGCTTCTCATTTACTTGGAATTTTTTCTGGGCTCCTTTCCTGATTCATTGTGGCAGCAGTTTTATTTGCTCTAAATTTAATCTTTTTCTTTTTTTTTTATTGGTATGGTTTGTATTTTTCGGCCCTGTTGTCCTTCAGTTGTTGTGCTGTGTGAATATAAGCCACAATAAGCTGAAGTTCTTCTCATAAATGAAGTCACAGACCTCAGAAATTACAATAGCAACATATGCAATGATCAGTGCAATTCAACTGAAGCCAAGCAGTACCTTCACTCCAAAAATAAAAACAAACAAAACAAAAAGGAAAAAAAAAAATAAAAGAAAGAAAGAGCAAGAATAGACAATTACAAAAATAAACTGTCAAGTATTAATTCTGGAGATAATGGAAAAAGAAAAGAAAGAAGAGAGTGAGAGAGGGAGAAAGAGATAAAAGAAAGAAAGAGAAAGAAAGAGTATGCTCCAAGTCAGACTTCTTCCATAAGATAATTCACAAATAAGTGCCAGTGAATACAGATAGGAAAAGAGAGAGAGAGAGAGAGAAAGGTGGCTAAAGGAGTTTTTCAGATCAGCTAGGGGAAAAGGAAAAGTAGAGAGTGAGTGAAAAGTGAGAAGCAAGGTCCTCCCACAGTGGGTAGGACACCCAATAACCAATCAATGAAAAAAGCAAAAACAGCTAATTTTGGTCAACCTGGAGAGGAGGGAAAAGAGACAAGCGCAAATAATAATAATTAAAAAAATAAAATAGAATAAAAAACCCTAACAGTCAGTCTGCAGATTTAGCCACTTCAGATTGGCTGCACACAGCCTCATCCCCTTCCTAAACCAAGTAAAAACAAAATATTACAAGAAACAACTATTAAACAAGCTCAAGGGGTAGAGGGAAGGAAGACAGGTAATCTAACCCAGGCATGACTGAGGCCCTGATTGGTCATGTATTCTGTCACTCCAACTCCATTAAAAAAGAAAAGAAAAAAAAAGAACAGCTTTACTTGGGGAAATATTCCCTCTCCTTTGGATGACATGCTTGCTGACCCAAGAATCTTGACAAAGAAATCAAATACACAGGAGGTCTACCATATATAGTTGGCATGGTTGTTGGTCTTGTGGCTGGGGGAGTGCAGAGCAAAATAGCAAAACTGAAGACTCCCAGGTAAATCCCTGTTTCCTTTGTCCTTTTAGGCCTGTTTGCCAGCCCAGTGGTGAATTATAGGGCTCTCTTGGTGCCACTCTGACCAACCCCTGAACTCCTCCTCCACCATTGGACCAGACTCCTACCTTCACCCAAACTTCCCAGTTTTAAAGCAGCCTCCTTTCAGAGCTCACACCAAGTGTTGTCTCCAAGTCCCCATCTTGGCTTCTCCCCACAGTTAACGTTTCAAATTAGTAAACTGATTGAATTCCAACACTGGACTCAAATTAATTATTCATTTTTATAATAACTTTTTTCTTTTTTTGAGATATTATATCACCTATAATTTCAGACTAGGGATACTAGGTGCAACAAGTCTTGTCAGTATATAAGATATAGTGACATGTTCATGGTAAGGTCTTTTATGGAACCTCTGGGGATTTTTCTTTTCTTTTCTTTCATGCTTCTTTTGATGCAAAGCATTTCATATTGCACCTGCTTATCTCAACAAAATCAGTACAACCAGTGTCACCTCAACATGTTTCACTTCGGACATGTTTCAGTGACAGACCTAGGATGTCAATACTCCAGCTCCAGTACTCTGGAGAGACCTTTCCTAGCTCATAGGGCTCCTAAGTTCTAAATCATGGCCCCTTGTAATAAATCTAAAATAGACTTTCTAGCTTCTTTCAACATGAAGACCCCAAATCTCAGCTGCTATATTCTTATCTCTAGGTTCCTGATTACAAAATAATTTATTCTGTTTTATATCTTAATGCTTTTCAGCCACCAAGTTGCAGATGCTATCAGAATGCCTTTTAAATCTGTATGGGCAGACCTCACCAATGAGTACTAGAACCCACCTTCCCCAGAGCTCTACTGCACTAGGGAAAGATAAGAATAGGCTGGGGGTATGGATTGACTTGTCAATGCCTCTGTCCAATTACATAAGCCATACCTCCCAACTTCTGCACCATATAAAGACCTTTGGTCCATACTTCAAAGGGATAAGATAATAGGAAAGCTTCCAGTGGAAGGGGTGGGATGTGTAACACTGGTGGTGGGAATTATATGGAATTGTGCCCTTCTTACATCACAAGACTAGATTAGTCTGGGACTTTTCTGTTCTAATTCCCAGAAAGAATAACATCTACAACAATTGAATTGGTACCTTTTGTTTTGGTTCTTGTACTTTCTCCACTGCTTTTTTCTTTACAGCATAGTGAAAGCACCTGTTCATATGAAATTGTTTACTCTAATCATTAATTAATTTTCACTGCAAAGCAAAGTCATATTAAGCTTTAAGTTTCTTAGAAACTGAAAAAAAAAGTTATCCTACTTTAAAGAGAAAGTCACTTCTTGGTTTTGTTAACAACAAGAAACAACTTTTTAGGGGCTGGATGGTGATGCATCACATTGAGCACATGCATTTGATACTATGTACAAAGACTAAGGGTAAAGACTTGGGGCTCCATGTCAGATGGGGAAAGCCACAGGAGCAGTGAAACTGTGGTGTGTATTCCTCTGTTTCTTCTCTCCCTGTCTTCCCCTCCCCTCTCAATTTCTCTCTGTTTTATCAAATGAAAAAGAGAGGGAAAATTAAAAAATGGCCACTGGGAGTGTTAGATTCACTATGCCCTCATCAAACTCCAGCAATAGCCCTAATGACAATAAAAAAATAATTGTTTAAAAAAATAAAGAATATTTTTGTACACTTTTCAGTTCACTTAAACACACATTGGTGAAGTCCTAAAGTATTCTTTCTTTTTTTAAACAATTATTTAAAGATATTTAAGAAAGGACATTTTATATTTGGTGAAGATATTTTGGAGTCAGGGAAGGAATTACAAGGCCACAGAGTCAGAATAAAAGTGTACCAGAAGTGGAGGTAGAATTTTAGTGGAATAAAAATCTGGCAACAAAGCTTAAGTAGAAGTCTTAGAAAATGTGAGCAGAATCTCACAGGCAACAAAAGGGTCTGAAAGCTTTTACATAGGAAGAGACAAGGAGATAAATGACCTAGTAGAGTTGGGCAGATTTTTAATCATTAAACAAACTAGTACAGAGGTCTAAGACATCACCACTATCTTGAGGAATCTTCCATCTATTCCCATTTTTTGTAGTGTTTTGATCATAAAGGGATGTTGTATTTTGTCAAAGGCTTTCTCTGCATCTATTGATATGACCATGTGGTTTTTGGTCTTGCTTTTGTTGATGTGGTGGATCACATTGATTGATTTACATATATTAAACCAACCTTGCATGCCTGGGATAAACCCCACTTGGTCATGATGCACAATCTTTTTAATATACTGCTGTATCTGGTTGGCTAGAATTTTGTTCAGTATTTTAGCTTCTATGTGCATCAGAAATATTGGTCTGTAGTTTTCTTTTTTGGTTGTGTCCCTGTCTGCTTTTGGTATCAGACTCATGTTAGCTTCATAGAAGCTGGCAGGGAGTATACCAGTGTCTTCAATCTTCTGGAAGACTTTTAAAAGTAGAGGTATTAGTTCTTCTTTGAAGGTTTTGTAGAATTCATTTGTAAAACCATCTGGTCCAGGACTTTTATTTTTGGGAAGATTTTTGATAAATGTTTCAATTTCATTAGCTGTGATGGGCCTGTTCGTGTTATCCACTTCCTCTTTACTTATTTTTGGAAGTTGGTAGGTATCTAGGAAATCGTCCATTTCTTCCAGGTTCTCTAGCTGGGTGGCATGTAGTTCTCCATAGAAGCCTCACATAATGTGTCAAATTTCTACGGTGTCTGTTGTGATATCTCCTCTTTCATTTAGTATCCAATTTATTTGGGTCTTCTCCCTTTTTTGTTCTGTGAGTCTGGCTACAGGTTTGTCAATTTTGTTCACTCTTTCGAAGAACCAACATTTACTTTCATTGATCTTTTGTATGGTTTTCTTATTCTCAATGTTATTCCTGAAGATAGTGGAGTCTATATATAGCAAACCTACAGCCAACATCAAACTCAATAGTGAAAAACTGGAAGCATTTCCCCTTAGATCAGGTACCAGATAGGGCTGCCTCTATCACCATTACTATTCAACATAGTGTTGGAAGTTCTTGCCATAGCAATCAGGCAGGAGCAAGGAATTAAAGGCATACAGATTGGAAGAGAAGAAGTCAAACTCTCCCTATTTGCAGATTACAACATAGTATACATAGAAAAATCTAAGGAATCCAGCAAGAAGCTTTTGGAAATCATCAGGCAATACAGTAAGGTTTCAGGCTACAAAATTAACATTCAAAAGTCAGTGGCATTCCTCTATGCAAACATTAAGCTAGAAGAAATTGAAATCCAGAAATCAATTCCTTTTACTATAACAACTAAAACAATAAAATATCTAGGATTAAACCTAACCAAAGAAGTGAAAGACTTGTATACTGAAAATTATGAGTCACTACTCAAGGAAATTGAAAAAGACACAAAGAAGTGGAAAGATATTCCATGTTCATGGGTTGGTAGAATAAACATCATCAAAATGAATATACTACCCAGAGCCATATACAAATTTAATGCTATTCCCATCAAGATCCCAACCACACTTTTTAGGAGAATAGAACAAATGTTAAAATTTTTATCTGGAACCAGAAAAGACCTAGAATCGCCAAAACAATCTTGAGAAAAAAGAACAGAACCGGAGGCATCACACTCCCAGATTTCAAACTGTATTATAGGGCCATTGTCATCAGAACTGCTTGGTACTGGAACATGAATAGACAAACTGACCAGTGGAATAGAACTGAAAGCCCAGAAGTGAGCCCCCACACCTATGGACATCTAATCTTTGACAAAGGGGCTCAGACTATTAAATGGGGAAACCAGAGTCTCTTCAACAAATGGAGTTGGAAACAATGGGTTGAAACATGCAGAAGAATGAAACTGAACCACTGTATTTCACCAAATACAAAAGTAAATTACAAGTAGATCAAGGATTTTGATGTTAGACCAGAAACTATCAGAGACTTAGAAGAAAACATTGGCAGAACTCTTTTCCACATCAATCTTAAAGACTTCTTCAATGAAACAAATCCAATTACAAAGATAACTAAGGCAAGTATAAACCTATGGGACTACATCAAATTAAAAAGCTTCTGCACAGCAAAAGAAACCACTACCAAAACCAAGAGACCCCTCACAGAATGGGAGAAGATCTTTACATGCCATACATCAGACAAGAGTTTAATAACCGACATATATAAAAAGCTTGCCAAACTCAACAACAAGACAACAAATAACCCCATCCAAAAATGGGGGGAGGACATGGACAGAATATTCACCACAGAAGAGATCCAAAAGGCCGAGAAACACACGAAAAAATGCTCCAAGTCTCTGATTGTCAGAGAAATGCAAATCAAGACAACAATGAGATATCACTTCACTCCTGTGAGTGTGTCATACATCAGAAAAGGTAACGGCAGCAAATGCTGGAGAGGGTGTGGGGTCAAAGGAACCCTCCTACACTGCTGGTGGGAATGTCAATTGGTCCATCCTCTGTGGAAAACAGTCTGGAGAACTCTCAGAAGGCTAGAAATGGACCTACCCTATGATCCTGCAATTCCTCTCCTGGGCATATATTCTAAGGAACCCAACATGTCCATCCAAAAAGATCTGTGTACACATATGTTCTTGGCAGCACAATTTGTAATAGCCAAAACCTGGAAGCAACCCAGGTGTCCAACAACCGATGAGTGGCTGAGCAAGTTGTGGTATATAAGCACAATGGAATGAATACTACTCAGCTGTAAAAAATGGTGACTTCACCGTTTTCAGCTGATCTTGGATGGACCTTGAAATAATCATGTTGAGTGAAATAAGTCAGAAACGGTAGCATGAATATGGGATGTTCTCACCCTCAGGCCGAAGTTGAAAAACAAGATCAGAAAAGAAAACAGAAGTAGAACCTGAAATGGAATTGGTGTATCGCACCAAAGTAAAAGACTCTGGGGTGGGTGGGTGGGAAGAATACAGGTCCAAGAAGGATTCAGAGGACCTAGTGGGGGTTTTATTGTTATATGGGAAACTGGGGAATGTTATGCATGTACAAACTATTGTACTTACTGTTGAATGTAAAACATTAATTCCCCAATTAAAAAAAAAAAGACTTCACCACAAGGAAGCTCCTTAGATAATAAAAGATCAACTCAGATCTTCCTACTTTGTACATAAAATGCCCTGAATCATCATTTGTTAATATCATTTCTATTAATTCATTAGTTGTTTCTTAAATGCCCATTTTACTAACCTAATATAAGCTTCTTGGTGGTGAAAATGATATTTGTCAACTCTGATGTTTTATTGACAGAGTTTAGTATACATTCTTAAAGATGCAATGAATTATATGCAACATTACATGAGATATTGCCTCTTCTTGTATCTAACTTTTACTAAAGTATGGAGTTGTCATTCTCCTTAAGGTAAAAATGGAATTCTAGAGGATCAGTCAGCTTATAAGTATTCTAGTCCTTCAACCATTTTTAAGACCCTCTTCTTCTTCTTCTAGCGTTTGCCCTTCTTCCGTAGCCAGTCAACAGCGTCAGGTTGAGCCTGATGTAAAGTTTCGAGACCTCCTTTGAATCTGGAGAGGTGGCATTCGTTGACTATGTGGGTCATTGTCTGGAGCCGCAGGGGCAGTTCGGGTCGTCTCTGGCTCCCCAGCAATGGAACATAGCAGCGCACTGGCCATGGCCTGTTCGATAGCGATTGAGGAGGGCCCAATCATAATGTGCTAGGTCAAAGCCGGGTTGATGCTTGCAGGGGTCTGTGATGAGGTGTTTGTTCTTTACCTCAGCTGACTGCCAAAGTCAGGAATACAAGTACCATTTTATTAAATTCTTGAATATGCATTTATATTTATTATTATTAATTCTTCATCAGAAAAAAAGTCTTTTAAAATATTCCAGTATTTTCACTTGTCAATATTAACTCTCATCCTGGATCATTAGAATGGTATACTTAAAATTAGTTGATTGCAACACTTTCTGTTCTTGTTTCTTAAGGAACTCTTAGACTGGGATTGATGTATTACACCTAAGCAAAGGATTCTGGGGAAAGAAAACACAGAGAAGAGTGGTGGTGAGGATGAGGGCTTTAGAAGTCTGGATTCCTGGTGCAGTGGTATTTGTATTTGATAGTAGAAAAAGACATAAGAGGGGGAATGAGTGTTTTGTAGCCATCTATGATGGGGAGATGAGGAATTGTACCCATGTGTCAACAACTGTACTATAAATGTTATTCCCCTCAATACATGATAAAAGAAAAATAAAAAGGTAGTAACTTCTTTCATATAGAATTCTATGTTTTAAAGCACTATATATTCAGCAAAGGGTCCATTTACTTTTCTTTTTTAACTCATCTGCTTTCATACAATCGAAGAGACTTACTACAGCCTAATGTGCTTTCTTCTTTCCCTTGGTTACCAGGAAGTTCATAGGCATGTTGTGCTCAAATACAGAAAATGACATCAGTAAGTACTACTTAATCCTCTCAAATTACTCTTCTTTTTTATCTTCACCCCTACTTTTCCTTTGTTCCTGACTTCAGTATATACAGTCGTTCCTTGCCAATTCATGCTTCGGCTTTTGCAGCTTCACTCTATCATGGCTTTTTCAAATATATTCATTAAAAAGTTGATGGAGACAGAGAAAATGATACAGCACATGTTCAGTTGTCTGAGTCAATTATACACCCCTGTGTTACAATTAAAATTAAATTACTGTTCATAGGAACTGTAGGCCTATGTATTTGAGCATCCCCACAAATCCTTCAATGCCAAATACAACCATTAGATCACTCCTTGTGTATGTTTGAAATCGGGTGTGGGGAAACCAAGCAAATCTGAGCGTGTTTCTCTCGTATGTGTGTCTACATCACTATGATTTCTGAGAACTTTTATCTAAGACCCAAGATGGCTCCTAAATGTGCTACTTCTTCTAAGCCTTCTGACAATAAAACTAAGCAACGGAGGAAGTTGGTTACCATCCAGGAGAAGGTGAAACTCTTGGATACGATCAAAGATAGCAAGAAAATCATGGTGGTTGTCTGCCATTACGACCTGAATGAGTCTACTGTTTATTCCATCTGTAAAGGTGAAAAGAACATCCATGCAATGGCTACTGCCTTTGTCAACATGGAAGCAAAGCTAAAGGGCTTTGATTACATGTCAAAAGAGCTCTAATAATGTTAAAAACTGTATTTAGAAGCTCATAAATAGGTTTTCTATGCTCTAAGTATGAAAACATTTGATTTAAAAATAAATAATCCTAATTCTCAGAAATTCACTTATTGAGGTAGAGTCTAGAACTGATTAACCAAGATAAATGAGGGACAACTATATATATATATATATATATATATATATATATATATATATCTTAAGTTGCCTCAAAAACTTTGAATTAGGCAGGAATAACATCCAAATATATATGAATATTCCATATTTCATAAGCACATACATACATATAACACTAAAAGTATATCTATATTTATTTTCCCAAATGTTTTCTATCACATCTCTGATGTCTTTTTTTCATTATTTTTTCCATGCATCAGGACACATAGCTCCTCAACAATTAGTGAATCTCAAAAAAGAATCCTTCCATATAATAACATGAATTAGCAATGTAAACATATATGAAGATTTTATAAAGAAGTCACAATAAACACATTTCTTTCCTTTTTTCTAAGTTTTATTATGATATAGAAAAGTTGAGAGAGGAGGGGGAATAGAGAAAGGGAGGGAAAGACAGACATCTGCAGACTTCCTTCACCACTCATGAAGCAGACCCCATGCAGGTGAGCAGCAGGAACTCAAACCCAGGTCCTTGCACATGGTAATATGTGTGCTTAACTAGATGTGCCACCACCTATCCCCAACAAATTTCTGCTCTTTCTTTAAATTTTCTTTTTTTGACTATTCTGTCTTAATTTTATTTTACTTGATCTCAAGAAAATGTAGATAAAAATAGTTCCACCCTATAAGCAGTAGCATTCTTATAGCCTAGAAAATCAGAAAGCTTAATCAGGGGGCAGGAAAAAAGGGCATCATGCCAATTCCCCTAGTTACATAACCTTGGACAATAACATTTTTCTTAGAGAAAGAGAAGCAGAGAAAGGGTGTGAAAGAGACCACAGCTTCTTTCAATGCAGTGGAAGTCAGGCTCTAACCTGGGTCATATTCATAGAAAAGCAGCAGGTGAGCTATATTTACCAGCCTGACAACAAATTTTCTATAGCTCAATTTTCTCATAGGCAGGAATGGGGGAAAATTCACCTGCCCAAAGGCCAGAGGCTGAATCAGATGATTCCTTGAAGATTCTACTGAAAAATTAGTGTCTTCCAAATGGTTACAGGAATCATTATTCCCTGAGGTTGCTGGTAAGCCACATACTACTGAACTTCATACTGAATTTCCAATATTCAGGGAGGGGGGCAAGAATTTGCAGTTCCACCCAGATCTATCACTACTGGTCCAGGAACCACAAATGGGGAACTACTGGTCAATATGATTGCAATCTTATAGTCCCCTCAGAAGGGAAAGCAACGGTGGGAGAGGGATGGTGGTCTACATCTGATTCTCCTTGATTCTTTCAAAGTGAGATTCTTAAAGGGGTAAGATATTTGTTCTGTTTGCTCACTGAGTCTCATGTGTTGCAGTCATATCTTGGCAACTATTTATGGGCTTCAAGGAAGCTGACAGTCACTGTGATGGACCATGTTAGAACGCAAACACCAGTGGGAGGTTGGGAAAGCCATGTGCAGAAGGCCAGTGAAATGAAGGGCAGTTGAGAGGCAAACAGAGCATTACTCAAATCCTTTCCATGGGTCAGATTTCTAGAACTGCCTCTTTCAATAAACACAAATATTGATAGAAAATTAATCATATGGAAGCCTGAGACTAAGAAATGTAAGGTAGGGTACAAGGAAGCATAGACAAAATTCAAGGACTCTACCCAGTGGAGAAGCAAATTTCACACACTTGCAAGTTCTATATCAGGACAAACAGGCACCATATAAGGTTCTGGAGAGAAGATGGTGGATTGGGGAGGTTTGGCCAGGCTTTTTTGGATGAGGTACAGTGGGCTTGAAGGGTCTGGAGGGACAGGAAGGACCAGAAGTAATGAGAGGCTGAGGACAACTTGGAAAGAGGCCTTGGTATGTGGGACATATTTACAAAGAGAATGAGAAGCAAGGGGGAACTTCTGTCTTAAGCCTCCCCTTGTGCCATTTCCTCAGTAATTTCCATTTCTTTGTCCTGGTTCCTCAATGAAGGAATATGAGTTTTGAGGTTTATCACAGGTTTTTAAATTTTGTTCCATCTTGGAGAGATCCCATGTTGTCCTAAGTAGGTGAGAAAGCAGGTCTAAGCACGCTTATCCCACTTAGCTGCAGCCAGCCAATTCCACCTTCTTACATCTTTCTCCCTTTGAACAGTTTCACTTCCAGAAAGGATCTAGAAATCAGTCAAAAAGAAACTCTGTAAAGTCTCTTTCCACTTGAAATTTGGTGGCTGTTTTGGGGAAAAGAGAAATCAGTCATTTAGCACAATAGATGGACCTGCCAGGTTGGCCAGGCTCGTTTGCCCAACATTGTGACAGCAGAGTTTAGACTAATGGAGAAAGTGAGGGAACCCTTGAGTGAAGGATGACCACAGCAGAAGAAAAATATGTTGTCCCCAAGCAGATAAACAAACTCATCTGAAAATCTCAACTGCTTAGAAGGTTCTGAGAAAAAAACAAAGGGTGATTTTTCCCCATTGTCAGCCATCCCTCCCCCCAGGACAATGTATTGTATGCAAAATGGTAACTGTAAAACAAACTTTTTTTTCCACTGCCCTTCTCAACCTCATGGGCCTTCAGGAAGACTTGCACTTCAAGCAGCCTTTTTTATTTTTCAACACCCACAGCTTCCATTCAACAATCAGAAGTTTTCCACTTTCATCAAAGAGACTAGAGAGGAAGGCCAAGGGAGCAGCCAGTTCTCAGTAGCTTTGGGCAAACAGGTGACAGAAGCACCTGCTACACACTCTCTGCCCATAGTCACAGCAGGACACAGCTTTCTCCTCAGACCAGGCAGGTTCACACTTCACAAAACATTGGCTTGCTTCACTCCCACCACAAACACTATGCCAAATAAGTGGGTGCATCCATTTATTCCAAAACCAAGTTCAGCCTGGAATCAAAGGCCTCAGTTTTCTTGACTATAGAACAGGTATTTGAACTAACTCTCTATGTCATCCAAGAAAACAGTTTACTTTGTTAACAAAGTCCCAAAACCTAGATATAGACCAAGTTCTGTGAGAGAGAGCATATGTTCACACTTATCCATAAGCTAGTGAATAATATATACCTGAAAGCAGAAGTACACTAGAGTCTGCAGTGAGTATCCCCCTAACACTTCCTCTCCACTATTCCAAGTTTTGGGTCCATGATTGCTCAACAATTTGTTTGGCTTTGTATGTTAACTCTCTTTTCAGTCACCAGCTTCCAGATGTCATCAGGATGCCGGCCAGGCTTCCCTGGACTGAAGACCCCACCAATGTGTCCTGGAGCTCCGCTTCCCCAGAGACCCACCCTACTAGGGAAAGAGAGAGGCAGACTGGGAGTATGGACTGACCAGTCAATGCCCATATTCAGCGGGGAAGCAATTACAGAAGCCAGACCTTCCACCTTCTACAACCCACAATGACCCTGGGTCCATGCTCCCAGAGGGATAGAGAGTGGGAAAGCTATCAGGGGAGGGGGTGGGATATGGAGATTGGGTGGTGGGAATTGAGTGGAGTTGTACCCCTCCTACCCTATGGTTTTGTTAATTAATCCTTTCTTAAATAAAAGAAAAAAAAAAAAGAAAACAGTTTACTCCTTACTGGTTTTCCCGTATCTAGTAACTCACTTTTCTTTCCTTTCCTTTTTTTTTTTTTTTTTGCCACCAGGTTTGTCTCTAGGGCTTGGTGTCTGTATGACAGAGCCATCACTCCTGAAAGCTAATTTTTTTCCTTTTCTCTCCACAATAGATAGAATGATACAGTACAAGGGAGAGACAAAGAGAGACCCTTGCAGCATGGCTCTTCTATTCATGAAACTTCCTCAGTGCAGGTGAGAATGAGGGACTTCAAGCCATATCCTCATGCCTGGTGACATGTGGGCTCTGGAATGTACCACTAACTAACTTCTAGTACCTATGATTTTATAAATTCATTAGGAACAACAATCCATATAAACGTGTAGCATCTAACCCAACTGGAGTTGATTCTCAGCAGTTTGGGAATTCTTCTAGGGTGACAGTAGTAATAATTCCAGTCTGATTTGGGACACCATACATTTCTGAAGGAGCATATGAAATATCTTCTAGCTCTCAGTGATACATCGCAGCTAAAAAGTAAGCAGAACGAAGAAGGGTGTGACAAATAATTGACGACTATTGAATGAAGCTTTCAAAAAGCTGTATCTGGAAACACCAATGATTCACATTTTAAATGATGTTTTGAAAAGATCATTAGTAATTACCAATGTGACAAGTTTTAATCTTCAGAGAATTTAAATGACAGACTACACCCAGAAAACTATTTGGAATGCTTAATTGGAGTGATACACAACCATAACCACATCTATTCTCACCATGATCTCATTTGAACTTCATGGTGCTTTTCAAGGGAAATGGGATAAAGGAAGGGGGGATAGGGATTTATACAAGGGTTCAAGATAAATTAGAGGCAGGACTGAAACTGGGCATCAGATTTTCAGTCTTAATGTACATCAATAGTGTATTGGTTTAGTGTGGGCTTAAAAACCAGTCAGTGTGATTAAACATCCCCACAGTTTTCAGTGGCATTTACAACTTTGGCTGAGCCAATCCTCATCCTCTCTGCAACTCAGCTTTCCTAATTGTAAAGGAAAGGAGAGAAGAGGGGAAAAACTATGACTACCTGCTTCAAGAATGGAAGTGAAGGTAGAGTGAAGCAAAGCATAAAATTCCAGAGCCAGGTGATGGCACACCCAGTTACGTTAAACACATGTTGCACTGCACAAGGACTCAGGTTTAAGCCCCCCCAAACCCAGTACTGCCAAGATCTTTCTTTCTCTTTCGTCTCTCTGCCTCCCCTTCCCATATCAATTCCTCTCTGTCCTATCAAATTAAATAAGTAAATACTTTAAAAATGAAGGTGTAAAAAAATTTTAAAATTCCTAACACCAAGTCAGAGAATGCAGGTGTTCCATTGCAGTAGTAACAGAGACAGCCAGTATTACATACTACAAACATATAGCCACACATACCTATCATCTATACATAGGACATGGAAACATCACACAAAATACATATACAGATGTACACACATGCACATACACAGACCCACCGGCTCTATACTCTACCACTTCCCCAAACTCCATCTTATTTCCAGTTCCTTCCCTTTTTTTATGAGTTTTATGGTAGACACAAGTTTAACAGATCCCAAAATACTCTCAAACTTTTTTTCTTAAAAAAAATGTTTTCAAATGGTGTCTTTGAGCTTTTCCCCAAGTTTCATATTGCTGTTAGCTGACCCCACTTTGGATAAATCTCCACATTTATGACCTTTTCCATCTCAGAAGTCTGGTACCTTTTTGTTGTTGTTTTATTCTTGTTTCTTATTGTTGCTGCTACTGTTGTTTGTTTACTTGTTTTGTTTTGAGAAATTTTGCAATTTATATTTTTATTTGTGATTAATAGTAAGTTATAAGATTGTAAGATTACAGTGTATAGTTCCACACCACACCTTCCTGCTGTATTCTGGTTTTGTTGTGTTTTTTTCCACTTTTTAGAAGGAATTTATATTATCAGAATGGACTATTGGATTGTTCTACAGCAATAAACAGAATATAGTCTCCCCATAGCTCAGTTTAGAGCAATTATTCCCACAAGAGCTTCTGAGCCAAGGGTTTGGCTAGAGAGAACAGTTTATGAAGCAGGAAGGCGTTTCGTGGCTGAGGCTAAAGGAAACAGAAGTTGCTTTGTGCACACACACATACACACAGACGAAGGAAACCGTCATTTTCCTACTCACCCTCTGACATCACCCACCTTCTCTGCAGCTACAGTTTCTCTACACTTGATTTCATCCCTGGCGATGAAAAATGAGCCTCTCCCCCACCCCTGCTGCTGCCCTGCACCTCACGCCCCCAGAGAAGAACTTCTTTGCGAGGCAGCCGGTGAAGGTTTTTTTCCAAGTCACATGATCCAGGATGCAGGGGGAGAATCCTTCTTGGAACAGAGATGGGCTCAGAACCGAATCAGATGAGGAGAGATAAGGTGTGATGTGGGGAAGACTATATAAGAATAGACCCAGGGCTGCAGCAGGCACTCAACCGAGTGGTCCTTTCTCAAGACACAGCCATGCATGTGCCCGCGGGCTCTGTCGCCAGCCACTTGGGAACCACGAGCCGCAGTTACTTCTACTTCACCACGACAGTTCTGGCTCTGTGTCTTGTCTTTGCTGTGGCAACCATTATGGTGTTGGTAGTTCGGAGAACGGTAAGTGAACTCCTCTTTCCTTTCTGATTTATGTTCACTTCCCCCTCCCAGAGAGCATAACTAGGGAGTAAATCTGTAAATTAGTTGAGGAAGATGGATAGTGGTGTAAATGGAGAAACTGAGAAAAGAAATGAGAACTTAACACTCTGGAATTACATGGAATGTTGAAGGATCTATTTTTGAGTCATTATCTCAAGAACTCCCTATACTCACATGAGTCCCAGGAATGAAGCAGAACTATGATTTTTGATAGATTAAGATTTAAATGTGACTTAGCCGGACACTCGTGTCAAGAAAGGAAGCAATAAGGAAACTTGATAACATATTTGCACAACTTGTTACCTACTATGCCTTTAAAGTATTCAGACCAGATTCCAGGGCTCTAAATTCTTAGTCCAAATTTTCCTGACACTCCCAGGGGCTTACTCATTATGAAGAGGTTATTTTATTTATTTTTAAATACGGATATGTGCTTCAGAATCTAAGATTTGTAAGGGAAAAGGAAGATAGAAGACCCAATGTTCCTTAGTGCTTTGGGCAATTAAGTGTTAAAGCCCACAAGACAAGTTGAAAGCTTCCTCCAGAGAAGCTACTTTGAAGAACAAAGGGTGTCTCAAGAATCACAGAGCAGAGGCAGAAAACAGAAATGTTTTTCAACACCTGTCCCCTCCAAAGCTGTTCAGAAAGCTAAAACTATACAGAATTATGGGTAGACACTGTACATACTACCTCAGATAATATATTTTGTTTAAAACAAATGGCATGATTTGTTATGAAAACAGAACCAACAGAGGAGGAAGTTGTTTTTTTTACTGTTAGGAAATTGATGTTTACAAAAATTGCACCAGCATATAACTTACAGAAAATGCTATACCGATGGAGCATGTTACTCATGTATTACTCTAATAAAACTTTTGTTAATTTGGATAATTTAAGACTAAACCCTCCATACCTGGCCAAATTTAGCATATTTCTCTTCAATTCATAATAAATCAGCCATTAAGTGGTATTATGATCCTTCAGAATTTGCTTATAGATTTCTGAAAAAGCCAATCTTTAAAATGTTTTTGCTAGCTCTTTTCCTCAAGTGTCATTGAGCTTTGAAATTAGAATGAAGCATTGAGGTCTAAAGCTCACTAAAAGTGAAGGGAAGTTGAGGTGTTGATAATTTGATTTAGATAGTGAAATTTATGAAACTCATATTCTACTGGATTCATGTGCATCTACTAAAATAATATTCTTTTTAAAGAAAAGTTGAGGGATCTCTTGATTCTGCAGAGGCTCTACACTTTCAGTAAGTCTAACATAAAGAAAACCAGTTGTTGGAGGAAGGAAACTGATGTGGACTGTAAGAAGTTCTTTAGTTAGAGGTTATAGCTAGAACTGCTAAGAAAGAGGGAAGAAAGGGCATAATGATAATATATAAACCTGGAAAGAACCTCCAAGCCATCCTTATTCAAATCTCACTTTTAGTTTAATAGATTATTTTCCATGAGGCTAACAGGAATAGGACTTTCTTCCTCATTTTCCTGTAAATGTGGAAAACATAGAACAGAAAGAAGAGAAGACTTGAGCTGATCTAAGTCATCAGAGATAGTGCTAAAGACTTTCATTAGAACAATATTCTCTTTGCTGGTGCAATTAGTCACAGAACATTAAGAAACTTTGTTCCCACTCTTCTTTCAGAAGCCTTATCTCTTATGTACCCATTTCCTTACTTACCCTTCCTGTTTGAATATGAAAAGATTCATTTCACAGTTTGATTTATGCTTTGGTGTGCTGTGATTTCTCAGCCTCAGAAATAACAATTACTTGCTTGAAAGGAGGCATAAAGAGTTTTTACATACATTAATTCAAAAAATGTATTCAGATAGCAACTGTTATAGGCATTAAGAAGAAAGATTTCTCTTGAGGATGAGTTATTAAGGAATACTTCCTACATGAAGAGGTATGCTGGCTGACTTTATGACAGAACTAAGACAAATGAACAGAGTATGACATAACATCTGGCAAAGAATCAATAGGAGAGAGTCAAGGAACTTAAATTTGCATCCTAGTTATTTAAAAATGAAACTTGGGAGTCAGGCGGTAGCACAGCAAGTTAAGCACATGTGGCGTGAAGCACAAGGACCAGGGTAAGGATCTGGGTATGAGCCCCCAGCTCCCCACCTGCAGGGGAATCGCTTCTCCGGTGGTGAAGCAGGTCTGCAGGTGTCTATCTTTCTCTCCCCCCTCTGTCTTCCCCTCCTCTCTCCATTTCTCTCTGTCCTATCTAACAATGACGGTATCAATAACAGTAACAATCATAACTACAAGAACAATAAAAAACAACAAAGGCAATAAAAGGGAAAATAAGTAAAAATTACAAAAGAAAAAATTTTTAAAAATGAAACTAGTTGATAGTTGTGTAACATTCTCTGTGAGCTTCGATGAGTAAAGAGATGGAAGACCATGATTTAAAGATTTTATTTATTTATTTTTTTATGAAGAATGATAGGTAGAGAGAGAGAGAGAGAGAGAGAGAGAGAGAGAGAGAGAAAACCAGACATCACTCTGGTATGTGTGCTGCTGGGGACTGAACCCAGGACCTCATGCTTGAAAGTCCAATGCTTTATCTACTGCATGACCTCCCAGACTACTACATGTATCTTTCTCTAACCCTCTTCTCATACTATTACCCTCCTCTCTCATTTTTTAAACTATTTATTTATTTATTTACTTATGTATTGACACCAAAGTTATCACTGGGACTTGGTGGCTGCACTATGAATCCACCATAACTGGAAGCCATTTTGTTTCCTTTCTATTTTTATTTGACTAGATATAAATTGCGAGGGTAGAGGGGACAGAGAGGAGAGAGAAAGATAGGCATCTTTAGATCTGATTCACTGCTTATGAGGCTTCTCCCCTGTAGGTGGGAAGAGGGGGTCTTGAACTTGGGTCCTTGAGCATGGTGATATATGTGCTTAACTGGTGCGCCACTCCCTGCCCTCCTCTCACTATTATCTGTAGATAATATAAAACATAAATCATTGAAAAACATAGAAAGTAATATATTTTAAAGTGATCTTTCAGCAGCATGGATTTTAATAACTACTTCGTTCTTACTGTAACCAAGAGACTTAATTTAATGTTAATTCAGTGCCATTATTTCATAACAATGCTATTCATATTTGAATTTCCCTCACCTGCCCGAAAATATCACCTATAGCATCTGTACAGTGTTTTGTTTGCAGATCCAGACTACAATACAGGGCTAGAAGCTGCATTTGAGTCTGTTGCTTTTAATATAAACAGTTACTATTTAAAGGATCTTTTACAAAGCTGACTTGAGATGGCTTCTTGATTTTTGCCATGAGAAATAATTCAAGAGCAAGTCAGAAAACACAGTAAAAAGTACAGCTGTGGGAGTTGGACGGTAGCGCAGTGGGTTAAGCACACGTGGCACAAAAAGCAAGGACCAACTAAGGATCCCGGTTCGAGCCCCCGGCTCCCTACCTGCAGGGGAGTCACTTCACAGGTGGTGAAGCAGGTCTGTAGGTGTCTTTCTCTCCCCCTCTCTGTCGTCCCCTCCTCTCTCCATTTTTCTCTGTCCTATCCAATGACAACATCAACAACTACAACAATAAAAAAACAAGGGCAACAAAAGGGAAAATAAATAAATATTTTAAATAATAATAATAATAAAGTACAGCTGTGTTTAAGAAAAGTAAGGGTACTCTACCAACAGACAAAGGATGGGTCAAAGGAGAGCAACAGAGTCTCTAAGCCATACACCTATTTTCTTGATATTCTCTCTCTCTTTCTCTCTCTCTCTCTATCCCCCCTCTCTCTATCTTTTCATCACCGGGGGTTTATTCTTCTGAACCACCTTTTTCAACATCTAAGCTTCCTCTGCTGCATTGAGGTACCAGACTACAACCCAGGACACAGACATGGCAAAATATACCCACTTTCCAGGTGAGCTAACTTGCAGGCACCAGTGTAGCCATTTTTATAGAGCTTTATTTTTTTGGGGGGGGGATAATCACAAACCTTGTTGGAAAAAATAGAAATGTGATAATGATGGATCCAAAGATGAAAGAATCAGTTGTTGCTCTAATAATTTTTGAGTCACAGCTGGCCTTTGATATAAATACACATACATAAAAGTCAGAGAACAAAGAATTATAAACTATAAGGAACTATGAGGAAGATAATAAAAAAACTAATGTTCACTCAGTACTTAAATATTAACAGAAAAAGGACAATGAGGTATGAGAATGTTTCTTCTTGTGAATGTGCTAAAAGAGGTAATTCCCTACATATTTGTCCTACATGGAATAATTGTTTACCTTTTATGTGTGCCTTAGAGCAGAAAGGTACACTTTGCAAAGCATTTTACACATCCCTCAAAGACTCAAAATTAGGGCAAGAAATTATCATCTGATGCTCTTTTCTCAAGAAGTAGTTTTGTATGTAAACTCATGCCAAAGATCTCAAAGCCAGATAGTTAAATATTAATAATAGTTGCTTTTGTTCTTAAGAGTGAATCTAAGAAAGGCCTGCAATTTAGTTGGGATCGCAAGAGCCTTAGACACCTATGTGGCTATTAAAAAATGCAGGGGCTTTTGTATGTAGTCTCTCCTTAATCACTTTTGGTGATTTTTTATAACATGATGGTGATGCAATTCTGGTTTGCTAAAAAATTCATAAAAATGCAGAATCTTGTACTTCATTTCTATACTTACTGAGTAAAAGTCTTCATTTCAAAAAGCTTCTTGGCTTATCTGTAGGTTCATTAAAGTTTGAGAAATAATGATCTACAGTCTCCCCTGCCCTTTGCTACTTGTTTATCATGACTACTAGTACTAATTTTTCTTCTCCTCTCCCTCCTCCTCCTCCTCCTTCTCTTTCTCCTTCTTCTTCTTTAAATATGTTTCTTTCTTTTTTTATTGGGTAGATAGAGAGGGAAATTGAGAAGGGAGAGAAAGATAGAGAGAAAGAGACAGAAACTTGCAGCTTTATTTCACCACTCATGAAACCCCCTGCAGGTGAGGACCAGAAACTTGAACCTGGGTCCTGTACTGTAGTGTGTGTACTTAACTAGGTGCACCACCTCCTGGGCCCCGTTTATCATTCATGTGTTTTGTTTTTTTTTTTAAGAGAGATTTACACATTTGTTTTTCATGATTTTTTTTTTTTAAGAGAGATTTACACATTTGTTTTTCATGATTCTTTTTTGGCTTCCGGGGTTATCACTGGGTGCTAGCACTATGAATACACCTCTCAGGTGTTTATTTGTTTGTTTGTTTCCTTTCTATTTTTATTTGAAGTAACAGAGAGAAACTGTGAGGGTAGAGGAGGTAGAGAGGAAAAGAGAAAGGTACTATGTGTGTTTAACGAGGTGTGCCACCACCTAGCCCCTTTCATGACTTCTTTTGAAGGATTCTGGTGAGCTGTGTTGTACAATCACTCACAGTTTGGGCTTGTCTAAGTAATTCCTAATGTTACGTTCAAACGAAATATATTTACCAAGAACAGTGCATAAGTAAGTAGTCCATATAATAGCTTGGCTAGAGGCAGGACTATGTGTCAGTCTGTCCCATTAGCAATGATGATACTTTATGACTTGAATAAGGTGGTGACTGCTGGATATCTTTTTTATAAATATGTATACTTTTACTTCTTATTAATAAGTAGACTATGAGGTAATACTTTGAAGACATAAATGTTCTCCACTCAGCAGTTTTGACATACTTTAGAACACCTGTCTGAGTCAGTTCATGGAGTGAGGTTGAAGAATAAGTGTTGCTAATTCTATCATGTATTTCAGCTTTAGTAACTACCATTCTTCTATAGTGAAGACCACTTCATTGGAAAGCTGGTGGTACATGGAGGTGGGGAGGCAGGGTAGAGCATTTCAGGTGAGGCAAGAGGAACCAGTGAATACAGAAAGCCCAGGTGCTGAGGTCAGAACAGAGGTCAGTCCACATATCACAAGAGAGCAGCAGAAAGTAGAGTTAGTGGCATCAGTTGATAGAGGAAAGTGAGAGAACAGAATATACCCTCATCTTCAGACTAGGAAGATTTTTTAAAGCCAGCTATAAGCCCAGCTCCAAACTCAGTCTCCAATATTCATTTCTCTTAGGGAAGGAAAATCTCAGGTGTTCTGACTCAATAATTTACTGAGAATGTCTCCAAACCCTTGCTATTCAAAATCTAGTCCAAAGCTCATCTGTATGGACATCACCTAGAATCTTAATAGCAATGTAATGCTCAAGGACTTATATCCCAGACATACTGAATGAGAATCAATATTTTAATAAGTGCCCCTACAAGAAATGTACTACTTTAAGCCATGCTGGTCAAATTTAACCAGACCTAAAGCTGCCAATAAGATTTTCTTTCCCTGGGAAATATCTATGACCTCCAATCACTTTTCCTTCACATCTCAAAAGTTTGCTGTCCCAGCTTCATTTTGTTCTACCCTAGAGAATCACTGTAGCATAGTATTGAAGATGTTTACCTTCCAAGTCAACACACTTAGGTCTGAATCCTCTCCCTGATATTCCTCAACCTTAGGAACTTCTGTTATCACTAAATTACTTCTCTAAGTCTTGTCAACCACTAACTCTTAGGTAAAGATTAGATAAGATAATGCAGTAAAACATTTAGTCTCTGGATTAATCATTCTCATTAAATACTTAATCGTCTTATCTTGAAAGTAAAAAAGGCTTTCCTGGAAAAGATTTTTCTGGCTCATTTCCAAGACAGAATAGGGGCAACAAGAAAGTATACGTGATAACTCTCTCAAATGTTTCAAATATTCATTACCGTTAGCTGTTTTCAATCAGAGAGGACATCTTTTGTCATGAGAAAATTTGGGAACACATTGATCCCATGTAAATCATTGTTCTCTGGGGGAGAAATAAGTCTTTAAAGGAATTGTGGCAAATTGAGCATATCATTGGTAACAAGGGAGTAACCAAAACAACCACCTTCAATCACTTGCTAGCAGTCGATGTACAATATCTTGTTATGTCCCCAAAGTCCGATGAAAGGAAGGATTATTAGCCCTTTAATGACAGGGATTCAAGGAAATGAGAAAAATGGGTCCTAGACTGGCTATATTATTGCAAACAAGTTGTTTATTTTTTATTGGAGATGAGCAGGTTTGTTATTGTTCCTCTTCCTGTACCTAGAATAGCTGTCAGAGAAAAACATCATACACACACAGAGACTGAAGCAAAAGGCAAATACGCAGAGGTAAAGATGGTTGATAGCAATAGAAATGAAGTTTCCCACAAATGGAGTTGAGATAGACAACTTAGAAGGATCTGTTTACATGTGGCTATGTCTGGCCTATGTACTATTTTCCTCAAAGTCAAGTTACTGAAGAATATGGCTTTCATTTCCTCAGGATCCAGACACCCAGGCAAGATGTGGGAGTGAACTTTAGGGCTGGGAGACAACATTCCCAAGAGCAGTTGATGGACAGCAAGTAGCATAGTACCCATGACATAAACAATCACCTACAAATCTAGAAAGCTCTTGTGACAGCTTACAATGCCAATCATACATCTATTTGTATTTTTAAATACAAATTTAGTGACAAACCTACAAAATCCACAGCATATGCAGTGTCTGGTGCAAACGTGCTGAATACATGATTCTCTGATATTTCCACCATTGCTCATTGCCACTGGGGTGGCTCCACTGGCTTCATTGCTCTAACATTCTCAAATTGTCTTTGAGTAACTTCCCTAGCAGTTGCCAATTCAACTATCTTAGCACCTCATCCAAACATGTGTGTTTTTCTTTGGGCATCCATATATCATAGGAATGGATGGCCATGTTTGTTAGTAAAATTAGGTGTTTATTAGATTTTTGAAGTGTTTTTTTATGGAGTAAACACAGGGTAATTTTCTGATGGTTTTCCTATGAACTGCAGGCATAATGTGTCATAAAATTGTTAGGTTGAGATCTTTAAACCAAGCAATAATGTAATAGATCATTAAAACATACAAGAAATAACCTTTCCAAACAAATTTAATTCCTTTCCCCTGAAAAGCTAAAACCAAATGTTTATACTGACTTCCCCATATTTAGATAAATTCTATGACAGCTCTTTTCTACCAGAAGACTCCTTTAGGAGTGATGGTGGTGCACCCAGGTGAACATATGTTATCACATTCAAGGACCTGGGTTTGAGCCCCCACTCTGCACCTACAGGAAGGACACTTCACAAGCAGTTTACAGGTATTATCTTTCTCTTTCCCTCTCTATCTCCCCTTCCCATTCCCTGTCAATATCTCTCTCTGCCCTATCAAGTATAATAAAAAAAGAAAAAAAATAGGACTCCCTCCATACATTACCATCTACTAGGGCTGGAAAGGAAATTCACTTAATAAAAAATGAACTATTTCTGTTCATGGGATGTAAAAGATAGTCCCTTGGAAAATGGTAAACTAAAAGGGGGGATTTCTGATGGCCCTGAGTGTTCACGCAGAATGGGAAAATAAGATATGGACAGTGACTTCTTGCTCTGAAAGAGGCTTCATACAATTATGCAAATACTCAGTTCTCTGTGGCTGTTAATATTTCAATGCAGTGTATCATAGAAGTTCCAAATCTGGATGGTTCAAAAGATTAATAAGACACTTACTTCATTCCTTATTAGCAGGTGTCTACAGTAGAGTGGGGAGTGGGCTGAGATTTGGGATGGGGAGTTAGTCTCTGAAGAATTTATCATGAGTGAAGAGCCATGTCAATCTATTTTCATTGCCTCCTTTCTCAAAACACATCAACCAAACTTACTTTTCCTCCTCTCCAATCTTCAACACTGGGAGATCTCCCTTCAGAACACAACCTGTTTCTTTCAGCTTCCTGCTTATTTGTGCAAATGTCTATACTTATTATTTTATGTCATGTATGTATATATACTGTGTAAATTATAGAATAAGTGATATGACACGCAATGTGGATATTAAATAGATAATGTAATTCCTTATGTTACATTTTATAAATTTGTTTATAGTAGTTCTAATCCAAACTTGTAACAAATCCATGCAAATAGGGATTCAAACTAACTACTTATGGTAACTCATAATGTTTAACATAAAATAATTCAATTTATTAAGAATTTCCAACCACAGAGGTATAAATGTACCTTCCTAGCTTTGTTTGCAAGTGGCCCTCACTGGTTGGTGAATCAAAAGTGGAAAAAAAGAAACCACATATATGTATATAGTGTGTATGATTGTTCTTGTGTTGACTTAGGTGGGGGGGTATAGAATATGTAGAAAACAATAGTATAAAATTGGATTGGGAGTTAAGAGTTCCAGATTCTGTCCCTGAACTACCATGATGCTCTCATTTTTCCTCTCTCAGTCCCTTGTTCCATGCCTGTGAAAAGTGAAAGCAATCTTCGTTTTGTTTCCATTAGACAGATTATCAAGTGAGTGGAAGACAAAAACTCTATCATGTGCTAAGTCAGCAAATTATCTACTTATATCTTTACTTATTTTTGTATATATTTGTCATTTCTAGGGCTCACAGATCTGAGACAACTTTTAAAATAATCAAATACTTTGAGGACAATCAAAATAGAAATTTAAAAAGATGAGTTGTTTTACTTAGATGCCATTCTGATGCTGGTTCTCTTTTCTTTCTTCTCTTCCAGGACTCCATTCCCAACTCACCAGACACCTTCCCTCTTAAAGCAGGTAAGACTTTGGGGTTGAGAGAGATGCATAGTGAATCATCTGCATCATATCATAGTTAACAATTAGAAAGATTATGATACTGCCCAACTGACAAATGAGTGGAGGTGAAGGTGGGATATGCTAGGTCTGATTCATCTTAGCAGCCACCAATCTGGCCCCCACAGGTCTCCCACCAGCTCCTAAGAATCCCACTAATGAGAAGGCTTACTCTGGCATCAGCTGTCACATGGACATGGTCATGAACAGGAGCATAATGCAATGTTAACAGTTGATACAGGTCAACATGGGCTTTATCCTAAGTGCCTTAATTCCTCATCTATGAAATGGGTACAATAATATTAACCTCATGAAGGTGTTAGAGAAGTCATGAAGACCTTTTTCATGAATATCTTCTACATAAACTGCATAGTACTCATGAAAGAACTAGTAATAGTCAAAATATAGGATACGGTTTATGATTTGTGAAAACAGCCCTTCTCTTACTTACCACATCTTCCCAGTCATTGAGGACATTAATTAGTGTATTGTATTGGCTCTACTATTGATATAATAAACACCCAGAGGGGTGACATGTAGAGTTAGGTTTACATTGAAGATGAAAAAAATTGAAATAAACTAAAGAATGATTTTACTACACAGAGGAGAAAAAGACCCAGTGACATATCAAGTTATATGTAGCCAAACCTAGAATCAAATATCCTCATTCAGAACCCAGATGCCTTTATCTTTAATAATGTTCCTTCCACCCAAGAACATTAACCCCACCTCAACCTTGTCACCTTTAGAACCTAGATGGCAACTATAGCTGTTGAGTTAGAGAAATCAGGGGGAAAAAAAGCAAAAGGCAGAGATCATAGATACCTGGATGGAGACATGAGGGAATTATTGAAATTAGTATATGTTAGTGTATAGACAAAGTTCCTCCCACCAGTAGTATCACACATGGAATTTCATTCAGAATATCTTTACCCATCCCTTTCGTACCTTCTGTCACTAGGAAATGTAACATGCAAGGGAAGAAGTTTTAAACACACAAGTATTCTGAATCTTCCAAAGCATGCTAATCATCAATCTTTGCCAATAATTTCCTAACTAAGAATAAGCCTGTGATTTCAATTCCCATAATGTTTCTGTATACAGTTGCATCAATGGAAAAAGGAACATTACATAACAGAGAAGTCAAGAACCACCATATACAAGTAGACTTCCCAAGTAAGAAGAATTTATTTTATTTTATTTTATTTTTTTGAGAGAGGGATTATCCTTGAACAGGATCATGTTCTCCACGAAGAGGATAGTTGTGAGTAGACAATGTGACCTGGGCCATTCAGGACCTTAGTTTATGCATCTGCACAGTGTTTCTGTCACAGCTTGCCAAGCACAGCTCTACCCTGTGTGTCTGGCCCTGTGATTATTTTTTACCATTCCAGGGCAGAATCAAAAAAGGACAATATAGTCCCGTCATCCCTTAGCCAATCATATTTAACTTGGTGGACATTCCTTCTGAGAGCATATGTTTTCCTACATTTTTGGCACCCAAAATGTCTTTGTTTAATCCAACATGAAGTTGATATAAAAATGTATTAAATAATCTTTTTTTCCTTTGATTAACTTTGTTTTAATGGTCACAGCAAGTTAAAAAAAACTGATCACTATATATAAATACATGATTTTTTATTTAGAGCTAAATAATTTTTTTTTTTTAATATTTATTTTATTTATTTATTCCCTTTTGTTGCCCTTGTTGTTTTATTTTTATAGTTATTATTGTTGTTGTAGTTGTTGGATAGGACAGAGAGAAATGGAGAGAGGAGGGGAAGACAGAGAGGAGGAGAGAAAGATAGACACCTGCAGACCTGCTTCACCGCCTGTGAAGCGACTCCCCTGCAGGTGGGGAGCCGGGGTTCAAACCAGGATCCTTATGCCGGTCCTTGTGCTTTGCGCCACCTGCGCTTAACCCGCTGCGCTACAGCCCGACTCCCAGAGCTAAATAATTTGGCACAAAAAATCCAGTATTGTAGGAGTCAAGAACTAGGTCATTTAGCATTATTAGGTCATTATTGCTAATACCTGAAAACAAATAAATCCAAAACCAACCTCACTGCTCCAGGACAACTTTTTTAGATAAAGAAACACATACACACACAGGGATGGTGTGGGCGAGGGACAATAGCTCTGAAGCTTATCCCCTGAGAGTGACAGAAATTGGACTGGAACCTGGGTCACATACATGACAAAGTAGAAATCTAGGTGAGCTATCTTGCCTGCCCTTCTCTCTCCATTTCCACCATCTTGTCCATATGCACCCCTCACAAGCTGCAGAAATGCAAATTTTATTGACTTGATTTAGTATTATGATTTGGGTTGCCTTGGTCTCATGCCTAGCCTTTCTCAACATTTCACCAACCAGATGTCATTTCTTACCTGTGCTGAAAAAATTCTATAGACAATATCTGAGTCATCTTGCTTTTATTTCATCCTCATATCTGTATGAGGATCCAGTAGGAAAGAAATAGTGAACATAGTGGGACATTCACTGTCCCCAGTGTTGGCTGAGGACTTCTTATTTCTTTCCTGCAGTCCTAATAGTAATCCCCAAAGATCACTGAACTTTACTTTATCAGTACAGAAACTAGACCACAGAGAGGTTCATTGAGTTTCCTTTCATTGGTTGTACAGCTGTGTTTTTAAAAATCTATTTTATCATCATTTTTTTATATTTATTAGATATGAGAGAGAAATCAAATGGGAAGGAGAAGATAAAGAGCACTGCTTCACTGCTTGCAAAGCTTGCCCCCTGCAGGTGGAGATGGGGGGCTTAAACCTGGACCCTTGCACATTATAATATATGCACTCAACCAGGTGCACCACCTCCTGGTCTCTGATTGTGGACAACTTATGTGGACCAGGGTATGACCTCAAAAGTGGACTGACACACCTTGAAGGTTTTAACCAGCACTGTATTGTTAGATGCTTAGCAAAGCTCAGAACTGGGTTGTTTTCTTCCCCATTTGTTCTCTAGGGGTAGGAATCCCTCCAATGGTTCTTATTGTTTCCTCAGCACCTATTCCCTCAGATGTTTCTTTTCTCATTTCAGAAGTTTGTTCTTTGCTCTTGAGTTCTGGGATACAGAGGGACATTATTTTGAGTATGGATTTCAGGAATCAGATAAATTTTAGATATCTTTGACCATCATAAACAATTTAATGTTTTACAACTGTTGTATGGCTTGGCAGGATATTTTCCTTCCCACACTCCCTCTGATAGGAAGAAAATGTGAATACTGAAAGAAATCAAAGGAGGTGAGCTCTCTAGTTATATAGAATGAGCCCACCCACAATAAAAGCTAGATGTTTGAAAGCAGTGAAGTCGAATCAAGGAAGTTGACCATTCACCAATTCTCACTACCCCCTGATGTCACACAGCTGATGGCAAAGCAGTTTTGCAACCACACCAAGACCCACTGGCAACAGAACAGGCAGACAGAGAAGTAGCAGTTGCCTTGCTTAGAAACACTAAAGTAGCAGAGACTCCCCCTACTTGTTGCAGAAGATTGCTCAATCCACTAGTGGTTATTTATCTGTTTTGTTGTTGCTGTTGTTGTTTCTTCTCAAGGAGTAGAGTATTTTCAGCTAGTAACATGTCCCAAAGATTCTATTTAATTGTCTATTTACTAAAAAAGGGTATTTTTTTCTTTATTATAGGGGGGTTGAGAGGGGCCAGAATCTGTGGGCTTCTGTGATAACATCATCTGATCCACCTTTTTTCATCTGGATAGAGAGGCAGAGAGAGGGAAAGACACCACAACACTGAAATTTTCTCCATTGCCATAAAACTTCCTATGCAGCTCAGGGCCTAGAACCTGAGTTCTGCACAATGCAATGCAGACATTCTACCACCTGAGCTATCTCTCCTGCCCTCTCCATTTGCTATAAACACTCACACCAAGTCCACTCTTAAACAGTGTTTACAGGGAGTCGGGCGGTAGCACTGTGGGTTAAGCGCACATGGCGCAAAGTCAAGGACTGGCGTAAGGATCACAATTCAAGCCCCCGGCTCCTCACCTGCAGGGGAGTCGCTTCACAGGTGGTGAAGCAGGTCTGCAGGTGTCTATCTTTCTCTCCCTCTCTCTGTCTCCCCTCCTGTCTCCATTTCTCTCTGTCCTATCCAACAACAATGACAACAATAATAACTACAACAATAAAACAAGGGCAACAAAAAGGAATAAAAAAAAAAGTCTTTAAAAAAAATGGTGTTTACATAAGGAAGAGCTAATGGGAATTAGGAACCTCTCTACAAGATAGAACTAGAAAGTAGACCTCTCTGATTAAAGGGTGCCTGAGCCAAGTATCAGAGTCCTTCAATGATAGAGAACTAATCCTCACCACCCTGCTGCTAAGAAAAGAGAAGAGACCCCTCGTACCCTATGGTTTTGTTAATTAATCCTTTCTTAAATAAAAAATAAAAAATAAAATAAAATAAAAAATGAAAAGAGAAGAGAGTAGAGGAAAGGAAGGGAAGAGACAGAATAAAAGGATGTGGGAGATAAGAGGAAAAGAGAGATAAAAGGAAATGGAAAAAGAAAAGATAAAAGTTATAGATTATTAGGGGTCGGGCAATAGAACAGCGGGCTAAGCGCACATGGCAAGAATGTCAAGGACCTGCATATGGATCTCCACATGCAGGGGGGTCACTTCACAATTGGTGAAGCAGGTCTACAGGTATCTATTTTTCTCTCCCCCCTCTTTCTTCCCCTCCTCTTTCAATTTCTCTCTGTCCTATCCAAAACAATAACAACAGCAATAATAATAACCCCAACAATGATAAAATAACAAGGGCAACAAAAGGGGAAAAAATAGCTTCCAGGAGCAGTGAATTTGTGGTAAAGGCACAGAGACCCAGCAATAACACTGGAGGAAAAAAAATTACAGATTACTGAAATATATACGAAAATTTATACTTGAACCGAGCATATGTAAACCACAAATCTCTGAATCTGAAGGGAATTCTATTCCCTTCCTTTCACTTAGGGGAAGGAAACTGGAAAAAAGACAAGTTGCAAATGAAAAAGGGAGGGAAGGAACACATACATCTCATCCTAGCTCTCTGCATAGCACAGTTGTTGGCATAAATTCCCACAAGGCAAGCAGTACAAGTCCTGGACTGGGAAATGACAACTAACCATTTTTAGTGTAATTTTTTTCATAAATTTAAGAACCCTCTTAAGTCATTCTTCAAGGAAGGGATTCCCACTTTTGTGATAATTCCAAGAACCTGAGTGATGTAAGTAAAACCTCATAACTTAGTGTAGTAGAAGTATAATGGAAACCTAAGTCTGACTGTAAATCTAACAGTTTTCTACTTTCCTGTAAGATTTACTGAGCTTAATACAAACCATATTATAGTTATGAGTTTCTTTTTATTAGAGAATTAATGTTGTTTTACAGAATTATCAGGCAGTGGAGGAGACAACATAATAGCTATACAAAAAGACTTTCATGTCTTAGTCTCCCAAATCCCAGTTTCAACCCCACCCCACGCCCACTACCACCATAAGCCAGAGCTGAACAGTGCTCTGGTAAAAAGGAAAAAAAAATACAGAATTACCAAGCTTTGACAATACTTTCATAAACACACACTTGGTGCATGCAAATTGCCACATCCCTCTAATTTACCTGTTCCCTGTAACCATCTGAACTTTCTTTTTCTTTTATTTTGTTTTATTTATTTAAAAAAGGACACATTAACAAAACCATAGGATAAGAGGGGTACAACTCCACACAATTCCCACCACCAGATCTCCATATCCCATCCCTTCCCCTGATAGCTTTCCTATTCTTTATCCCTCTAGGAGTATGGACCCAAGGTCATTGTGAGATGCAGAAGGTGGAAGGTCTGGTTTCTGTAATTGCTTCCCCGCTGAACATGGGTGTTGACTGGTAGATCCATACTCACAGCCTGCCTCTCTCTTTCCCTAGTAAGGTGGGACTCTGGGGAAGTGGAGCTCCAGGACACATAGGTGGGGTTGTCTGCCCAGGGAAGTCTGGTGGGCATCATGCTAGCATCTGGAACCTGATGGCTGAGTAATGAAGCTGAAGGGTTGTCATTCCACACCTGAAGTCTCTGGACACAGTCTGAAGTGAAGCATGCTGAGGTGGCACTCATTGCATTGATTAGGTTGGGACCAGCGGATGCAATATTATTTGGTAATGAATTGAGAGAAGCATGCAGGAAAGTGCACCCCACCCTAAGGTTCCAGGACTGGGGGAAATAAAGGCTCTATAGTGGAAATGTGAGGTTGCTGCTATCTTAGGGTTCAAGAAGACAATAAATAGTTATTGTTATAATCACATTAATTGGTTAACTTTGAAAAATCCCTTTGTTAGGATTTGCTGTATAATACCCAACATCACCATAATTTATGTCCTTTGACATTATTTGTGTGTAGCTGTGCCACCAGTTGCTTCTGTTCTCCCTGGTCTAGGCTTTTGAGAGAGTCAACATATCAAAGACTCGGGCTATGTATTAAAAAGACTCAGTATGTGCTTTAAAAAGTTTGAGACATACAATCAGTTTTTCCCCTCTCATATTAATTAAATAGTGATTTATATTCCTACAAATTAATAGGAGTTTACCTAAACACCATTCCCACCATCAAAAGACTGTGTCTCATTCTACCCACCCACCCCACCCCCACCACCCTGGGAAGCCAAATATTCACTGAACTTTTTAAGATTGTTAGTCTACTATTGTAAGGGCACTGGCATACTTCTATATCCAGAATAACTAGAAAGGGGTTTCTTTTGATTAGTAAAAATATTTGCAAATTTTACCATGCAGCTATATAGTAATTTGGCCTGTTAAATCATGAATTTTAGAAGCATTTTTAAGAGCCCTCACTAATATCAATTCAGCTGGAATTTAAGTACATGGAACAACCTGTAAAAATAGATAAAGTTTATCTTGCATACTATTTGCAAGTTAAAATTGAAGTCTCCTTCAAATCCCAAGGAATTTGCAATAGATTCAAGTGTATTCCAATTAGGTCTCATTTAGGTTTTATTGATCATTTTTCACATGTTCAACATTGACCATACCAGAATATGTATTCTCTAAGCACTTTAAGTAAATCCAGCATAACTGCCCTTTATTTATGAAAAAAATATGCTTTCGATCACCAGTTTGCTCAGCAGCCTCAAGAAAATGGTCAAGTTGAAGTCAGTTGAAATAATCCTGAGGTTAAGGATTAACTTTGACTTTAAATACTAATGAGAATCTAAGAGTGATCCAGCTGTACTATCTGCCAATCCATTGATTACCATGGTTGATTTGGCTGATGTGGCTGGGTAGGTGGGTGTTCCTCACTCAGTGCTCCATGTGTGTTACTGCTGAAGCTATGCACTTGGTCAAAGAAGAAGACTAGAGGCAAGTGGTTCTTCAGGGGAGGTTATAGCTGCACTCCCCTGCTAGAATCCCCAAGGTCCAAATCCTAATGATAGTGGACACAGTCTGCCCTAGATGTCACTGGACACTCTCCTGGACATTCCCACAGAGCACAAAACTAAGAAGCCAGCCAATGGTAAGATCATCCCACTAGTATAATCCTTTACTTCCCAATATCTTTGACAGATAGGAGACTTCTGCATACTTTCCTAGAAGCATTGGATATCCTCAAACATTTATGTACACAGTTGGGAAGTTTCAGTTCATTAGTTAATACCATGTGCTTTGTTTTATTAGCATTTCATCAGTCAGATCACTCAGCTAGGTAGTGTTACGGCATCACTAAAACATCTAAATAAAGAGAGATAAGGGAGGAGAAGGCTCAATTTTTCTCAATGTTACCTGTAAGTCAAGTGCTGCACTAGCCACTTGATGCTCATAATTTCATTATATGTTTTATTACAACCTCACATCATCTATACATTTGGTTGACTATGACCATTTGAACTTTACAGAGGGAGTAATTTCAGGTTAGTTAGGGGAAGTGTCAAGGCTGAAGCTAAAAGCCTTACCATACCATTCTTAAAACGTTTTGTATTTTTGTCCTGATAATATTATTGCTTCAAAGCTGGAAGTCACTTGGCACTAAAGCCACATGCCATCAGGCTGGAAGGACCAGAATGATTTGTTCTGCCACTATAGAGCCACCATGGGCATTTTTGCATCTCCACGGAAGTTTTCTTATCAAAGACTTGTGACTTGGTAGGGTTCCACAAACAGGCCAAAAGTCATCTGCTGGTATTCACCCACAAGAAGCCCAGAAAGTTCATTAGTACTGTTTCTTGCCATCTCCTCAGTTTTAAGCAGTGTCTCTGATGACTGAAAATCTATAACTTTCTGCATTTAACGTTCCCAGGCCTATGGAAAGACTGAAAATTATGGGGACAGAAACTCAGAGAGAGGATCTAGAAGTCAGGCAACCTATGCTCTGAAGCCAATTCTACCACTAACCTACTGCAGTTTTAGACCACATTCTAAATCTGGTTAAATCTCCTCAGTCATAAAACCATGATCTCCATTGACTTGGTATTAGGTAGCTATTTAAAGGCTAATATTTTGTGTCCTTTTTAAATATGTATTTTATTCATGTATTTTATAAACTAGAGACAGGAAGAGAGAGAGAGAGAGAGAGAGAGAGGGAGAGAGAGAGAGAGGGGAGAGAAAGATCAGAGTAGCATTCTGGCATATGTGAAGCTGGTATTCAATCTTGGGACCTCATGCATGGAAGTCCAAAGCCATACCAGTACACCACCTCCTACACTTAACATTTTCTGTTCTAAATGTGGAATGTTGTCATTAGGGTTTTTTTCTTTATCTTTATTTATTTATTGGATATAGACAGCCAGAAATCAAGAGGTAATGGGGAGATAGCAAAACAGAGAGATACCTGCATCACTGCTTCATCACTTGCAAAGCTTTCCCCCTGCAGGTGGGGGCCAGGCGCTCAAACCCAGATCCTTGTGCCTTGTAACATGTGCACTTAAGAAGGTGTGCCACCACCTGGATCCTCATTAGGTTTTCATTAATCTGATTTCTTTTCACCACTTTAAGTAACATTTCTTGCTCCTTCCCCAACTCCCTTTATTTCTATGAAACTGAGTATTCCATTAGAATATGTTTCTCTACAGGATAAAGAAAGGAAAAGAGAGAGAGAGAGAGAGAGAGAGAGAGAGAGAAAAGGAACTTTATAATCCTTCTAGAAGGGGCAGTAGCATAGGGGAGCAACTTACTAATCTGTTATCTGAAAGGCCTCAATATTGAAAATTTCACAGAATTCTTGAGTTATCTAAAAAATAGAAGGTTCCACATAAGAAGTCAAATGGTCTAGGCTTCATTCTTGTCTCTATCACTAACTTACTGGTTTACATTGTCTGTGGGGATAACATTGGGAGTATTCTGTTATGTGATTATATACGTTATGTCATTAACAAGCAAAATCAGGTGATCTCTTGGGGAATTTCCATTTCTACAAACCATATACATCCTAACAGAACCAAGATGTTTATAACTTAGATTTCCCCAGGAACTAAAATGCTCTGTTTTACTACTCCAAATATCTGGAAATCTGAATATGTAGACTCTGTCTTACTTGTATTAGAAACAACAAAGAGACAGTTGGAACTAAGGCTAGCAGCCCTTGCCTTGGCAGGTCTAGAAATGTATATCTACCTATATGTTCTGTTAGAATAATCTAGCTGAAAGCCCCTTTCTAGATCATCAGACCTATATTACTATCCATCTATTCACAGGATTTCTAGAGCCCAGAGGAGGAATTTCTATAAGCTAACACACAGATCACCTAATAAGCCACAACGTACAGACAGCCCTCATTGCCTCCACCTCATTATTTCATTCATCAGACTGAATCTCTCCAGGCTTCACTCTTGTCTTGAGAGTGGATGAAATAGGAGTGTGATTTTTGCTCTCTGTTCCCAGCATTTGAAAGTCCAGTGGCACTGCAGGATCCCAGCTGCATATAGGACTATACATTTATATCTTATGTCTCCTTGTCTTCATAACAAAAAAGGAAAATCTTATGATGGAGTTTTATGGTGGTAAGGAAAGACTCTAGTCACATGGCTCATGCCCCGTGAAATGTTTATCTTTCTCTTGATGAGAATGTCCTACCCCTCAAAATAAATCAACACGTCTTTAAATAGCAGTGACTAGTCAAATATTTTGAACAGCAAACTTGATGGCTTACAGTGTGAATTGTGGGTCCTTAGCCATTAGCTGAGTACTTCATCTCCTTGGTGGGGCCTTATTGGCCCCTGCCTTTCTGAGACAGGCTTGTCAAGTGTAAAAAGCCAACCATAGTGCCCTCCTTTGAGTTCATCTCCAAGTTCAACAGTCTCATTCCATCCACAGATTCTCCTCATTCCCAGCCCCATTCTCTCCACTATTAACAGCAATGTTCTTCCTGTAAAGAGGTGTCATGATTTTTTCTTTTATTCAAAACCACCTAGAAGATTCTTTAAAAGCAAAGTAAAATACACCAGGCCATTTGACTTCAGGAAATGCAAATGCTTCAAAATAACATGTGTGTGTTTTTTTCCATCCTTGAGTTTCTCAGAATTGTGACTGAGGTCAACCCATCAAGCATTCAAAGACCAAAAGGGGAAAGAAAGAACAGCCTACATGTATGAGAGACAAGCCTAGGCTTGTACTTCTGAAGCTGTTTGTAGAAGCTTACCTGACAGATGTCACTATGAGAGGAGACCTCCAGTCAATGAATAGATTCTATTTTTGCCTTGATTTATTGATCTTAGCCCAGTGTATGAGTATTAGCCTCTTATCCAGTGTAGCCTAGCTTGCATAACTAATGAGGAAACGAGGCCAGGGGTTATTCCAGCCCCAGGGAGAAAGGAAAGCCCAGCATCTCCATTCACCTTACTCATGGCTTAAGAATGTGTCTAACATCTACAGAGGGAAATAAAATAGATGAGATTATATCTGATAATCATCTTCTGGGCTGAGCAGTAGAGATTTACAAACAGTGCCTTTTCCCTGAGGGTTCACAGTTTGGTGGAGGAGACAAATAGGCCAACAAAGGGAAGAGTCAGAGGTTTCCTAGAGGAAATAACTGCCTACCTGTATTATAAGCTATAAATAACTTGTCTTGTGAAGGGACAGGGGTTCATACAGACATAAGAGTATGTGTAAAAGTGGAATGACAAATTAACAAGGCAGGTTCAATCTATAATCCCTCCTAACCCCAACTCTGGTAGAAGGGCTAAAAATCCAGTAAAGTATTAGACCTATACAAGCTGGGTTTGAATCTACATGCTTTCAAAAGCTTTGTTTAATGTTTTCACAGGATAAAATTATTAATTACTCAATCTTTCTTATGGGGTGGTTGTCAGAATCAAGTGACATGGGTTTTGTGAAATGCTTAGCAGAGTACCTAGAAAAAATGGTCATCACTCAATCTGTATTAACTATGCTTATTGTTACAAGCATTTCTACAACGATTGGGACATAGAGTAGAAGGGAAAGAGTAAAGATGAGGGGTGAGGATTCAGTGAGGGTCAGAACACAACAATATATAAACACTATCAGGAGGAGCTTGATCCTAGTCCTAATCCTGCAGGCACAGTAGAGTCAGAAAGGAACTCTAAGAAGAGAAAAAGATGAGGTGATAAATCCTTACTTAGGAATCCTTGTTCTTTATGTTCTGTAGCCCAGAAAGAGGAGACTGGGGCAACTAATATTTCAATGATAGCCATAGTACATCAGAGAATATGTAGCTGTCAGTGTTGTGGTTGAAATTCCATATTCCCAAGAGTATGAATTGTGGAATGAAACAGGCAGGACAAAAAGCACTATGGAGAATGAATGACAGATAAGATCACCATCCTTTATCTCCATAGTGATGCTTGGACAAGAGTTTATGGATTGATGCAGATAGTGATAGAAACTGTTCTCTTTTGCTGGGATGCCTCCAGTAGTGAGTCTGTCCAGTCAGCAGAAGGAACTCTTCATTTCATTTTCAACTGCTCCAACATTCCACAGGGCTATGAAGGACAGAAGTGACTTTTTCATGCCTGAACACAGAGGGCAGTGGGGGAGAATTCTGAGTTAAACAGGTATTTTTCATAGATTCAGTGATAAATGAACATACCAAAGCATAGTCTGCTCAACTGACTGAGGTTATAGATGCCTAGGTTCTGATGGATAAAATGAATAAATTTCTTCTGGTCTCATAAAAAAGATACCAGTATCAGGTCATAAATCACCCAAACAAGGTCTAAAGAAAAAGAATTAATACAGGAGTATGCTGATATAGTGATTCTTGCAGAAAATATGCAACTTGGTTCTTTGCATTAAAAATTGCTAATATAACAAGAAAAAGCTAAGTTACTATCACCAGTGACTATATTAAAATTGTTTCTTTGTAAATGTCCTGATGGCATAAGCATTATACCTTTTTTCTGCCAAGGAACTTCTGAATATAGGATTCATGCTTAGATATCTTTATTTATTTTTTGTTTTATAATATGTTTTGGAGGAAGGAATAGAAAAAGAGAGAGAAATACATGGAAAGAAAGACCAGGGCATTGGCTTAGCTCTGGTTTATGGTGGTGCTAGGGATTAAACCTGGGACCTTAGAACCTCAAGCATGAGTGTCTTCTGGATAATCATGATGCTATCTCCCCTGCCCTGCATAGATATATTTAATTCCCTCTTCTTTTAAAAGAAAGCACCTGGATGTGTTTATTTCTGCTGTATAGCAAAATGTGCTGGGGAAGAAGCCTGGCCTTTAGAACCAAACAGGATGGTGAATTTCAGTGTTTTCCACCAACTTGCTCAACCTTATATTATTGACCATATATAGGCATCAAGATTAACTTTTCAGTGTTTTTCTGAAATCTAGATTAGTTGAAATATGTAAAATACCCATAGTAGGAGGGATGCAAGAATTACTATCACTATTATCTATCTGACTAATAAAGTCTGGCTGAGCAACATGGAAAAATGTCCCCAGGCTTTTTCAATATGTAAAAGGGACTTAATACTGTATCTATCATAGAATTGCTGTGCAGATTAAATGAGGTAAAATATAAAACATGGGGTGAGGGATATCTGTCCTGTGAGCCATATACAGCCCATGAAATCATTTGGTCTGGCCCTGCCCAGGTAACTGCAAGTGGGACTTGAAATTCCGTAAATCTAGGAGCTTTTTTTTTTTTCATAGAAACATTGTTAATTTTTAAGTTGGTGCTTTTTTATAGGCTGTGAGTGATGTTATAAGATCCAAATAAACCTTGGCAGAAAACATTTCTCACCCTTGATGTAAAGAGACAAGATTACTTCCTTGCATTTAAAGCAACACAGATCGTAATTGTTCTAACTCTCAGCTTCCATATTCTCAGCTGAAAATAAAAGCATTTAAGTTTGTTTTTGTTTGTCTGCTTATTTACATAGGGTGGTTGATGGGGAAATAACAAACATGTTTTCCTTTCGCCTCCTAAATAGAAAATAAAAGAATAATTGTAAACTTGAAAAACCATGAAGGACATTGGAGATAGCATGATGGTTATTATACAAAATACTTTCATGCATGAGACTTGGAAGTCCCAGATTCAATTTCCAGCACTTTTTTTAAATTTCATTTATAAAAAGGAAACATTGACAAAAATCACAGGATGAGATGGGTACAATTCTGCACAATTCCCACCACCAGAACTCTGTATCCCATCCCTTCCCCTGATAGCTTTCCTATTTTCAACCCTCTGGGAGTATGGACCCAAGGTCACAGTGGGATGCAGAAGGTGGAAGGTCTGGGGTCAATCCATACTTCCAGCCTGCCTCTCTCTTTCCCTAGTGGGGCAGAGCTTCAGGACATGTTGGTGGGGTTGTCTGTCCAGGGAAATCAGGTTGACATCATGGTGTCATCTGGAACCAGGTGGCTGAAAAGAGAGTTAACAAGCAAGAAATTCAAATGTTCCTGGAGTCAACTACTTTTTCTTTTCTTTTCTTTTTTAATTTTTATTTATAAAAATGGAACACTGCCAGAAACCATAGGATAAGAGAGGGACAAACTGGACAGACAACCCCAACAATGTGTCCTGGAGCTCCGCTTCCCCAGAGCCCTTCCCCACTAGGGAAAGAGAGAGGCAGGCTGGGAGTATGGATCAACTTGTCAACATCCATGTTCAGTGGAGAAGCAATTACAGAAGCCAGACCTTCAACCTTCTGCATCCCACAATGACCTTGGGTCCATACTCTCAGAGGGTTAAAAAATAGGAAAGCTATCAGGGGAGGGTATGGGATACGGAGTTTTGGTGGGGGGAATTGTGTGAAATTGTACCCCTCTTATCCTATGTTTTTTGTCAATGTTTGCTTTTTATAAATAAAAAATTTTTTAAAAGAGAGAGGTAAAACTCAACACAACTCCCACCACCAGAACTCCATATCCCATCTCCTCTCCTGATAGCTTTTCTATTCTTTATCCATCTGTGATTATGGACCAAGGGACATTATGGGGTGTAGAAGGTGGGAGGTCTGGTTTCTGTTATTGCTTCTCCACTGAACATGGGTGTGGACAGGTCAGTCTATACTCCCAGCCTGTCTCTCTCCTTTCCTAGTGAGGTGGGGCTCTGGTGAAGCGGGGCTCCAGGATACATTGGTGGGGACCTCTGCCCAGGGAAGACTGGTTGGCATCATGGTAGCATCTGGAACCTGGTGGCTGAAAGAAGATTTAACAGACAAAGCCAAACAAATCATTGACTAATCATGAACCTAAAGGTGGGAATAGTGCAGATGAAGATATGGGGGTCTCTGTTTTATAGATAGTAGGCTTATTTTAGTTATATTCCAAAGAATCCATGACTATACTCATATTGTTTGTTTGTTGTTTTCCTGATCTTGACCTCTGATATGCAGGAGGATCTGAGTTATTGTCTGGAGAGATGATGTCATGGCTGGAAAAAGGACCAGAAATCTGGATCAGGAAAGAAAGTAGCTCCCAAATATGGGAAAGGTGTATAAATATTGTCGACTGTAAACCTCATTGATCTGATCTGAATTGGGGCAAATATTCAGCTTAGGAGCCTACGTGACCTCTGCATCCCTGTAGATCTGAGCTAACATTGTGTGGTCATGAATAGGAATGATCCAAGCTGCCTCAATTTCAGAACCCATGTTCCTCAGGTGGAAGATAGAGTATGTTGTCCAGCCTACCTTCAGAGGATGGAGCATTCTCTACCATTGTTGATCCAAGTTGATGGCAAGGTGCTATGGGGGCCCACAAAGGGGTCTATTGTATTGTTCCTGATAGAGATGACTGGTAACAATGGAGAGAGGGATTTATCCCATTACTTAGCCCATCATGTCTGTTTGGGAACCTCAGGACTCCCCGAATAGGGCCCCAGCTGATGGAGTGGCCTGATAGTTACTAAAGAGTCATAGTTAAAGCATGCCAGTCTCTTACCCTTATTCAGCTTTTGTAGTCCCTACTTTGATAAGGTTAGCTTTGGAGTGACTGAGGGAGCTGTAATAGGAAGTAGGTGAGGAGATTAACTAAGTCTAAGTAGAAACAATTTCATTAGGAACTGTACGGTGTCTTTTGAGGTGTTTCTACTTGCTTCTGCATATATTGACTCACTGCAGACTATAGGGAACTTTTGTTTACAGATATATATTCTACCCTAATTTATGGATATTGTGAACATATGCCCTATCTCATGGGACCTAGTTAATATCTAGATTTTATGACTTTGTTAAGAAGTGAACTACCCAAAATGGAATTAGAATATCCTATGAGAAACAAATGGTCTCACCCAAGTAATGAAGTTGAAGGGTTGATATTCCATGCCTGATGTCTCTGGACACAGTCTGAAATGAAGCATACTGAAGTGATGTTCCTTGTGTTGATTATATTGTGGTCAGCAGATGAAATATCATTTGGTATGAATTGAGAGATGCATGTAGGAAAGTGAACCCACTGTAGAGGTTCCAGGACTGGGGGGAATATAGGCTCTATACAGGAAGCAAGTGGTTCCTGCTGCCTTAGGGTTTAAGAAGGCAATAGATAGTTTTTGCTATAATCAAATTATTTGGCAATTGGGTTAACTTTGAAAATCCTTTTGTTAGGATTTGCTGTATCATACATGACATCACCATAATTTATGTCCTTTGACATTATTTGTATATAGCTGTGTCTTATAGAGTAATGCCACCAGTTGTTTCTGTTCTTCCTAGTCAAATATTTTAGAAGAGTCAGCAGTTGAAGGACTTAGCCTATGGTCTGTGTATTAAAAAGTTTGAGACATTCGATCAATTTTTCCCCTCTCATACTAATTAAATAGTGATTTATATGACTACAAGTGAATAGGAGTGTACATAAACACCATTCCCACCACCTAAAGACCATATCCCATCCCATCCTCCCCCAACATCCTAGTGATGCTGAGCATACACCCTTACCCTCTACTCAGAGATTTTTCACTTTGGTACCCTACTCCAAACTCAGTCAGATCCTGCTTTGAGTTTCCCTGTCTTTTCTTCTTTCTCAATTTCTGTTTATGAGTGGGATCATCCCATATTCATCTTTATCTTTCTGACTTAGCTCACTTAACATAATTCCTTACAGCTCCATCCAAGATGGGTCAGAGAAGGTAGGTTTATTTTGTGTGATAGCTGCGTCCTAGTCCATTGTGTATATATACCACAGCTTTATCAGCCACTCAACTGTTGTTAGACACCTGGGTTGCTTCCAGGTTTTAGCTATTAAAAATTCTGCTGCTATGAACATAGGTGTACACATATCTTTTTGGTTGTGAGTTATAGAGTCCCTAGGAGAGGAATTACAAGGTCATATGGAAGGCCGATGTCTAGCCTTGTGGGAGTTCTCCAGACTGCTCTCCACAGAGGTTGCACCAATTTACATTCCTACCAGCAGAGCAGAAGGGTTCCTTTGTCCCCACAGCATCTCCAGGATTAGTTGCTGCTGTCCTTTTTGATGTATCCCATTCTTACCGAGGTGAGGTGTTATCTCAATATTGTCTTTATTTGCATTTATCTGACAATAAGTGACCTGGAGCAATTTTTGTGTGTTTGTTAGCCTTTTGGATCTCTTCTGTAGTAACTATTCTGTTCATACCCTCAGCCCATTTTGCTTTTTTGTCCCTAAGTTGCAGAGTTCTTTGTATATTTTGGTTATTAGTCTCTTGTCTGATGTATGTCATGTGAAGATTTTCTCCCATTCTGTTTGGCTTTGTTTGTTTGTTTGATGTTGTCTGTCCTTCTGGTTGCTTTAGGGTTCCTTTGTTCCTCTTCCTCTAAGCCCTTAAGGCATGCAGTAAGGTCATTTATTTAAGCTTTTTCTTGTTCTCTAATGTGTGATTGTATGGCTATGAGTTTCCCTCTCAATACTGCTTTAGCTGTGTCCCAAATATTTTGATAGCTTGTGTCTTCATTTTCATTTGTTTCCAGGAACATTAAAATTTCTTTCTTCAGTGCCTCCTTGACCCAGCAGTTATTAAGCATTATGTTGTTGAGTTTCCAAATTTTGTGACTTTTAGTAATTTTCTTTTTGTTGTTGAATGTTAGTTTTACTCCACTGTGGTCTGAGAAGATACTTGGGATGATTTCAGTGCTCTTGAATTTGTTGACACTGTCTTTGTGGCCTAACATGTGGTCTATCCTTGATGATGTGCTATGTGGATTTGAAAAGAATATGTATCTCTTCATTTAATTCTCTTGTATTTTTGTTGATTCTCTGCTTTGTTGATTTGTCTAAGTGTGAAAGTTGGGTGTTGAATTCTCCCACTGTTATTGTATTACTATGGATGTATTTTTGTAGTTCTTTCAGTAGGTGTTTGATGTATTTAGATGGGCCCTCATATGGTGCATAGATGTTAATAATTGTTAAATATTCTTGGTTGATTGATCCTCTAATCACTATGTAATAGCCTTGCCTATCTTTTATTACTGTATTTAATTTAGTCTATTGTATCAGCTTTGAGAATGGCTGTTCCTGCCCTTTTTTGTGGTCCATTAGCCTGTATGATAGTTTTTCATTCTTTCACATTAAGTCTGTGTTTGTATTGTTGGGTCAGATGGGATTCTTGCAAGCAGCATATGGTTGGTTTGTGTTTTCTGATCCATCCTCCCACTCTGTGCTTTTTATTAGGTGAGTTTAAGCCATTGATATTTATTGATATTATGGATTTAAGGTATTGCAGTGCCATTATTCAACAATTTTTTATTTTCTTTGATATATGGCAAGTATTATGGTGATGTTCAAGTTTATAAGAGGTCTTTTAGAACTGCTTTCAATGCAGGCTTGGTGATGGTTGCCTCTAACTGTTGTCTGTCTGGGAAGGTTTTGATCCCTCCATCTAGTATGAATGGATGTCTAGCAGGATATATTATTCTTGGTTGAAACCCTTTTTCATTCAGGGCTCAATAGATATCTTGCCATTCTCTTCTAGCTTTTAGAGTTTGAGTGGAGATGTCTTTAGATAATCTTATGGGCTTTCCCCCTGTATGTGATGTTTTGTTTTTCTCTAGCAGCCTTTAGGATATTTTCTTTATCCTTGCTTCTTTTCATTGTAACTATGATGTGTCTTTGTGTCTTCTGGTCTGTGTTGATTCTGTTTGGGATTCTCTGAGCATCTTGAGTCTTGATGTCCTTTCTGTAGTTTAGTACTGAAAAGTTTTCCTCTATTATTTTTTCTAGGATGTTACTTCCACTTCCTCTCTTTCTTCCTATGGTTGGCCAAGTATAGGAATGTTACTTCTTTTGACATCATTCCTTATGTCTCTGTTGTTGTTTTCAGTATCTCTCAATCTCTTTTTGGTTCTTTTACCTCTTTCTCAGTTTTCTCTAGCTCATCCTCTGTCTGGCTAATTCTGTTTTCTGCTTCTGTTAATATGCTTTCCCTTCCCTCAGCTTCCTTCTTCAGTTCAGTTATGTGTTAGCTTAGTCTGCTAATTGACCTTTTAGTTCAGCTACTTCAGCTTTCATCTCTTTAATTACCTCTATGTAGTTAGTATTTTCCTTGAGGGTCTCATGTTTTTTCCCTATTTCTAATAGCCCTTTCCTCCATAGTTGTCTTCATTTCTGTGATTAGGTCTACTGTTGCTTGCATACTTTGTTTACCTATGGTTATTTCTGACTGACTTGGAGTTTCTTCTGGGCTCCTGTCCTGATTCATTGTGGTAGCAGTTGTATTTGCTCTTGATTTAAACATTTTTAAGTGGTTTTTATTTTTGTGTTCTGTCATTACTCAGTTGTTATGTTTTGTATACAAGTCACACTACACTAAAGTCTTTTCACAAATTCAGTCACAAACCTCAGAAAGTACAATAACAACTGAAGAAAAGATTGATTCAGATAAACCAATACCAGTTAGCTAAACAGCACCTCCAGTCCAGTAAACAAACAAAAAAAAAAAAGAAAAGAAAAGAAAAGAAAAAGAAAGGAAAGGCAAAAATACAAAAGCAATAATAGACAGTTATGCAAATTTACTTTCCACTATAAATTGTAGAGATACCAAGAGTAGAAAGGAAGGGAGAAATAGACACAGAGAGAGGGAGAGAGAGAGAGACAGAGAGAGAGAGAGAGAGAGAGAGAGAGAGAGAGATTACTCCAAGTTAGATTTCTTCCAGAAAATAACTGACAAATTAGTGTCAATGAATTCAGAAAAAAGAAATAAAGCAGTGAAAGGGAAGTTTTTTTATTATTATTATTATCTAGGAGGAGATAAAAAGGAGGATGGGGGAAGAGGGAGAGAGAAACAAGTTCCTCCCACAATGGACAGCACACTGAGTCACCTATTAATGTTAAAAGCAACAACAGTTAAGTTACGTCAACCTGAAGAGGAGGGAAAAGGGACACACATATATAATAAAATAAATTGAGTAAAAAGCCCTAACAGTCAGTCTGAAGCTTGGAGTTCTCCAGATTGGCTACACATAACCTTTCTAAACAAAGTAAAGACAACCAATTATAAGAAGTATTGAAAAAAAAATCACCAGCTAGTCTTTCTCAGACAAGTCACTCAAATACAGCTCCAACCTCCTTCAAAAATAAATAATAATTATAATAAAGGCTTGAAATGACACCACTGCTGGGTCAGGCATCTTGGTAAAGAAAGTAGCACTACAGGAAGCCTGATAGGCTCAGCTGGCCAGCCCTTAGGAGCTGGTTTTGGGGCATGGGTGAAGGGTGAGTTTGAGAATAGTCATGCCAAAGATTTTCCTTTCTTTGTCCTTTTGGCCTCTGCCAACCCAAGAGTGGATTATAGGACTCTTTTTTGGTGTCACCCTGACTACCCACTGTTCCCCTTACCACTGATAGCCAGAAATCCTTCCCTCTCCTGAGAATTCCTGGTTAAAAGCTGCTTTTTACCCAAGCTCACACCAGGAGTTGTCTCCAAGTCACCATCTTGGCACCACCCACCTCCAGCATGACTTTAAGCCAGAAATGAACAGTGCTCTGATCTTTCTGCATATTTCTCTTTGTATCTCTCTCTCACTAAAATAAAATAAATAAACAAAACTTTTTTTAACCATGTAAAAAGGTCTGATGTCTCCAGTTTGCAGAGCAGAGAAAGATATTTAATGTGTGATCTCCTCGTTTTTAGGCAACTGCTCAGAGGACATCTTATGTATCCTGAAAAAGGCTGCTCCATTCAAGAAGTCATGGGCCTATCTCCAAGGTTAGTGGTTCTCACATTTCAGCTGAATTGCAAGGAGGTTTAACAGGAAAGCATAAGGCTAATTAAAACCAACACACCAACTTCCACTTTATAAAAGGCACTGCACCAATCACTGCTGACTTTAATTTGTTGGAACTCAGAGAGACTTGGCTTCCAGCATGTACATATTTGTTTAAGGGGTGGGTCTGCTAGTTCTCTGCTTTTCTTTAATAATAGATGGAAATTTCTTTTTAATGTGCACATAAGGAACCTACACAACTATATTTGACAACCCTGTTTATAAAAAATAAGACATTAAAAACATTTGAATAGTCAAATGCTTGCAGATTTTACAAATAAGCATGATAGCTCAGGATTCACGGAGAGTGTAGTCTAGTAGCCTGAAGTTGAAAAGGTAGCAAAATAGGACCAGAAAGATAACCCATCAGCAAGTGCATACCTTGCCATCCACATGACCAAGGATCAAGTCTTGTTTCATGGCACTGAAAGAAACTCTGGTGTTGTGTGTAGTGCCTGCCTATCATCTATCTGTCTATCTATCTATCTATCTATCTATCTATCTATCTATCTGCCTCTCCCTAACCGCCAAAGTTATGACTGGGATTTAGGGTCTGCACTACAAATACACTGCTCCTGGATATCACTTTCCTTCCTTTTTTTTTTCTTTTCATTCAATATGCCAGAGAAAGATTGAGATAGGAGTGGAGACATATAGGGATAGAGATAGACATCTGCAGACCTGATTCATTGCTTGTAAAGTGTCCCCACTGCAGGTGGGGAGCAGAGACTCAAACCCTGGTTCTTGAGCATATTCTTGTGCATAACCTGGTACTCCACTACCAAGCCCTTTTCTGTCTCTCTGTTTGAATGAGAAAGCAGCCTGGAGTGGAGAAATTTCACATGCAAGGTCCCAGATGCACAATAAGAAAAAAAAAAGTAATAATCACGGGATAATAAGATATTATAATCAACAGAAAAATTAGTCTATTAGAGGTAAAAGTATCAGTACTTGATACTTTAGTTTTCAAGCACTAGAGAAAAAGAAGAGAGGCAGTTTTACAGCTATGCCTTAAATAATAAGTTTCACCTGGACAGAGTAATATATTTGCAGACAGCTGGAACACTGGGTAGTTCTATAAAAAAAATATGTCTTAAATAGACAGCCTTGAATAGACTTCACAATGTCTGATCCTTAACAGAAATGTGGCCAATAATGTTTTGTGTCCTTCTCTTCCCAGTATCAAAGCACATAAACAAAACTAAATTGAATTGGAACAAAGATGGCATTATGCATGGAATCAAATATCAAGATGGAAACCTGGTAATTCAGTTCCCAGGTTGGTACTTCATTGTCTGCCAACTGCAGTTTCTCGTCAAATGCCCAGAACATTCTATTGACCTGAAGTTGGAGCTTCTTGTCAACACAGAAGTAAAAAAGCAAACTCTGGTGACAGTGTGTGAATCTGGAATAAAAACCAGAAACATATACCAGAATCTTTCTCAGTTCTTGTTGGAGAACCTCAAAGTCAACAACACCATATCAGTCAACGTTGATAAGTTCCAGTATGTGGATACAAACACTTTCCCTCTTGAAAATATATTTTCCATCTTTCTATACAGTAATTCAGACTGAACTATTTCTCTGGCCTTCAGGAAGAAAAGGTGACACTTAACCATCCAAACATTTGGACATTCGGGCAAAATTAAATTATTAGAATAAAAGTGAAGTCACAAAGGCAATTAAACAATACACCTTTCCTCTTATCTCTTATGAAGATACATCTCCCAGGAGAGAGAGAGAGAGAGAGAGAGAAAGGACTTTGAGTGAAGTATCTTTCTGACAGAAGACAAGAAAGTATGGTAGGTGAGTCCCACATGAGAATCAGAAGTAGATTTATGGTCCATTCTAACCACTGATTCACTGTATCACTGAAAGTTGTTCTTTTCTTCTCCTTAGAACTCAGAATTTATGTCTAAGAAGTGAAGGGGTTGATTGTGAATATCTTTGAAGTCTCTTCTGTCTTAGAAGACCAGCTTTCTCTGCATAGATGCAGAGATTCCAGACAGTGTTCTGGAATTCCCTAATCAAAGGAAGGCCCAATACACATCAATATGAAACTAATGGTACAGTAGCATTTAGCTGTATATCACTTCCATAGAGTCTGAATTTCAGGACAGAATACCGAGCATATAAACTGAAGGATCTCAAATGTGTAAAAGGACTGCCAGCTTCAATTCTAAGAGACCTTCTCTGTGTTTGGAAGACCATCTGTCTAGACCTGACTCCATCCCAGTTGAGTGTTACAACAACAGACAGATTTTGTTTTCTGTCAGGAAAGTTCTATGTATTCATCAAACACTCAACTGGCATTGAACAGTAAAGGTGATGTGTCAGGGAATAGCCACTACCACCTCCAGTATTATTACTTTGTCCCCTTCTTGAACGATCTCCAGGAAATCATTTCTGTAGGAGACTTTATCAAACCACACAAAGCTGTTGAGAGACAATGATGGCCCTGAAATGTGGTAAGAAGGGCACCTGAGCAATGAGCAACTTCACTTTGTTGACATAGCCAAGAGATTTCTCTGGCCAAAACAGCCTCTAAGTTCTATCAACTTCAAAACAGCATGAAATTTGTTAGAAAGAAGGACATTTTATTTGAATTTTAATCCTCTGAGCTTATGCTACAGAGGGAAAAGAGACGATTAACTGCTTGATAAAAAAAAAAAAATAAATAGAGCAAAGTTTGCATCTGGTTTTCAAGGAGGGGGAGAGATTAGAAAAGAGTAAGGACTCAGGACATTTTATCAGAGATAAATGAAGAATAAATTTAAAAGGGAAATAAATAGAAGTGGTAAAATGGATGAGAGAAGTTTGGAGAAACAAAAATGTCTAAGGGAAAAGTTGAAGTTACTGTCAATTCACTGTGCTGAAACATCTTTCTAGGTCTCCTCTTTGAAATACCCAGTAAAATCTGTTTCTCCTTAATGTGTTCTTTGACTACCTTCTTTAGAAGCAGTAGACATTGGGAGAGAGAGATTGAAGTGAGTAATCCATGTGGCACATGGTTAAAAAACAACAAGAAAAACATAGGTTTACAGACCCAAATCTAGCAAATATATGGCACCTTGCATTTGAGTTATATCCTAACTCTGTAAGACAAATAAATTGTGTTCAAGCCAACTTGTGCATTCCTGGAAAAGTATCCACACCAAAGTACGTGAAAATGAAGTGACTTTTCCACCATCTCATATTCTAACTTTAGTAAAGCTCCATCTTCATTTTTCACCAACCATCCACTGAGCAGAGATCCTTCACACTGAGAATGGTTACTTACCACAGTCTCTGATAAGTAATGTTATAAAAGCTGACAGTGGGCCACTGTCTAATGACATCAACATTCTAACTTTTAGAAGAAATATTTTTATTTTTCTGAAAAGTTTGTTTAAATTTGAAATAATAAATGCATGCATGTACATGTTTCCTTAAATATAGATGTATATATGTGCATATGTATATGTTTGTTTTGGTATATATGTGTATGCTATATACACATATCTGTACATGTGCATATAGTAATTGTTTTACAGTTCATCTGTTTAACATGGGTTGAGGAAAGGATGTCTGATTACTGCTCAGGATATTACAAAACTAATGTATACTTGTATTTATTTTTAATTATTAAAAAACAGAAAATATTTTTCCCATGCCTCAAAGCTTATTTAATAATTATGGTTATTTTACAATATCTTCTTTTGCTTCTCTTAAAAATAAAAAATACAAATGGATCTAGAGACTCACTCCTCCTTCCACTTTCCTTTCCCTCCCTAGAGATGGCCACTGCCTGGAAGTTTATGCTCCCTTTATTTGTCTAATTTTATGTTTGCTTTCCAGTAAGAATGCATAGTTCATTGCAAGTGTTTGAAGTTAATGACTTTATGTAATATTTTCTGATTAATATTTTTCCTTGAAATATTTATTTTTTGTTATTGATGCAGATAGATGTAGGTAGGTCTAGCACAATCATTTTTTATTGATTTAAAATTATCAACAAGATAGAATTGAGGGGTACAGTTCCACACAGTTCCCACCACCAGCATTCCATATACTATCCACTACACTGGAAGCTTGCCTATACTTTATCCCTCTGGGAGTATGGACCCATTATCGTTATGGGGTGCAGAAGGTGGAAGGTCTGGCTTCTGTAATTGCTTCTCCACTGGACATGGGCATTGGCAGATCAATACATACTCCCAGCCTGTTTTTATCTCTCCCTAGTGGGGTATGGCTCTGGAGAGGTGGGCTTCCAGAACACATTGGTGAGGTCATCAATCCAAGGAAGGCAGGTTAGCATCATGGTATCATCTGCATGACACATTAATAGCCTGGGTTATGGAAGTCTTTTTGCATAACCTTTATGATATCTCCCTAATTCCCATACCTTCTTCTGTTTTAAATTTTTATTTATAAAAAGAAAACACTAACAAAATCCATAGGATAAGAGGGTTCAACCCACACAATTCTCATCACCAGAACTCCATATCCCACCCCCCTCCTAGTTTTCCTATTCTTTATCCCTCTGGGAGTATGGACCCAGGGTCATTATGGGGTGCAGAAGGTGGAAGGTCTGGCTTCTATAATTGCTTCCCTGCTGAACATTGATCCATGCTCCCAGCCTGTCTCTCTCTTTCCCTAGTGGGGCAAGGCTCTAGAGAAGTGGGGCTCCAGGACACATTGGTGGGGTTATCTGTCTAGGGAAGTCTGGTTGGCATCTGGAACCTGGTGGCTCAAAAGAGATTTAACATATAAAGCCAAACAAATTGTTAACTAATTATTAACCTAAAGGCTGGAATATTGCAGCTGAAGATTTGGGGAGTCTGTTTTTGAAGATAGCTAGGAGGCTATTTTAGTTATATTCCCAAGGGCCCATGACTATACTAGTTTTTTCCTGAGCCTGCCCTCTGATATGCAGGTGGAACCAAGTTGTTGCCTGGGGAGATGATGTCATGGCTAAAAAAAAGGGCTAGAAAGCTGGATCAGGAAAGAGAGTAGCTCCCAAATATGGGAAAGGTGTATAAATATAGTTGACTTTAGATCCCATCGATTGGATCCCCATAACTTCTTTATCCGGTCATCTGTCAATCTGTTAACAGACATTCAGGTGAGTAAGAAAGAATGAAAAAGACCCTCACTTCTCCTCAACCTACTAGCCAGGAAATGGAAAATCCAACACCAACCAGTACCCCAGAAAACAATGAGAATCCATTCACATGGGGAATTGGCCAAACATGCCTAACAGCAAGTAACTTGTACTACATATCCTGGATAAATGAAAAAGGACTTCTCTGGATTTTCACCATGCAATTTTTTAAACTGGCCTGACTTTCTGGCTATTCCCAGTGGCTTTTAAATTAGGCAAGAAGTAAAGCAGAGGGAATAATTGACTTGGGTATCTCTCCAGCCCTCACTGCCCCCCATCCAAACATATACATTGTGTACAGGAATGATACTTGGTTTATTTTTAATTTTTTTATTATCTTTATTATTTGTTGGATAATGACACCTAGAACTTGAGAAGGTAGGGGGTGATAGGAAGGGAGAGAGACAGAGAGACACCTGCTGACCTGCTTTACCACTTGTGAAACTCTTCCCCTGCAGGTGGGAACAAAGGCCTTAACCTGGGTCCTTGTGCATTATAAGATGTGCTCTTAACCAGGAGCTCCACCACCCAACCCCCTGCTTGGTTTTATATTTGGTTTTTAGTTATAAATATGTATTTCCTTTACACCACTATTATATTAAACTGTAACTGACAGTAGGGAGATGAGCTAAGAAGTTTATCATGGATTTTATATTTTTGTTGGTGTTCTTTTACCATCTCCCTCCACAGAAGGACATAGTGCCCTTAATTCCCTTTTGATTTCTTCCCTTACCCACTTATTGCTGGGTTGCGCCTCATGGGAGAGAGAAGAGACCAGGAACTCGTGGCAGAGTGGCAATGCAAATCTTTATTCACGTGGATGCTCCAGAGTTGGGTGTGAGCACAGCGGTTTAGTCCACGTGGAGCTAGCAAAATGGCCACCTCCCACCAGCCCTTCTCCAGGTCTTCTCTGGGTCAGGACACAGAAGAGAAACAAAGGGGTGAAACTGGAACAGCAGCAAGATTTATAGGGTAAAGACGGAAGTGGCAAGTCGGGAATGGGATTGGCTAGGAAAAGGGGTGGAGAGAGGCAAAAGGCATGCTGGGAAGGTGGAAGTGTCTTTAGCAACTGTTGTGATGGTTTTAACTGAATTAGCAATACCCTGAGGGGATAACGTGGTGGGGATATTTCAGGCAAAACAATGATTGTGTAAGCAGAGCAGGGGGGCTGGCTTTAAGGCCCAACACTTAAATCCTCATTACTGCTGGTATGAGCCAAGGATTTGTTAATGTTTGACCCTATTATTCCCCTTGCCATGTTTCTTAAATCCCACATATTAGTGGTTTCACCTGGTATTTGAATTTTTCCATTTCTAGTGAACTCTTTGGTGATGCCAGGGTTTCTGGCTATGGCACAACAGAGAAAGGGATAATATAAACCACTAATTCTCAATTCAGCTAAAACTAGTAAAGTTCAAAACAATCCTGATGGTTAGGTCTAACCCCAGGGATTCTAATTTGATTAGTTGATTAGTATGTGATTTCTCCATAAGATTTCTGTATTTCAGTTGACTTTAAGGTACACTAAAAATTAATTTAGGGGGGTCAGGCAGTAGCACAACGGGTTAAGCACACATGGCACAAAGCTCAAGGACCAGTGTAAGAATCCCAGTCTGAGCCCCCGGCTCCCCACCTGCAAGGAGGTTGTCGTTTCATGGGCAGTGAAGCAGGTCTGCAATTGTCTATCTTTCCCTCCCCCCTCTGTCTCCCCTCCTGTCTCGAATTCTGTTTTATTTAACAATAACAGCAGCAATGACAACAATTATAATAAAGACAACAAGGGTAACAACAAGGACAACAAATTGGGAAAAATAGACTCCAGGGGCAGTGGATTCATCATGCAGGCACCGAGCCACAAAAATAACCCTGGAGGTAAAGAAATTTTTTTTTATTTATAAAAGGAAACACTGACAGAACCATAAGATAAGAGGGGCACAACTCCACACAGCCCCAGAACTTCATATTCCATCCTCTCCCTTGATAGCCCTCCCATTCTTCAACCCTTCGGGAGTATGGACCCAAGGTCATCATGGCATGCAGAAGGTGGAAGGTTTGGCTTCTGTAATTGCTTTCCTGCTGAACATGGGCATTGTCAGGTCGATCCATACTCCCAGCCTACTCCTCTCTTTCTCTAGTAGGGTGGAGTTCTAGGGAATCAGAGCTACAGGACACATTGGTGGGGTTGTCTGTCCAGGGAAGTCTGGTGGCCATCATGGTAGCATCTGGAACCTGGTGGCTGGAAAGAGAGTTAACATACAAAGCCAAACAAATTATTGATTAATCATGAACCTAAAGGCTGGAATAGTGCAGATGAAGTGTTGGGGGGTCCTCTGTTTTATAGATAGCTAGTAGGCATACTTTAGTTATATCCCAAAGGGTCTGTGGCTATACTATTTTTTTTTCCCTGAAGCCTGAAATCTGATATGCATGTGGATCCAAGTTATTTTCTGGGGAGATGATGTCATGGCTGGAAAAAGGACCAGAAAGTTGGATCAGGCAAGAGAGTAGCTCCCTAATATGGGAAAGGTGTATAAATATTGTTGATTGTAAACCCTATCTATTTGATCTGATCTGGGGCCCATATTCTCTTAGGAGCCTATGTAACCTCTGCATCCCTATAGATCTGAGGTCACATTCTGTGGTTGATTAGTTTAGAAGATGATTTCTCCATAATATTTCTGTATTTCAGTTGACTTTAAGGTACACTAAGAATTAATTTAGGGAAGTCGGGCAGTAGCACAACAGGTTAAGTCTACATGGCCCAAAGCTCAAGGACCAACGTAAGGATTCTAGTTCGAGCCCCTGGCTCCCCATCTGCGCGGGGTGGGGGGGAGGTTGCTTCACGAAGCAGGTCTGCAGTTGTCTATCTTTCTCTCTCCCTCTCTGTCTCCCCTCCTCTCTCGATTTTTCTCTTTCCTATCCACAATGACAACAATAATAATAAAGACAACAAGGGTAACAACAAGGGCAACAAAATGGAGAAAATGTCCTTCAGGAGCAGTGGATTCATCACTGAGCCCCAAAAATAACCCTGGAGGCAAAAAAAAATTTTTTAAACTCCCTTTGCTGAGTATATTCATCAACAATCTGATTCAAAAGACATGCATATAGCCTGTAGAGGTGGAAAAAGAAGTGGATCATAAGAAACTGTATTATACCTAACTCATAAAGGGGCTCAATAACCAAAGTGAAGGTTTATGTTTTACTCTTTCAAATTATCAGGTGGTGCAAAGGAATTGTTTTCTGAAAATTTCTTTTTCCTGTATTCACTCTCTAGACTGCTGACAAACATTTTTTGCCTTCTCAAAACATTTGTTTGTTCATTTTAATATTATTTATTTATTTGTTTTGCATAGAGACCAAGAGAACTTGAGAAAGATGGGGAAGAGAGAGGGAGAGAGGAAGAAACATCTGCAACATTATTCACCACCTATGAAGCTACCCCCTGCAGATAAGGACTGGAAACTTTAACTCAGGTTTTGGGGCATGGAAAATATGCACTCTACCAGATGTGCCACCACTTGGTTCAAATCATTTCTAACCAAGCAAGATAAATTTTAATTTATTTCTTTTTTTGTAGATCATTATTTTTTTCCTATCAGTTGGACCTGAGCCTAAACTGCATAGGTAGGGAATAATTAGCACAGGTTATTAGCTCAGACAAGGCAACTCCAGATTTTTTTATAGCAATATTTAGTGCTAGTTCTTAAGTTTATAATTTTGTATGGTCTGTGGACATTGCTATATATAGCCAACTTTGGCAGAAAAGTAGTTCCCCATGCCTGGAAGAGAATATATATAAATGAGAGAGGGGGAGGGAGAGAGAGAAAGAAAAAGAGAGAGAGAGAGAAAGAAAGAAGGAGGAGGTAGCTCCTTTTTTTGTTTTTTGTTTGTTTTTGTTTTTTATTTTTTAACCAGAGCACTGTTCAGCACTGGTTCATGGTGGTGCAGGGGATTGAACCTGGGACTTTGGAGCCTCAGTCATGAGAGTCTGTTTGCACAACCATTATGCTATCTACCCTCCACCCTGGAGAGCTCCTTTTAAAAAAAAAGATTATTTATAAAAAGGAAACACTGACAAAAACCAAAGAGGGGCACAACTCCACACAATTCCCACCACCAGAACACTGTATCCTATCCCCTCCCTGATAACTTTCCTATTATTTATCCCTCCAAGAAGCTTATGGTGGTTCTGGGAGTTGAATCTGAGACCTCAGATCCTCAGGCCTGAAAATCCTTTGCATAATTGTTATGCTGCCTCCCAGCTCAGAAGAAACTTTCTTTGATGATTCATCTAAAGAATAGTTCATGAAAGTATATAATGTCCTATGAGCTGTGCTAAACTGGGGACAAATACTGTAGAAGATGGATTTTGTATGTTTTAGTAACTTGGGAGAGAAACAGGGCTTGTTATAACAGCAAAGTGTCATACAATTAAGAAGATGGGGGAAATACAGAATAGAAGATGAGGTAACTAGACCTAGGAAGGCTTCTCAGAAACCAGAGCAATGATAAGCGTTAACTAGGTGCCTATGTTCATCAGGGAAGCAATTACAGAAGGCAGACCTTCAACCTTCTGCATCCCATAATGACCTTGGTTCTATACTCCCAGAGGGTTAAAGAATAGGAAAGCTATCAGGGGAGGGGATGGGATACGGAGTTCTGGTGGTGGGAATTGTGTGAAGTTGTACCCCTCTTAACCTATGGTTCTGTCAATGTTTCCTTTTTATAAATAAAAATTAAAAAATGAAAAAAAAGAGTTAACTACATAAAAGAGTATGGTACAAGTATTCTACATTGAGGAAAAATATCTGCAAATAAGAATGAGTTTGAAAGGTTATATATTTAAATCTATGTGTTTTGAACATAGACCTTAAGGAGATGGGAGAGGAAAGCTTGCAAAGTTTTTTTTTTATTATTTTATTCAGTACTTCCTCTAGTGTTAGAACATCTCCCAATGTTACTGGGGATCAAGCTAGAACTATACACATGCGAAGTGTATGCCCTACTTGGTGAGCTACCTCTCCAGTGTGGGAGATGGCAATTAGAATGATGTTAGGGAGGAGAGTAGAAGCTAAGATTTTTGGAACACTATATTTGTAGTATTTGCTGTATGCATTGTTAGAACTTGACAGACAGTTATTATTATCAATCACCAAAACTATGGAGAAGTGTAATTACTGTCTAGAGATGGGATCTGTAAAGAGTGAGACAGGAGGGAAGGAGGCTGTACAGAGTTGATAAGAGTCCTGGAAGTGATTAGATTGTAGCTAAAACTAGAGCTGAAGAAATTGGGCAAATACTGACTAGATGAGAAATAAGAAAGAAGTGTCAGGAAAGACAGTCTTGGAACACAGGTTTGTGATGACTATTGGGAGGTAAGTTTTGTGAATGCTGAGGAGGTATCCAGGGATAATTCGCAGATGGTAGAATTCACTTTAGCTAGAAGGCATTTATCACAGGGTGGTAATTGACTCATATATTAACTAGAGCACTGAGGAATTAGAAGTCAGCAACAGCCTGTATCACTCACTGTTCCTAGGAACTGGGTTGCCCTGTAGCTGCTGCCTCTTCACTAACCCTACAGCTAGGAAGGTACCCCTTCTAAAGCCACAATACTACTGTTTTGAACAGGAAGTCACTGCAATCAGGAAGTTGCTACTACTGCCAGTTCCAGGACCAATGCAAGTGTGCAATGAACCACGCCAGCAGAGTGAACAGAATGGGTGCCCCCCACACACACACCTAGACTATCCACGCTTGCCAAGTTAGTATCTGAATATTGGACTTTTCTGAATGAGCAACTGCAGAAAAGCCAGACACTTCTATACTTCATTTGAAGGGATTGACATTTCAAAATCTATCTCACTTCAGCACCTCAGAGGAAACTATCCTGGAGTCTAAGCTACAAAAAAATAAGGAAGGTATAATTTCAGTTTCATATTCTTGGGAGAAGGGGAAGACACAATATTTTGCAAATTGAGCATCCTGAGTCAAAAAAAGGTGTTATAAATCAACCCATGAAAACAAAACAAAGCTTTCTTTCTCTTAGTCACAAGTAGTAAATGTGGGTTAAGGTGACAGCATAATGGTTATATAAAAAACTTTTATGACTTTCAAAACTTTCTGAGCTCCCAGGTTCAATCCCCAGCACCATGATAAGCCAAAGCTGAGCAGCGGCTTGATTTCTCTTTCCCTCTCTCGCCTCTCTGAATCTTTTTCATTAAAATAAATAAATTAAATATTTTTTTAAAAAGTAGTAAATGCATCACTTAATAAACATTTTCTTTTAGGTGTGTGTATGTATATTTCTGTTTACAAAGTAAAACATTTCTTCTGTTCCTGTGCAGAGTATAGGCCCCAGATCAAACTAATGTGGTTTACAGTTAATGGTATTTATATACTTTTCTCGTATTTGGGAGCTACTCTCTTCCCCAATCCAGCTTTCTAGTCCTATTTCCAACCCTGACACCATCTCTCCAGACAATACCTTTAGTCCACTTGCATATTAGCTGTTGGGCTTAGGCAAAAATTAGTAAAATCATGGGCCCCTTGGAATGTACCTAAAATAGACATACTAGCGTTTTCCAAAATAGAGACCCCCACATTTCATCTGCTCTGTTCTTACCTTTAGGTTCCTGATTATTACACAATTTGTTCTTTTTTATATCTTAATGCTTTTCAGTCACCAAGTTGCAGATGCTACCATGACACCAACCTAACTTCTCTGGGCAGATGACCTCACCAATGTGTCCTGGAAAGCCCTGCCCCACTAGGGAAAGATAGAAAAAGGCGTGTGGGGAGGGGGTATGTATCAACCTGCCAACACCCATGTCCAGTGGAGAAACAATTACAGAAGCCATACCTCCCACTTTCTGCACCCCATAATGATCCTGGGTGCATACTCCCAGAGGGATAAAGAATAGCAAAGCTTCCAGTGGAGTGGATAGGATATGGAACTCTGGCGGTGGGAATTGTGTGGAGCTGTACCCCTCTTATCCAATGGACTTGTCGATCATTTTTTTTTTTTTAAATGGCTCTCATGAAAATCAGTCTAGAGACTCATCAGAAATGGGCCTATACTATGACCCAGCAATTCCTTTCCTGGAAAATGTATCCAAAGGAAACAAAGACATTATTATTCATAGCAGCAAAATTTGTAATACTCCAAACTTGGAAACAATGCAGATGCTCAACAACAGATGAGTGGTTAATATATATACACAATGGAATAGTATGCAAGTGTTTAAAATGATGAAATCATCACTTTTGCCATATCTTGGATATAACTTGAAAGTATCATATTGAGGGAGATCAGGCAGAACAAGAAAGATAAATAGAAAATGATCTTACTCATAAGTGAAAACTAAGAAGAAAGGACAGTTGGAGTTGGGTGGTGGTACACCTGGTTGAGTACACCTGTTACAGTGCACAAGGACAAGGATTCAAGTCCCTAGTCCCCACCTGCCAAGGGAAATCTTAATGTGTGGTGATACCTATGTATCCAAAGCTTTACTATAAATCATTAACATGCATTTCTTTGAGTTTATGTTTCCTGGTCTGTCAGAATGGCATGACAATCTTTCTCATAAGACAATGTGAAAATAATAAGTTAAAAAGAGAAGAGCAAATACTGAATGATCTCACTTATAGATGAAACTTATGAGACAAGGACAGAAAGGGGAGACACAAAGTGAAACTCTGGGGAAGGGGGATTCCAGGGGTGAAGAGAACCTTGGGTTCTTGTTGCACCTTGATGATGGAAAAGGATGTAAGCTGGGGGAGAGACTGTTCTGCAGAAAATTTTCAGAGGGAGATGAGGTTGTATTCATGTCAATAACAACAAGTCACTATCTCCTCAAAAATCATATAAAGATAGTATGTGTGTGTCGGGGGGGGGGGGTCCGGCTGTAGTGTAGCGGGTTAAGCACATGTGGTGCGAAGCTCAAGGACCGGGTTAAAAATCCCAGTTGAGCCAAGGGCTTCCCACATGCGGGGGGAGGGGGGGGTCACTTCACAAGCAGTGAATCAGGTCTGTTTTTCTCTCTCCCTCTCCTTCTTCCTTCCTCTCTCAATTTCTCTCTGTCCTATCCAACAATGACAACAGTGATAATAACGACAACAGCAAGGGTAACAACAAGGGCAACAAAATGGAAAAAAAAAGTGTGAAAGTGAAATCTACTGCAGTGTTGAAGGCTTTCAGAAAGCATTTAATAAGTGTTAGAAAGATCATACATTGCTATGTATATTTCAATGAACACACTGTAATTGATGAAAGGAGCACATAAACAGATAAGGTTCAGTTGAGGGCTATGTATTCAGGAGCATGAATGAAACTTTGGCAGTATTAAGCCTCCTCAGGAATTTGCTCATTTTTCCCTTATCTTGACGTATAACATGAAACTAGTTGTGAATGCAGAAGGCAACATCAGAAGGTCATGGCAGTTACGTCATCTGTGTCCAGGGCAATGGGAATGAAATGATGAAATATTTCAGCTGGTTTTCACGTGGAGTCTTCTGGTTGAGAAGGTGGATCAGGTTGCAATACAGCAGGTGCTTCAGCAATGTGGGTCTACCCTTAGCTGGTTGTTCCCTGCTTCCTGTGGTGAAATAGACACACTTCTACAGTGCTGACTTTGTGTCACATGGCCATCCAGAAACTAGGCTTCAGGGCCTGATTCTTGCTTTCTAGGTGTTCTAAACTCAGAGGGAGAAAAAGACAGGCTAACTCTAACATTTCAGCCTACCCAGTGCTGCTGTGGATGGTGGTGGGAATACAGAAAGGAAATTCCTGATTTCTTATGGTTTTTCTGGGTATAGAAGCTTTCAGTGAGTCTGGAGAATATCATTCATCTCCAGTTTGCTGTTTTATTATTTGTTTGTTTTGTTTTTGTTTTTGTTCTACTCCTCTAGAGTTCTTCAGGGATACTCACACAGAAGGATTAAGTGTGCTACTTGTTTTACAGATGAGGGCAATTAGATTTTCTAATGTCAGCAATTGCCTGAGTTAGGATTCAAACATAGTTTTTGCAACTGACCTTTCTCATATGCCACCCCAGACTTGTTTCTCTCTTTCTTCTTCAACATGTTGGTCAGAGACCCTACTCCTGTGGCTTGCCTAAGATGATCAGAGTACTGGATCAAGTTATTGATTTCTTTGTTGTTGGATAGGACAGAGATAAATGGACAGAGGAGAGAAAGACAGAGAGAGGAAGATAAAGATAAACACCTGCAGACCTGCTTCACTGCCTGTGAAGCAACTCCCCTGCAGGTGGGGAGCCAGGGGCTTGAACCAGGATCCTTCCGGTGATGGTCCTTGCACTTTGTGTCATGTGCGCTTAACCTGCTGTGCTACCACCAGACTCCCTCATGTCTGTCTTATGAAAATGCAAGTTCTAGTTCAGCAGGTTCTGGGTGAGTGTAAGATGCTGTTAATTTTCTTTTCTTTCTTTTTAGTTAAGAGTGGTGGTGGCAAATGCTAGAAGAAGTAAGAGTGGTGGTAAATGTTTTATAAAACAGTTGTCTTTAGGGCATAATATCATAATATCAGTCATATTTTACTCCAATATATGTCGGTGCAACTTACAAAGTGCAATTGTAACTGAGCAAGAAATATTTTTGTATTGGTTATTTAATAATAATTTGCAATATTATAAAATTACAAGGTGTATGTAGTTCCATACCGAACACATCACCAAAGTTCTGTAATTCCACCCTCATAATAACCACCATAGATCTCACAGTCTTAGAGCCAGTTTGATGACTTTCTTTCATGTGTTTTAATTCTCTATACTACACATATGACAGAAACTATACAGTGTTGTCTTTCACTTCCATACTTACTTCACTAAGTATCATCACCTCCCATTCCATCCATTTACCCTAAAGGACACAATATCATCTTTTTCAATTGTAGAGTAGGGAATTTAATACATGTCCCATACAACAATAACTATTCTTCCTTCTCTTCCTCTTCCCTTCCCCCTTCTTCATTTTTTAAATTTTTTATACTTATTTATTTTCAATTTTTTTCCTTTGTTTTTTATTGTTGTTGTAGTTATTATTGTTGTTATTGATGTCATCGTTGTTAGATAGGACAGAGAGAAATGGATAGAGGAGGGGAAGACAGAGAGGGATAGAGAAAGAGAGACACCTGCAGACTTGCTTCACTGCCTGTGAAGTGACTCCCCTGCAAGTGGGGAGCCAGGGCTCGAACCGGGATCCTTATGCCAATCTTGCACTTTATGCCACGTGTGCTTAACCCGCTGTGCTACCGCCCAACTCTCCCCCCTCTTTTTTTTCAATAGAGCACTGCTCAGCTCTAGCTTATGGTGGTATTGGGGATGGAACCTGAGATCTTTGCAGCTTAATAGAGCAAGCTGGATGGTTATTAAAGCTGGATTAAGAAGAAACTCCCAAATATGGGAAAAGTATATTAATACCGTTAACTGTAAACCCCATTGATCTGATCTTCACCAGCAGTAAGAGTTCCTTTTACCCAGTAGCCTTTCCAACAATTGGTCTTTCTGCCTTTTCTAATGTATGACATTTCACAGCTATAAACTGAGATTTCATTGTTGCTTTTATTTACATTTCCCTGATCACCAGTGTCTTTGAGCATTTTTTTTTTCATATGCCTGGTGGCCCTTTAGGTCTCTCTTTGAGGAAGAATCTGCCCATGCCCTCCCTTCATTTTTCAATAGGATTTTGTTGTTGTTTTTGAGTTTGGAAACATCTTATGTATTTTGGATATTAGTTATCCCTTTATCTCATGTATGTTATGTAAATATTTTCTCCCATTCTGTGAGTCTTTCTGTTTTGGTGGTGATTCTTTTCGTTGTGCAGAAGCTTTTCAGTTTAATGTAGTCAAATTTACTTATTTTAGGTCTTATTTTCCTTGAAATAGATTTGGTAAGTGATTTCGCTTAATCAAATTACACATTTGCTATGGGAGTTTTCACATCCAAAGAAAAAGAATTCTCACTTTAAACAACTAAAAGAAGCCTTGCGGATATGTAACATCCAGTGTTCTACCCGGGACTTACGTAAATTGTTAGAAGTAATTGAGTCTGTTTCTACCTTGCTTCCCAAACAAGGAAACTTATGGATTGAGTTATGGAGGAAAATTGGTCGTGACTTAGGCAAACACATTGGGCTATTTACAGCCAGTCACTATCAGACTTATAGCTTGTGTATGCTAGCACTCAAGCAATGTCAGGCTTCTCTACAATACAGCTCTGTAAATTCTCCCTCTCCCCTTTCCAAATCTACTTCCTCCCACCCCAAATCTATGTCTGCCCAATCTACATCTTCTCATGCACTCCCTGACTTCAAAACAGGGACTACTTCTGGCAGTAACTCTCATGCACATTTTTCTACTGAGCCAGTTAATCTGCCTCTATATGGGCAACCTTATCTATACTGTCTCGCTATTCCAAATACCACCCCACCACCATAACCTCTTATCCATGGAAACCCTTTCCTTAGCCCAACATCCCCCCCTCCAAACACCACCCTTCCACTACACCATGCAAATCCTCTCCTCTGCCCATCTCCCTCTGAGTCCTCCATACCCCCTCTGGTGGCCCCACCTCCACTCCCTCTGGGGCTTCCAGCTCCACATCCTCTGACACCCCCACCTCCACTCCCTCTGGCTCCTCCACCTCCATCCTCTTTGGTACCTCCACCCCCAACCCCTTTGGCATGCCCCCCACCCCCACCCCCTCTTTCTGTTTGGTCAACACCCACCATCCCACACACTCTTCAAGTGGCTACCCCCTGTGAATCCATACCATTTAATCCTTTCTTACTGCCTCCACCCCCCCTGCCACCCCCTTCCAATTTGCCTTCACCCACAGAGCTAGCTCTGACAGCTGATGTTTTAAAAAGCGCCTTAGAAAAATGTTTCAAAGAGGGGATAAGAAATGGATTGTTCAAGGACTTCCATGTTTTCCCTGTTCTTACCACAGGAGAAAGAAGTGATAAAAAAATATGAGGCATTGCCCTATCAGATTTACAAAGATCTCAGACAGTCAATCGAACACAATGGCCTACAGGCTCCCTTTAGGAGAGGCTGTGTTACTTCAATAGCAGATACCTACTATCTGCTCTCATATGACTGGAAACACATAGTGAAAACTGTAATGCCAAATTCTGCGAGTGTTCTGTGGTTTCATGAATATAAGGAGTTCGCAACAGCTTTAGCTATAGAGAGCAAAATTCCCCCTAATCAATCAGTGGGTGAGGGTAATTTTTGCCTCTCCCAGTGAACAAATGAACCTTGGATGAAAGGGGATGTGGCTTACTGCCCAGGCAGCAGTTAAAGTTTGGAATAAAATTCCTGATCTAAGCACTCCAGCTGGTTCCTTCAGTGCTATCTTCCACAATGCTACAGAATCCTAGATGAATTTTATTGATAGATTACAGGAGGTGACTTACAGACAAATTGATAACAAAGAAGCCCCAGAAATTCTTATCAAACAATTGGCTTATGATAATGCAAATCAAGACTGTAAAGACGTCCTTGGGCCATTTAAGGGTCAAAATTTAAATATTGCTCAAATGATAAAGGCATGTAGTGCAATTGGGATGCAAATCCATCTCTGACCCCATAGACTTTAAATTAAATAAAGTAATAAATAATGATTTAGAGGATCAATCAACCAAAAAGATTAAACAATTATTAACATCTATGTACCCAGTGAGGGCCCATCTCAATACATCAAACACCTACTGAAAGAACTACAAAAATACATCAATAGTAATACAATAATAGTGGGAGACTTCAACACCCCACTCTCACACTTAGATCAAGGAAGCAGAGAATCAACAAAGAAACAAGAGAATTAAATTAAGAGATGGACAGACTAGACCTCCTGGACATTTTCAGAGTCCTTCACCCCTCCCCCCCCCAAAAAACCCTGAAATACACATTCTTTTCAAATCCGCAAAACACATACTCAAGGATAGACCATATTTTAGGCCACAAAGACAGTATCAGCAAATTCAAGAGCACTGAAATAATCCCAAGTATCTTCTCAGACCACAGTGGAATAAAGCTAGCATTCAACAGCAAACAGAAAATTATTGAAAGTCACAGAATTTGGAAACTCAACAACATACTCCTTAAGAACTGCTGGGTCAGAGAAGCACTCAAGCAAGAAATTCAAATGTCCCTGGAAATAAATGAAAATGAAGACAGAAGTTATCAAAATAATTGGGACACAGCTAAAGCAGTACTGAGAAGGAAACTCATAGCCATACAATCAAATATTAGAGAACAGGAAAAAGCTCAAATAAATGACCTTATTGCATGCCTTAAGGACTTAGAGAAAGAGGAATAAAGGGACCCTAAAGCAACCAGAAGGACGGAAAACACTAAAATTAGAGCAGAAATAAACAACACTGAAAATAAGAGAACAATACAAAAGATCAATGAAGCCAGATCAATGACCCAAATAAATAGAATTATAAATGATAGATGAGATATCAAAACTGACACCACAGAAGTCCAGAAAATCATGCAAGACTTTTATGAAAAACTATATACCACCAAGTATGGACCGTCCAATCAATGCCCATGTTCAGTGGGGAAGCAATTACAGAAGCTAGACCTTCCACCTTCTGCATCCCACAATGACCTTGGGTCCATACTCCCAGAGGGTTAAAGAATGGGAAAGCTATCAGAGGAGGGAAAGGGATATAGAGATTTTGGTGGTGGGAACTGTGTGGAGTTGTACCCCTCTTATCCTATGGTTTTGTTAATGTCTCCTTTAAAAAATAATAATTATGAAAAAAATCATTAAATTATCCTGCTAAAACTTTGACCACTGTTAAAGTCTCAAGGTTGGAGTAGGATAATACATAGCCAGCCCTTCCTTTTTTCACCTAAGCTCTGGAAGAAACTGATTATCAAAACAAAGATTATGCCAGGTGGAAAACTCACCTAGTAGGAACATCTAGTAGGACTGAGGAGTTGGCTTAGTGGATAGATTGCATTTTTTGCATATATAAGGCCTTGGTAACAGTATATGCCAGAGAGGTACTCTGGTTTTCCTCATGCTTATTCACTTTCTCAGTTCACACACAATAAGAAGTGTGTCTTGCCATGCATGCAATCCTGGTTGAAGTTAACACAATACTATGAATGGATCTCAAAGACATTTTTCTCAGCAAATATGCCAGACCCAAAAAGCTATACTATACTTAATTCCAGCTGATGACTGTAATATGCACGTGTTCAGAGCATACAAAGCTATCTGTATTGATTTTGGAGTAAGTAAAGTACTAGTTGTATATAATGTAAGCTTCTATTAACTATAGCACCATGTGGAAGAGCCACAGCACCAGGGGAAACTGGTGCTGTAGTGTCTCTCACTGCTATAAGATTGGAGCAGTGAAATCACATATGTGAAAATATCATATGATGATATGATATGATATGATATGATATGATGTGATGTGATGTGATGTGATGTGATGTGATATGATATTTTGCCAGCTTTGAGATTATGAAAGATCCATTTGAAGGAAATTAATTTGTGAACTAAATGGTTGAGCCCTGTTAGCTGAGCTATGTGGAAGCATCAAGGTACTGTGAGAAACTCCATGGTTTGTAGAGTGATGTTTCTTTCTCTGCCTCTTCCTCTCTAAAAACAATATGTTTCAACGACTGAGGAGTTGGCTTAGTGGATAGATTGCATTTTTTGCATGTATAAGGCCTTGGTAACAGTATATGCCAGAGAGGTACTCTGGTTTTCCTCATGCTCATTCACTTTCTCAGTTCACACACAATAAAAAGTGACTAAATATTTAACTAAAAAATAAATCAAGGACTTTTGGTCAACAAAGGACACTATTATTACAGGGAATACAAAAAACAATCACTGCTAATTGGGAATCACTGCTAATTTGCTTCATATACATATGTGGAAACAAAGAGTTATATCTGAAGTATATGAAAACGTCCATAAATATACAGAAAGAAAAGAAACAACACTAATCTAATGTTTAAATATTTTAAAAAATTGAACAGATCTTCAAATAAGAGGATATTTAAAGTATCACTAAGGAAATTAAAAGATGGGGGGTGTGGGTAGTAGGCAGTGGCACACCTGGTTAAGCACACACATTGCAGTGTGAAAAGACCTGGATTCAAGTTCCCCATGTCCTCAACTGCAGGGGGAAAACTTCACAAGTGTTGAAGTAGGGCTCTAGGTCCCTGTCTCTGATCGGCTCTATCACCCCTTCCCTTCTCAATTTCCCTATCCCTATCTAATACATAGATAGATAAATAAATAAAAAAATAAATAAAAGAAATTAAAAGATGCCTGGTATCCTTAGAAGATAGGAAATGAAAGTTAAAAACACAATGAAATATTACTACTCTTGCACCATAATTGCTAAGAAAAGAAGACTGACAAAATCAAGTGTCAATGACAGTGTGAAGCAATTGGAAATCATAAATTGGTAGGGGAAGTGAAAATGACACAATCACTTTGGAAAACCATTTGGCAATATCTAGTAAAACTAAACATATGAGTGTCCTATGACCCATCCATTCTGCTCCTAGACACAGTCTTGAGAGAACTGAGGCCACATGTCTACAAAAGACTAGTAGGGAAAAAAAGCATCTTTACTCATAATAGTGTCAAAGTAAAAATTACTCAAGTTTCCATTAACAGAATAATAAATATGGTATATTAATACTATGTAATAATAAGCAACAATAAGAGCAAAAATGCTACTACATCACACAATACTACGAATAAATCTCAAAGACATTTTTCTAAGCAAAATGAGCCATGCCCCAAAGACTAAATTACAATTAATTCCACCTGATGATTCTAATATGCACATGTGTGACTATACTTATATAATGTTCAGAACATGTAAAGCAATCTGTGTCAGTTTTGGAGAAAAAAGAGTACTAAATGTGTATAAGGGAAGCTTCTGTAATTATAGAAATAATTAAATTCAAATTTCTGTAGTGAGTATGTATGCATATAAACTCATCAAAGTATTCTCTTAAGATGATAAATTTTTTTTTTAATTTTTTATTTAAGAAAGGATTAGTGAACAAAAGCATAAGGTAGGAGGGGTACAACTCCACACAATTCCCACCACCCAATCCCCATAACCCACCCCCTCCCATGGTAGCTTTCCCATTCTCTATCCCTCTGGGAGCATGGACCCAGGGTCGTTGAGGGTTGCAGAAGGTAGAAGGTCTGGCTTCTGTAGTTGCTTCCCCGCTGAACATGGGTGTTGACTGGTCGGTCCATACCCCCAGTCTGCCTCTCTCTTTCCCTAGTAGGGTGTGTCTCTGGGGAAGCTGAGCTCCAGGACACATTGGTGGGGTCTTCAATCCAGGGAAGCCTAGCCAGCATCCTGGTGGCATCTGGAACCTGGTGATTGAAAAGAGAGTTAACATATGAAGCCAAACAATTTGTTGAGCAATCCTGGATCCCAAGCTTGGAATAGTGGAGAGGAAGTGTTAGGGAGGTAATCACTGCAAACTCTAGTGTAATCCTGCTTTCAGGTATATATTTTGCAGTAGTTTATGGATACGTGTGCACATAAGCTCTCTCTCACAGAAACTGGTGTATATCTAGGTTATGGGATTTTGTTAGAAAGTGAACTACCTGAGATGAAATTAGAGTGTACTATTAAAGGAAAGGTCTCACCCGAGTAATGAAGCTGAAGGGTTGTCATTCCACACGTGAAGTCTCTGGATACAGTCTGAGGTGAAGCATGTTGAGATGGCAATCGTTGCTTTGGTTAGGTTGTGATCGGCGGATGCAATATTATTTGGTTTGGATTGGGAGATGCATACTGGAAAGTGGGTCCTATCCAAGGGTTCCAGGACTGGGGGAAGTAGGGGCTCTATAGTGAAGATGTGAGGTTCCTGCTGTCTTAGGGTTCAAAAAGACAATCAATAGTTAATGTTATCATCACATTATTTGTTAATTGGGTTAACTTTGAAAAGTCCCTTTGTTATGGTTTGCTGTACAGTACCCAGTATCTTGTATATAGCTATGCTATTGGAAGCTTCTAATCTACTTGGTCTAGGCTTTTGAGAGAGTCCGCATATCAAATACATAGCCTATATATTAAAAAGATTCAGTCTGTCTTTTGAGAAACTTTGAGACATACAATTGATTTCCCCCTCTCATATTAATTAACTACTGATTTATATGTCTACATTTTGCTAGGAGTGTACATAAACACCATTCCCACCACCAAAGGACTGTGACCCATCCCTCCCTCCCACTCCCACCCCCCACTGGCCCAGGAAGCTACATGTCTACCCCTCACCACTGGGTTTTTACTTTGGTGCCCTACTTACAATTTGATCAGGTCCTGCTTTTAGTTTCCCTTTCAGATCTTCTAAGTCAGCTTCTGTTGATGAGTGGGATCATCCCATACTCATCTTTATCTTTCTGACTTAGCTCACTTAACATAATTCCTTCTAGCTCTGTCCAAGATGGGTCAGAGAAGGTGGGTTCATTGTTCTTGATAGCTGCATAGTATTCCATTGTGTATATATACCACAGCTTTCTCAGCCACTCATCTGGTGTTGGGCACCTGGGTTGCTTCCAGGTTTTAGCTATTATGAATTGTGCTGCTATGAACATAGGAGTACACACCTCTTTTTGGTTGGGTGTTATGGAGTCCTTGGGGTATAACCCCAGGAGAGGAATTATTGGGTCATATGGAAGGTCCATGTCTAGCCTTCTGAGAGTTTTCCAGACTGCTCTCCACAGAGGCTGGACCAATTTACATTCCCACCAGCAATGTAAAAGGGTTCCTCTGTCCCCACATCCTCTCCAGCATTTGTTGCTGCTGTCCTTTTTGATGTATGCCATTATCATAGGAGTGAAGTGGTATCTTAGTGTTGTCTTAATTTGCATTTCTCTGACAATCAGCGACCTAGAGCAGTTTTTCATATGTTTGTTAGCCTTTTGGATCTCCTCTGTGGTGAATGTTTTGTTCATTTCCTCTGCCCATTTTTGGATGGGGGATAAAATGTTTATTTAATTGGATTCAATTTGGAAATATTGTTTAAAAGAAATATGTCTACTGTCATTTCAATTTGGCCTCTAGAGACAACCATTACTTACACTTATATACTTTTTCATATGCTTATACATTTATTTCTTGCTTGATACTCATCTGTTTTCTATCATATTTCCTCATACTTAGGATCATGTCAACTACAAAGTACATCATTAATTTCTGTACCAGCAAGAAAGGGGAAAATGTTTTCACAAACTCTAATATATCATACATCCTCCTTGAGTTTCATGATGCCATCTGATTTAAGAGACATGAGATTATGGAAAATGTAATTGCTAGCACTCATAAAGTATATATATATATATATATATAATATACATATATACAAACCATGTACATTTTCTTTTAAAATGTATTATATGTATGAATGTATATGTATCTATATGCAATAAGCTTTTTTATGTTTAACAACATAGTGAACACATCTCTTTATGAAATATTTCCAGATATATGTCATTGGTATTTATTTATCTATTCATTTATTTTAGAGATAGAGAAACAGAGAGAATGAAAGAGACCATGGTATCATAACTTACTTCAAGATGGTGGAAGCTGGGTTTGAATTTATGTCAAACACATGGCAAAGCTGAACACTATCCAAGGGAAATATTTCATCATCCTGACCATTATCCTTTTAAATTTTTTGCAAAATGGTAATTTTCAAACCTTCCACCATTGATAAATAAAAACATTATTTAAAGTTTTTAGCTATTTTAGCAGAATAATAATCAACATCCCAAGTGTTTCTTGTGCATCTAAAGTAGAATTTTTATAGGTTAGATTCCTCAAAGTAAAATTTGATGTACTGTTTTATAGATATGAATACATAATTTCTTAAATATTTTGCAATTATTTAAATTGTCCACCACAAATCTTGAGCCAATAGACTACCCATCCAATAATATATAGTGGTAACCATCATGGTTGCTAAGATTTTTTTATTCATTATTTTTGCTAGACTAAGGGGGATTTATGACATTTATGGACCTTTTATTAGGCACTTCAAAAATAGTCTAATCAGGTTAGAAGGTGGCAACACTAATATAATCTAAATACTATAATTAATGTCATTTTTAACAATTTTTATATTAAGCATGATTTAACAAATGATTTAAGTAAACACGATTAAACAAACTCACTGTACTATAGAAAGACTTCTGTTTAAAGAAAGAAAAAAAAAAGGTTGAGTTTACTAAGGTTTTGTAAGCTATTGCCCTAAGATTGCCTGCTCTGTCCTCAGATTTTGAATGTTCCTAGGTAATTTTTTAGGTCTTTTTCCCTTCCAGGATTTCACCACTCGGGTTTAAAAAGAGAAAGAGAGGAAAGGAAAGAGTGAGAGGGGAGTCAGGTGGTTGTGCAGCAGCTTAAGCACAGGTGGCACAAAGCGCAAGGCCCTGTGTAAGGATCTGGGTTTGAGCCCAGCCCTGGGTTCCCCACTTCCAGGGGAGTCCCTTCACAGGCGGTGAAGCAGGTCTGCAGATGTTTGTCTTTCTCTCCCCATCTTCCCCTTTCTTTCTCCATTCCTCTCTGCCCTACAACAATGACAACATCAAGAACAACAACAATAAAACAACAAGGGCAAAAAAGGGGGATAAATAAATATTTTAAAAAAAAAAAACATAAAAAAGGAGGGCAGGGGAGATAGCATAATGGTTATGCAAACAGACACTCATGCCTGAGGCTTCTAAGTCCCAGGTTCAGTCCCCCGCACCACCATAAACCAGTGCTGAGCAGTGCTCTGGTGTTTCTCTCTGTGCCTTTCTCTGTATCTCTCTCAAAAATAAAATAAATAAATAAAATATATATATATATAAAAGGAAAGAGTGAGAGATGAGGCAACACCAAACCTTCTATCAGTGTTATAGCTCTCCCCTGTGGTGTGCCAGGGGTGTGAACCTGGGCAACATGTATGGTAACGTAGCAGAGGAACTGTTCCACGAGTCACATTCTGTCCCCATATCATCATTATCTGATTTAGGGGGATTTAATCTGGGATACGTTACCTGTATTGCTCAGTGACCTTTGATTTAGTTTGATTTACAAATCCAGCTGCACAGAAAAAGTAAGGAGTGCACATCTACATGCTGCTGCATACAATCCCTCAGTCTAATTCAGTTCCTTCTCAACAAATGTGTCTGCTGTTAACTCTACAACTACTGCTCTGAGGTCAGCAAGCATCTATAAATTGTTAATTTTTCTTGGTGTATTTGTTTTGCCTTTATACCTTAGTAGAAATCTGGCTGCTCTCCGAGACCTCCCATTTCTCCTATACCTCTCACAAGTGGGAGATATTTTGTTCTCTCATACTCCACACCCTCAAAGTCTTGACAAGGGATAAGCATCTTCCGTCTTCCCCATATCTTCTTCCCCATGCCTTTTGTCCCTGACATTATAAAACAAGCAGATATTGTGAACTTAAGCCTTATGAGTGTTAGTGTTACCTATCTACAGACCTCTTGACAACTGCCTTGATGTTTAAAAGCCTAAGATTTTTATTTCATTTGCTTTTTCTTTCCAAATTCTTTATCAGTCTTAAGTCTCAACATAGACACAGTGACCCACTCAGCACTCTGATCTCTCAATTCCTTTGTCTTTTCTTCCACTTTATCTTAACTACTCATTCTTTTTTTATGTAAGAAAGGCTATGTTTATTTATGCATAAATAAAGCATGTTAAAGTGTAAAAGAAAGCAATTTTACAATAGACTTTACTTATTTTTATTATGTATTTATTTTAAAAAGGAGACATTAACAAAATTCTTACAGTCAACTCATCACATACATTTCCACAACCAGAAAATATATCTTCAGTGAAATAGCAACTTAAACATCCTACACTTTGATCACTACTTGGCACCATTCTGAATCATATAATAGAGTATATTCCACAACCCCCACTACGATAATTACCTTAATTATCCTACAGTAACTACCACTTAATCACTAGATTTTATCATTTCTTTTTTTTAAAGATTTATTTTATTTTTTCTTTTCTTTATTGAAGTATCATTGCATCATAGCATTATACAGGTTTCTGGATTGGATAAGCAAAATTAAATGAAATGTTCCCTTTTGTCCTGATTTTCTGTTTGTTTAAATTTTATCAGGATATCACAATTTGACAATAACCAATAAATTCATATAAGAAATAAGTTACAAAAGAAACTATCACACAAAGAGACCCCTCACAGAGTGGGAGAAGATCTTCACATGCCATACATCAGACAAGAGACTAATAACCAAAATAAACAAAGAGCTCAGCAAACTTAGCAACAAAAAAACAAATGACCCCATCCAAAAATGGGCAGAGGATATGAACAAAACATTCACTACAGAGGAGATCCAAAAGGCTAACAAACATATGAAAAATTGCTCCAGGCCGCTGATTGTCAGAGAAATGCAAATTAAGACAACATTGAGATACCACCTCACTCCTATGATAATGGCATACATCAAAAAGGACAGCAGCAACAAATGCTGGAGAGGCAGTGGGGACAGAGGAACACTTTGCACTGATGGTGGAATGTAAATTGGTCCAGCCTCTGTGGAGAGCAGTCTGGAAAACTCTCAGAAGGCTAGACATGGACCTTCCATATTATCCAATTATTCCTCTCCTAGGCATATACCCCAAGGACTCCATAACTCCCAACCTATAAGATATTTGTACACCTATGTTCATAGAAGCACATTTAATAATAGCTAAAACCTGGGAGCAACCCAGGTGCCCAATAACAGATGAGTGGCTGAGAAAGCTGTGGTATGTATACACAATGGAATACTATGCAGCTATTAAGAACAATGAGCCCACTTTCTCTGATCCATCTTGGATGGAGCTAGAAGGAATTATGTTAAGTGAGCTAAGTCAGAAAGATAAAGAGGAATATGGTATGATCCCACACATAAACAGAAATTGAGAAAGAAGAACAGAAAGGGAAACTCAAAGTAGGATCTGACTAAATTTGGAGTAGGGCACCAAAGTAAAAACCCTAGGTGGAGGGTGAGGGTGGATGTTCAGCTTCATAGGGTTGGGGGGTGTAGGGGGGATGGGACAGCACATAGTCTTTTGGTGGTGGGAATGGAGTTCATGTACAATCCTATTAATTTGTAGTCTTATAAAGCATTATTTAAGTAATATGAGAGGGGAAAAACTGATTTAGTGTCTCAAGCTTTTTAAAGCACAGGTTGAGTCTTTTTAATACATAGGCTGAGTCTTTGATATATTGACTTTCTATAAAGCTTAGTCCAGGGAGAACAAACACAACAGGTGGCATAGCTATATGCAAACAGTGTCAAAGGACATAAAATATCATGATGGTGTGTATGATATAGCAAATCCTAACAAGGGGATTTTTCAAAGTTAACCCAACTGCCAAACAATATGATTATTGAAATGACTATTGTCTTCTTAAACTTTAAGACAACAGGAATCTCCCACTTCCTTTATGGAGTCTATGTTTCTCCCAATCCGAGAACACTGGGGTTGGGCTCACTTCTCTGCATGCTTTTCTCAAGTCATACCAAATAATGTTGCATCCACCGATTTCAACCTAGCAATGCAACAAGTACCATCTCAGCATGCTTCACCTCAGACTGTGTACAGAGACGTTAGGCATGGAATGCCAACCCTTCACCCTCATCACTTGGGTGAGAACTTTCCTTTAATGGTATTCTCTAATTCCATTCCAGGAGGCTCACTTCCTAACAAAGTCCCAAAACCTACATATAGGCCAGGTCTTGTAAAATAGAGCATATGTTCACATGTATCCATAAATTAGGGCAAAATATATACCTGAAAACAAAAATACACAATAATCTTTAGTGAGTCAGTATCAAGTTCATAATGAAATAGCATCCACTTAGACTTAGATACCCTCGTCACCTACATCCTATTACAGTTCTCTCACTCACTCCAAAGTTAACCTTAGCAAAGCAAGGACTGCAAAAGCTGAATAAGGACAAGAGAACGGCATACTTTAATGATGACTCTTTGGTCACTATCAGGCCATTCCACCTGCTGGGGCCCTAATTGGGGAATCCTAAGATTCCCAAACAGACTTGATGGGCCTAGAACTTGAATAAATCCCTCTCTCCTTTGTTACCGGTCATTTTTATCAGGAACAACAAAATAGACTCCTTTGTGGGTCCCCATAGGACCTTGCCCTCCACTGGGATCAACAATGGCAGATAATGTTCCATCCTCAAAGGAAGGATGGACAACATTCTCTATGCTACACCTGAGGAAGACAGGTCTATATTGGGGCACTCTTTTCAACCACCAGGTTCCAGATACTACCATGATGCCAACCAGACTTCCCTGGACAGACAACCCCAACAATGTGTCCTAGAGCTCTGCTTCCCCAGAGCCCTTCCCCACTAGTGAAAGAGAGAGACAAGCTGGGGGTATGGATTAACCTGTCAACACCCATATTCAGTGGGGAAGCAATTACAGAAGCCAGTCCTTCAACCTTCTGCATCGCACAATGACCTTGGGTCCATACTCCCAGAGGGTTAAAGAATAGGAAAGCTATCAGGGGAGGGGAAGGGATATGGAGTTCTGGTTGTGGGAATTGTGTGAAGTTGTACCCTTCTTATCCTATGGATTAATGTCTCATTTTAATAAATAAAATTTTTTTAAAGGATGAGAAAAGTTGTAAGTGAACCCCTGTTGCTTGGCACACTGAAGATTTTCAGTACTGAGAGCAATTAGATATCCACTGGAGAGTGGTAGACTGTTTTCTCCAGTTTGGTCATAAGACCTCTAGAACAATGTAGTTTATTTGTTTGTTTGTTTATTTGTTTTTGTTTTTTGCCCAGTCACCATTTCAACTTGACCTGACTTTCTATTTTAAATCCCTTTTCAGAATCAGTTTGAGTTCAGTCATAAATCTGTAGACTTAGAGACTCTAATAAAAGATCTTTCTCTCTTTACAGTCATAGACTCTATGGAGCCTTGGAGAACCATAAACTTACTAGTATATTTTTCTTAATAACTCTAATTCCATTAATATTTATAACAAACTGTAGTCTTTTAAAAAGTTACTTTCTTATCTATCCTTTTACTCATCATAATCACCTTTTAAGTAGAAAGGGCATGGTAATTCTGCATGAGTGCATGCTGCTCAAATATTCTATGGGCATAGGCTAAACTCAGATACTTCTAGGACAAAGATATCAAATCAGTGGGAGAGAATTTCATCAGGAAAGCATGTGGTTCAGGAAATAGTTATTCTTGAAGTCTTACATTTCCTGTTTTGATAAAAATATATATGATACCTTTAATTTATTCAAAAGACATTTATTGGCTACCCTGTATACTAGAAACTATGTTAGACAGCTCTAAGACAAAATTGAATGACAACCCTTGCTCTCATAAGAAGATACTACTATTACTACTACTACTACTACTACTACTACTACTACTACTACTACTACTACTACTACTACTACTACAGTTTAGTGTCTCTCAAATTTAGCTGATCATAAAAATTGACTAGAGAGCAGATGTTACCATGAGAGAGGAACTGGGTTCAAGTCTCAGGCAACCACAGGTAAGTGCTTGCAGGGGATGAAGTTTTATGAGCAGTGAAGAAATATTGTGATATCTCTCCTTTTCTCACTATATCTCTCTCCTTACATATACTTTCTTTTTTTCTACTCTATCTACAGGAAGTAAAGGAAAGAAAACAATGGTTGTAGGGAGAAAAGGAAAACTGCAGACACAGAACCCCAGAGATAACCCTGATGTTGGCAGTAATAATCATTAATATTATTATAAAAATACTACAGAAAAATAAAATATGAATCTATACAGGTTACTGAGAGGTAGGGTACAGGCCTTACATGTGTAAGGCCTCTAATTTAGTCCTCATCACACATGCTGTAGAAGTACCTTAATGATTCACACACTCTCTCTCCCCTCTTTAATTTTTTTATTTATAAAAAGGAAATATTGGCAAAACTATAGGATAAGACAGGTATAACTGCACACAATTCCCATCACCAGAAATCTGTATCCCATCCCCTCCCCTGATAGCTTTCCTATTCTTTATTCCTCTTGGAGTATGGACCCAAGGTCATTGTGGGGTGCAGAAGGTTGAAGGTCTGGCTTCTGTAATTGCTTCCCCGCTGAACATGGGCATTGGCATGTCAATCCATACTCTCAGCCTGTCTCTCTCTGTCCCTAGTGAGGTGGGGCTCTAGGGAAACAGGGCTCCAGGACACATTGGCAGGGTTGTCTGTACAGGGAAGTCTGGTTGGCATCATGGTAGTATCTGGAACCTGGTGACTGAAAAGAGAGTTGTTGACTAATCATGAACCTAAAGGCTGGAATAGTGCAGATGAAGAGTAGGGGGGGTCTCTGTTTTGTAGATAGCAAGTAGGCCTATTTTAGTTATATTGCAAAGGGCTGTGAATATACTAGATTTTTTTGCTTTTTTCTTTTTCACTGAGACTGAAATCTTATATGTAGATGGATCCAAGTTACTATGTGGGGAGATGATGTAATGGCTATAAAAAGAACCAGAAAGCTGGATCAGGGAAGAGAGTAGCTCCCCAATATGGGAAAGGGGTATAAATATTGTTAACTGTAAACCTCATCGATTTGATGTGATCTGGGGCCCATGGTCAGCTTAGGACCTCTGCATCCCTGTAGATCTGAGCTCACATTCTGTGGTCATGAGTACAAATGTTACAAGCTGCCCCAATTTCAGGACCCATTTTCCTCAGATGGAACACAGAGTATGTTGTCCAGCCTCCCTTCAGAGAATGGAACATTCTCTATCGTTATTGATCCAAGTTGAGGGCAAGGTCCTACGGGGTCCCACAAAGGGGTCTATTGTGATGTTACTGTTAGAAATGACTGGTAACATTGGGGAAAGCAATTTATTCAAGGTCTAGGTCCATTATGTCTGTCTGGGAATCTCAGGACTCCTGGAATATGGCCTCAGCTGATGGGGTAGCCTGATAGTAAGTAAAGAGTCATCATTAAAGTATGCCAGTTTCTTGCCCTTATTCACATTTTGCAGTCCTTACTTTGATAAGGTTAGCTTTGGAGTGAGTGAGGAAAGAGAATAGGAAGTAGTTGAGGAGGTTATCTATGTAGACAGTATTTCATTATGAACTTTATATTGACTCACTGCAGGGTATTGTGTGCTTTTGCTTTCTGGTATATATTTTGCCCTAATTTATGGATATATGTAAACCTATGCCCTATCTCATGGGACCTGGTCTATATCTAGGATTTGGGACATTGTTAGGAAGTAAACTACCCAAAATGTAACTAAAGAATCCTATGAAAGTAAAGGTCTCACCTGAGTTATAAGGCTGAAAGGTTGCAATTCCACAGCTTATGTCTCCAGACACAGTCTGAAATGAAGCATGCTGAGGTGGTACCTATTGCATTTATTAGGTTAGGTTTGGCAGATGCAAAATCATTTGGTATGAATCAAGAGAAGAATGCAGGAAAGTTAGCCACATCCTAGAGGTTCCAGGCTCTATAGGCTCTATAGAAGAAGTGGGAGGTTCCTGCTCTCTTAGGATTTAAGAAGGCAATAGATAGTTATTGCTATAATCATATTATTTGGCAATTGGTTTAACTTTAAAAAATCCCTTTGTTAGAATTTTCTGTATCATACACAACACCACCATAATTTATGTCCTTTGACATTATTTGTATATAGCTATGCCACCAGTTGCTTTTGTTCTCCCTGATCTAAGCTTTTAAGAGAGTCAACATATCAAGGATTCAGTCTATGGTCTGTGCATTTAAAAGTTTGAGACATTCAATCAGTTTTCCCCTCTCATGTTAATTAGTGATTTATATGACTACAAATTAATTTGAGTATACATAAACACCATTCCCACCACCAAAAGACTGTGTCCCATCCCATCCCATCCCTCCCCCCACCCCCACCCCACCCCCCCAGTGAAGGCAAACTTCCACCCTTGGCGTCTATCTAGAGATTTTTTACTATGGTACATACACCAAGTAGAGTCAAATCTACTTTGAGTTTACCTTTCTGTTCTTTCTCAACTTCTATTTATGAGTGGTATCATCCCATACTGATCTTTGTCTTTCTGATTTAGCTCACTTAACATAATTCCTTCCAGCTCCATTCAAGATGGGTCAGAGAAGGTGAGTTCATTGTTCTTCATTCATCCATTGTTGGGCACCTGGGTTGTTTCCAGGTTTTAGCTATTACAAATTGTGCTGCTATGAACATAGGTATACACATATCTTTTTGGTTGGGTGCTATGTAGTACTTGGTATATCTGTAGGAGAGGAATTACTGGGTCATATGGAAGGTCCATGTCTAGCATTGTGAGAGTTCTCCAGACTGCTCTCCACAGAGGTTGGACCAATTTACATTCACACCAACAGAACAGGAGGGTTCCTTTGTCCCCACAGCCTCTCCAGCATTTGTTGCTGCTGTCCTTTTTGATGTATGCCAGTCTCACAGAGGTGAGGTGGTATCTCAATGTTGTCTTTATTTGCATTTCTCTGACAATCAGTGACCTGGAGCAACTTATCATGTGTTTGTTAGCCTTTTGGATCTCTTCTGTACTGAATGTTCGGTTCATATCCTCTGCCCATTTTTGGATGGGGCCATTTGCTTTTTTGTTGCTAAGTTTGCTGAACTCTTAGTATATTTTGGTTATTAGTCTCTTGTCTGATGTATGGCATGTGGCATCATCTAAGTTCATTTCCCACGTCTACGCTCGACCGGACCTGCCAATATATGCGGATATCTTCGCCCACCCTGTCCAACGCTTGACGTCTCGTCACCCAATCTGGTCCCCTACGCCTACACTGAACTTCTCTGTTCCAGACTCTTAGAAGCAGAGTTGGCAGTCAGCTGAAGTAAAGAACAAACACCTCGTCACAGACCCCTGCAGGCGTCAACCCGGCTTTGACCTAGCACGTTATGATTGGGCCCTCCTCAATCGCTATCGAACAGGCCATGGCTGGTGCGCCGCTATGTTCCATCACTGGGGAGCAAGAGACGACCCAAACTGCCCCTGCGGCTACAGACAGACTATGACGCACATAGTCAACGATTGCCACCTCTCCAGATTCAAAGGAGGTCTCGAAACTTTACATCAGGCTCAACCTGACGCTGTTGACTGGCTACGGAAGAAGGGCAAACGCTAGAAGAAGAACAATGGCATGTGAAGATATTCTCCCATTCTGTAAGGGGTCTCTTTGTGTGATGATTTCTTTTACTGTGCAGAAGCTTTTCAATTTGATGTAGTCAAATTGATTTGTTTTTGTTTTAGACTTCCTTGCAGTTGGGCTTGTATAATCAAAGATATCCTTGAGGTTTAGGTGGGAAAGTGTTCCACCAATGTTTTCCTCAGTATTTGATTGTTTCTCATCTAACATCCAAGTCCTTGATCCATTTGGAGTTGACTTGTGTTTCTGGTAAAATAAAGTGGTTCCATTTCATTTTTCTGCATGCCTTAACCCAATTTTCCCAGCACCATTTATTTAAGAGAGCCTTCTTCTTCCATTTAATACTTTGGGCTGCCTTGTCAAAGATTATATGTCCATAGGTGTGGGGGGTTAGTTCTGTGCTTTCAATTCTATTCCACTATCTGTGTGCCTATTTTTGTTCCAGTACCAGGCTGTTTTGATGATGATGTCTTATAATAGAGTTTGAGATCCAGGAGTATGATAACTCCATTTCTGTTTCTTTCCCTCAAGATTATTTTGGCATTTCTAGTTGTTTTCTGGTTCCAGGTAAATGAATGTAATTTGTTCTATTCTCTTAAAGAAGCTTGGTGGAAATTTGATGTGTATCACATTAAATTTGTATATGGTTCTAGGGAGAATATTCATTTTGATGATATTATTCTTCCAATCCATGAGCATGGAATGTCTTTCCATTTCTTGGTATCATTTTCTATTTCATTGAACAGTAACTCATAGTTTTCAGTATACAGGTCTTCCCTTATTTGTTCAGGTTTACTCCTAGGTATTTTGTTGATTTTGCTGCAACAGTGAGTGGAAGTGATTTCTGAATATCCTCTTCTTTAGATTTAGTGTTTGCATAATAAAATGTCACTGGTTTTTGTACAATGATTTTGTAACCTGAGACCTTGCTATATAACCTAGTAACTTCCAGTAGTTTTTCTGCTGGATTCTTTAGGTTTTTCTATATATACGAACATATCATCTGCAAAGAGTGAGAGCTTGACTTCTTTCCTTCCGATCTGAGTTTCTTTGATCCCCTTCTCTTCCAGATTGCTATGGCAAGAACTTCCAATACTATGTTGAAGAGTAATGGTGATAGTGGACAGCCCTGTCTAGTCCTTGATCTGAGGGGAAATGCTTTCAGCTTTTGTCCCTTGAGTATGATGTTGGCTGTAGGTTTGCTATATATGGACTCCACTATTTTGAGGAATTTCCCATCTATTCCCATTTTTTGTAGTGTTTTGAGCATGAATGGGTGTTGGATTTTATCAAAGGCTTTCTCTGCATCTATTGAGATAATCATGTGGTTTTCAGTTTTTCTTTTATTGATATGGTGAATGACATTGATTGACTTATATATGTTGAACCAGCCTTGCATTCCTGGAATAAATCCCACTTGGGCATGACGAACAATATTTTTGATATACTGCTGTATCTGGTTGGCCAGGATCTTGTTCAATATTTTGGCATCTATATTCATCAGAGATGTTGGTCTGTAGTTTTTCTTTTTTGTTGTGTCTCTATCTGCTTTTGGTATAAGGATGATGTTATCTTCATAGATGGTGGAAGGGAGTGTTCCTGTGTCTTTGATCTTGTGGAAGAGCTTTAGAAATATAGGTATTAACTGTTTCCTTTTGTTGTTGTAGAAATCATTTGTAAAGCCATCTGGTCCAGGACTTTGGTTGTTAGGAAGATTCTTAATAATTGTCTCAATTTCCTTGTCTGTGATTGGTGCATTTAGGTTTTGTAGTTCTTCTTGGCTCAGTAGTGTAAGGGTATAGGTTTCTAGGAATTTTTCTTTTTTTACCATATTCTCTAGCTTGGTGGCGTATAGTTCTTTGTAAAAGTTTTGCATGGTTTTCTGGATTTCTGTAGTGTCAGGTTTGATATCTCCTCTGTCATTTACAATTTTATTTATTTAAGTCTTCTCCATTTTTTTTTTTAGTGAGTCTTTCTAGGTGTTTGTCAATCTTGTTTAATTTTTCAAAGAACCAACATTTGGCTTCACTGGTCTTTTGTATATTTCTCTTATTTTCGATGTTGTTTATTTCTGCTTTAATTTTAGTAATTTCTGTCCTTCTGGTTGCTTTAGGATTCCTTTGTTCATGTTCCTCTAAGTCCTTAAGGCATGCAGTAAGGTCATTTATTTGAGCTTTTTCTTGTTCTCTAATATGTGATTGTATGGCTATGAGTTTCCCACTCATTACTACTTTATCTGTCCCAAATATTTTGATAGCTTGTGTCTTCATTTTCATTTGTTTCCAGGAAAATTTTAATTTTGATCTTCAGTGCCTACTTGACCCAGTGGTTCTTAAGCAGCATGTTGTTGTGTTTCCAAATTTCATGAATTTTAGTAATTTTCTGTTTGTTGTTGTATGTTAGCTTTACTCCACTGTGGACTGAGAAGATACTTGGGATGATTTCAGTGCTCTTGAATTTTTTTGACACTGTCTTTGTGGCTTAAAAAAAAACACATCCTTAAAAAAAAACACATCCTTGAGGATGTGTTTTGTGGATTTGAAAAGAATGTGTATTCCAGTTTTTTGTGGTGAAGAACTCTGAAAATGTCCAGGAGGTGTAGTCTGTCTAAGTCTGTGATTAATTCTCTTGTTTCTTTGTTGATTCTCTGCTTCATTTAGCTGTCTAAGTGTGAGAGTGGAATGTTGAAGTCTCCCACTACTATTGTATTACTATTGATATATTTTTATAGTTCTTCAGTAGGTGTTTGATGTATTGATATGGCCCTCAATGGGTGCATAGATGTTAATAATTGTTAAATATTCTTGGTTGAATGATTCTCTGATCATTATGTAATGGCTTTGCCTTTATTTTATTACTGTATTTAACTTAGTCTATTGTATCAGCTTTGAGAATGGCTGTTCCTGCCTTTTTTTTGTGGTCCATTAGCCTGTATGATAGTTCTACATCCTTTCTCTTTAAGTATGTGTTTATGTTGTTGGGTCATGTGGGATTCTTTAAGTAGTATATGGTTGGCTTGTGTTTTCTGATCCATCTTTCTACTCTGTACCTTTTAATGGGTGAATTTAACCCATTGACATTTATTGATATTATGCATTCAAGGTACTGAATTGCCATTATACAGCAGTTTTTTTTTTCTCTCTCTAATATATGACAGCTATTTTAGTATCCTTGGTAGAAATCATTTTTCATTGTGGGTTTGATAAATATTTTGTAGTCCATAGATAGTCTATGGGTTTTCCCCTGTATGTGCCTTTTTGTTTTTCTCTTGCAGCCTTTAGGATCCATTCTTTAACCTTGTTTCTTTTCATTGTAACTATGATGTGTTTTGATGTCTTCAGGTCTGGGCTGATTCTTTTTGGGATGCTCTTGGCCTCCTGAATCTTAAAGTCCTTTCCGTTGTTTAGTGCTGGAATGTTTTCTTCTATTATTTCCTCTAGGATATTTAGTTCCCTTTCCTCTCTTTCTTCCTCTGGTAGGCCAAATATGAGAATGTTACTTCTTTTGAGATCATCCCATATGTCTCTGTTGTTTTCAGTGCCTCTCAATCTCTTTTTTAGCTCTTTTACCAATTTCTTAGTTTTCTTGAGCTCATCCTCTGTCTGGACAATTCTGTTTTCTGCTTCTGTTAATCTGCTTTTCCTTCCCGAAGCTTCCTTCTTCAGTTCTATTATAGAAGTAGCTTGTTCTACTAATTGGCCTTTTAGTTCATCTATTTCAGCTTTCAGTTCTCTAATTACCTTGAGGTAGCTAGTATTTTCCTTGAGGGTTTCATCTGTTGTTTCCCTAATTCTTAGAGACCTTTCCTATATATTTGTCTTCATTTCTGTGATTATTAGGTTTTATTATTGCTTGCATATTTTCTTATCTATGGCTACTTCTTACTTATTTGGAGTTTCTTCTGGGCTCCTATTCTGATTCACTGTGGTTGCAGTTTTATTTGTTCTTGATTTAATGATTTTTTTTATTGATGTGCTTTGTATTCTTCTCCTCTGTCATTATTCAGTTGTTGTGTTTTGAGTACTAAGCACACTATACTAAAGACTTTTCACAAATGCAGTCACAAACATCAGAAATTACAACAATAGCAACTGAATCAAGGATTGATGCATTTCACCCAATACCAGTTAGCTGAACATCACCTCCAGTCCAAGAAAAAATAACAAAATCAAAAAAAAGAGAGAAAGGAAAAAAGTGAAAGCAATTGTACAAAATTATGCAAATCTACTGTCCACTGTAAATTCTAGGGGTAGCAAGAGTAGAAAGGGAAGTAGAAAAGAGAGACACACACACACAGAGAGTTCACTCTAAGTCATATTTCTTCCAAAAAATAATTCACAAACAAGTGTCAGTGAATTCAGAAACAATAAGAAGGAAAAAAAGAGGAAGAAAGTACTGGGCTAGCTTCACGGGTGGGAGACAGATGACCAGGGACTCATGGCTGAGCTGGGAAGCAGTATCTCTTTATTCATGTTGAACACAGTGCAATCTAAGCTATCTCTAATCACAATCCTATACTTATATATATTCGCCAAGTAGGGTGAAAACAGGATGTGATGTAGAGAGGGTGGAGTGAAAAGAGACTGGTGGAAATCAGGGTGTGACAAGGAGAGGGGGTGGAGCAAAAAGATAATATGAACCAGCAGGATTAAACCAATGCCCTGGAGGCAGGGTGGTGCTTAGTTAACAGTGGTTTATGTAAATAGAATACAGTGTTAAGCAGGGGGGGATTAAGCCAATGAAACAGAAGCGGTCTTAGAAGCATACCAACAAGAAAGAAAAAATAAAAGAGCAGTGAAAGAAAATAGTTTTTTTTTTTTTAATTACCTAGCAAGAGAGAAAAAAGGAAGGTGGAGGGAATAGAGAGAGAGAAGTTCCTCTCAAATTGGATAGGACACCCAGTCACCTATCTATGTAAAAACCAACAGCAGTTAATTTTGGTTAACCTGAAGAGGAGGTTAAAGG